>NC_079191.1:217791730-218501953 GCF_029499605.1 Hyla sarda
GTAAATCCAAGGTACATGCTGTCTACCAGATGTATGCGTCAGTAGCACATGCAATGCACCAAAAATCTGCAGTGAATCATACATACATATACATCTCCCAGACGTGCATAGCGTGGACAAGTGTTGCACAAAAAAAAATACCATTTAAAAAATATATCAACACATACCTATATCCCAAAGATATTGAGCAGTATGAGCTGTGAGGAATTTAAGAATGTTTACTTATATAAGTGGAGGTCATAGATGCAAAAAAGCCTCTCAACGCGTTTCTTCCATCACGGATCATCAGGAGAGAGATGGATTACATGATAGGGCTCAATCCCTCTGTGTTTCCAAGTGCAGAGATCCAGCTTCGAGTGGTGGCCGCTCATATGTGCACAATCCACAGGTTTATGATTACTTGAGTAGTATATACCCCCTCTATCTGTTTGGGAATAGTTGAGGACCTTTGGTACTCATTATCAAGAATATCTGATTGTATTATTGCACACATAGCTGTAGGGACTGGTCCGGCTAGTAAGTCAGTGTATATCTTCAGCAAGTGAGTTAGTGTACCATAGGTTAAGGATAGCAAGTGTTAGTGAGGTTCCGGCGTGGGACCGTCCTTTTTAGGACAACTATTCCGCCTAGGTGTAGGGCCTAGAGCAGCGTTCGCAGTAGGGAGTCATAGGCTCCCGGTCCCGGCCTTCCCAGTTGTCCCTCTCCTTATCCTATGTGTCACCTGGGGCTAGGGCATCTCAGCTACATTATTACGTGTACTTTTCTTTTGAGTATTTATCACGTGATTTATGTTTGGCATCATTTTTATGCATATCCATTTGAGATTGATGCGTAATGTGTTATGTGCTTTATCAGATGAGTTATGAGCATTGTGCTCTTCCACTAATTGATTTTACCAGCTCTTTGAGCACTGTGTGTTACCCTTGGTTTTATGGGCATGTAATAAAAGTTATATTTTAATAAGTCTATTATTCTGTGACCTACTTTTGTTGATAGACAGATTATCTATTCTGTATAGTAATGAATAGGGGAAAGATAAAAGGAAATAGCTGATCGGTATACATTAATAGTCCAATAAGCTTTTCCTGCATCAAAAGAGTCAGATAAAAAAATGTATGACTGTTTAAAGGTGCATGTATTGGATACAAAACCCGTTGCATGCACCAGTTAGACCAAATTTTCCAGGCAGATCTGTAATCTGTTGTGGTACCTAGGGCCCAAGTGACTGAGAGGATGTTGCAAGCTGATTCTGAAAGCTGAAAATCAGATCTTGATGACCTGAAATGAGCCAGGCTATAGTTGGTCTGACAATGTGAGAGGATGAGTGTTCCCAGATAGATTCAATATGATGGAAGGATGCGAGGGCAATCTATGGACATTGCCAAAGCTTGGGGAAACCAAGACTGAGTTGGCCATAATGGGGTTATTAAAACTATCATTGACTTCTGTGATCTGGTCAGGAGGATAGTCCGTGAAATCAAAACAAAAGGTGGAAAGGCATACAGCGTTTCTGGAGGCCATGTCTGGAGTAAGGCATCCGTGCCCAGAGATTCCGGATCCGGATGCCAGCTGAAAAATTGAGGAATCTGACAGTTCAGACGTGAAGAAAATAGATTTGTGTATGGGACCCCATAAATGATTGAATTGATTGAAGATTAGAGGATCTAGTTTCCAATCGCTGTTGTCGATTAGGAAACGAGAGTTCCAATCTGCTATGGAATTGCACAATCCTGGTAGATACTCTGCTTTCAAGATGATACCTTTCTCCAGACAAAATGTCAAAAATCTTTTGTGATGTTGTCTAACAATTTTGATTTGGTGCCTCCCAATCAATTGATGTATTGGACTGTGGAAATATTGTCAATCTGCAGAAGAAAACAACAATGAGATCTGTTTTTGGTAAAGCTTATTAGGGCAAAGGATCCCGCTAGTAATTCTAGGCAACTAATGTGAAGAAGAGATTCCTCTTCTGACCATTTTCCTCCTGTGGAGAGTGGACAGCATCAAGCACCCCATCTGGAAAGACTGGCTGATGCTATGATCAGGTCTGGAAATTAATTGAAAATGGCTTTCCCATCCCATGATTGGATATGCTGGAGCCACCAAAAAGTTCCTTTTGGCATCTGGAGTAAGGGGAACATCGTCTGAGCATCATAATCCTTCTCTCAAATGTCGGGCTTTTAGTTGTTGGAGGGCCCTGTAATGTAGAGGTGCAGGGAATAATGCTTTAATGGAAGCAGAAAGTAAACCTAATGGAGCGGAGTGATACTAGATGTTTGTTCAGAACAGAATGTATTTCCCTGAAGACTCAGAGTAGCAGATTGGGTATTGATTATGAACCCTAAAAACTCTAGTAATTTGGAAGGAGTCAAAATGGAATTTTTTATGTAACTGATCAAAAATCCCAAATTGGATAGTAAGGTTATTGTCCATTGCATGTTTAGATGGATTAAATCTAAAGTATTGGCCATGATAAGTATATCATCTAAGTATATTATTAACCTCACCCTCAAGCCCTCAGGATAGCGATTACAGGTTTCAGTATTTTTTGTGAAACCCCATGGGGCCGAGGATAGACCAAAAGGAAGACTGGTAAACTGTCACTTTTTGTTCCTTCCAACGTTAGGCTGAGACATGGGGTACATAGGCACCGTGAGGTAGGCATCTTTTAGGTCCACCTTGACCAGCCAGTAGTCTTGTAGTAAGAGGTCTCTTAGAAGATGGATACCCTCCATTTTGAAGTGTTGGTAACATACATAATTGTTGAGGGTTTTAAGTTTATTACTGGTCTGTGACCTCCATCTTTCCTTTTCACTAAAAATAGGTTGCTCAGAAAACCTATTGAATCTAGAGGGACCTGAATGATTGTGCCTTTGGAACATAGTTCCTTGATTTCTTGTTGTACAAGATTTTGGTCTGAGAGAAAAATCATTGGGTGAGGAAACTGATACTGGACAGGTGGATAAACAAACTATTTGGTAACCTGAAACTGTATTCAGTATCAATGAGTCTGACGTTATCATAGACCAAGTGTAGAAAAAAAATGTGCTATCCTTCCTCCCAACGTTATGAGGAAGAAGATGGTAGAATTGCACTTACCCATAGGAGGTCTTGACTTTGAAGTTCCTCGAAATCCTCTTGTGGGAAAGAATGGCGTGGGGGTGAAAGAGGTTGATGGGTTGTAGTATCTGTCTAGTCATGGGGAAGGTAGGGAGGGACCTCTGTAGGATTGTCCTTCACGGTACTGATGGCTGGAAAAATGGCCCCTTCTTTTTCCAGCCCTTCCAAAAACACGACCTCTAAAAACTTGTTTTAATGATGTTTGGGCCTTGTCTAGAGTAGAGAAGAGCCCCATATACTTTTTTTTTAATCTCCTTTATGAAGGAGTCACCCAACAAATTACCATCCGATGAAGTACTCTGCTCAGAAGCAGCCAGGTGTACTAATGGGGATCGAGCTTCATGAGTATGGATCTCTTATGCTCTGTGCATAGGGAAGAGTTAGTTATAGCCCTCTATGCCCAACCTCTCAATACAGTGAGGTCTACTGGTTCACCTGATAGTGAGGCTTTTTCAGGCAAATCCAGTATTCGTTAATGGCCCTAAAAGGTCAAGGAACCTGTCCTGTACAGATCGATAGGACCTATCAACCCGTTTCTTGGATTACCCCCCCCCCCCCCCCCCCCGATATAGCCAGAAATGTAATTAGGCTGGGATCTAGTTCTGGAGTATTGGCTAGTTTTTGGAGGTAGTGTCGGTCTAGGACACTCAGATTTGAGCTTATTTCTAGCCGTTCTGTCTAGTGACTTTGTAATCCACATGCTGACATATTTGGATACCTGTGGATGAGGAATCCACTCCCCGGACCTTGGATGTCTAATCTGTCCAGGGTCAAAGTATGGGGTTCCTTCGCTATCTAGGATGACAGAATCTGTATCATCCATATATCATCTTCCCTTTCCTCAGAGATATCTTCATACATAGATTGATCTTCCCACTCAGATGATTCAGCGTCCTCAACAGAGGATTCACTAGGAGAAATATGGGTAACAATTGGTTTTGCCTTAGCAGAGGCCTTAAATGCCCGCATAACATGTACCTCCTCTAGGGCCAAGGGTATTGGATGTTTTCTAGGAACATCAGTAGATTTGTTTATGTCAAAGCTTTTATTTTTACCTGGTCCTCCAATTTTTGGGATTTTTTAAAATATGTTTAGAGGATATAGGACTGGTTTTAGACCTGCAACCGTGTGAGATGTTGAGTCTTTGGCTGAATAGAAAAGATCAGAGGGTGTACTAGGACCCATTGGAGAACCCTGTAGATTGGGTCTAGTCATGGCCATAGCCACAGATTGTGACACGACTTCTTGGATGGAGGACATGGCCAACCGGATTGCAGTCTGGACGGACTTATTCCAAAACTTGTCCACCATTGCCTGTAGTATGTTCTCATCAATGTGTTCAAAGGATTGGGGAGCAACCATTTTATTAGGCTTCTCATTGGCCATTGTAACTATGAAGTGTATATATACTTGAAGAGAAGTCAGTGGCACTCCAAAATGGTGAAAAAAATGTGATGTTTATTCACTCCCAAACAGAGCTACATTTGGCAACCTCACGCTGTCATTTTCAAGCCGGCTTGAAAATGGCAGTGTGAGGTTGCCGAAATGTAGCTCTGTTTGGGAGTGAATAAATATAAAAAAATGTTCACCATTTTTCGCCAATATATATCTTAGTGCTGGGCGGTATACCGTTTTTTTTTTTCTCCCACGGTATGGATTTTTGCCCATACCACTATACCGGTCGGGCCCCTCCCCCACCCTCCGGATGAATTGTAGAGCCCAGCGCGGCACCTTCACTTGTCCCGGTGTGCTTCATTGGCCGATTCCGAGAACGGAATCGGGCCACAGAAGCTAATCCATTTACTGTGTCCCCCCACTGCCCCTGTCAGCCAGTGTCCCCGCGAGCACGATCAATCCCCACCGCTAGCGGGGTCCCTGTGCCCACTAGCGGTGTCACAAGAATGCCGAGCGCGTCTCTGTTCCCCGTCCCTGTCAGCTCTCAGGGTACGGGAACAGATTTAAAAGCCTCGCGCGCGGCTAACGTAGTACTACGCAAATAGCGTAGGGCTAACGTAGGCAGCGCTAGGAGCCTGGCGTTAGCCCTACGCTATTTGCGTAGTACTACGTTGGCTGCGCGTGAGGCTTTTAAATCTGTTCCCGTACCCTGAGAGTTGACAGGGATGGGGAACAGAGCCGCGCTCGGCATTCTTGTGACACCGCTAGTGGGCACAGGGACCCCGCAGCAGTGATTGTAGCGATCGCGCTTGCGGGGGGCACATTTGACACCGCTAGTGGGCACAGGGACCCCACTCGCGGGGTGGGGGGACAGGCGGTAATACCGTGATAATAAAATAAAAATACAGTGATATTAATTTTAGGCCATACAGCCCAGCACTAATATATATAACATACACACACACACACACATAATGACAGGAAATTTTCACAATATTACTTATCTTTGTAATTAGCAGCAAAGAAAGAGGAAGTGGCTTACTGGTTGGAGCATTATATAACAGTTGGACTATACCACTATGGACTACGGGTCATTCTACATCATATATTTAAAGAACTTTTTTCTTTGTTAATATCTGTGAACCCTTTGTTTGCTGCTAAAATTTCAGTAAAGAAAGAATTAGCATAATGTTAGTCTCCGTCCTGTAATAAAATTCAGTTTGCCACTGAGATGTACTGTATCTGATACCTCTAGTGGCTGGGCATGATAGTGATCTGTAGCGTCCTTTAGTTCTGCCGCTTCCTTCATGAGTCGCTTCACAGCTGAAATACAAACCAAGAGAACAGACCTCACAATCTGCAAAAACACTAAGGAAACCACCCACATATTTTCATGCATAACTTAGAAAGAATGCTAAGGTTGCTTACAGCAGGGCTTGACAAATGTGTCATGAATCTAGGAGTCAGCAAATAAATTAGGAGCCAGGATGCCGCATGTAAAGCAACTTGACGTCATATAATCAATCAGTCATTAGGGTTCCCTCATCTCCCCCGGATTGACAGTCATTAGGGTCCCATCAGTTTCATTAGGGTCCCCTCATCTCCCCCGGAGTCAGTGTCATTAGGGTCCCCTCATCTCCCCCGGAGTCACAGTCATTGGGGTCCCCTCATCTCCCCCGGAGTCACAGTCATTGGGGTCCCCTCATCTCCCCCGGAGTCACAGTCATTGGGGTCCCCTCATCTCCCCCGGAGTCACAGTCATTGGTGTCCCCTCATCTCCCCCGGATTTACAGTCATTGGTGTCCCCTCATCTCCCCTGGAGTCATATTCATTTATGCCCCCTCATCTTTTAAAAAGGAAACTCCTACATGGTCCCCAAACTGATCCCCATTGAGCCTGTGGTCGGCACTCCGGTGTTACATGAGAAGTGGATGTCACACGACCGCTACAATTAACCAGCGGCCTCAGGGGTCATGCTTGCACTAAGGAGTACAGGGTAAATGTATCCAACAGAAGTACACTTTGCTTACACTCTGGTGCCTTTTATAGTGTTGCACTGCTAGGAAGTTCCAGTGCCAGTCACAGGGCCCCCTAAGCAAACTTTCAGACAGCCCATAAAATATGCGCACATATTAGTATTACTGCAATACCCAGAATTCCTGTGCTTCCACTGACTCAAACCTACAAGCAGAAACTACTGTAAATCAGTTCTATGTCAACATCATTTACCATAAAAATGCAGCTGCTTGCGGTGCCCATTGAACAAAAAAACTGGTGTATATGCCTTACACTCTATTTAGAGATTTTAGTCCTGCTCTCAAAATGGGGGCTTACCTAGCAGAAACAGGTGTGATTTTGGTCACCAAAAAGGAGTGCCAAACTTTTGCCATGAAATAAGCCAACTAAGGACTAGACCAGTGCTTCCCAAGCAGTGTACCTACAGGTGTTGCTCCAAGCATGCCGCCAGTTGTAGTTATGCCACAGCTTGAGGTACACTGGTCTGGACAATGTAAAGATACACCACATTTATTATACCTAAGCCACACTGGTATATTTTTGTGAATTTGTAGAAGGAGATGACAAGCCATTGTTAAGGAGAATGAAGATTTCTAGGCCTAGAATAGTCCCTGGCAGGAAAATAATGCAAAAAATATCAAGCTGGTTTCACAACGTATGAACTGAAACTAACAGCTGGACAACACAGATGGGAATCCAGTCATACTAACAGATTCGATTCTGCCATCTTGCTATGTGTTTTATATCAATATGATGCTTATGAATCTATTCTTTCTGCAAATATATGGACATTCTTGCTTACAAAATAAGGCACCTGTTACACAATGGACTGCTGCATTATTCACCAATATTTTACACAATTATAAACATATCTACACTATTCTCATGTACGAAGAACGCTACGTGATGTTGGACAAGCGACATCACGGGAGGGGGGGGGGGGGGGGGTTTTGAAAGCATAAAATTGTTACCTGATGTTGAAAGCATAGTCCAGGGGGCCACACTACTATATTTCGGCCCAATAACACATGTAGAGGTATATACAACCCACACGATATAACCTCTATAATACGTGTCACAGATAATAAAACATATCTTTTATTGTGTACTAGTTAATAAATAAAGGTGAGGAACACATGATTTAAAAACACAGCTCCATAAGAGTCCCTACGCTCATTAGGAATAAACATACAGGGTCATCTTAGATAGATCAACAGAGGTTGATGGATCTGACCAATTTGGCTAAACAATAGCCTCAATCACTGGCCAATGTATATAATAGCCTTATAAAGATAATGGCCAGATCTATTCCAGGGGTGTACGCCGCTACTGATATTCTGTTCACCACTCAGGAGTGATGTTATATATTACGTTCATATGCAGATACCAACTATGATTATGATCTTAGGGGCTACTTGTATCGGTACTTTCTCTAGGATAGCTCTGAAATAGCAAGCACTCTGAGATGTTATTCTTTATGGCCTCTATATATAAACACCACTTTTGTATGTGGTTGGTTACCAGATCCCCAACCCCATCGTGGGGTACTCAGAAATATCAGCCGTTAACACCTACTGTGCACCGCAGGTATATTGTGACTAAACAGCCTATCTAGACCTTATCCTTTGTCTCTATTTATCATTGTACACAGAGTTGCAAATAAAACAGAAAACTTTCACAACCCCAAAATGTTTCGCCACTGGTGTGGCTTTATCAAGGAGACAACTGACAGCAATCAGTCCAGGGGGGTGGCCCGAGCATAGTCCAGGGGGTCGGCGCACCATCCCCTGCATTTTTCCCCTTCCCGACCTGCGCGCCTGTGACGCACGTACATGCAATGCGCACGCAGGATTCCCTTCCCCTCTGTGCCGCTGGTATTCACAGGCACGCAAGCCGGCGTGTGAGATTTAAAAAAATAATAATAATAACAACCTGCTGGAGCTCGCAGAACATAGTAACATAGTTTATAAGGTTGAAAAAAAGACCAGAGTCCATCAAGTTCAACATATACCCCTAATAAGTCCCTAATGAGTTTAGTTGATCCAGAGGAAGGTAAAAAAAAAAAAAAATCATACTAGAGGTAAAAATTCCTTCCTGACTCCAAATATGGCAGTCAGAATAAATCCCTGGATCAACGTTCTATCCCTATAAATCTAGTAGACATAACCAGCAATGTTATTTTTCTCCAAAAAAGCATCCAGCCCCCCTTTTGAACTCTTTTACAGAGTTCACCATGACCACCTCCTCTGGCAGAGAATTCCACAGTCTCACTGCTCTTACAGTAAAGAACCCCCATCTGTGCTGGTGTAGAAACCTTCTTTCCTCTAGACGTAGATGATGCCCCCTTGTTATAGATACAGTCCTGGGTATAAATAGATCATGGGAGAGATCTCTGTACTGCTCCCTGATATATTTATACATAGTTATTAGGTCTCCCCTAAGCCTTCTTTTTTCTAAACTAAATAACCCTAATTCTGATAAATCTTTCTGGGTACTGTAGTCCTCCCATTCCCCGTATTACTCTGGTTGCCAGTCTTTGAACCATCTCCAGCGCCACAATATCTTTCTTGTACACGGATGCCCAGTACTGTACACAGTATTCTATGTGAGGTCTGACTAGTGATTTGTACAGTGGTAGAATTATTTCCTTGTCGTGGGCATCTATGCCCCTATTGATGCACCCCATGATTTTATTTGCCTTGGCAGCAGCTGCCCGACACTGATCCCTACAGCTAAATTTACTGTTAACTAAGATTCCCAAGTCCTTTTCCACATCAATTGTCCAAAGTGTTCTCGCATTTAATACATAATCCCAGCCCGGATTTTTCTTCCCCATGAGCATTACCTTAAATTTATCAGTGTTGAACCTCATCTGCCACTTCCCAGCCCAAACTTCCAACCTATCCAGATCCATTTTTAACAGTGCACTGTCCTCTATAGTGTTTACCGCTTTACAGAGTTTAGTATCATCTGCAAAGATTGCTACTTTACTATTAAACCCCTCTACAAGGTCATTAATAAATATATTAAATAGAACAGGACCTAAGACTGACCCCTGTGGTACCCCACTAGTAACAGTCACCCAATCGGAATAAAGTACCATTAATAACCACCCTCTGTTTCCTATCACTGAGCCAGTTACTTACCCACTTACACACATTCTCCCCCAGCCCAATCCCTCTCATTTTATGCATCAACCCCTGGCTGTTCTCAATGGAACACAGAGGTTCTGGGGAACCCCGCTTGGGAATCACTGTGTTAGTGGATCTCCTTAGGATTTAGGTGAAGAGTTCACATCCATGAACATAGCCCTTTAAAGGACATCTGCAGTGATATAACACTTATCCCCTATCCTCCCATGCAGGGGGCGTGCCAGCCACAGCAAGACTCCGCAGCCGACACACCTCCGCCATGTAGTTCTATGGGAGAGGCGGGGATGCAGCGTTCATGCCTCTCCCATAGAGCTTTATGAGGAGGGGGTGTACTGTTGACATCACTGTTCGATGCTATGCGCATTAGCCAGTGCACAGCACGGCAATGCCGGGCCCCATTTGGGAGATTGCAGGGGGTCCCAGTGGTCGGACCCCCCGCGATCAAACATTTATCCCCTATCCTGTGGATAGGAAAGTGTTATATCACTGCAGATGTCCTTTAAACAGTAAAACCACAAGTTCACACGTAACAGTTTTGCTGCGGACATTTTCTGTGTTCAGAGCCCGACCGATGAGTAGAACAAGTCAGGAGAAGTGAGTGCTTAGCGTGTACTCTCCCGACTATTGGTCAAATGGTCAGGACGGTCTCACTCACACAGACACTACATGCTTCTCTTTCCACTAATTCTAGTGCTTAGAGACCTGAACAATCAGACCTAGACCTATTAAAACTTTTTCGGATGACAGTGCCCATTTAAAATAGTGAGATACACAAAAATAGGAATGCAGCACTCTCAGGTTATGTGCACATTAAAGCATTACTGTCATTTATAAAAACTTGGCATGTCAACCAGTGCCGAGACTCCTACTGATCCCTAGGTTTAGCCACCCAGCAGTGTGCTTCACTCCCCATTTAGCCACCCAGCAGTGTGCTTCACTCCCCATTTAGCCACCCAGCAGTGTGCTTCACTCCCCATTTAGCCACCCAGCAGTGTGCTTCACTCCCCATTTAGCCACCCAGCAGTGTGCTTCACTGAGCAGGGATGTGACACACACTACCTGGCTATATCTAGGCACTGAGACTGCATGGCATGTTAAAAGTTTTTAGAAATGACAGTAATGCTTTAAATATTTTAAGACAAATTTTACGGCTCAAAAAAAATAAAAAATTAAAAAACCTCCATTGTTTGATCATAGTTCAGCAAGACAGACCCCTCAATGTAACACTGAACTGCAATGTTTGTTTTTTTTTTGTGCATTTCAAATACATTTGTATGTTACATTAATTTCCCTGTAGTCCAACATCTTGTCTGCTTTTGTTCTGCCAACATCTTGACTTTCATATATCTCCCTGCTTTCTCTTCCTCTGTGCTTTGCTATCAATCCCAAGGTAAATCAGAACAGCAGCAGCTATAGCCAGTACCACCACTGCCTGCTGAGAGGACCCCCATCATGTCCGCCATTCCCATTGTATGACAGGAACCTGTTTAATGACTAACTATCTCTATGGCTGGGGGGCTGCTGTGTATGAAAAAACAGTAAAGGGATCACTTTACAAGATGGGAAGGTTAAAGGGGTACTCCGGTGAAGACCTTTTTTCTTTTAAATCAACTGGTGCCAGAAAGTTAAACAGATTTGTAAATTACTTCTATTAAAAAATCTTAATCCTTCCTGTACTTATTAGCTGCTGAATACTACAGAGGAAATTCTTTTCTTTTTGGAATTCTCTCTGATGACATCTGACGTCATTATTATAATAATAATAATAATAATAATAATAATAACTCTTTATTTATTGTTGTCCTTAGAGGGATTTGAACCCAAGTCCCCAGTGCTGCAGGGCAGCAGTGCTAACCACTGAGCCACCATGCTGCCCTTCGCATACATTTGCTATGCATGGTTGCTAAAATGGACAGAGATGTCAACAGAGAGCACTGTGCTCGTGATGTCATCAGTGGTCCAAAAAGAAAGGAATTTGCTCTGTAGCATTCAGCAGTTAATAAGTACTGGAAGGATTAAGATTTTTTAATAGAAGTAATTTACAAATATGTTTAACTTTCTGGCACCAGTTGATTTAAAAGAAAAAAGGTTTTCACCGGAGTACCCCTTTAAGCATGTGAGAACTGAGCCAGGGAATGCTGCAGCTGAGCAGTATCCTGTAAGAGATTATTGGGCACAACTGTACTGCAAACACTATGGGGGAGATTTATCAAAACCTGTCCAGAGGAAAAGTTGCTGAGTTGCCCATAGTAACCAATCAGATTGCTTCTTTCATTTTTCAGAGGCCTTTTAAAAATGAAAGAAGCGATCTGATTGGTTACTATGGGCAACTTTTCCTCTGGACAGTTTTGATAAATCTCCCCCTATCTACAGAGAGGCAGCTGTTGTTTCTCACACATAATCTGTAGAGCTGACCATGACAAACAACTGCCCGACATGAATATGACATTCACCATGCAATCTGGTGTACTGACACTTTTCTATACAATATCATGGAATACTATGGACACATTAGAGGAAGCCTATACCCTGTAAGAGAATGTGTACTGCTGCATGAGCATATATCGAGGATTGGCATAATTAGAAAGAGAAGGGCCTCACCGGTAACATGCCATATACCATGTATGTGGCAATAAATTCCCTCCTAGAAGCATTGTTCCTAGGAAGTATAACTCCAATGCCCACAGCTCCATGTGCATACAGAGGGGCCAATAGGGTGAGGCCTCTGCTCTAAGACTGCATGTTGCCAAAGGTGTAAAAAAAAATCTGATGGAGATCCCCTTAAAATAGTAACTCCTTAAGGACCAGAGCCGTAAATGTACGGCGCTGCATAGCAATACTTCGCGCACAGCGCCATTCATTTACGGCACGGCTGTGAAGCGAGCGCAAGAGCTGTGCTCACTTAATTCACAGAGGGTCCCGGCAGCTGTCAGCAGCCGTGGACCCACTGGTAACGGCGGACATCATCGATCATGCTGATGTCCGCCATTAACCCCAATACAGATTACAGCATCTGCGGCAGTGCAGCACTTAAAATGGCTGATCTGATCGCCTGTGGCACTGCCCCGGGGATCAGATCAGCCAAGATGGCGGATGAGGTCCCCTCACCTGCCTCCGTCCATCTCCCGGGGTCTTCTGCACTGATCTGCCTTCCAGCAGACCAGAGCAGAAGATCAACGATAATACTGATCAGTGCTATGCCTATGCATAACACTGAACAGTATTAGGAATCTGATGATTTCTATAAATAGTCCCATATGGGGACTAAAAAAGTGCAAAAAAAAAAAAATTATATATATATACACACATATACATATATAAACATAAAAAAAGGGGGGAAAAGCCCCTCTCCCAATAAAGTTTTAAAATCACAACTTTTTCCCATATCAATACAAAAAAGCAAAATTCACAAATTTCTAAAAAGCAATCAAAAAATAAAATATACACAAAAGTGGTATTAAAAAAAACTACAGATCATGGCGAAAAAATTAGCCCTCACACATCCCTGAATATGGAAAAATAAGAAAGTTAGAGATCGTCAAAATAGGGCAATTTTAAACGTACAGTAACCCCCCGAGATGCGATGGCCCAGACATATGATCAAATAGACATACGATGCTTTTATATGTCGGGGCCATCGCATTAACTGCTATCCGACAGCGCAAAATGCTTAAGCTGCTGTCGGATAACAGTGTAATGTGCTCCAGCAGGTTCACTTATGTATTCCTGCTGCTCCGGGTCCTCTCCGGGGTCCGGGCCTCGCTTTCCGGCGTCGTTATCGCGTAGCTGCGCACGCCGTCCCGGCGCAACAACGTAATCACGTCACCAGAAAGCGAGGCCCGAAAGATGCGGAAGACACCGGAGGACCCAGAAGAAGATGCCGGAGCAGCGGGACCCTGAAGCTGTGAGGACGCAGTCCGGAGCGGCGGGGACAGGTGAGTATTTAATGCACTTTTACATTGCACGAATCTCTCAACATACGATGGATTCGACAAACGATGGGTTGTTTGGAACGAATTACCATCGTATGTTGAGGGACCACTGTACTGATTTTGTAAAAAAAATAAAAAAGTTTATGATTTTTTAAAAGCAGTACAATAATAGAAATGTATGTAACCATGGGCATCATTTTAATCGTATTGACCTAGAGAAGAAAACATGCCATATTTACCGTAAAGTGAACAGCGTGAAAACAAATTTTCTAAATTACGATTTTCGTTTAAATTTCTTTATACAAAAAAAAAGTTTTTGGTTTACCGTACATTTTAGGGTAAAATTTGTGATGTCATTACAAAGAACAACTGGTCACGCAAAAAACAAGCCATATGGGCCTATGAATGGAAATATTAAATAGTTATGGATTTTTGAAGGCGAGGAGGAAAAATGGCCAAAATGGGCTGTGTCCATAAGTGGCTTTCTGAAACGTAAAAAAAATAAACGAAAAGTTTGCTATTTTTTTATTTCCTGTGGTCTGAACTCAGTCTAGAGAATGAAGCTGACTCATCTACACAGACACATAACCTAGGGATGAGGGGTGTGGAGGATGATGACAGGTAATACCAATACATCACCTGCACAGAGGTCAGTCATGTGACCACTATAGGGATGAGGGGTGTGGAGGATGATGACAGGTAATACCAATACATCACCTGCACAGAGGTCAGTCATGTGACCACTATAGGGATGAGGGGTGTGGAGGATGATGACAGGTAATACCAATACATCACCTGCACAGAGGTCAGTCATGTGACCACTATAGGGATGAGGGGTGTGGAGGATGATGACAGGTAATACCAATACATCACCTGCACAGAGGTCAGTCATGTGACCACTATAGGGATGAGGGGTGTGGAGGATGATGACAGGTAATACCAATACATCACCTGCACAGAGGTCAGTCATGTGACCACTATAGGGATGAGGGGTGTGGAGGATGATGACAGGTAATACCAATACATCACCTGCACAGAGGTCAGTCATGTGACCACTATAGGGATGAGGGGTGTGGAGGATGATGACAGGTAATACCAATACATCACCTGCACAGAGGTCAGTCATGTGACCACTATAGGGATGAGGGGTGTGGAGGATGATGACAGGTAATACCAATACATCACCTGCACAGAGGTCAGTCATGTGACCACTATAGGGATGAGGGGTGTGGAGGATGATGACAGGTAATACCAATACATCACCTGCACAGAGGTCAGTCATGTGACCACTATAGGGATGAGGGGTGTGGAGGATGATGACAGGTAATACCAATACATCACCTGCACAGAGGTCAGTCATGTGACCACTATAGGGATGAGGGGTGTGGAGGATGATGACAGGTAATACCAATACATCACCTGCACAGAGGTCAGTCATGTGACCACTATAGGGATGAGGGGTGTGGAGGATGATGACAGGTAATACCAATACATCACCTGCACAGAGGTCAGTCATGTGACCACTATAGGGATGAGGGGTGTGGAGGATGATGACAGGTAATACCAATACATCACCTGCACAGAGGTCAGTCATGTGACCACTATAGGGATGAGGGGTGTGGAGGATGATGACAGGTAATACCAATACATCACCTGCACAGAGGTCAGTCATGTGACCACTATAGGGATGAGGGGTGTGGAGGATGATGACAGGTAATACCAATACATCACCTGCACAGAGGTCAGTCATGTGACCACTATAGGGATGAGGGGTGTGGAGGATGATGACAGGTAATACCAATACATCACCTGCACAGAGGTCAGTCATGTGACCACTATAGGGATGAGGGGTGTGGAGGATGATGACAGGTAATACCAATACATCACCCGCACAGAGGTCAGTCATGTGACCACTATAGGGATGAGGGGTGTGGAGGATGATGACAGGTCATACCAATACATCACCCGCACAGAGGTCAGTCATGTGGCCACTATAGGGATGAGGGGTGTGGAGGATGATGACAGGTCATACCAATACATCACCCGCACAGAGGTCAGTCATGTGACCACTATAGGGATGAGGGGTGTGGAGGATGATGACAGGTAATACCAATACATCACCCGCACAGAGGTCAGTCATGTGACCACTATAGGGATGAGGGGTGTGGAGGATGATGACAGGTAATACCAATACATCACCCGCACAGAGGTCAGTCATGTGACCACTATAGGGATGAGGGGTGTGGAGGATGATGACAGGTAATACCAATACATCACCTGCACAGAGGTCAGTCATGTGACCACTATAGGGATGAGGGGTGTGGAGGATGATGACAGGTAATACCAATACATCACCTGCACAGAGGTCAGTCATGTGACCACTATAGGGATGAGTGGTGTGGAGGATGATGACAGGTAATACCAATACATCACCTGCACAGAGGTCAGTCATGTGACCACTATAGGGATGAGGGGTGTGGAGGATGATGACAGGTAATACCAATACATCACCTGCACAGAGGTCAGTCATGTGACCACTATAGGGATGAGGGGTGTGGAGGATGATGACAGGTAATACCAATACATCACCTGCACAGAGGTCAGTCATGTGACCACTATAGGGATGAGGGGTGTGGAGGATGATGACAGATAATACCAATACATCACCTGCACAGAGGTCAGTCATGTGACCACTATAGGGATGAGGGGTGTGGAGGATGATGACAGGTAATACCAATACATCACCTGCACAGAGGTCAGTCATGTGACCACTATAGGGATGAGGGGTGTGGAGGATGATGACAGGTAATACCAATACATCACCTGCACAGAGGTCAGTCATGTGACCACTATAGGGATGAGGGGTGTGGAGGATGATGACAGGTAATACCAATACATCACCTGCACAGAGGTCAGTCATGTGACCACTATAGGGATGAGGGGTGTGGAGGATGATGACAGGTAATACCAATACATCACCTGCACAGAGGTCAGTCATGTGACCACTATAGGGATGAGGGGTGTGGAGGATGATGACAGGTAATACCAATACATCACCTGCACAGAGGTCAGTCATGTGACCACTATAGGGATGAGGGGTGTGGAGGATGATGACAGGTAATACCAATACATCATCTTCTTAGGGGGTCAGTCATGTGACCACTATAGGGATGAGTGGTGTGGAGGATGATGGCAGGTAATACCAATACATCACCTGCACAGAGGTCAGTCATGTGACCACTATAGGGATGAGGGGTGTGGAGGATGATGGCAGGTAATACCAATACATCACCTGCACAGAGGTCAGTCATGTGACCACTATAGGGATGAGGGGTGTGGAGGATGATGACAGGTAATACCAATACATCACCTGCACAGAGGTCAGTCATGTGACCACTATAGGGATGAGGGGTGTGGAGGATGATGACAGGTAATACCAATACATCACCTGCACAGGTCAGTCATGTGACCACTATAGGGATGAGGGGTGTGGAGGATGATGACAGGTAATACCAATACATCACCTGCACAGAGGTCAGTCATGTGACCACTATAGGGATGAGGGGTGTGGAGGATGATGACAGGTAATACCAATACATCACCTGCACAGAGGTCAGTCATGTGACCACTATAGGGATGAGGGGTGTGGAGGATGATGACAGGTAATACCAATACATCATCTGCACAGAGGTCAGTCATGTGACCACTATAGGGATGAGGGGTGTGGAGGATGATGACAGGTAATACCAATACATCACCTGCACAGAGGTCAGTCATGTGACCACTATAGGGATGAGGGGTGTGGAGGATGATGACAGGTAATACCAATACATCATCTTCTTAGGGGGTCAGTCATGTGACCACTATAGGGATGAGTGGTGTGGAGGATGATGACAGGTAATACCAATACATCACCTGCACAGAGGTCAGTCATGTGACCACTATAGGGATGAGGGGTGTGGATGATGACAGGTAATACCAATACATCACCTGCACAGGTCAGTCATGTGACCACTATAGGGATGAGGGGTGTGGAGGATGATGACAGGTAATACCAATACATCACCTGCACAGAGGTCAGTCATGTGACCACTATAGGGATGAGGGGTGTGGAGGATGATGACAGGTAATACCAATACATCACCTGCACAGGTCAGTCATGTGACCACTATAGGGATGAGGGGTGTGGAGGATGATGACAGGTAATACCAATACATCACCTGCACAGAGGTTAGTCATGTGACCACTATAGGGATGAGGGGTGTGGAGGATGATGACAGGTAATACCAATACATCACCTGCACAGAGGTCAGTCATGTGACCACTATAGGGATGAGGGGTGTGGAGGATGATGACAGGTAATACCAATACATCATCTTCTTAGGGGGTCAGTCATGTGACCACTATAGGGATGAGTGGTGTGGAGGATGATGGCAGGTAATACCAATACATCACCTGCACAGAGGTCAGTCATGTGACCACTATAGGGATGAGGGGTGTGGAGGATGATGGCAGGTAATACCAATACATCACCTGCACAGAGGTCAGTCATGTGACCACTATAGGGATGAGGGGTGTGGAGGATGATGACAGGTAATACCAATACATCACCTGCACAGAGGTCAGTCATGTGACCACTATAGGGATGAGGGGTGTGGAGGATGATGACAGGTAATACCAATACATCACCTGCACAGGTCAGTCATGTGACCACTATAGGGATGAGGGGTGTGGAGGATGATGACAGGTAATACCAATACATCACCTGCACAGAGGTCAGTCATGTGACCACTATAGGGATGAGGGGTGTGGAGGATGATGACAGGTAATACCAATACATCACCTGCACAGAGGTCAGTCATGTGACCACTATAGGGATGAGGGGTGTGGAGGATGATGACAGGTAATACCAATACATCATCTGCACAGAGGTCAGTCATGTGACCACTATAGGGATGAGGGGTGTGGAGGATGATGACAGGTAATACCAATACATCACCTGCACAGAGGTCAGTCATGTGACCACTATAGGGATGAGGGGTGTGGAGGATGATGACAGGTAATACCAATACATCATCTTCTTAGGGGGTCAGTCATGTGACCACTATAGGGATGAGTGGTGTGGAGGATGATGACAGGTAATACCAATACATCACCTGCACAGAGGTCAGTCATGTGACCACTATAGGGATGAGGGGTGTGGATGATGACAGGTAATACCAATACATCACCTGCACAGGTCAGTCATGTGACCACTATAGGGATGAGGGGTGTGGAGGATGATGACAGGTAATACCAATACATCACCTGCACAGAGGTCAGTCATGTGACCACTATAGGGATGAGGGGTGTGGAGGATGATGACAGGTAATACCAATACATCACCTGCACAGGTCAGTCATGTGACCACTATAGGGATGAGGGGTGTGGAGGATGATGACAGGTAATACCAATACATCACCTGCACAGAGGTTAGTCATGTGACCACTATAGGGATGAGGGGTGTGGAGGATGATGACAGGTAGTACCAATACATCACCTGCACAGAGGTCAGTCATGTGACCACTATAGGGATGAGGGGTGTGGAGGATGATGACAGGTAATACCAATACATCACCTGCACAGAGGTCAGTCATGTGACCACTATAGGGATGAGGGGTGTGGAGGATGATGACAGGTAATACCAATACATCATCTTCTTAGGGGGCCAGTCATGTGACCACTACAGGGAACAGAGGAGACCAGGCCACTTGAAAGGTAATAAAAATCTACTTAAAGAGCCCAGGACCCTCCATTTAATGTCCACACACAAGACAACATCGCACAATGTAACCACAGACAGATCAGAGAACACTGGTCCTTGTACCCGGTCCCTGCTGAGTTAGGAACTACTACACCCAGCACACAATGCCACATAAACGCTTCACTAATCCTCTATGAGAAGAACCGAAAGTGACTGGATCACAGCCGGTAGAGATAACAAGAGAAGGAAGAGCCGGGCACAAGACCCACCCAAGGCACAGCACAGCACAGCACAGCACAGCACAGCACAGCACAGCACAGCACAGCACAGCGATGAGAACACCGCTCCCAACCTTACCCGGGCTCTTCAGGTTGTAGCGAGTCTCCATGTCTGCTTGACAGCGGCCTATTCCCCGCCCACTACGTCACGTCGCGTCAGCCCGCCACGTCACGTGCTCACAGAGGGGGTGGCGAAGCAAATACATCACGTGCTCGAAGGTAGTTGGCGGAAATTGTTGGTTGCGGGAGACGTGGCGCGTTGTTTACATTGGTTGCCTCATGACGAGAACGGGGCTTGGTCTTTATAAGGATCTGCTCTCAGTACTGGAAGACGACGAGTCTCCATAGACCTGTTTATTGCTGTTAGGGCCATGAAGACCCCTGCTGGCAGTGACTGATATATACCCAAGTGTTTCCCAACCAGGGTGCCTCCAGCTGTTGGTAAACTACAACTCCCAGCATGCCTGGTCATCCTTTGAATTGCTCAGCCAGTTTTCATTTTGCATTTTTACACCCTGATCTGTAGTTTTCATAAATATCATTTTTGATTTTTGACTTTTGGACCGTTTTTATCAGATTTTTTTATGGTGTATGAAGTGACTAAAAATAGGCAATTGTGGACTTTTTCGTTCATGGAATTTACTATTCTATTTTAAAGGGTATCTCTCATCAAAAAAACTTTTGATATATTATAGATTAATGTATGCAGAATAACTTCACAATTGCATGTTATTAAAAAATATGCTTCTTTCTATTTAATTTTCCACTTTGAAGAAATGACCACTAGGGGTCTCCCTACTAGTCCTGGCAGCAAGCATTTCAGACTCATGCTGGAGTCCTAAACACTACGAGCTGCCAGTCTGCTTTGTTCACAAAGGAGAACACTCAGAGCTGCCAGCCTGCTTTGTTCACAGCCTGTTTGGCTGTGAACAAAGCAGACTGGCAGCTCTGAGTGTTTAGGACTTCAGCATGAGTCAGAAATGCTTGCTGACAGGACTGATCGGGAAAAATACAATAGAAAGAAGCATATTTTTCATTAACATGCTATTGGAAAGTTATTCAACATTCATTAATCTAAAATATATCAAAAGTTTGTTTGATGAGAGGTACCCTTTAACTGGTCAGACATTTCCACACATGGCTATACCATGTTTTTTTGTTTGTTTGTTTGTTTTTCGTTTTGCACTTTCGTTTTTTCCTCCTACCTTTCTAAAAATCATAACACATTTAATTTTGCACCTACAGACCAAAATTGTACTTTGTAATTTTTTTTTTTGTGGGGTGAAATGGGGAAAAAATGCCACTTTGCAACCTTTTAGGGCTTCCTTTTCTATGCAGTGCACTTTTCAGTAAAAATGACACCTTATCTTTATTTTGTAGGTCCATATGGTTACAAGAATACTTAATTTATATAGGTTTTTTTATTTTACCATTGTAAAAAAAATGTAACTACATGCACCAAAATTAGTATGTTTAGAATTGTCATTTTCTGACCCCTATAACTCTTTTATTTTTCCGCATACTGGGCTATATGAGGGCTCATTTTTTGCGCTGTGGTCTGTAATTTTTATCAGTACCATTTTGTTTTGATGGGACTTTTTAATTGCTATTTATAAAAAAATAATAATAATTTTGGAATTTGGTATTTTTGTACGTGTACACCATCGACCGTATGGTTTAGCTAACCTTATATTTTAACAAAACAGACATTAACGCATGTGGCGGTACCATGTATGATTATTTTTTATTACATTATTTTATTAAAACAATGGGAAATGGGGGGGGGTGATTCAAACTTATTAGGTGAGGGGCTTATTCACATTTATTAACTTTATTTTTTTTTTATTTACCGTATTTATCGGCGTATAACACGCACTTTTTAGGCTAAAATTTTTAGCCTAAAGTCTGTGTGCGTGTTATACGCCGATACACCCCCAGGAAAGGCAGGGAGAGAGAGGCTGTCGCTGCCCGCTTCTCTCCCCCTGCCATTTCTGGGGTCTAGAGCCCTGCTGTCGGCCCTTCTCTCCCCCTGGCTATCGGCGCCGCTGCCCGTTCTGTCCCCCTGACTATCGGTGCCGGCGCCCCATTGCCAGCACCGATAGCCAGGGGGAGAGAAGCGGCGCCGACAGCCAGGGGGAGAGAAGGGGCAGCGGCACCCATTGCCGGCGCCGCTCCCCCGTTGCCTCCCCCCATCCCCGGTGGCATAATTACCTGGGTCGGGTCCACGCTGCTCCAGGCCTCCGGCGTGCGTCCCCGGCGTCGTTGCTATGCGCTGAACGGCGCGGCGCATGACATCAGTGCGCCGCGCCGTGCATAGCAACGACGCAGGGGACGCACGCCGGAGGCCTGGAGCAGCGCGGACCCGACTCAGGTAATTATGCCACCGGGGATGGGGGGAGGCAACAGGGCAGCGGCGCCAGCAATGGGTGCCGCTGCCCCTTCTCTCCCCCTGGCTGTCGGCGCCGGCAATGGGGCGCCGACACCGATAGTCAAGGGGACAGAACGGGCAGCGGCGCCGATAGCCAGGGGGAGAGAAGGGCCGGCAGCAGCGCTCTAGACCCCAGGAAAGGCAGGGGGAGAGAAGCGGGCAGCGACGGCCTCTCTCCCCCTGCCTTTCCTGGGGATGTATCGGGGTATACACGCGCACACACGCACCCTCATTTTACCATGGATATTTGGGTAAAAAACTTTTTTTACCCAAATATCCTTGGTAAAATGAGGGTGCGTGTTATAGGCCGGTGCGTGGTATACCCCGATAAATACGGTACATTTTTTACTTTTCTTTTAGCCCCCATAGGGGGCTATACCATGCAGTCTTTTGATTGCATACACTGTTCAATGCTATGTCATAGCATAACATTGATCAGTGTGATCGGTGCTCTGCTGCTCCAGCCTGCATCCGTTCGGATGGTGAGGAGGCAGGTAAGGGCCCTCCCGCCATCATTACATCGCAATTTCATTCTGATAGTCCCGGTCAGCTCCACTGAGCTGCCGGGATGCTTTCACTTTCATTTTAGAAGCAGCAAGTCAGGACCCACTGGGTTTAAAGCATGCTCAGCTCGCGAGTACGCTTTTAGCCCCGGTAATGAGACCAGCACGCTTTTAACCCTGGTAACGGGACCAGGGCGTACATGTACTCCCTGCGTCTTAAGTACCGGGACTGAAGGGCATACCTGTAGGGTTAAAATCTGGGAAAAGGGGAGTGGATTTAAACTTTTATGTAAGGGGTTAATATATAAGGGGATTAACAGTATTTGATCCTGAGGCAGCCGGGTATGGAGTGGTCTGAGCCCTCTCCATAAGTCTTTCACAGCATTAGGATATACGTGTACATCCTTTTGCATGAGGGGGTTATCCCCCTAAGGATACAGCCCATTTTGGCCCTGAGGACACAGACAATTTTCATTGTTTGCAATTTAGTTTTTTCCTCCTTACTTTCTAAGAACAATAACCTTATTCTTCCATCTACAGACCCTTGGACTAGTTTTTTGTGCAACCAATTGTACTTTGTAATGACATTTTTCATAAACTGTATGACACAACCCAAAAATTATTCAGAGGGGGGAATTGAAAAGACAACCACAATCTTGTTTTGTTTTTTCACAGCAACACTTTATGGTAAATCTGACATGTTCTCTTTATTCTGTAGGTTAATACAACAATACAATTTATAACGTTTTCCATTATTGGCATAAAAACCTTCGGGCAGAATATAGAATATTTGACGCAGTCCTGACCTCAGTATCTGAGGAAAGGGATTTAGGAGTAATTATTTCAGAAGACTTAAAGGTAGGAAGACAATGTAATAGAGCAGCAGGAAACGCTAGCAGAATACTTGGATGTATAGGGAGAGGTATAAGCAGTAGAAAGAGAGAAGTGCTCATGCCACTGTACAGAACACTGGTGAGACCTCACTTGGAGTATTGTGCACAGTACTGGAGGCCGTAAACTAGTACATGGATTGCAGGATAAAACTTGCCAGGAAAGGTTAAAGGACCTTAACATGTATAGCTTGGAAGAAAGAATAGACAGAGGGGATAGGATAGAGACTTTTAAATACATAAAGGGAATCAACACGGTAAAGGAGGAGAGCATATTTAAAAGAAGAAAAACTACCACAAGAGGACATAGTTTTAAATTTGAGGGGCAAAGGTTTATGCAGTAATATCAGGAAGTATTACTTTACTGAGAGAGTAGTGGATGCATAGAATAGCCTTCCTGCAGAAGTGGTCGCTGCAAATACAGTGAAGGAGTTTAAACATGCATGGGATAGGCATAAGGCTATACTTCATATAAGATAGGGCCAGGGACTATTGATAGGATTCAGATTATTGGGCAGAATAGATGGGCCAAATGGTTCTCATCTGCTGACACATTCTATGTTTCTACTGTTCTACTTTAAAACTTTTTTTTAATAAAATTAGTATGCTTAAAAGTGTCCTCTTCTGACTTCTATACCTATTTTGGTTTACCATATACAGTGCCATATGAGGGCAATTTTTTTGTGCTATAATATGTCGTTTTTATTGGTACCATTTTTGTTTAGATGGGACTTTTTTTTATCACTTTCTGATATGTGACTAGTGTTGAGCGGCATAGGCCATATTCGAATTCGCGATATTTCGCGAATATATGGACGAATATTCGTCATATATTCGCTAAATTCACATATTCGTAATATTCGCGTTTTATTTCCGCATATGCGAAAATTCACGTATGCGAAAATTTGCATATGCGAAAATTTGCATCAATAAAGATTAACATATGCGAAAATTCGCATCTGCGAAAATTAGCACACCAGTCTCACACAGTAGTATTAGAGCCTTCTTTACACCACAAAAGCTGGAAGCAGAGAGGGGTGATCACTGAGATGTGTACTGTGAAAAAATAAAAATAAAACAAATATTCGTAATTACGAATATACAGTTCTATATTCACGAATATTCCTGAATTCGCGAATATGCGATATTCGCGAATAAAATTCGTATTGCGAATTTTCGCGAGCAACACTACTTTTCAACAATCTGCAGTGTTGAGTGTAATTTGCCGGACGTGGGAGATGTCAGGGATAAGATGTAAGGGGTGGACAATCGTGGGTGTAAAGCCCTGGAGAGCCAGGAGCCAGCCTTGTCAGCGTACTCGTAGTATCCCCTATGCACCCTTTCCCTCAAGCAAAACGATCTCCTATCTAAACAAGTGAGTATCTGTTGTCGAACAGAGGAAATTTGGGCCCTAGTGGCATCATTATAAGATCTCTTATTTGATGCTTCCAAGGAGGCACGGGAGTCAAAGAGAGTACGCAATTGGCTAGCATACTCTTTTTTGAGACGGGAGCCATGAGCTATAAATATGCCACGGACCATACACTTCAACTCCTCCCATTGAGTAGGCGCCGAGTTAGCGTCGGAGGCATGGATTTCCAAAAATTCAGAGATCACTCTTTTGACTTCCTGCACACATAAAACATCCTTAAGAACATGATCATTTAGCCTCCAGGAGAACGCACGGGGAGCACTAGGAGATAATTGTACGCTGACAAGGACCGGGGCATGGTCCGACCATACTATCAGGGCAATAGTTGCGCATGGGGAAAGAGAAAGGAGAGGATGGCTAAGGAACACCATATCTAGGCGACTATAGGATTTATGGGCAGGTGAAAAAAAGGTGAAGTCCTTAACCCTGGGGTGAGTCGCGCGCCACACGTCCACCAACCGGCGATCAAGGAGTTCTTTCCTCAGTCTACGCAAAGCTGCAAAGGACAAAGAGGACTTACCAGTGGATGTGTCCAAGAAAGGATCCCATACCCAGTTGAAATCACCCCCCAAGATTATCTGCGAGGAGCCAGCAAATTCATCCAGAAGATGGAGGACCTTAGAGGCAAAGGAAACCTGTCCCTGGTTACGAAAATAAACAGAGGCAACGGTGAATACATGGGAGGAATGAGAGAATTGTATAAACACATAGCGACCATGAGGGTCACATAATGATTTCAATACAGTAGGCTGGAAGGACCTATGAAAGGCTATAGACCCCCCTTTAGATTTAGAATCAGTAGACATTGTGTGAAACCATACTGGATATAACCGGTCATTAATCACCGGGCAACTAATAGATAGAAAATGCGTTTCCTGAAACAGGGCAATTAACACCTTTTGTTTATGTAGGTACCTAGATATTTGGCGTCGCTTTTCAGGGACATTCAGACCCTTCACATTAAACGAACAGGCAGATAATGTATCCATGGTGGTTCACCAAGGGTCAGGGGGACAGGGAGGATAGGGAGGGACAGAAAAGGGGTAAAAGGGAAGGGTAGGAGAAGGGAAGAGGAGAAAGAGAAGAGACAAACCAAGAGAGAAGATAAGAGAGAAAGAAAGGAAGGACCGAAACAAGAGAAATAAACATATACGAAAAAACATAAAAGTTGTGGTAACAGCACTAACAGTGAACAGAATACTAGCCACTAGAAGAGCAGCATAAGGCGGTATCCCACCCACCGTCGGGTTCTTGGCAGGGCAATACCAGCCCATCTCAGCCCAAGGTAAAGGCAATCCAAGGTATGACCGAACAAGCAGTCAGACACTATAAATCACCCCAATTACCCACCAATTACCCACCAAAAAGACTTGCTTGATGCTGCATGGCATGGACTCAGGTGTGAACAAACACCAAGGAAATACAGGTGGACTTTTGTTACGTTTTCCTTTGTTCTGCATTTAAAGACTGTTTGACAATTGTGAATAAAACACTGAACTTTGATTTGAAAAGTACTGTTTCCTTGCCTCTATCTATGTATATAAAAATACACAGCACTCCAAAAACTGTGAAAAATCAACATGAATACGTTTATTGCATCACATGCCAAACAAAAGTGACATTTCTTCTCCCTCCTGGAACCTTTTTCAAGCCGGATGAAGCCCTTGGATCTGCGGGCACCTGTTGTCCTGTGTGACGCTGCTTCGTTGTGACTTTTCCATCTATATAAATATATTTTATTACTTGGGTTTCCTTGTTTTATGTGTCGATATATTCTCTATCAATGTATATAGAAAGACAAGTCATTTAGTGCCAAAAGTCCTTAGTAGGTGTCAGGTGGATTCTGGCCCCAAGACGTCAGCAGCAGATTCTTAGAGTCCTGTAAGTTGTGAGGTGCGGCCTCCATGCGTCCGACTTTTTTCACCATTAAATTCCCGCCAGTGATGACCCTGTATAATGCTATGCAATAGACACAGCATTATACAGTGGAGGCAACCTAATGATCCCATATAATTGTCCCCAATGGTGACTTAAAAAATGAAAAATAAAAAGTTATGTAAAAGCCCCTCCACTAATAAAATATAAAATCACCCGTCTTTTTCCATATAAAGGAGAGAACAGAAAACCATTGACCAAGGGACATACCAGAGGTCACTAATCCCCTTATTCAATTCCCACTCCTAAAACATACCGGTAGCTTTTAGGCTGGAACTCCACTGAGGTGTTTTTTTTGCCAAAACGCCGTAAAAAACGCCAATTTTCCCGAAGGGTTTTTTTTCAGCGAAAAAACGCCGCATCCAGATGTTAGCTGCAAGTCAATAGAAAACTGCAAAATGCCAGATTCACTTGGCGTTTTTCAGTTTGGCGTTTTTTAAAACCTTTTGGCGTTTTTCAGCAATTTCGGGCTCAGAGGCTGGATTTTCAAATCGCTCGACAAAACCTAGATTGGCGTTTTTTGCCCTGAAATCGTGGCGTTTTCATCCCATAGATGAGCAAAAACGCTAAGAAAAACGCCATGTTGGTTTTAAATTTTGCGTTTTCTTTTTTGGACTTTAGCGATCCATAAAAATTATGGAGATACCTTTTTTTATTAAAATTTCGTAGGGTACCATAAAAAAAAATAATAATAAAAAAGATACAGTAGTGATGGAAAAAATTGTATCTAACGAAATGTATCTTTTTTATTACGAAATGTTTATTAATTTTTAAACAGGGATCAATTTATGTGGGCGGGTAAAGTACTAAAAATGTAGTGTGTGTTTTTCACTCTTTTTTTTTTTTTTTTTTTAGGTAGCACTACTACTCCCAGCATGGAACACACTCAGGGCCGGACTGGCCTAGCGGGATACCGGGAAAATTTCTGATAGGCCGACCGCACAGTGGGCCGGCAGGGGCCAGTTTTCTGCACTACACCGGCCTGTGTGTGGCCACCCAGTGGCTGCTCACTCACACAAGGTGCTGACACTAAGTCAGGACCTTGTGTGAAGCGGCCACAGAGAGGTGGAGATATGAGCTGTAGGCTCCCAGCCCTGCCACTCAACCCAGTACCTGCGCATCCAGAGGCAGCAAGTAGTGCAGTGATTCCCAACCGTGATTTATTTTTTATTTTTATTTCCCTCCCCGGCACCGCAGGGGGGAGGGAAGTTACGCTGTGCGTGCGCCTGAGGCTTTAACAAGACCTGCGATGATGTCACCGTCATGTGATCAGTCACATGGAGGAGGAGGAATCACATGATCAGGGGCTGCTGTTCAAGGCTTCAGTGTACCCCTACGTCCCCCAGCTTCCCCCTCCCCCCTGCGGCCCAGAGAGGGGAAGTATGCGAAAGCTGCGCCGGGCCGGTGTAGTGACCCGTGCCCCAGCGTCCCCCTCTCCCCTGCGGCACAGTGAATAATTGCCCTGCCGGAGTCGGTGCCCTGCCAGAGATTGGAAGAACAGGGAAGAAAAAGGGCTTGCTTGAGGTACTGTACCGTATCCATTCTCCCCCCCCCCCTCACCCATGTGCATCCCCCCCCCTCACCCATGTGCATCCCCCCTCACCCATGCATATCCCCCCTCACCCTTGTGCATCCCCCCCTAACCCTTGTGCATCCTCCCTCACCCATGTGAATCCCCCCTCACCCATGTGCATCCCCCCTCACCCATGTGCACCCCCCCTCACCCATGTGCATCCCCCCTCTCACCCATGTGCATCCCCCCTCACCCATGTGCAACCCCCTCACCCATGTGCATCCCCCCCTCACCCATGTGTATCCCCCCTCACCCATTTGCATCCCCCTCACTCATGTCCACCCCCCTCTCACCCATATCCACCCCCCTCTCACCCATGTCCACCCCCCTCAGCCATGTGCATCCCCCCCTCACCCATGTGCATCCCCCCCTCACCCATGTGCATCCCCCCCCTCACCCATGTGCATCCCCCCTCACCCATGTGCATCCCCCCTCACCCATGTGCATCCCCCTCTCACCCATGTGCATCCCCCTCTCACCCATGTTCACCCCTCATTGTCCACCCCTCTGACCAAATACTTGTTACCCATGTACACCCCTCTGTCCCTTTGTCACCTCTGTTACCACCTTGTCACTCCTGTCCACCCCTCTGTCACCCATGTACATCCCTTTACACCCCTTTGTCACCCATGTACACCCCTCTGCCATCCATTTACACCCCTCTGCCACCCATGTACACTCCTCTGCCACCCATGTACACTCCTCTACACCCCTCTCTCACCCATGTACATTCCTCTATACCCCTCTGCCACCCATGTACACTCCTCTACACCCCTCTGTCACCCATATACACTCCTCTACATCTCTCTGTCACCCATGTACACCCCTCTGTCACCCATGTACACCCCTCTACACCCCTCTGTCACCCATGTACACTCCTCTACACCCCTCTGCCACCCATGTACACTCCTCTACACCCCTCTGTCACCCATGTACACTCCTCTATACCCCTCTGTCACCCATGTATACCCCTCTACACCCCTCTGTCACCCATGTACACTCCCCTATACCCCTCTGTCACCCATGTACACTCCTCTACACCCCTCTGTCACCCATGTACACTCCTCTACACCCCTCTGTCACCCATGTACACTCCTCTATACCCCTCTGTCACCCATGTATACCCCTCTACACCCCTCTGTCACCCATGTACACTCCCCTATACCCCTCTGTCACCCATGTACACTCCTCTACACCCCTCTGTCACCCATGTACACTCCTCTACACCCCTCTGCCACCCATGTACACTCCTCTATACCCCTCTGTCACCCATGTATACCCCTATACACCCCTCTGTCACCCATGTATACCCCTCTACACCCCTCTGTCACCCATGTACAATCCTCTACACCCCTCTGCAACCCATGTACACCCCTCTGCAACCCATGTACACTAATTTACACCCCTCTGCCACCCATGTACAACCCTTTATACCCCTCTGCCACCCATGTACACTCCTCTACCCCCCTCTGTCACCCATGTACACTCCTCTACACCCCTCTGTCACCCATGTACACTCCTCTATACCCCTCTGTCACCCATGTACACTACTCTACAACCCTCTGCCACCGCTGTAAACCCGTCTATCACCCCCTACACCCCTCTGTCACCCCCATGTACTCCTCTACACACCTGTCTCTGATGAACACCCCTTTGTCACCCATGTACACCCCTCTGTCACCCCCATGTACACTCCTCTACACACCTGTCTCCCATGTACACCCCTTTATACCCCTCTGCCACCCATGTACACCGCTTTACATAGTTACATAGTTAGTATGTTCGAAAAAAGACATATATCCATCAAGTTCAACCAGGGAATTGAAGGGTGGGGTGTGGCGCGATATTGGGGAAGGGATGGGATTTTATATTTCTTCATAAGCATTAATGTTATTTTGTTCCAGGAATGTATCTAATCCTGTTTTAAAGCTGTTCATTTTTCCTGCTGTGACCAGTTCCTGAGGTAGACTGTTCCATAAGTTCACAGTTCTCATGGTAAAGAAGGCGTGTCGCCCCTTGAGACTAAACTTTTTCTTCTCCAGACGGAGGGAGTGCCCCCTCGTCCTTTGGGGGGGTTTAACCTGGAACAGTTTTTCTCCATATTTTTTGTATGGGCCATTAATATACTTATATACATTTATCATATCCCCCCTTAAACGTCTCTTCTCAAGACTAAACAATTGTAACTCCTTTAATTGCTCCTCATAGCTAAGATGTTCCATGCCCCATATTAGTTTAGTAGCGCGTCTCTGCACCCTTTCCAGCTCCACAGTGTCCCTTGTATGGACAGGTGAACAAAACTGAACAGCATATTCCAGGTGAGGCCGTACCAATGCTTTATAAAGGGGGAGTATCATGTCCCTGTCCCTCGACTCCATGTCTCTTTTTATACATGACAATATCCTGCCCGCCTTGGAAGCAGCAGCCTGACATTGCATGCTATTCTGTAGTCTGTGATCTACAAGTACACCCAGATCCTTCTCTACCAGTGACTCTGCCAGTTTACTCCCCCCTAAGACATACGATGCATGCAGGTTATTAGTACCCAGATGCATAACTTTACATTTATCCACATTGAACCTCATTTGCCAAGTGGATGCATCTTGTAACCTATACACCTCCTCTATAGACTGCACTGTGTCATCTTGTAACTTATGCACATCCTCTATACACTGTACCGTGCTACAAAGCTTGGTGTCATCTGCAAAGATAGAAACAGAGCTGTTAATGCCATCCTCTATATCATTGATAAATAAATTAAACAACGGCGGGCCCAGTACTGAACCTTGGGGTACACCACTAATAATCGGGGACCAATCAGAGTACGAATCATTGACCACCACTCTCTGGGTACGATCCATGAGCCAGTGTTCAATCCAGTTACAAACTAAAATTTCCAAACCCAAAGACCTTAACTTACCTGTCAGACGTCTATGAGGGACAGTATCAAATGCTTTAGCAAAATCCAGAAACACTATATCCACAGCCATTCCTCTGTCAAGGCTCCTACTCACCTCTTCATAAAAGCAAATTAGATTGGTTTGACAACTTCTATCCTTAGTAAACCCATGCTGGTTATCACTTATAATACAATTATCCCCTATGTATTCCTGTATGTAATCCCTTATAAGTCCTTCAAACAATTTACCCACAATGCACGTTAAACTTACCGGTCTATCTTGGTCAGTTACAGTGTGATGGTAATATTTATTTTCCTCCCATACTATTGTAACGCTGGGTGCACACTACGTTTTGTAACTACGGTTCCCGTATACGGCTGGGAGAAGGAGGGGCGTGGCTTAATCGCGGCGCCCGCACTCAGCCGTATAGGGGAACCGTATTTAATGCATGTCTATGAGCCGACTGGAGTGAACCGCAGCCTCCGGTCGGCTGATTTTTCGGCCGTATGCGGTTTCCCGACCATAGGCAAAAACACGGTCGACCACGTTTTTGCCTGCGGTCGAGAAACCGCATACGGCCGAAAATGCAGCCGACCGGAGGCTGCGGTTCACTCCGGTCGGCTCATAGACATGCATTAAATACGGTTCCCCTATACAGCTGAGTGCGGGCGCCTTGATTAAGCCCCGCCCACCTCCTCCCAGCCGTATACGGGAACCGTAGTTACAAAACGTAGTGTGAACCCAGCCTTACCAGGTAAATGTATGACTTATATAGACATATACAGTATTATAATGCATGGAAAATTTACACATATATAAATTGCTCCAGCATAGTGAAATACAGTAGCAATTTATTTCTTCGAAATATATATCAAGGAAATAAATAAATAAAATATATATATATATATATATATATATATATATATATATGTATAAAAAAATATTTAAATTAGCTCACCACACCACCTTCACAGGTAGTGTCTCCTGCAAAACAGCTCAGGCTCCATTTAAGAAGTCTCAGAACTGATTGGGATTTATGCCAAGCCAGAACTCTCTCCAGAAGGAAAGAGGACCCATCTGCAGACAGCTGTTTCAGGGTGTTTGCCCCTCGTCAGTACAGAGCAGGGTGATCTGGCTTGGCTGTGGTGAGAGGCGTAGGAGTACGTCCTATCCATTCCCGGCCCCCCGCCGCTAGCCGGAGGGGAGCCGGTGCCCGATGCCTGCTGAAATCGTTCAGCAGGCATCGCGGCATATCGCCCAGGGGGGTCATTATGCCCCCCCATGTCGGCGATGGACGCAGATCGCTGGACAATTCAGTCCAGCGATCTGCGGCGATTCCGGGTCAATCGGGTCTCCAGTGACCCGGTGACCCGGAATTACTGGCTGATCGGGGCCGTCAGATTCCCGGCCGACCAATCAGGGCGCCTGCTGCGGGTGTCACCCCCGCACCTGCTCCGCCCCTCTTCCGGAGGACGTGAGCGGGTGCGGGACGTGCACCCCGGGTGCTGGGGACCCCGATCCCCGGCGTTAATGTTGGGATCGGGGCCCCAGGAGCGACGACGGCGGCGGCGGCGGGACTGACCTGCAGCGTCGATCAGCAGCAGCAGGAGGTGAGTGACAGCCTCCTGCTGTTGCTTAGCAACAGCTCCCAGCATGCAAAAAGGGCATGCTGGGAGCTGTAGTTATGCAACAGGAGGAGGCAGACCACCACAACTCCCAGCATTCCCTTATGGGCATGCTGGGACTTATGGTTTTGCAACAGCTGGAGGCACATTCTTTCTATGGAAAAGTGTACCTTCAGCTGTTGTGTAACTACAACTCCCAGCTTGCACAAACAGCTAAAGTGCATGCTGGGAGTTGTAGTGGTGCATCTGCTGGTTGCATAACTACAACTCCCAGCATGCCCGTTGGCTGTCGGTGACTGCTGAGAGTTGTAGTTTTGCAACAGCTGAAGGCACACTGAGTTAAGTAGCAAACCAGTGTGTCTCCAGCTGTTGCATAACTACAATCCCCAGCCAAAGTAGTATGCCTCCCGCTGTTGCATAGCTACAACACCCAGCATGCCCTTCCGCTGTCCGTACATGCTGGGGGTTGTAGCTTTTGCAACAGCTGAAGGCACACTGGTTGCAAAACTCTGTGTTTCACAACCAGTGTGGCTCCAGCTGTTACAAAACTACAACTCCCAGCATGCACTGATAGACCGTACATGCTGGGAGTTGTAGTTTTGCAACAGCTGGATGTCCCCCCCCCCCCCCCAATGTGAATGTACAGGGTACACTCACATGATCGGAGGATTACAGTAAGTATCCGGCTGCAAGTTTGAGCTGCGGCAAATTTTCTGCTGCAGCTCAAACTGCCAGCGAGAAACTACTGTGAACCCCCCGCCCGTGCGACTGTACCCTAAAAACACTACACTACACTAACACAAAATAAAATAAAAAGTAAAAACACTACATATACACATACCCCTACACAGCCCCCCTCCACAATAAAAATGAAAAACGTCTGGTACGCCACTGTTTCCAAAACGGAGCCTCCAGCTGTTGCAAAACAACTACTCCCAGTATTACCAGACAGCCACTGACTGTCCAGGCATGCTGGGACTTTTACAACAGCTGGAGGCACCCTGTTTGGGAATCACTGGCATAGAATACCCCTATGTCCACCCCTATGCAAGTCCCTAATTTAGGCCTCAAATGCGCATGGCGCTCTCACTTTGGAGCCCTGTCGTATTTCAAGGCAACAGTTTAGGGCCACATATGGGGTATCGCCGTACTCGGGGGAAATTGTGTTACAAATTTTTGGGGGTATTTTCTGCTATTACCCTTTTTAAAAATGTAAAATTTTTGGGAAACCAAGCATTTTAGGTAAAATTTTTTTTTTTTTTTTTTTTACATATGCAAAAGTTGTGAATCACCTGTGGGGTATTAAAGTTCACATTACCCCTTGTTACGTTCCCCGAGGGGTCTAGTTTCCAAAATGGTATGCCATGTGTTTTTTTTTTGCGGTTATGGCACCATAGGGGCTTCCTAAATGCAGCATGCCCCCATAGCAAAATTTGCTTTCAAAAAGCCAAATGTGACTCCTTCTCTTCTGAGACCTGTAGTGCGCCAGCAGAGCACTTTTCACCCCCATATGGGGTGTTTTCTGAATCGGGAGAAATTGAGCTTCAAATTTTGGGGGGTATTTTCTGCTATTACCCTTTTTAAAAATGTAAAAATTTTGGGAAACCAAGCATTTTAGGTAAAAAACATTTTTTTTTTTACATATGCAAAAGTCGTGAAACACCTGTAGGGTATTAAGGTTCACTTTACCCCTTTTTACGTTCCCCGAGGGGTCTAGTTTCCAAAATGGTATGCCATGTGTTTTTTTTTGCGGTTCTGGCACCATAGGGGCTTCCTAAATGCAGCATGCCCCCAGAGCAAAATTTGCTTTCAAAAAGCCAAATGTGACTCCTTCTCTTCTGAGACCTGTAGTGCGCCAGCAGAGCACTTTTCACCCCCATATGGGGTGTTTTCTGAATCGGTAGAAATTGGGCTTCAAATTTTGGGGGGTATTTTCTGCTATTATCCTTTTTAAAAATGTAAAATTTTTGGTAAACCAAGCATTTTAGGTAAAAAGGTGACATGCCCCCCCAAAAACCATTTGTCGCTCCTTCCCTTCTGAGCCCTCTACTGCGCCCGCCGAACAATTAACATAGACATATGAGGTATGTGCTTACTCGAGAGAAATTGGGTTTCAAATACAAGTAAAACTTTTCTCCTTTCTACCAATTGCAAAAATTCAAAAATTGGGTCTACAAGAACATGCGAGTGTAAAAAATGAAGATTGTGAATTTTCTCCTTCACTTTTCTGCTATTCCTGTGAAACACCTAAAGGGTAAATACACTTATTGAACGTCATTTTGAATACTTTGGGGGTGTAGTTTTTATAATGGGGTCATTTATGGGGTATTTCTAATATGAAGACCCTTCAAATCCACTTCAAACCTGAACTGGTCCATGAAAAATAGCGAGTTTGAAAATTTTGTGAAAAATTTCCAAATTGCTGCTGAACTTTGAAGCCCTCTGGTGTCTTCCAAGAGTAAAAACTCATACATTTTATGGTGCAAACATAAAGTAGACATATTGTATATGTGAACCCAAAAATGTTTTATTTTGAATATCCATTTTCCTTACAAGCAGAGAGCTTCAAAGTTAGAAAAATGCTAAATTTTCATTTTTTTCATCAAATTTTGGGATTTTTCACCAAGAAAGGATGCAAGTTACCATAAAATTTTACCACTAAGTTAAAGTAGAATATGTCACGAAAAAACTATCTCAGAATCAGAATGATAACTAAAAGCATTCCAGAGTTATTAATGTTTAAAGTGACAGTGGTCAGAATTGCAAAAAAAAACGCTCTGGTCCTTAAGGTGTAAAATGGCCTGGTCCTTAAGGGGTTAAGCACATTTCAACTGTACCCTCTGTTGTTACCCCATTTCATCCCTGTCTAACCCCGCCCCCTGTCACCCATGTCAATCCCCCCGTAACCCTTTTCAACCCCCGTCACCCATGTCCACCCCACATTGACCCATGTCCACCCTCTCCGTCATCTATGACCACCCCCCATCACCCATGTCCCCCCCCATCACCCATTTCCACCCTCCCCATCACCCATGTCCACCCTCCCCCGTCACCCATGTCCACTCTCCCCCGTCACCCATGTCCACCCTCCCCGTCACCCATGTCCACCCTCCCCCGTCACCCATGTCCACACTACCATCACCCATGTCCACACCCCCATCACCCATGTCCACTCCCCCCCATGTCCACTTCCCCCCGTCACCCATGTCCACACACCCTCACTCAGTCTGCTACACATGGCTCTGTACACTGAGGACAAGCAGGGCTCTGTACACTGAGGACAAGCAGGGCTCTGTGCACTGAGAACAAGCGGGGCTCTGTACACTGAGGACAAGCAGGGCTCTGTACACTGAGGACAAGCAGGGCTCTGTACACTGAGGACAAGCGGGGTTCTGTAAACTGAGGACAAGCAGGGCTCTGTACACTGAGGACAAGCAGGGCTCTGAACACTGAGGACAAGCAGGGCTCTGTACACTGAGGACAAGCAGGGTTCTGTAAACTGAGGACAAGCAGGGCTCTGTACACTGAGGACAAGCAGGGCTCTGAACACTGAGGACAAGCAGGGCTCTGTACACTGAGGACAAGCAGGGCTCTGTACACTGAGGAATAACAAGGGATCTGTACACTGAGGACAAGCGGGGCTCTGTACACCGAGGACAAGCGGGGCTCTGTACACTGAGGACAAGCAGGACTCTTTACACAGAGGACAAGCGGGGCTCTGTACACTGAGGACAAGCGGACTTCTGTACACTGAGGACAAGCAGGGCTCTGTACACTGAGGACAAGCAGGGCTCTGTACACTGAGGACAAGCAGGGCTCTGTACACTGAGGACAAGCAGGGCTCTGTACACTGAGGACAAGCAGGGCTCTGAACACTGAGGACAAGCAGTGCTCTGTACACTGGGGACAAACAAGGGCTCTGTACACTGAGGACAAGCAGGGCTCTGTACACTGAGGACAAGCAAGGCTCTGTGTACTGAGGACAAGCAGGGCTCTGTACACTGAGGACAAGCAGGGCTCTGTACACTGAGGACAAGCAGGGTTCTGTACACTGAGGACAAACAGGGCTCTGTACACTGAGAACAAGCAGGGCTTTGTACACTGAAGACAAGCAGGGTTCTGTACACTGAGGACAGCAGGGCTCTGTACACTGAGGACCAGCAGGGCTCTGTGCTCTGAGGACAAGCAGGGCTCTGTGCACTGAGGACAAACAAGGGATCTGTACACTGAGGACAAGCAGGGCTCTGTACACTGAGGACAAGCAGGGCTCTGTACACTGAGGACAAGCAGGGCTCTGTACACTGAGGACAAGCAGGGCTCTGTACACTGAGGACAAGAAGGCTCTGTACACTGAGGACAAGCAGGGCTCTGTACACCGAGGACAAGCAGGGCTCTGTACACTGAGGACAAGCAGTGCTCTGTACACTGAGGAAAGCAGGGCTCTGTACACTGAGGACAAGCAGGGCTCTGTACACTGAGGACAAGCAGGGCTCTGTACACTGAGGACAAGCAGGGCTCTGTACACTGAGGACAAGCGGGTTTCTGTACACTGAGGACAAGCAGGGCTCTGTACACTGAGGACAAGCAGGGCTCTGAACACTGAGGACAAGCAGGGCTCTGTACACTGAGGACAAGCAGGGCTCTGTACACTGAGGACAAGCAGGGCTCTGTACACTGAGGACAAACAAGGGATCTGTACACTGAAGTCAAGCGGGGCTCTGTACACCGAGGACAAGAGGAGCTCTGTACACTGAGTACAAGCAGGACTCTTTACACAGACGACAAGCAGGGCTCTGTACACTGTGGACAAGCGGGCTTCTGTACACTGAGGACAAGCAGGGCTCTATACACTGAGGACAAGCAGGGCTCTGTGCACTGAGGACAAGCAGGGCTCTGTACACTGAGGACAAGCAGGGCCCTTTATACTGAGGACAAGCAGGGCTCTGTACACTGAGGACAAGCAGGGCTCTTTACACTGAGGACAAACAAGGGCTCTGTACACTGAGGACAAGCAGGGCTCTGTACACTGAGGACAAGCAGGGCTCTGTGCACTGACGACAAGCAGGGCTCTGTACACTGAGGACAAGCAGGGCTCTGTACACTGAGGACAAGCAGGGCCCTTTATACTGAGGTCAAGCAGGGCTCTGTACACTGAGGACAAGCAGGGCTCTGTACACTGAGGACAAGCAGGGCTCTGTACACTGAGGACAAGCAGGGCTCTGAACACTGAGGACAAGCAGGGCTCTGTACACTGAGGACAAACAAGGGATCTGTACACTGAGGACAAGCAGGACTCTTTACACTGAGGACAAGCAGGGCTCTTTACACTGAGGACAAGCAGGGCTCTGTGCACTGAGGACAAGCAGGGCTCTGTACACTGAGAACAAGCAGGGCTCTGTACACTGAAGACAAGCAGGGTTCTTTACACAGAGGACAAGCAGGGCTCTGTACACTGAGGACAAGCAGGGCTCTGTGCACTGAGGACAAGCAGGGCTCTGTGCACTGAGGACAAACAAGAAATCTGTACACTGAGGACAAGCAGGGCTCTGTACACTGAGGACAAGCAGGGCTCTGTACACTGAGGACAAGCAGGGCTCTGTACACTGAGGACAAGCAGGGCTCTGTACACTGAGGACAAGAAGGCTCTGTACACTGAGGACAAGCAGGGCTCTGTACACCGAGGACAAGCAGGGCTCTGTACACCAAGGACAAGCAGGTCTCTGTACACTGAGGACAAGCAGGGCACTGTACACTGAGGACAAGCAGGGCTCTGTACACTGAGGACAAGCAGGGCTCTGTACACTGAGGACAAGCAGGGCTCTGTACACTGAGGACAAGCAGGGCTCTGTACACTGAGGACAAGCAGGGCTCTGTACACTGAGGACAAGCAGGGCTCTGTACACTGAGGACAAGCAGGGCTCTGTACACTGAGGACAAGCGGGGTTCTGTACACTGAGGACAAGCAGGGCTCTGTACACTGAGGACAAGCAGGGCTCTGAACACTGAGGACAAGCAGGGCTCTGTACACTGAGGACAAGCAGGGCTCTGTACACTGAGGACAAGCAGGGCTCTGTACACTGAGGACAAACAAGGGATCTGTACACTGAGGACAAGCGGGGCTCTGTACACCGAGGACAAGAGGGGCTCTGTACACTGAGGACAAGCAGGACTCTTTACACCGAGGACAAGCAGGGCTCTGTACACTGAGGACAAGCGGGCTTCTGTACACTGAGGACAAGCAGGGTTCTGTACACTGAGGACAAGCAGGGCTCTGTGCACTGAGGACAAGCAGGGCTCTGTAGACTGAGGACAAGCAGGGCCCTTTATACTAAGGACAAGCAGGGCTCTGTACACTGAGGACAAACAGGGCTCTGTACACTGAGGACAAACAAGGGCTCTGTACACTGAGGACAAGCAGGGCTCTGTACACTGAGGACAAGCAGGGCTCTGTGCACTGATGACAAGCAGGGCTCTGTACACTGAGGACAAGCAGGGCTCTGTACACTGAGGACAAGCAGGGCCCTTTATACTGAGGACAAGCAGGGCTCTGTACACTGAGGACAAGCAGGGCTCTGTACACTGAGGACAAGCAGGGCTCTGTACACTGAGGACAAGCAGGGCTCTGAACACTGAGGACATGCAGGGCTCTGTACACTGAGGACAAAGAAGGGATCTGTACACTGAGGACAAGCAGGGCTCTGTACACTGAGGACAAGCAGGGCTCTGTGCACTGAGGACAAGCAGGGCTCTGTGCACTGAGGACAAACAAGGGATCTGTACACTGAGGACAAGCAGGGCTCTGTACACTGAGGACAAGCAGGGCTCTGTACACTGAGGACAAGCAGGGCTCTGTACACCGAGGACAAGAAGGCTCTGTACACTGAGGACAAGCAGGGCTCTGTACACCGAGGACAAGCAGGGCTCTGTACACTGAGGACAAGCAGGGTTCTGTACACTGAGGACAAGCAGGGCTCTGTACACTGAGGACAAGCAGGGATCTGTACACTGAGGAAAAGCAGGGCTCTGTACACTGAGGACAAGCAGGGCTCTGTACACTGAGGACAAGCAGGGCTCTGTACACTGAGGACAAGCGGGGTTCTGTACACTGAGGACAAGCAGGGCTCTGTACATTGAGGACAAGCAGGGCTCTGAACACTGAGGACAAGCAGGGCTCTGTACACTGAGGACAAGCAGTGCTCTGTACACTGAGGACAAGCAGGGCTCTGTACACTGAGGATAAACAAGGGATCTGTACACTGAGGACAAGCGGGGCTCTGTACACCGAGGACAAGAGGGGCTCTGTACACTGAGGACAAGCAGGATTCTTTACACCGAGGACAAGCAGGGCTCTGTACACTGAGGACAAGCGGGCTTCTGTACACTGAGGACAAGCAGGGCTCTGTACACTGAGGACAAGCAGGGCTCTGTGCACTGAGGACAAGCAGGGCTCTGTGCACTGAGGACAAACAAGGGATCTATACACTGAGGACAAGCAGGGCTCTGTACATTGAGGACAAGCAGGGCTCTGTACATTGAGGACAAGCAGGGCTCTGTACACTGAGGACAAGCAGGGCTCTGTACACTGAGGACAAGAAGGCTCTGTACACTGAGGACAAGCAGGGCTCTGTACACCGAGGACAAGCAGGGCTCTGTACACCGAGGACAAGCAGAGCTCTGAACACCGAGGACAAGCAGGGCTCTGTACACCGAGGACAAGCAGGGCTCTGTACACCGAGGACAAGCAGGTCTCTGTACACCGAGGACAAGCAGGGCTCTGTACACTGAGGACAAGCAGGGCTCTGTACACTGAGGACAAGCAGGGCTCTGTACACTGAGGACAAGCAGGGCTCTGTACACTGAGGACAAGCAGGGCTCTGTACACTGAGGACAAGCAGGGCTCTGTACACTGAGGACAAGCGGGGTTCTGTACACTGAGGACAAGCAGGGCTCTGTACACTGAGGACAAGCAGAGCTCTGAACACTGAGGACAAGCAGGGCTCTGTACACTGAGGACAAGCAGTGCTCTGTACACTGAGGACAAGCAGGGCTCTGTACACCGAGGACAAGCAGGGCTCTGTACACCGAGGACAAGCAGAGCTCTGAACACTGAGGACAAGCAGGGCTCTGTACACCGAGGACAAGCAGGGCTCTGTACACCGAGGACAAGCAGGTCTCTGTACACTGAGGACAAGCAGGGCTCTGTACACTGAGGACAAGCAGGGCTCTGTACACTGAGGACAAGCAGGGCTCTGTACACTGAGGACAAGCAGGGCTCTGTACACTGAGGACAAGCAGGGCTCTGTACACTGAGGACAAGCAGGGCTCTGTACACTGAGGACAAGCGGGGTTCTGTACACTGAGGACAAGCAGGGCTCTGTACACTGAGGACAAGCAGAGCTCTGAACACTGAGGACAAGCAGGGCTCTGTACACTGAGGACAAGCAGTGCTCTGTACACTGAGGACAAGCAGGGCTCTGTACACTGAGGACAAACAAGGGATCTGTACACTGAGGAGAAGCGGGGCTCTGTACACCGAGGACAAGAGGGGTTCTGTACACTGAGGACAAGCAGGACTCTTTACACCAAGGACAAGCAGGGCTCTGTACACTGAGGACAAGCAAACTTTTGTACACTGAGGACAAGCAGGGCTCTGTACACTGAGGACAAGCAGGGCTCTGTGCACTGAGGACAAGCCGGGCTCTGTACACTGAGGACAAGCAGGGCCCTTTATACTGAGGACAAGCAGGGCTCTGTACACTGAGGACAAGCAGGGCTCTGTACACTGAGGACAAACAAGGGCTCTGTACACTGAGGACAAGCAGGGCTCTGTGCACTGACGACAAGTAGGGCTCTGTACACTGAGGACAAGCAGGGCTCTGTACACTGAGGACAAGCAGGGCCCTTTATACTGAGGACAAGCAGGGCTTTGTACACTGAGGACAAGCAGGGCTCTGTACACTGAGGACAAGCAGGGCTCTGTACACTGAGGACAAGCAGGGCTCTGTACACTGAGGACAAACAAGGGATCTGTACACCGAGGACAAGCAGGGCTCTGTACACTGAGGACAAGCAGGACTCTTTACACCGAGGACAAGCAGGGCTCTTTACACTGAGGACAAGCAGGGCTCTGTGCACTGAGGACAAGCAGGGCTCTGTACACTGAGAACAAGCAGGGCTCTGTACACTGAAGACAAGCAGGGTACTGTACACAGAGGACAAGCAGGGCTCTTTACACTGAGGACAAGCAGGGCTCTGTGCACTGAGGACAAGCAGGGCTCTGTGCACTGAGGACAAACAAGGGATCTGTACACTGAGGACAAGCAGGGCTCTGTACACTGAGGACAAGCGGGGTTCTGTACACTGAGGACAAGCAGGGCTCTGTACATTGAGGACAAGCAGGGCTCTGAACACTGAGGACAAGCAGGGCTCTGTACACTGAGGACAAGCAGTGCTCTGTACACTGAGGACAAGCAGGGCTCTGTACACTGAGGGCAAACAAGGGATCTGTACACTGAGGACAAGCGGGGCTCTGTACACCGAGGACAAGAGGGGCTCTGTACACTGAGGACAAGCAGGATTCTTTACACCGAGGACAAGCAGGGCTCTGTACACTGAGGACAAGCGGGCTTCTGTACACTGAGGACAAGCAGGGCTCTGTACACTGAGGACAAGCAGGGCTCTGTGCACTGAGGACAAGCAGGGCTCTGTGCACTGAGGACAAACAAGGGATCTATACACTGAGGACAAGCAGGGCTCTGTACATTGAGGACAAGCAGGGCTCTGTACATTGAGGACAAGCAGGGCTCTGTACACTGAGGACAAGCAGGGCTCTGTACACTGAGGACAAGAAGGCTCTGTACACTGAGGACAAGCAGGGCTCTGTACACTGAGGACAAGCAGGGCTCTGTACACCGAGGACAAGCAGGTCTCTGTACACCGAGGACAAGCAGGGCTCTGTACACTGAGGACAAGCAGGGCTCTGTACACTGAGGACAAGCAGGGCTCTGTACACTGAGGACAAGCAGGGCTCTGTACACTGAGGACAAGCAGGGCTCTGTACACTGAGGACAAGCAGGGCTCTGTACACTGAGGACAAGCAGGGCTCTGTACACTGAGGACAAGCAGGGCTCTGTACACTGAGGACAAGCGGGGTTCTGTACACTGAGGACAAGCAGGGCTCTGTACACTGAGGACAAGCAGAGCTCTGAACACTGAGGACAAGCAGGGCTCTGTACACTGAGGACAAGCAGTGCTCTGTACACTGAGGACAAGCAGGGCTCTGTACACTGAGGACAAACAAGGGATCTGTACACTGAGGAGAAGCGGGGCTCTGTACACCGAGGACAAGAGGGGCTCTGTACACTGAGGACAAGCAGGACTCTTTACACCAAGGACAAGCAGGGCTCTGTACACTGAGGACAAGCAAACTTTTGTACACTGAGGACAAGCAGGGCTCTGTACACTGAGGACAAGCAGGGCTCTGTGCACTGAGGACAAGCCGGGCTCTGTACACTGAGGACAAGCAGGGCCCTTTATACTGAGGACAAGCAGGGCTCTGTACACTGAGGACAAGCAGGGCTCTGTACACTGAGGACAAACAAGGGCTCTGTACACTGAGGACAAGCAGGGCTCTGTGCACTGACGACAAGTAGGGCTCTGTACACTGAGGACAAGCAGGGCTCTGTACACTGAGGACAAGCAGGGCCCTTTATACTGAGGACAAGCAGGGCTTTGTACACTGAGGACAAGCAGGGCTCTGTACACTGAGGACAAACAAGGGATCTGTACACTGAGGACAAGCAGGGCTCTGTACACTGAGGACAAGCAGGACTCTTTACACCGAGGACAAGCAGGGCTCTTTACACTGAGGACAAGCAGGGCTCTGTGCACTGAGGACAAGCAGGGCTCTGTACACTGAGAACAAGCAGGGCTCTGTACACTGAAGACAAGCAGGGTTCTGTACACAGAGGACAAGCAGGGCTCTTTACACTGAGGACAAGCAGGGCTCTGTGCACTGAGGACAAGCAGGGCTCTGTGCACTGAGGACAAACAAGGGATCTGTACACTGAGGACAAGCAGGGCTCTGTACACTGAGGACAAGCAGGGCTCTTTACACTGAGGACAAGCAGGGCTCTGTACACTGAGGACAAGCAGGGCTCTGTACACTGAGGACAAGAAGGCTCTGTACACTGAGGACAAGCAGAGCTCTGAACACTGAGGACAAGCAGGGCTCTGTACACTGAGGACAAGCAGTGCTCTGTACACTGAGGACAAGCAGGGCTCTGTACACTGAGGACAAACAAGGGATCTGTACACTGAGGAGAAGCGGGGCTCTGTACACCGAGGACAAGAGGGGCTCTGTACACTGAGGACAAGCAGGACTCTTTACACCAAGGACAAGCAGGGCTCTGTACACTGAGGACAAGCAAACTTTTGTACACTGAGGACAAGCAGGGCTCTGTACACTGAGGACAAGCAGGGCTCTGTGCACTGAGGACAAGCCGGGCTCTGTACACTGAGGACAAGCAGGGCCCTTTATACTGAGGACAAGCAGGGCTCTGTACACTGAGGACAAGCAGGGCTCTGTACACTGAGGACAAACAAGGGCTCTGTACACTGAGGACAAGCAGGGCTCTGTGCACTGACGACAAGTAGGGCTCTGTACACTGAGGACAAGCAGGGCTCTGTACACTGAGGACAAGCAGGGCCCTTTATACTGAGGACAAGCAGGGCTTTGTACACTGAGGACAAGCAGGGCTCTGTACACTGAGGACAAACAAGGGATCTGTACACTGAGGACAAGCAGGGCTCTGTACACTGAGGACAAGCAGGACTCTTTACACCGAGGACAAGCAGGGCTCTTTACACTGAGGACAAGCAGGGCTCTGTGCACTGAGGACAAGCAGGGCTCTGTACACTGAGAACAAGCAGGGCTCTGTACACTGAAGACAAGCAGGGTTCTGTACACAGAGGACAAGCAGGGCTCTTTACACTGAGGACAAGCAGGGCTCTGTGCACTGAGGACAAGCAGGGCTCTGTGCACTGAGGACAAACAAGGGATCTGTACACTGAGGACAAGCAGGGCTCTGTACACTGAGGACAAGCAGGGCTCTTTACACTGAGGACAAGCAGGGCTCTGTACACTGAGGACAAGCAGGGCTCTGTACACTGAGGACAAGAAGGCTCTGTACACTGAGGACAAGCAGGGCTCTGTACACCGAGGACAAGCAGGGCTCTGTACACCGAGGACAAGCAGGTCTCTGTACACTGAGGACAAGCAGGGCTCTGTACACTGAGGACAAGCAGGGCTCTGTACACTGAGGACAAGCAGGGCTCTGTACACTGAGGACAAGCAGGGCTCTGTACACTGAGGACAAGCAGGGCTCTGTACACTGAGGACAAGAAGGCTCTGTACACTGAGGACAAGCAGGGCACTTGTACACTCCTCTACACTCCTGTCACCCATGTACACTCCTGTCGCCCATGTACACTCCTGTTGCCTATGTACACTCCTGTCCACCCCCAACACCGCTCTGCCACCAATATACACCCCTCAATCACCCCCTTTGCCACCTGTCACCCATGTACACTCTTCTACACCCCTCTGTCACCCATGTACACTCTTCTACACCCCTCTGTCACCCATGTAAAAAAAAGTGCGGAGCCTAATAGGTTTGTTTTGCAGGTTTAACGGTGAAGAATTGTGGCTGGAAGAAATTGTCATGATGGCCGGGCCAGATGGAGAAGAAAAGGGAACGTTGCTGATTAGAGAAGACGTCATTTGTGAGTAGCTGCATAAAGTAGAACTGTAATCTACATACCCACAGATAAATAGACATTGTGCATTGCGGCGCTTTTCTCTTTTTTGTTTTGCTCGACAACTTCAGTAGGGGTTCCCCCGACAACTTTGGAGGGGTGCCTCAAGCCGAAAAAGGTTGGTAAACACTGGTCTAAACTATTAAAATATAATGTTTGTGATCTCGCACGGTGGACGGTGTCAGTTTAAAAAAAATAAAAATTAAAAAAAAATGTACCAAAAGTGCAGGAAAAATATATTAAAGCAATCCTATGCTTAGACTGTGAATGTTCTTGAGTGACCCAGCCAGAGCCCTGGCTTAAACCCATTTGATCTTCCACCAACGGTCCCCATCCAACCTGACAGAGCTTGAGAGGATCTGCAGAAAAGAATGGCAGAGAATCCCCAAATCCAGGTTTCTAAACCTTGTGGCCTCATCTCCAAGAACACTGCCAAAGGGGCTTCACCTAAGTCTTGAGTAAAGGGTATGAATACTTATGTCACTGCAAGATATTTGTTTTTTCCTTTTCGATTAATTTGAAAGATTTTTAACATGTTGTTTTTTCTTTGTCATTATGGGGTGCTGAGTGCAGAATAATGAAGGAGGGGCCTAAAAGGGTCTGAAAACTTTCTGAATGCATTGAATACATGACTGCAGGAAACATGAACTTCACAAGATCAACTGGTGCCAGAAAGTTAAACAGATTTGTAAATTACTTCTATATAAAAATCTTAATCCTCCCAGGACTTATCAGCTGCATTATGCTCTAGAGGAAGTTGTGTAGTTCTTTTCTGTCTGACCACAGTGCCCTCTGCTGACACCTCTTTCTATGTCAGGAACTGTCCAGAGCAGGAGAGGTTTTCTTGTACTCTGGACAGTTCCTAACACGGACAGAGGTGGCAGTAGAGAGCATTGTGGTCAGACTGGAAAGAGCTCTAGAAAGAAATACAACTCCCTCTGGAGTATACAGCAGCTGATAAGTACTGGAAGGATTAACATTTTAAATAGAAATCATTTACAAACCTGTTTAACTTTCTGGCACCAGTTGATTTAAAAAATGTTTTTTTTCCATCGAAGTACCCCTTAAAACAATTTCTTCAGTGTGGCAGGACATTATCCTGTTGAAAGATGCCACTGCCCTGTACTACTGCCATGACAGGGGAAGTGAGTCTGCAATAATGTTAAGGTAGATGGTACGTGTCACGGTAACACATAAATGTCTGGACCCAAGGTTTCTCTGCAGAACATTGCCCAAATCCTTAAAAGGGTACTCCGGCGCTAAGACATCTTATCCCCTATCCAAAGGATTGGGGATAAGATGCTTGATCGTGGGGGTCCCACCGTTGGAGACCCCTGTGATCTTTCACGCAGCCCCCCGTTACCATCAGTCCCCGGAGCATGTTCGCTCCGGGACTGATGACTGGCTATCACGGGGGCCAGAGTATCGTGACGTCACGGCTCCGTCCCCTCAATGCAAGCCTATGGGAGGGGGCGTGACATCTGTCAAACCCCCTTCCATAGGCTTGCATTGAGGGGGCGGAGTGTGACATTACACGGGGGGTGCCCCCCTCCCACCACACACCAATCACCTTCTACCACCAAAAGGAGGGACACGCCCCCTTTAACCACACACCAATCACCTCCCACCACCACAAGTAGGGACACGCCCCCTCCCACCACACACCAATCACCTACCACCACAAGGAGGGACACGCCCCCTCCTACCACACAGCAATCACCTTCCACCACCACAAGGAGGGACACGCCCCCTCCTACCACACAGCAATCACCTTTCTCCACCACAAGGAGGGACACGCCCCCTTCCACCACACACCAATCACCTACCACCACCACAAGAAAGGACATGCCCCCTCTAACCACACACCAATCACCTCCCACCACCACAAGGAGGGACACACCCCCTCCCACCACACACCAATCACCTCCTCCCACCACACAGCAATCACCTCCCACCACCACAAGGAGGGACACACCCCCTCCCACCACACACCAATCACCTCCTCCCACCACACAGCAATCATCTCCCACCACCACAAGGAGGGACACGCCCCCTCCCACCACACAGCAATCACCTCGCACCACCACAAGGAGGGACACGCCCCCTCCCACCACACAGCAATCACCTCCCACCACCACAAGGAGGGACACGCCCCCTCCAACCACACACCAATCACCTACCACCACCATAAGGAGGGACATGCCCCCTCCCACCACACACCAATCACCTCCCACCACCACAAGGAGGGACACACCCCCCTCCCACTACACACCAATCACCGTGCACCACCACAAGGAGGGACACGCCCCCTTCCCCTGAGAGGATTTCTAATACAGTGAGCTAATGAAAGGAGGTATTTTATAATAAATATAGGTGATAGAGGCATAAACATTAGATGTACATGGTCAGGATTATGTACTGAGTAACATTATTCTTTTTTTGTGGGATCTGACAAATGCGCTTTAAGAAAATAATAGATGTTTCTTGTTAGTGTTACTAGTGACCGACCCTTGTTACTAGTGACCAGCCCTTGTTACTAGTGACCGACCCTTGTTACTAGTGACCGGTCCTTGTTACTAGTGACCGGCCCTTGTTACTAGTGACCGACCCTTGTTACTAGTGACCGGTCCTTGTTACTAGTGACCGGCCCTTGTTACTAGTGACCGGCCCTTGTTACTAGTGACCGGCCCTTGTTACTAGTAACCGACCTTTGTTACTAGTGACCGGCCCTTGTTACTAGTGACCGACCCTTGTTACTAGTGACCGGCCCTTGTTACTAGTGACCGGCCCTTGTTACTGGTGAGCGGCCCTTGTTACTAGTGACCGACCCTTGTTACTAGTGACCGGCCCTTGTTACTAGTGACTGGCCCTTGTTACTAGTGACCGGCCCTTGTTACTGGTGACCGACCCTTGTTACTAGTGACCGACCCTTGTTACTAGTGACCGGCCCTTGTTACTAGTGACCGGCCCTTGTTACTAGTGACCGTCCCTTGTTACTAGTGACCGACCCTTGTTACTAGTGACTAGTGTTGAGCGGCATAGGCCATATTCGAATTCGCGAATATTCGTGAATATATGGACGAATATTCGTCATATATTCGCGAATATTCGCATATTCGTTATATCCTCGTTTTATTTTCGCGTATGCGAAAATACACGTATGCGAAAATTAACATATGGGAAAATTCACATATGCGAAAATGTGCATATGCAAATTTTCGCATATGCGAATTTTCGCACGCCAGTATCACACAGTAGTATTACAGCCTTCTTTACACCACACAAGCTGGAAGCAGAGAGGGATGATCACTGTGATGTGTACTGTGAAGGAAAAAAAACCCGAATATTCGTAATTACGAATATATAGCGCTATATTCGCGAAATTCGCGAATTCGCGAATATGCGATATTCGCGAATAATATTCGAATTGCGAATATTCGCGAGCAACACTACTAGTGACCGACCTTTGTTACTAGTGACCGGCCCTTGTTACTACTGACCGATTCTTGTTACTAGTGACCGACCCTTGTTACTAGTGACCGGCCCTTGTTACTAGTGACCGGCCCTTGTTACTAGTGACCAATTCTTGTTACTAGTGACCAGCCCTTGTTACTAGTGACCAGCCCTTGTTACTAGTGACCGGCCCTTGTTACTAGTGACCAATTCTTATTACTAGTGACCGGCCCTTGTTACTAGTGACCGGCCCTTGTTACTAGTGACCGACCCTTGTTACTAGTGACCAGCCCTTGTTACTAGTGACCGACCCTTGTTACTAGTGACCGATTCTTGTTACTAGTGACCGGCCCTTGTTACTAGTGACTGGCCCTTGTTACTAGTGACCGACCCTTGTTACTAGTGACCGACCCTTGTTACTAGTGACCGGCCCTTGATACTAGTGACCGGCCCTGCTAATGTTATAAATGGAATCTATTTCTCCTCAGTGACACTGGAGCACAATATCCAGAATCCATCGTGCTGACTGTAGTTTCCACCGTGTCTTCTCTGCTAGGTAAGTGCACTACATGTATCTATAGGAATTATTATTAGTGCCATCCTGAGTACAAAGGTGTAGCTAAAGTGTCATGGGTGCAGAAGTTTAGCCTGGGCCCACCTGACCATGCCCATCAGCCATCAAGCAGACATGCTATTCAGGAGCATGGAAAAGCTATGTCAGATATTGTCACCTAACTTTTCCATGCTCCTGAATGGCATATCTGCTTGTAGTTGGATTGCTTTATGCACAGGCAAACTTCAGATGTCATATATTAATCCCTGCAGTGGCGGGCATGTGGTTGCTGTAATGACTCATGGTCCTGTAATGATTACAGTAGCATAAGTCATTACAGGGTTTGTCATACAGCTTTCTTAGGCACCTGAATGGCCAGAAATGTGTCATTACTAAGACAATCATGTGCCAGTCAGAAGCCTGTAATGGCTCATGTTCCTGTAACAATTACAGGGTCTGACTATCACACAAAGCTTTCCCAGGCTCCTGAAATGCACATGATCTGCTTAGTACTGACACATTTTAGCCATTCAGGAGCATGGGAAAGCTTTGGCCTGGTCTTGGGGTCCTAGCTCTGTGTACACATTGGTGGGTGGGAGGGTGTCGGGGAGGATGCTGAGGGGGAGAAGTGTACAGGGATGGTGTAATGAAGGGGGTGGGGCCGAGGAGCTGGGAATATTAATGAAGGGGCGAGCCCAACTAGCAGTGAATAATAAAGGGGCGGACACAACTAGCAGTGAATAATAAAGGGGCGGGGCCAACAGCCGAAGTGAAGACTTGTTATTGTTGCTAAAAGCCCATTGGGAATGCTCCTTATTGCTAGATTCTCAGGAATAGTATGTAGACAGTCTGCTCGTATCTTCTGAACAGCTGCACGTAATGGGGTAAGAGAAGCAACGTTAAAAAGAGGGTCCCCCGCACTATAAGCTTAGGTATTCAGGTTAGTGCGGGTGAGCCTCCCGTCAGTCCGCCCCTAAACGTAGTACTGTACTGATTGGTCTGTGTGACCCATCTATGCAGCCACAGGCCGCAGCATATAGTGTAGTGGCAGGGGGGTAACTGTGACCCTTGCCGCCTTTATAGCTGCGTCACAGCTTGAGTAACTACTAACATGGCCGCCATGACAGCTTCAGCACATGTTTTCAGACAACTTTTGGCAGATCCACTATGTGTTACTGAATTATATCTCCTGCATATTTTCTAATTGTTAATATCTTCAGACATGTATATGCTTTGTGTGGTATATATACCATCTTTAGACTGTTCTGTATATGGTTTCAGAGGCCGGGATTTTGTTTATCATCTACAAATCCATGGAGATCCAGGCCCTGAAGAGAAGCATTTGTGGAGTCACCTGCCAAACGTGGATGTTGACATTCGGGTGGATGACGTGTGTTGGCAACATCATAACCCCATTGATACAGGTTTGTTTATACAGATTCTGTGGTCTTAGGGCCCCTTAGCTGGTCACCTATGAAGCCCCCTTACCCAGGAGAAGAGCAGCACAACTGGGGCCATGTATTGTCAGATAACCTGCTGATCTGTAGGTCTTGGGACAGAATGGACCTGAGCTCACACCCCCTCACAATGATACATAAGGCCCAGTATAAGAATACAGATAATATAATAACACCATTGGCAGATGTAGGATTATCCTGGATACTTACCATTGGCAGATATTAAGTATCCAGGAAAATCATATATCTGCTAATGGTGTATAATGATATGGAGCTCTATGTGTTGTCTGATGATAGGTCATCTAGGACAGGATATGTATATTGTGAAATGTCATATTTTCTTTTTTTTCCTCTAGGATTCAGCAATGCTTAATGATAGCTGCCTGGCAGTTTTAACAAGTATGGTCATCTACGGAGGCATATCGTTGGCATCTCAGCTGTACCCAGGCTCCAGGGACCGTAGATGTAGGCGTCTTACCACCACGGTGCTGTCAGTGACCATCTTGCTGGCTAACATTAGCCGTATCCTTTACAATTCACTATGTTATGTTATGGGATTAAAGGAAACTCCAGTAAATCCTTTCAGACACCATAATGACTTTTTAGGTTCTTTCCTTTGCCATTGATGGTGGGGGAGCTGGGTTATCTTGTCACTTCTGTCGTCCACCGTGAAATTGTGTTTTTCTACTAAAATATGACCCCATTCTCCAGGGTTTAGGTTATTTTCCTATATACGTCCTCCTTTCAGGGTTATCCTGTAAAATGACAGCAGTATATACCTGCACCAGCGAGTACTGCACACAGGTATGTATATTCTACCACATAGGGGGAACTTCTTCACATGGTTATGGAATCCCAATCCCAGTAATTCGCACCACTGCTTGGTGAATAAAGGGGAAGACCAAAATGGACAAAGTCAAATGTATATGTCTGTTTTATTTTCAGTCTTCCAGAATTACGCTGACCATCCTGGAGTGGGTCGTATTGGTCTGCTCATGTATTAGCCAAATAATGCTGTATTGGGACTTCCAGGTCAGTATATGAAATCCAGATTTACAAGGTCTTGTTCACATGTAGCAGCTTTGTTGTGTCTGGGGCCTTTATATGTCAGTAAATATGAATGGTTACAACATGTCCGGCTCTTCTTTCATTTCTTAGGTTCTTACTATGACATCCAAGAGCAACATGATTGAAGCCGAGAGCGTCCTGGCAGTTGATCCATTGACAGTGCCTCTACTAGATCGAGCACTTGAGGATCAACAAGATGACGTGACGCCAGATGAAGCATCATCATGTGAATATATCATAGTAGACCTATTTTCAGCGGAGGATACAGCACCATCAGACTAGGAGCGATAGGTCCCATCCCCCCCTCCCCCCTCCCCCCCCCCAAAAAAAATGGATAGATATATCTATCTATCTCATATCTATCTATTGTGAGAAGGTGAAAGGCATGGTGGTTGATGGTCTGTATGTGTCACCAAGGCTCCTGGTCTTGGTGAAATAAGAGCCGGTATTTATTCAGTGTCTGTGCTGCGATGCAGACTGACACTGTGGCTGTAGTATGGCTGGAAGGCCTATCTGGGACCGCTCTTACTGGGAATGGCCAAGTGTAGGGTGGGGGCCAGTCCCCACAATCCAGGCCGCCTTTTGGTGGCCTTAAAGGCAACCTGCTTCACCAGCTGAGGGGGATTTGCTAGTTGCAGCACACACTGCCAGAGAGAGCTGAGAGTGGAGTCCTACCCTAAGAGGTTGGAAGATGGTCAGCAGCCTGCCTGGAAAAGACTTGCTTGATGCCGTATGGCATGGACTCTTGTGTGAACAAACACCTATAGAATACAGGCGGACTTTTGTTACATTTTCCTTTGTTCTGCATTTAAAGACTGTTTGCCAAGTGTGAATAAAACACTGAACTTTGATTTGAAAAGTACTGTTTCCTTGCCTCTATACTGCAACCACACCTATCTGCAAGAGCGAGTCATCACATTTGGTGAATGACACGGGCAATGCAGTAAGGTCAGAGATTGAGTTGCAGCCCGCTGTTTGCGAAGAACAGAGCCTGGGATAACTTGTTGGAGTGGTTGCTAGGGGCAACGATCCTGCCGACAAGTGACTGACAGTACAGCGGGAGTGTTTTCTCCAAAGAGTCAAGGCAAAGCAGTATCGCCAAAATGAAGGTGGTTATGAAAGCATTTCGGAGGCTTGTGTTAGAGTTAGCCCACCAACATGTTCTAAGGGGGCACCTGGGCCTGCAGAAGATACAGGACCAAATTTTGCAGCGTTTTTACTGGCCCAACGTGTATAAGAAGGTTGAAAGGTATTGTGAATCTTGCCCAACATGCCAAATAACTAGCCCCCAGCCACATTACCGTAGTCCCCTGGTCCCCCTCCTGATTATCGAGGTCCTGTTTGAACGGCTTGCTATGAATATTGTGGGCCCGTTGCCGAAATCTGCTAGGGGCCACCAACACATCCTGGTTGTCCTGGACTATGCTACTCGGTATCCCGAGGCGCTACCTCTGCGACATACCTCTGCCATACTCATAGCTAAGGAGCTAATGGAGATGTTATCCCAAGTGGGCTTACTTAACCCCTTAAGGACTCAGGGTTTTTCCGTTTTTGCACTTTCGTTTTTTCCTCCTTACCTTTTAAAAATCATAACCCTTTCAATTTTCCACCTAAAAATCCATATTATGGCTTATTTTTTGCGTCGCCAATTCTACTTTGCAGTGACATTAGTCATTTTACCCAAAAATGCACGGCGAAACGGAAAAAAAAATCATTGTGCGACAAAATCGAAAAAAAAACGCCATTTTGTAACTTTTGGGGGCTTTCGTTTCTACGCAGTGCATATTTCGGTAAAAATTACACCTTATCATTATTCTGTAGGTTCATACGGTTAAAATGATACCCTACTTATATAGGTTTGATTTTGTCGCACTTCTGGAAAAAATCATAACTACATGCAGGAAAATTTATACGTTTAAAAATGTCATCTTCTGACCCCTATAACTTTTTTATTTTTCCATGTATGGGGTGGTATGAGGACTCATTTTTTGCGCCGTGATCTGATGTTTTTATCGGTATGATTTTTGTTTTGATCGGACTTTTTGATCACTTTTTATTCATTTTTTAATGATATAAAAAGTGACCAAAATACGCTTTTTTGGACTTTGGAATTTTTTTGCGCGTACGCCATTGACCGTACGGCTTAATTAATGATATATTTTTATAGTTCGGACATTTACGCACGCGGCGATACCACATATGTTTATTTTTTATTTTTTTTACACTGTTTTATTTTTTTTATGGGAAAAGGGGGGTGATTCAAACTTTTATTAGGGAAGGGGTTAAATGACCTTTATTAACACTTTTTTTTTACATTTTTTTTGCAGTGTTATAGGTCCCATAGGGACCTATAACACTGCACACACTGATCTCTAATGCTGATCACTGGCGTGCATTAACACGCCTGTGATCAGCATTATCGGCGCTTGACTGCTCCTGCCTGGATCTCAGGCACGGAGCAGTCATTCGTCGATCGGACACCGGGGAGGCAGGTAAGAGCCCTCCCGGTGTCCGATCAGCTGTTCGGGACGCCGCTATTTCACCGCGGCGGTCCCGAACAGCCCGACTGAGCAGCCGGGTCACTTTCACTTTCACTTTAGAAGCGGCGGTCAGCTTTGACCGCCGCTTCTAAAGGGTTAATACCGCACATCGCCGCGATCGGCGATGTGTGGTATTAGCCGCGGGTCCCGGCCGTTGATTAGCGCCGGGACCCACGCGATATGATGCGGGATCGCGGCGCGATCCCGCTTCATATCGCGGGAGCCGGCGCAGGACGTAAATATACGTCCTGCGTTGTTAAGGGGTTAAAGAGGTGTTGACTGACGAGGTAACCCCGTTTATGCCAAAGGTAATGAAAGAGCTCATAAGTTACTGCAGGTAAAACAACTGTGGTGGCGTTGGGAGATAAAGCCTTGTGGGGTGTAGGGTAGTTAGGGTGTTGCTGTTCAGAATTATAAAGGGCGCTGTTAACCCTTGTCACTCGTGATGCCAGGGTGTGGGTTAAATTCTGTAATCTTGATAGGCCTATTGCCACCCTTCCCAAGAGCAATAGGTGAATGTAGAATAAAGGATTGTCCATAACCACTATTAACTGGAAACTTGCAGGAACTTTTACTGAAGAATTTCTTTACATGCAGCAATAGTAAAAGTCCCGATAACAGAGTCTCTACAGATATAGTTGAACAGGGATTGACAGTTGTTCGGGATCAGATAAGCTCAATTTAGCTTCTCAGAGATTTGGCAGCATAGATCCGCTGGATTTAAGGGTGCGTTTAGGTCCAGTGATCTTGCGGGGAGTAGCGGGGAATTGCTTAGTATAACCACTTTGATATAGGCCGAGGCCGCAAGGCTTTGGCCTAGTAAATTGTTTTGTAAGCTGCGGAGGTCCTACCTCTTCCAGAATCAGCAACCCAAGAGAGCGATCAAGATGGCGCAGCTCCCTTATATGGGCAGGGGCTGGCCATTTTGGATTGGTCCATAACAACTGTCACTCACCGTTACATTGCATTGTGGGTGAACACGTCATGAGAACCTCCAAAGGTCCTGTAGCAAAACCATAGAGTTCTAACCCTAATCACATGACCCGCAGGTTGAATATATACATATTTATACTTATATTTATATGAACTTCTATACAAATACAAACTAACCAAGGGGTGACAAGGGGATAACTATAGAAGAGGGACCTCGACGTTCCTAGGGACTCTGACTATGGGGACCTCTACAAAGGTACAGTATAAAATACGGTACCGGGACACCACACAACTACGGACCTCCGTGTACCACCCGCAGACGGACAGCCTGGTAGAAAGGTTTAACCAAACATTAAAAAATATGTTAAAGCGGGTGGTGGCTAGAGATGGGAAATATTGGGATCTTTTGCTGCCCTATCTCATGTTCGCAGTGCGAGAAGTGCCCCAGGCTTCTACTGGGTTCTCGCCCTTTAAACTGCTATAGGGCAGACATCCACGTGGTCTGTTAGACCTAGCTAAAGAGGCATGGGAGCAACCGCCCACGCCGCACAAAAGTGTAGTTGAATATGTCACTCAGTTTCAGGAACGGATGGAAACAGTGTTGCCCTTGGTTAGGGAACATATGGTAGCAGCTCAGCAAGCTCAGAGCAGAGTTTATAATCGGCAGACTCGGGTTCGGAACTTTAACTCGGGAGATCGGGTTCTTGTTCTGGTACCAGCGGTAGACAGCAAGTTTCTGGCTAGGTGGCAGGGTCCCTACGAAGTGATCGAAAAGGTAGGGGAAGTGACATACAGGGTACACCACCCCGGGCGAAGGAAGCCAGAGCAAGTGTACCATGTAAACTTGTTGAAACCCTGGAGAGATAGGGAGACTAGTGTGGATGACAGCCCCCAGCCAGGTTTGTTAGGGGTGGAGTTTCCCTTCCCTCAGTCTGGTGCAGTTGCCACAGTGAAAATTGCTGACAGCCTTTCCTCTGCACAGACTCAGGAGGCAAGGGAGTTCGTCAGTAGGAACACAGATGTGTTCTTGGACCTTCCTGGACGTACTTCTGTCATCCGCCATGACATAGTCACTGAACCCCAGGTAAAAATACAGTTGAAACCATACCAGGTACCTGAGTCACGGCGACAAGCCATCTCTGAAGAAGTACAGCAGATGTTAAAATTGGATGTCATCGAGGAGTCAAAAAGTGAGTGGGCCAGTCCAATAGTCTTAATACCGAAGCCAGGCGGTGCGCTGCGGTTCTGTAACAATCTCCGCAAACTTAATGAGATGTCCAAGTTTGATGCATATCCCATGCCCAGAGTTGATGAGCTTCTTGAAAGGCTAGGACAGGCTCGGTATTTTTCTGTTTTGGACCTCACAAAAGGGTACTGGCAGGTGCCCTTGACGGAGGCTGCCAAAGAGAAAATAGCCTTTGTCACACCAGAAGGTTTATTTCAGTAGAAGGTGTTACCCTTTGGTGTACATGGCGCTCCCACTATGTTTCAAAGGCTAATGGATATTGTACTTCGGCCACATCGTCGGAATGCCTCAGCTTATCTGGACGATATCATCATCCACAGTACAGACTGGGAAAGTCACCTTCCAAAAGAACAGGCAGTGGTAGACTACCTTAGGAAGGCCAGGTTAACTGCTAACTAGTGTTGAGCGGCATAGGCTATATTCGTATTCGCGAATATTCGCGAATATATGGATGAATATTCGTCATATATTCGCGAATATTCGCACATTCGTAATATTCTCGATTTATTTTCGCATATGCGAACATTCGTGTATGCGAAAATTCTCATATGCGAAAATTAGCATATACAGAAATTAACATAAGCGTAAATTCGCATATGCGGAAATTAGCATATGCAAATTTTCGCATATGCGAAAATTCGCACACCGGTCTCAAACAGTAGTATTAGAGCTTTCTTTACACCACACAAGCTGGAAGCAGAAAGGGATGATCACTGTGATGTGTACTGTGAAAAATAAATAAATAAATAAATAAAAAAAATAAAAAAGAATATTCGTAATTACGAATATATAGTGCTATATTCGCGAATATTCGCGAATTCGCGAATATGCAATATTCGCGAATAAAAATTCGCATTGCGAATATTCGCGAGCAACACTACTGCTAACCCCAAAAATGTGCCATAGGGTTGAAAGAGACAAATACCTGGGGTTTGTCATTGGGCGTGGAGTTGTCAAACCCCAGGTAAACAAAATAGAGGCCATTCGGAATTGGCCCCGAGCTGTCACTACCCGACAGGTGAAGTCATTTCTAGGAATGGTGGGTTACTATATGAGATTCATCCCCATTTTACTACGGTGACTGTGCCCATAACAGACCTCCTAAAGGGACGCAAGTCCATAATGGTGCGCTGGAACGAACAGGCAGAGCAGGCCCTATATGTTTGTGACACCAGACTTCAAAAGGGAATTTGCGGTACAGACCGATGCCTCTGAGGTAGGTCTTGGTACTGTACTCTCCCAAGAAGTCAATGGGGTAGAGCATCCCGTTGTCTTTCTCAGCCAAAAACTGACCCCGGCCAAGACCATGTCTAGTATAGTGAGAGAAAGTGCCTGGCCATTAAGTGGGCACTCGAGTCTCTCCACTATTATCTGTTGGGCAGGAAGTTTTGTCTTGTGACGGATCATTCCCCCCTTAAGTGGATGTGCCAGGCCAAGGACAAAAATGCCAGGGTCACCAGGAGGTTTCTGTCATTACAGAATTTCAAGTTTAGGGTTGAACACAGAGTGGGTCGTTTGCTAGACAACGCCGATGCCCTATCACGAGTCCACTGTTGCGCCCCCTCAGGCTTGAACAAAGGGGGGGTATGTGAGAAGGTGAAAGGCATTGTGGTTCATGGGCGATATATGTCACCAAGGCTCCTGTGTCTGTGCTGCGATGGAGACTGACACTCTGGCCATAATATAGCTGGAAGGCCAATCGGGACAGCTCTTACTGGGAATGATGAAGTGAAGGGTGGGGATCATACCCCACAATCCAGGCCGCCTTTTGGTGGCTTTATGACAAATACGTTTTTATTGGAGTTTGACAATAAAAATATAACAAGACAGTTTAAAACAATCTATTGCTTACACAGAAGACCTGAATGAGTAGGGGTACACAATTCCATGCAGGAGTGGCCAGCCGTCCCTAAAGAATAAATCGCAACCTCCATAAGGAAGCCGCTACCAGCATATCCCCATAAACACCATAACACTGCTCACAACAGCCACAACCATCAAAGGGATGCATTAATATAGAGGGAAGGCATAGCCCCCACTGCACTAATTCAAACACCAGCTCAAAATATCCCCTTATTACCCAATCATGCCGGTCACAATAACACCAATAGACGTACAGTAAAAGGAATACAAGACAAAAGAAAGAAGCAAAGTCGAAGAACACAATAAGAGAAGAGTTCAGTAGGACAAACAGGTAGGAAAAGTAAGAAAAGAATAAGAAAAAAAAGAATAAGAAAGTTAGGAGGAGGGAGGCGGGGGAACGGGTAAGGAAGGGAGGGAGGGAAGAGAAGCCACCATGGAAAGGACATATGAACTAACATAACCAAGTTAGAAATTCTGCCGATTCCCTATTACTGTCCCAGGAGGCCCAGACCGCCATAAAGACATCCAATTTGTCATTATCAGTAGCTACCATCTCCTCCATCTTACGAATCCTATTTATCGTTTCTACCAGCTCGACTCTCGTGGGCGTCACCATAGTCTTCCAGTGGCGAGGGATAACCGCTCTTGCAGCACCAAGAAAGTGCCTCAGGAGACCCTTCTTTGCCCCGGACAATGAGCCAGGCAATAGAGAGAGAAGAGTTATGGCGGGGTCAGGAGAGATCGAGCCCGAGGAAACCCTATTATACAAATCAAACACCTCGTCCCAGAAGGAATGGATTAGAGGGCAATCCCACCAGGTATGAAGGTAAGAACCCAATCCCTGACCACAACGCCAACACGTCGCCGGTACCGTAGGGAAAATCCTATGTAAGTGGCCAGGACATCTATACGGCATAGGCCATATTCGAATTCGCGATATTTCACGAATATATGGACGAATATTCGTCATATATTCGCAAAATTCGCATATTCGTAATATTCACGTTTTATTTCCGCGAAAATTAGCATATGCGAAAATTAGCATATAAAAAATTACCATAAGTGGAAATTCGCATATGCGAAAATTAACATATGCAAATTTTTGCATATGCGAACATTTGCTCGCCAGTCTCACACAGTAGTATTAGAGCCTTCTTTACACCACACAAGCTAGAAGCAGAGAGGGATGATCACTGTGATGTGTACTGTGAAAAAAAAAATACGAATATTCGTAATTACGAATTTATAGTGCTATATTCGCGAATTCGCGAATATGCGATATTCGCGAATAAAATTCGTATTGCGAATATTCGCGAGCAACACTATATGTGACCAAACAAATCATCTTTTCTGGCATTTAGCATTTTTTCACGTCGTTCACCGTGCAGGATCATAAACTTTATATTTTAACTTTCGACAATTCTGCACGTGGCGATACCAAAAATGTTCATAAGTTGTTAGTTATTTTTTGAGAAATGGGAGAAGGGTGATTTTTTTATTAGGGTTATATATAATTTTAGACTTTTTGTCAGCGATCGCGGCAAATCGCAAATGAATTCACACTTGCGGTTTGCGCGATTACAGGTCTATGGTGACCCGGAATATAAGGGGGATCGCGGTTGTCCAAGACACCGACGATCCCCCTGAAGGGATAGGAGTGAGGTGGAATCCCTCCTATCCCTGCTATAGGTCGTATAGACGCGATGACCAATAGCAGATCGGGGGCGGGAAGTTTACTTTCGTTTTCCCCCTTCTGCCCACCCACAATAGGCGGGGCAGGACGGGGAAACCGACAGGGATCGGCGGTGAAGGTCACTTAACGATCTGCGGAGGCTGCGGGCGACGGTGATTGGCGGGCGGCGATGTCATGCAGCTGGCTCCTTGGATCCTACGGAAGCCGGTGAGTTGCCTAGCAACATCTGGAGGGCTACAGTTTGAGACCACTATACAGTGGTCTCTAACTGTAGCCCTCCAGATGTTGCAAAACTACAACTACCAGCATTCCTAGACAGCTATTGCGCATGCTGGGAGTTGTAGTTTTTCAACAGCTGGAGGTCTACAGTTTAAAGAACATTGCACAGTGATCTCCAAACTGTGGCCCTCTAGATCTTGCAAAACTACAACTCCTAGCATGCCCACACAACTGTTTGCTGTCTGTGCATGCTGGGATTTGTAGTTTTGCAACATCTGGAGGGCCACATTTTGGAGATAACTGCACTGGTCTCTAAACTGTAGCCCTCCAGTTGTCGCAAAACTGCAAATCCCAGCATGCCCAAACAGCGGTCTCGGCATGCTGGGAGTTGTAGTTGTGTACCTCCAGCTGTTGCATAACTACATCTCCCAGCATGCCCTTTGGCGATCAGTACATGCTGGGAGTTGTAGTTTTGAAACAGCTGGAGACACACTGGTTGGAAAATACTGAGTTAGGTAACAAAACCTAACTGAAGGTTTTCCAACCAGTTTCCCACCAGCTGTTGTAAAAGTACAACTCCCAGCATGCACAGTCTGTCAGTACATGCTGGAAGTTGTAATTTTGAAACAGCTAGAGGTTTGCCCCCCCCCCCCCCACACACACACACACATGGGCAGGTTTACAGTAAGTTTCCTGCTTGAAGTTGGAGCTGCGGCAAATTTTTCGCCGCAGCACAAACTCCTAGCGGGAAACTCACCGTAACCCGCCAGTGCGAATGTACCCTAAAAACACTACACTACACTAACACATAATAAAGGGTAAAAACACTACATATACACCCCCTTACACTGTCCCCCCAATAAGAATGAAAGACGTATTGTATGGCAGTGTTTCCAAAATGGAGCCTCCAGCTGTTGCAAAACAACAACTCCCAGCATTTCCGGACAGCCACTGACTGTCCAGGCATGCTGGGAGGCATGATGTTTGGGAATCACTGGCGTAGAATACCCCTATGTCCACCCCTATGCAATCCCTAATTTAGTCCTCAAATTCGCATGGCGGTCTATCAATTCGGAGCCCTGTCGTATTTCAAGGAAACAGTTTAAGGCCACATATGGGGTTTTTCCATACTCGGGAGAAATTGCACTACAAATTTTGGGGGGCTTTTTCTCCTTTTACCCCTTATGAAAAGGAAAAGTTGGGGGCTACACCAGCTTGTTAGTATAAAAAAATAAAAATGTTTACACTAACATGCTGGTGTTGCCGTATACTTTTTATTTTCACAAGCGTTAAAAGGAAAAAAAGACCCCCAAAATTTTCAACACAATTTCTCCTGAGTACGGAAATACCCCATATGTGGGCGTAAAATGCTCTGCTGGCGCACAACAAGGCTCAGGAGTGAGAGTGCACTATGTACATTTGAGGCCTAAATTGGTGATTTGCACAGGGGTGGCTGATTTTACAGCGGTTCTGACATAAATGCAAAAAAAAGAAATACCCACATGTGACCCCATTTTGGAAACTACACCCCTCACGGAACATAACAAGGGGTATAGTGAGCCTTAACACCCCACAGGTGTTTAACCCCTTAAGGACTGAGCCATTTTTCCATTCTGATTCCGAGATTGTTTTTTCGTGACATATTCTACTTTAACATAGTGGAAAAATTTTATGGTAACTTGCATCCTTTCTTGGTGGAAAAATCCCCAAATTTTATTAAAAATGTGAAAATGTTGCATTTTTCTAACTTTGAAGCTCTCTGCTTGTAAGGAAAATGGATATTCCAAATTTTTTTTTTTTATTCACATATACAATATGTCTACTTTATGTTTGCATCATAAAATTGACGTGTTTTTACTTTTGGAAGACACCAGAGGGCTTCAAAGTTCAGCAGCAATTTTCCAATTTTTCACAAAATTTTGAAACTCGCTTTTTTTCAGGGACCAGTTCAGGTTTGAAGTGGATTTGAAGGGTCTTCATATTAGAAATACCCCATAAATTACCCCATTTTAAAAACTGCACCCCCCAAAGTATTCAAAATGACATTCAGTCAGCGTTTTAACCCTTTAGGTGTTTCACAGGAATAGCAGCAAAGTGAAGGAGAAAATTCACAATCTTCATTTTTTACACTCGCATGTTCTTGTAGACCCAATTTTTGAATTTTTGCAATTGGTAAAAAGGAGAAAATTTTTACTTGTATTTGAAACCCAATTTCTCTCGAGTAAGGACATACCTCATATGTCTATGTTAATTGTTCGGCGGGCGCAGTAGAGGGCTCAGAAGGGAAGGAGCGACAAATGGTTTTTGGGGGGCATGTCACCTTTAGGAAGCCCCTATGGTGCCAGAACAGCAAAAAAAAACACATGGCATACCATTTTGGAAACTAGACCCCTCGGGGAACATAACAAGGGGTAAAGTAAACCTTAATACCCCACAGGTGATTCACGACTTTTGCATATGTAAAAAAAATAAAAAATAAATTCCCTAAAATGCTTGGTTTCCCAAAGGTTTTACATTTTTAAAAAGGGTAATAGCAGAAAATACCCCCCAAAATTTGTAGCCCAATTTCTCCCGATTCAGAAAACACCCCATAAGGGGGTGAAAAGTGCTCTGCTGGAACACTACAGGTCTCAGAAGAGGAGTCACATTTGGCTTTTTTGAAGGACATTTTGCTCTAGGGGCATGCCGCATTTAGGAAGCCCCAATGGTGCCATGACAGCAAAAAAAAAACACATGGCATACCATTTTGGAAATTAGACCCCTTGGGGAACGTAACAAGGGTAAAGTGAACCTTAATACCCCACAGGGGTTTCACAACTTTTGCATATGTAAAAAAAAAAAAAAAATGTACCTAAAATGCTTGGTTTCCCTAAAAATTTACAATTTTACAAAGGGTTAAAGCAGAAAATACCCCCCAAAATTTGAAACCCAATTTCTCCTGATTCATAAAACACCCCATATGGGGGTGAAAAGGGCTCTGCTGGCGCACTACAGGTCTCAGAAGAGAAGGAGTCACATTTGGCTTTTTGAAAGCAAATTTTGCTCTGGGGGCATGCCGCATTTAGGAAGCCCCTATGGTGCCAGAAGAGCAAAAAAAAACACATGGCATACTATTTTGGAAACAAGACCCCTCGGGGAACGTAACAAGGGGTTAAGTGAACCTTAATACCCCACAGGTGTTTCACGACTTTTGCATATGTAAAAAAAAATAATTTTTTTTTACCTAAAATGCTTCTTTTCCCAAAAATTTTACATTTTTAAAAAGGGTAAAAGCAGAAAATACCCCCCAAAATTTGTAACACAATTTCTCCCGAGTACGGCGTTACCCCATATGTGACCCTAAAGTGTTGCCTTGAAATATGACAGGGCTCCAAAGTGAGAGCGCCATGCGCATTTGAGGCCTAAATTAGGGATTGCATAGGGGTGGACATAGGGGTATTCTACGCCAGTGATTCCCAAACAGGGGGCCTCCAGCTGTTGTAAAACTCCCAGCATGCCTGGACAGTCAGTGGCTGTCTGGTAATACTGGGAGTAGTTGTTTTGCAACAGCTGGAGGCTCCATTTTGGAAACAGTGGCGTACCAGACGTTTTTTATTGAGGAGGGGAGGGGGGCAGTGTAGGGGTATGTGTATATGTAGTGTTTTTTACTTTTTATTTTATTTTTTGTTAGTGTAGTGTAGTGTTTTTAGGGTACAGTCGCACGGAAGGGGGTTCACAGTAGTTTCTCGCTGGCAGTTCGAGCTGCGGCAGAAAACTTGCAGCCGGCTACTTACTGTAAACCTCCGCCCATGTGAGTGTACTCTGTACGTTCACATTGGGGGGGGGGGGGAACATCCAGCTGTTGCAAAACTACAACTCCCAGCATGTACGGTCTATCATTTGGTAACAAACTCAGTGTTTTGCAACCAGTGTGCCTTCAGCTGTTGCAAAAGCTACAACCCCCAGCATGTACGGACAGCGGAAGGGCATGCTGGGTCTTGTAGTTATGCAACAGCTGGAGGCATACTACTTTGGCTGGGGATGCTGGGGATTGTAGTTATGCAACAGCTGGAGACACACTGGTTTGCTGCTTAACTCAGTGTGCCTTCAGCTGTTGCAAAACTACAACTCTCAGCAGTCACCGACAGCCAACGGGCATGCTGGGAGTTGTAGTTATGCAACCAGCAGATGCACCACTACAACTCCCAGCATGCACTTCAGCTGTTTGTGCAAGCTGGGAGTTGTAGTTACACAACAGCTGAAGGTACACTTTTCCATAGAAAAAATGTGCCTCCAGCTGTTGCAAAACTATAAGTCCCAGCATGCCCATAAGGGCATGCTGGGAGTTGTGGTGGTCTGCCTCCTGCTGTTGCATAACTACAGCTCCCAGCATGCCCTTTTTGCATGCAGGGAGCTGTTGCTAAGCAACAGCAGTAGGCTGTCACTCACCTCCAACGATCCACGCAGCATCAGGTCAGTCCCTCGTCGTCGTCGTCGCCGCTGTTCCTGGTGCCCCGATCCCAACATTCACGCCGGGGATCGGGGTCCCCAGCTCCCGGGGTGCACCCGATCACGTCCTCCGGAAGAGGGGCGGAGTGGGTTGCGGGAGTGATACCCGCAGCAGGCACCCTGATTGGTCGGCCGGGAAACCGGCCGACGAATCAGGGCGATCGTGAGGTGGCACCAGTGCCACCTCACCCTTGCTGGCTACTGCTGTTCGGGGCCGTCAGAGACGGCCCCGAACAGCCTGTAATTCCTGGTCACCGAGTCACTGGAGACCCGATTGACCCGGAATCTGCCGCAGATCACTGGACTGAATTGTCCAGCGATCTGCGGCCATCGCCAACATGGGGCGTCATCATGACCCCCCTGGGCGATATGCCGCGATGCCTGCTGAATGATTTCAGCAGGCATCGGGCAACGGCTCCCCTCCAGCTAGCGGTGGGGGGCCGGGAATGGACAGGGCGTACTCAAACGTCCTGAGTCCTTAAGGACTCGGAAAAGGGGCCGTTTGAGTACGTCCCGCGTCCTTAAGGGGTTAATGAAAATTCTTCAAAGTTGAATGGAAAAAAAACAAAAAACATTTTTCACTAAAATGCTGGTGTTACCCTAAATTTTTCATTTTCACAAGGGAAAATAGGAAAAAAGCCCCCCCAAATTTCTTCTGAGTAAGAACTTACCCCATATGTGGATGTAAAGTGCTCTGTGGGAGCACTACAATGCTCAGAAGAGAAGGAGCGCCATTGGGCTTTTGAAGAGAAAATTTGTCCGGAATTGAAGGCCACGTGTGTTTACAAAGCTCCCATAGTGCCAGAACAATGGACCCCCCCCCCCACATGTGACCCCATTTTGGAAACTACACCCCTCACGTAATGTAAACAGTGAGCATTTACTCCCCACAGGTGTCTGACAGATTTTTGGAACAGTGGTCCTTGAAAATGAAAAAATTTTATTTTTCATTTGCACATCCCACTGTTACAAAGATCTGTCAAACGCCAGTGGGGTGTAAATACTCACTGCACCCCTTATTAAATTTTGTGAGGGGTGTAGTTTCCAAAATAGGGTCACATGTGGGGGGGTCCACTGTTCTGGCACCACGGAGGGGCTTTGTAAACACACATGGCCCCTGACTTCCATTCCAAACATTTTTTTTCCAAAAGCTCAATGGCGCTCCTTATCTTCTGAGCATTGTAGTGCGCCAGCAGAGCACTTGACGTCTACAAATGGGTTATTTCCATACTTAGAAGAGATGGGGTTACAAATTTTGGGGGGCAAGTTGTCCTATTATCCCTTGTAAAAATGTTAAATTTGAGGGAAAACTAGCATTTTAGTGGAAAAAAAAAAATAATAATTTACACATCCAACTTTAATGAAAAGTCATCAAACACCTGTGGGGTGTTAGGGCTCACTGGACCCCTTGTTACGTGCCTTGAGGGGTGTAGTTTCCAAAATAGTATGCCATGTGTTTTTTTTTTGCTGTTCTGGCACCATAGGGGGTTCCTAAATGTGACATGCCCCCCAAAAACTATTTCAGAAAAACTCACTCTCCAAAATCCCACTGTTGCTCCTTCCCTTCTGAGCCCTCTACTGCGCCCGCCGAACACTTGACATACACATATGAGGTATTTTCTTACTCGAGAGAAATTGGGTTACACATTTTAGGAAGATTTCTCTCCTTTTACCCCTTGTAAAAATTCAATAACTGGGTCTACAAGAACATGCCATTGTAAAAAATGAAGATTTTGAATTTTCTCCTTCAATTTGCTGCAATTCCTGTGAAACACCTAAAGGGTTAACACACTTACTGAATGTCATTTTTAATACTTTGGGGGGTGTAGTTTTTATAATGGGGTCATTTATGGGGTATTTCTAATATGAAGACCCTTCAAATCCACTTAAAACCTGAACTGGTCCCTGAAAATTTTCGATTTTGGAAATTTTGTGAAAAATTGGAAAATTGCTGCTGAACTTTGAAGCCCTCTGATGTGTTCCACAAGTAAAAAAAATTTCAACTTTATGATGCAAACATAAAGTAGACATATTGTGTATGTTAATCAATATATAATTTATTTGGAATAACCATTTTCCTTATTAGCAGAGAGCTTCAAAGTAAAAAAAAATGCAAAATTTTCAATTTTTTCATCAAATTTTGGAATTTTTCACCAAGAAATGATGCAAGTATCGACAAAATTTTACTATTAACATAAAGTAGAATATGTCACGAATAAACTCTCTCGGAATTAGAATAAAAGGTAAAAGCATCCCAGAGTTATTAATGCTTAAAGTGACAGTGGTCATATGTGCAAAAAATGGCCGGATCCTACAGTGAACTTTGTCTGGGTCCTTAAGGGGTTAAATACCGGTGTTCCCCTTTTAAAGGAATATTCCAGTATAGAAAACTTGACTCCAATTTTAATAATATGGTAGAATGTATTAATTGTCATTGCTCACCATATACGCCACTATGTTCCCTGAAACTATTCAGATATAGAATTTGTTATATAAAACATAGCATAGCTAGACCATACACTCTAACATATGCTGAAACAGGATCACATTAGTCAGTATCCCGTAAATTATGGCTAGCATAAATTCCTCTGATTGATACAGGAGATATCCTGGAGCATTAAAAGATACATTTTATATAAATACAATAGCTTCTGATCTATATAAGTGGAAGTTGCACTGCACATAAAAGAAACCACATCACAATAGTATTTCACATTGCCACTTCAATACCAGTTATCCTAATACCACACCCCTGCATTATACAAATGTAATATATTGCACAGAGTATGCTCTTTTAATGTTCAAAATCCTTGTGTCCTTTTTAAAAAAAAATTTTTTTTATCTACATGCTTATAGAAAACCAGCTCACAAGGAAAATTTCAAGCTGGATACTAAGATCTCTGCAGTCTGTTACCATCAAGTAACTTACAATCTCCATGCTGCTGTGGCCAGGCTGTTGTCTTCTTTTGCGGTGTTGTTTTTGTAGCACTGCTCTTTCCGATGTCAGTCTTCCCAAAGCTACGTTCTGCTATTTTCTCCACACACCTGTTAGATCACTATATGAGGGATAAAGCTACTGTGCAGGATCAGTTCATATGCTTAAAGACATAACGCCAGAACCCTAGTGAAACCGGTTGGGTCTATTTACATTGTACTTAATATTACAATATACATTAGAATTCACACAGCAATATTTCCTTGCAGAATACGGTGGAAGAAATTTAGCTTGGAAATTCTGTTCCAGCAAAGTCCCATGCACATGGCAGAATTTCAGCAGTGGAAACATCTGCTGCAGAAATTCCGATTCCGGCTTCTGCAGAAAAAATTCTCTATGGAGACAGCGATTTTCCTAGTGCTATGAGCATAAACTGAAGAGTCAGCGCTTGCCTCGGACTCAATGTCTGTCTGGAAACAATTGCTGTGGAAATTCCACCATGTGCACGGTGCAGCAGAATACCATTGAAATCAATAGGACTCTGCTGCAGGCGAATTTTCGAGCATAATATTTTCATGGAATTCCACTCGGAAATTCCAGCATGTAGACATGGCCTTAAACTGAAAAATTTAGGCGCCAAATACATTTTTGAGTCAACACATTTAACCCCTTAAAGGACAAGTCCCATGCCGATAAGTACAGAAAAACGTTTTAGATTGTGGGGGGGGGGGGGGGGGGGGTCGGAGCACTGTGGCCCCCTGCGATCGTCTGTACAGATCCCAGCACTCCCAGAGAGTGGCGCGGCACAACCCCCGCCCAGAGAGGAAGCCGCCATGCCACCTCCATATATCTCTATGGGAGAGAGAAGATAGCCGAACGGCTCTCCCATGAAGATATATGGAAGGGCGTGCGACTCCCGCTTCGGGCAGGGGTCGAGACCGGCCACTCTGTGGGAGAGCCAGGGCTCCATACAGACGATCACGGGGGGCCACAGCCCATGCATTGTAGAAAAAAAAATTCTACATGAGACATCTCAGGTTTTGAAAAATCTTCCCCTAGATGTGTGAGCTGAACCCATTGGATGGTCAGGATCAGCTGACCATCCAATGTTTCCCTAGGATCTACCCACAGCACAATGATGGGGTGTCTCTGCCATGTTGATGGGGAAGTACTTGGCATGCACGCAATGTAAGCCTATCTGCCTGACAGATATAAATACTCGGTCAAGCCTGTTGCCTCAGAGCTCGCAAAAAACTGTAAACCATCTATAAGGGACGCTGTCATCTGGGTCAAGGACTTTGTCCAGTAGTCTATGAGTATGTTCACATTGTGGAAAATTAGCAGAATGTCCGCCTGGAAAACACCCCAAGGCCCTGACGAAGGAACATGTCTGCTCCATAACATTTAGGCTTTTTGGTCTTCTGTGCCTGCCAAAGTGACATCACTATTTTTTGGAAATAGGCTTTTTATGGCTTTACATCCACACTGGGTTGAGACACTGGCAGATGGGGCACTCTCCCATGCAGTTGGATTACACCATCGCTTACTAAAACAAATACGGAGTTTGGTCGTTGTTTTGCTTGGGATACCTTTACACACATAAGACCTGCATATGAATACATTTTCAAGGTAACCTATTGGTATGGTCCGTATTAGCAGTCCTTGCTGATTCAGAGCATGTATATTCAGGTGGGGGAATACACACTGCGTTGGATGGTGAACGTTGCTGTGTACACAGAGACCATAGATGGTACCATTGTCCGTTCATTGTATGCATATTTGTAATTGGTGGCATTACTGTATTTGATAGTAATGTGCATGAGCCCTTATCTGGGAACTTACTCTATTCATTTGCAAGATCTTTTCTTACCCATATACCCACTTTTTAGCTATTTTGTACTACCTTATGTTCATGTTACTATGTAACTATGTAACTCTGCTCATTCTAGTCTGGTGGTCATGTTGGTGATTGACTGCTGTTTGAGTATATTTGCGCATGCTGTGTGTATAATTGTGCTAGCTTCCTACTAGTAGGGTCAGCTTTCTAGATCTAGGGGAACACTGGGGACAGCTGTCAAGAAATGAAAGTCAGTGGGTGCACTGCCCAAGCCCTGGGGAGGGCTGGTTCTTGATTTCTAGGTTATTCCACAGTGACTGCTACCACATCCACTATCTTTGAGTGTATACTTTACATTGCCACCTTCATCTACACATGCTGTGCCAGCCCTAGGATGTACCCTGCAGGGCTCTGTGGCAGCAGGGCGACATTTGTATGTAACAGTACACATGATCTCATCCTATAATGGCTCTGGTTCTTATAGAGGACAGTTAAAGGGGTATTCTCTCATCACAATAAATTTATATGATAAGCCAGCAAATCAAAAATGAATAAACTTACTAATGCATGTTGTTTCCATTAATGCTTCTTTCTGCAACAATTCACTATTCATCCTGTTCATAGTTAATTGCTCATTTCCTAGGGTTACAACCACCAATGCAATCTTGCATTATCACTTCTTGGCCTTTTGGCTAAGATCAAGTGTAGTATATGTTCTGTTAGTTGGTGGTGTTGCAGACTACCAAGACCGGATGGAGGACCACATGCATGCCTCTTGGTTATGCAGATGTTAGCTCAATGGCTACCCTGAGGTATCCTGGATCTCCGGATCTGGCTATAAGGTTTCTGATAAGAGTAAGGGTAAGAGCAGAGGTGCAGGAGTGATGACCCCACATGTCCGGCCTGACCGAGACAGCACACATCAAAATAGACAAATCACCAGGTCCAGATGGCATTCACCTCCGAGTTCTAAAGGAATTAAGTATTGTAATAGACAGACCTCTATTTTTAAAATTCAGGGACTCAATAGTAACAGGGACTGTTCCCCAGGACTGGCGCGGTGCCAATATTTAAAAAGGAGACAAAAGGTGACCCTGTAAATTACAGACCTGTTGGTTTAACCTCCGTTGTATGTACATTTTTGAGGGTTTTCTAAGAGATGCTATTTTGGAGTATATTGATAAAAATAAATGTATGACACCATATCAGCATGGCTTTATGAGGGATCGGTCCTGTCAAACTAACCTGATCAGCTTTTATGAGGAGGTAAGCTCCAGACTGGACCAGGGGCAATCGCTGGATGTCGTATATCTGGATTTTTCCAAAGCATTTGATACAGTGCCACATAAAAGATTGGTGCATAAAATGAGAAGGATTGGGCTGGGGGAGAATGTGTGTAAGTGGGTAAGTAACTGGCTCAGTGATAGGAAACGGAGGGTGGTTATTAATGGTACTTATTCTGATTGGGTGACTGTTACTAGTGGGGTACCGCAGGGGTCAGTCTTGGGTCCTGTTCTATTTAATATATTCATTAATGATCTTGTAGAGGGGTTGAAGAGTAAAGTAGCAATCTTTGCAGATGATATTAAACTCTGTAAAGCGGGAAACACAATAGAGGACAGTGCACTGTTGCAAATGGATCTGGATAGTTTAGAGGTTTGGGCTGAGAAGTGGCAGATGAGGTTTAACACTGATAATTGTAAGGTTTTGCACATGAGGAGGAAAATTCTGGGACAGGGTCATATATTAAATGGGAGGACACTTGGGGCGACTGACGTGGAAAAGGACTTAGGGGTCTTAGTTAACAGTAAACTAAGCTGTAGTGACCGGTATCAGGCATTATTTCTTATCCTTAAGGGTCTATTCACACATACAGTAACATAGTAACATAGTTCATAAGGTTGAAAAAAGACCAGAGTCCATCAAGTTAAACCTATAACCCTAATGAGTCAATACTGAGTTGATCCAGAGGAAGGCAAAAAAAAAAAACATACTAGAGGTAAAAATTCCTTCCCGACTCCAAATATGGCAGTCAGAATAAATCCCTGGATCAACATTATGTCCCTATAAATCTAGTAGACATAACTGGTGATGTTATTATTCTCCAAAAATGCATCCAGACCCTTTTTGAACTCTTTTACAGAGTTCACCATGACCACCTCCTCAGGCAGAGAATTCCACAGTCTCCCTGCCCTTACAGTAAAGAACCCCCATCTGTGCTTGTGTAGAAACCGTCTTTCCTCTAGACGTAGAGGATGCCCCCTTGTTATAGATACAGTCCTGGGTATAAATAGATCATGGGAGAGATCTCTGTATTGTCCCCTGATATATTTATACATAGTTATTAGGTCACCCCTAAACCTTCTTTTTTCTAAACTAAATAACCCTAATTCTGATAATCTTTCTGGGTACTGTAGTCCTCCCATTCCCCATATTACCCAGGTTGCCCGTCTTTGAACCCTCTCCAGCTCCACTATATCTTTCTTGTACACTGATGCCCAGTACTGTGCACAGTATTCTATGTGTGGTCTGACTAGTGATTTGTACAGCGGTAGAATTATTTCCTTGTCGTGGGCATCTATGCCCCTATTGATGCACCCCATGACTTTATTTGCCTTGGCCGCAGCTGCCTGACACTGGTCACTACAGCTAAATTTACTGTTAACTAAGACTCCTAAGTCCTTTTCCATGTCAGTCGTCCCAAGTGTTCTCCCATTTAACCCCTTAAGGACACAGCCCATTTTCACCTCTAGGACGCAGCCCTTTTTTGCACATCTGACCACTGTCACTTTAAACATTAATAACTCTGGTATGCTTTTACTTATCAATCTGATTCCGAGATTGTTTTTTCGTGACATATTCTACTTTAACATAGTGGTAAATTTTTGTGGTAACTTGTATCCTTTCTTGGTGAAAAATCCCCAAATTTGATGAAAAAATTGAAAATTTAGCATTTTTCTAACTTTGAAGCTCTCTGCTTGTAAGGAAAATGGATATTCCAAAATTTTTTTTTTGGGATTCACATATACAATATGTCTACTTTATATTTTCATCATAAAATTGACAAGTGTTTACTTTTGGAAGACACCAGAGGGCTTCAAAGTTCAGCAGCAATTTTACAATTTTTCACAAAATTTTCAAACTCGCTATTTTTCATGGACCAGTTCAGGTTTGAAGTGGATTTGAAGGGTCTTCATATTATAAATACCCCATTAATGACCCCATTACAAAAACTGCACCCCCCAAAGTATTCAAAATGACATTCAGTAAGTGTTTTAACCCTTTAGGTGTTTCACAGGAAAAGCAGCAAAGTGAAGGAGAAAATTCAAAATCTTCATTTTTTACACTTGCATGTTCTTGTAGACCCAATTTTTGAATTTTTACAAGGGGTAAAAGGATAAAATTTATACTTGAATTTGTAGCCCAATTTCTCTCGAGTAAGCACATACCTCATATGTCTATGTAAATTGTTCGGCGGGCGCAGTAGAGGGCTCAGAAGCGAAGGAGCGACAAGGGGATTTTGGAGAGTACGTTTTTCTGAAATGGTTTTTTGGGGGCATGTTGCATTTAGGAAGCCCCTATGGTGCCAAAACAGCAAAAAAAAAAACATGGCATACTATTTTGGAAACTAGACCCCTTGAGGAACGTAACAAGGAATTAAGTGAGCCTTAATACCCCACAGATGTTTCATGACTTTTGCATATGTAAAAAAAAAAAAAAAATTTCACTAAAATGTGTGTTTCCCCCCAAATTTCACATGTTACAAGGGTTAATAGCAGAAAATGCCCCCCAAAATTTGTAACCCCATCTCTTCTGAGTATGGAGGTACCCCATAAGTTGACCTGAAGTGCATTACGGGCGAACTACAATGCTCAGAAGAGAAGGAGTCATATTTGGCTTTTTGAGAGCAAATTTTGCTTGGGGGGCATGTCGCATTTAGGAAGCCCCTATGGTGCCATGACAGCAAAAAAAAATGACATGGCATACCATTTTGGAAACTAGACCCCTCGGGGAACGTAACAAGGGGTTAAGTGAATCTTAATACCCCACAGGTGTTTCACGACTTTTGCATATGTAAAAAAAAAAAAATTTTTTTTACCAAAAATGCTTGGTTTAGCAAAAATTTTACATTTTTAAAAAAGGTAATAGCAGAAAATACCCCCCAAAATTTGAAGCCCAATTTCTCCCGATTCAGAAAACACCCAATATGGGGATGAAAAGTGCTCTGCTGGCGCACTACAGGTCTCAGAAGAGAAGGAGTCACATTTGGCTTTTTGGAAGCAAATTTTGCTCTGGGGGCATGCCGCATTTAGGAAGCACCTATGGTGCCAGGACAGAAAAAAAAACACATGGCATACCATTTTGGAAACTAGACCCCTTGGGGAACGTAACAAGGGGTAAAGTGAACCTTAATACCCCACAGGTGTTTCACGACTTTTGCATATGTAAAAAAAAAATTTTTTTTTCTACACTAAAATGCTTGTTTTCCCCCAAATTTGACATTTTTACAAGGGATAATAGCAGAAAATACCCCCCAAAATTTGTAACCCCATCTCTTCTGAGTATGGAAATACCCAATAAGTGGACGTGAAGTGCACTGGGGGCGAACTACAATGCTCAGAAGAGAAGGAGCATCATTGAGCTTTTGGAGAGAGAATTTGGCCATGTGCATTTCCAAAGCCCCCCCGTGGTGCCAGAACAGTGGACCCCCCCACATGTGACCCCATTTTTAAAACACCCCTCACGGAAGGTAATAAGGTGTGCAGGGAGAATTTACACCCCACTGGCATTTGACAGATCTTTGGAACAGTGGGCTGTGCAAATTAAAAATTTTATTTTTCATTTTCACAGACCCGTTTCAAAGACCTGTCAGACACCAGTGGGGCGTAAATGCTCACTGTACCCCTTGTTACATTCCGTGAGGGGTGTAGTTTCCAAAATGGGGTCACATGTGGGTATTTATTGTTTTGCACTTATGTCAGAAATGCTGTAAAATCAGCCACCCCTGTGCAAATCACCAATTTAGACCTCAAATTTACATGGTGCACTCTCCCTTCTGAGCCTTGTTGTGCGTCCCCAGAACACTTTGCGCCCACATATGGGGTATCTCAGTACTCAGGAGAAATTGTGTTACAAATTTTGGAGGCTTTTTTTCTTTTACCGCTTGTGAAATTTTAAAGTATGGGGCAACACCAGTATGTTAGTGTACAAAAATGTTTTTTTTTTTACACTAACATGCTGGTGTAGACCCCAACTTTACCTTTTCATAAGGGGTAAAAGGAGAAAAAGCCCCCCAAAATTTGTAATGCAATTTCTCCCGAGTACGGCGATACCCCATATGTGGCCCTAAACTGTTGCCTTGAAATACGACAGGGCTCCAAAGTGAGAGCGCCATGTGCATTTGAGGCCTAAATTAGGGATTTGCATAGGGGTGGACATAGGGGTGTTCTACACCAGTGATTCTCAAACAGGGTGCCTCCAGCTGTTGCTAAACTCCCAGCATGCTTGGACAGTCAATGGCTGTCCGGAAATGCTGGGAGTTTTTGTTTTGCAACAGCTGGAGGCTCCGTTTTGGAAACACTGCTGTAGGATACGTTTTTCATTTTTATTGGGGGGGAAGGGGTGGTGGGGGGACAGTGTACGTGTGTATATGTAGTGTTTTACTCTTTATTTTATGTTAATGTAGTGTAGTGTAGTGTTTTTAGGTTACATTCACAGTGACGGCTGATTACACTGAGTCTCCCGCTAGGAGTTTGAGCTGCGGCTGCTGCAGCTCAAACTTGAAGCAGGGAACTCGCTGTAATCCGCCGCCAGTGTGAATGTAACCTGTACATTCACATGGGGGGGGGGGCAAAACTACAACTCACAGCATGCACTGACAGAACGTGCATGCTGGGAGTTGTAGTTTTGCAACAGCTGGAGGCACACTGGTTGAAAAATACTGAGTTAGGTAATAGAACCTATTACCTAACTCGGTATTTCCCAACCAGTGTGCCTCCAGCTGTTGCAGAACTACAACTCTCAGCATGTACTGATTGCCAAAGGGAATGCTGGGAGATGTAGTTATGCAACAGCTGGAGGCACGCAAGTACAACTCCCAGCATGCCGAGACAGCCATTTGCTGTTCCTGAATGCTGGGAGTTGTAGTTTTGCAAGATTTAGAGGGGTTCAAGCTAGAGATCACTGACAGTGGTCTCTAAACTGTGGCCCTCCAGATGTTGCAAAACTACAAATCTCAGCATGCTAAGACAGCAAACTGCTGTCTGGGCATGCTGGGAGTTGTAGTTTTGTAACATCTGGAAGGCTACAGTTTAGAGACCACTGTCAGTGATCTCTAGCCTGAACCCCTCTAAATCTTGCAAAACTACAACTCCCAGCATGCCAACACAGCAAACAGCTGTCAAGGCATGGTGGGAGTTGTAGTTTTGCAACATCTGGAGGGCGACAGTTTAGAGACCACTCTCTAAACTGTCGCCCTGCAGATGTTGCTAGGCAACAGACTCCGGACACGCGGCGTCATACTCACCTCCACCGCCGCCGTGATCACAGCCGCCGCCGGGTAAGTGATCGCCGCTGCCGCCGCCGCCGCTACTGCACGGTTCCCCCCGCTGTGCCCGGACACCGATGGGTGGGCATAGCGGGGGGAACCGGACTTTAACCCCCCCGCCCCCAGTCTGCTATTGGTCGGCCGCTCGGCCGATCAATAGCAGGGATAGGAGTGGTGGCAACCCTGCCACCACACTCCTATCTCTTCAAGGGGGATCGAGGATGTCTTGGACACCCTTGATCCCCCTTATTTTGTCGCGGAGCCGCCGTTGATGGGCAGGGGGAGAGCGCTCCCCCTGCAAACACCATAGATGCCGTGATCAGAACTGATCACGGCATCTATGGGGTTAATGCTGCCGGGACCGGCGCGATCGCGGCCCCGGCAGCTGCGGTGGGACTCCGGCTGTGATTGACAGCTGAGTCCCACCCGCGATCTCCTGCGCTGCCCGCGGCAGAGCAGGAGATCGCTTGGACGTATGCATACGTCCATTTGCGCGAACGTGTAATTCGCTTGGACGTATGCATACGTCCAATAGCGGGAAGGGGTTAATACATAATCCCAGCCTGGATTTTTCCTCCCCATGTGCATTACCTTACATTTATCAGTGGTGAACCTCATCTGCCTTTTCCCAGCCCAAACCTCCAACCTATCCAGATCCATTTGTAACATTGCACTGTCCTCTATAGTGTTTACTGCTTTACAGAGTTTAGTATCATCTGCAAAGATTGCTACTTTACTATACAACCCCTCTACAAGGTCATTAATAAATATATTAAATAGAACAGGACCTAAGACTGACCCCTGTGGTACCCCACTAGTAACAGTCACCCAATCAGAATAAGTACCATTAATAACCACCCTCTGTTTCCTATCACTGAGCCAGTTACTTACCCACTTACACACATTCTCCCCCTGCCCAATCTTTCTCATTTTATGCACCAACCTTTTATGTGGCACCCTATCAAATGCATTAGAAAAATCCAGATATACGACATCCAGCACAGATATTCTGCGCAGATTTCATACTCAGGATTTCAAGCTGTGTTCAATTTACATTGAAATCTACAACAGAAAATCCTGCACATCAAATCTGTGCAGAATACTGTACGTGTGAATAGATCCTAAAACAACAATCTATTAAACTCACATTCCTTTTATGCCTTATATCTTTTAAGAGAGTTTCGGATGTTAAAGCCTTAGATATTTCACATCAAGATTTTCTCTCCTCAATGAGTACAATTCTCTATCTTTTCACACACTAAAACAGGTTTAAATTCTGTCTTCTATCCTTGGTTTCCTCATACTGAACACCTTTGTGTTGTTCGCTGTTTAAAAACTTATAAACAAAAAACTGTTCATTTACATCTCCCTTCTTCCTCTCAACTTCTCATATCGTACTGTAAACCTTTTCTTCCTGTTTCTACACCAACCTGAGGAAGGAATGCTATGTCTTTAGCTTTCATTGACATCTCTACTTTTAGCACTCATTCTACTAGAGGGGCTATGTCATCTAAAGTTTTTCAATCAAGAGGATCCTTATCTGATATCCTCAAAGCTGCAGATTGGTCCTCTGAATCCACTTTTCGTGATATTTATTTCAGACCAGAATACCATGTTTCTATGACATTTATTTGATTAATGTATTGTTTTTAATATGATACATGATTTATATGCTTCGAATATGCAAAATTTGAAGCCTTTTGTCTTGTTATTTTATCCCTACCCTATATAGTTTAATGTCTGGAAAATTTGATTTCACTCATCTTTCTTCAGTTCTGGTTTGACTACTACGGTTATGTTCCAGATCATCTTGAATTTTCAGTTTGCATCAAGAAAGAGGAAGATTTTGTAATGAGCAACAGTTTTATAGACTATTTTGCATGCTGATTGGATACCATTCTATCCCTCATTTGCATACTATAATTTTTTTTCTCTTTTTCTGTTACGTGATTGGTTGCTGCTGGAGTAGTAAAAAGAAAGTGTAAAGCAGAATACTCGCATTTTGTCTTTAATAAAATACATATTTTCCTACACCTAGGCTAGGAAATCCCCTATTATCTTTCCTGTTATAGATTCCACTTATTGGGAAACTTTTTTACTCTTGCCTGGTGATTTCCTATCAGTTTGACTTGTCACAGACCATCAGTCACATACAAACAGCTGTGTGTACATTTTGTTTCTTGCTAAAATACTAGTATATGCAGTAATATATTTAAGGATAAATCCTATAACATGCATCATAATTAGGGATGAGCTAATAGAATCTGACTAATTCAAATTTGTTACAAATTTGAGGAAAAATTTGATTTGCAACGAATGTGAATATCGCCGCGATTCAATCACGCAAATCACTTCAATAAACTCCATTTAGTGCGGTGCAGGCTCCAGGGCATTTAAAAATGGCGGATCCAAGGGTAGACGGGATGACTCTGAATCATATGCATCATGCAGCCTATCAGCAGCCAGTTACCCCAGTGATGTCACAGCCATCTTGCGGCCAGTCACTTCAGCCTTTTATTGCAGAGAGAGAGAGAGGGACAGACAGCACTGTGTGTTGCACAGAAAAGCATTTTTACAGCAGCAATTCACCTCCCAGTCACATCAGCGTTCTGTTGTAGAGAGGGACAGTGAGCAGTGTGTGTTGCACAGAAAAGCATTTTTACAGCAGCGATTCACCTCCAGTCACATCAGCGTTCTATTACAGAGAGGGACAGAGAGCAGTGTGTTGCACAGAAAAGCTTTTTTACAGCAGCGATTCACCTCAAGCCTAAATCCAGCCTAGAAGCACTGATAGGGAAGGGAGTGAGACTGAGAGAGAGAGAGTGAAATTTAGGGTGTAGTACACAGCGACTGTGTGCTGCAGCACTGGTGTGTACTGCTAGTGTTGTAGCCCAATACTTTTTTAAGCGTACTGGAGCGCATTGTCCTCCCCGCATAATTGCATTCCACATATGTACATCTAAGTGGTGTACTATTTTGTTCCTGTTAAAGTCTTAAGGGCCTAGATACTGTGAAAATTGCAGACCTGCTGGTGTTGTAGACAAATACTGTTTTAAGCGTACTGGAACGCATTGTCCTCCCCTCATAAGTACATACCACATACGTACATCTAAAGGGTGTAATATTTTGTTCTTGTTAAAGTCTTAAGGGCCTAGATACTGTGAAAGGCCTGCCAAAAGTACACACCTGCAGGTGTTGTAGACAAATACTGTTTTAAGCGTAGGGGAGCGCATTGTCCTCCCCTCATAAGTGCATACCACATACATACATTTAAGTGGTGTACTATTTTGTTCCTGTTAAAGTCTTAAGGGTCTAGATACTGTGAAAGGCCAGCCAAAAGTAAACAACTGCTGGTGTTGTAGACATATACTGTTTTTAGCATAGTGGAGCACATTGTCCTACCTTCATAAGTGCATACCACATACGTACATCTCAGTGGTGTACTATTTTGTTCCTGTTAAAGTCTTAAGGGCCTAAATACTGTGAAAGACCAGCCAAAAGTACACACTTGCTGATGTTGTAGACAAATACTGTTTTAAACTTAGTGGAGAGTATTGTACTCCCCTCATATATGCACTAATTATGTCAGGCAGAGAAGTGCCAGTACGTGCACAGAGGAGTGGCAGAGGCCTAAATTCATCAGGCAGAGGTAGCAGCAGACTAGGGGCAAGTGGCAGCTGGAGTCGCAGCGAGAGGCCTGAGCTCCTGGTATCAGCTAGCGGTGGTGTCTCGACCAGCAACCCATCTGCCATCATCGATTGGTTAACATGATCATCCACTTCATCACAAGTGACATCTGACACCCCCAGTCAACAGTCGGTGGGTTCCTCAGACACAACCCTCAGTTGGCATGGCCCGGGAGCAGTCCCTGGCCTCACATTGCCTCTGTCCTATGCTGTTCCCTCCCCCACAGAATATCTTATGCTGTGGGTTAAGCTCCACTATTTGGTGAGGACATTCTACTAGAGGACAGTCAGCAGCTACTGCCCAGCCAAGAAATGGAGGAGACATCCGCCACTTCCTCCACTAGATGGGCAAGTAGTGATGAGGAGAGTGGTGTGGGAGGTGGTGTTGCGAGCGTTCAGGCTCCTGAAGCAGACACTGTTGAGGAACCTGAGGAGGACATCAGTGCCGTGCAGACAGAACTCGATGATGATGAAGCAGATTGCACTTGGGAGCCAGGTGCAGAAGGGGCTTCATCATCATGAGAAGAGGGTTGCAGGTTGAGGCAGCAGCTGAGCCAGCAAGGTGGTAGCATGGTGGCAGAAGTGGAAAGTCTGGGATCAAACGTGCCCGGGATAGACTACCTGCTTCACTGCAGCCTACCTTCCTGGGAGGTAGTGGAACAGGGGTTCCTGGAGTGGGCGGCAGTAGCAGTCAATCAGTGCGGACTGTTGGTGGGAAAATCAGCTACTCGGCGGTGTGGCAGTATCTCATCAAGCATCTGGAAGAATGTTAACCTGGCCACATGCAAAATGTGTCGCCAGAAAGTGAAGCGTGGTCAGGGTCCCAATGTTGGCACAACGGCCCTGCGTCAACATATGCAGCGTCACCATCACCTCAGCCAAAGGGAGCTGTGTGTCATACCCATCTTCTGTCGCTCCAGATGCTACTGCTCCTCCTACTTCGAGTCAGTCATTCCGCCAGCAATCCATGGGTGAAGCGATGTCCAAGAGACAACAATATGCGCCCACTCATCCAATGGCGCAGAAGCTGAATGTGCTCCTGTCCAAGTTGCTGGTGCTTCAGTCCCACCCTTTTCAAGTGGTGTACTCTGCACCTTTCAGAGAACTGATGGCTTGTGCCAAGCCAGGGTGGAGAGTGCCAAGTCATCATATTTTTGTGAAAAAGGCAGTACCAGCCCTGCACAATTTTGTGGAAAAGAAGGTGGAGCTGTAACTACGGTCAGGGACAATACCACTGGTCCACAGGTGAATGTGGTTCCTACACAGCCACAACTACAACTTGGACAGGTCATGCCGCTTCCACCTCCATGCTCTCAGGCTGTTGGTTCTGTGACAGCTCTGTTATAGTTCTGTGATAGTTCTGTGCGACTCTGTCTCCTCATCATCCACAGTGTCCTCAGCCTCCACCGCACGGACAAGTCTCAGTGCCCCTCCAGCATACCATGTGTGCAGAGAACGGGGGTATCACGCTGTTCTTCACATGGTTTGCCTTGGCGAACTGAGTCACACAGGGGAGGAACTGCTAAAAATCATTCATCAAGAAATCAAACCGTGGCTTACTCCTTGAAAACTGGAAATGGAAACCATGGTGACCGACAATGGGAAGAACATTTTGTCTGCGCTGCGACAAGGAAACCCGAGACATGCTCCCTGTATGGCACACGTGTTCAATCTGGTTGTAAAGCGTTTCATGAAGTGTTCCCCCCATCTACAAAACATCCTAACAATGGGAAGGAAACATTGCAGGCACTTCAGCCACTCGTACACCACAAAGCACACCCTCCTTGAGCTTCAGCATCAGAACGGCATCCCCCAACATAGTCCAATTTGCCACGTTTCCACATGTTGGAATTCCACCCTCCATATGTTGGATCGACAATACGAAGAAAATAGCCATCACTGATTTCTTGATGATTCAAGCGGATAGTGGGACTCCCATGTGTAACTTCAATGTCAACCAGTGGTAGCTCATACATGACGCCTGCTGTTTTCTCAGGCTGTTTGAGGAAGCCACATTATTAGTCAGTTGCCAGGATTACGGGATGAAGAACGTCATTCCACTGCTTCATCTACTACAACACGTGTTGGAAACGAGGGCTAGTCAGGGCACCGGAGACGTGGCACCTAAATCTCACGGCCACATGAGCCCTGTGGGGACTGAACAGGAGGGGGAGGAGCACAGTTTTGGTTTCGCGAGATGGGTGGTTTTTTAAGTCATCTGACAGGAGAGGGGGAGCAGGAGCAGAAGGGTTATGAGGAAGGCGAGACAGAGGACCCAGACACACTGTGGCAGTATGCAGTGCAGATGGAAGCAAGGAGTCCCTTCGAGTCACTTGCACAAATGGCACAATGCATGCTCACTTGCTTGCGTAGTGACCGCCGAATTGTCACCATTTGGCAGCAGGATAACTTCTGGCTCTCCACCTTATTGGACCCTCGCTACCAGCACAAAATGGGGGCATTTGTTACACCCACTGAGAGGGAGGACAAACTGACCTACTACAGAGACATCCTACTTAGTCAGTTGGCCGATGGCTATCTGCGTCATCGTCTATCCTCTCGCAGGTCTTAACCCCTTAAGGACTCAGGGTTTTTCAGTTTTTGCACTTTCGTTTTTTTCTCCTTACCTTTTAAAAATCATAACCCTTTCAATTTTCCACCTAAAAATCCATATTATGGCTTATTTTTTCCGTCGCCAATTCTACTTTGCAGTGACATTAGTCATTTTACCCAAAAATGCACGGCAAAACGGAAAAAAAATCATTGTGCGACAAAAGCGAAGAAAAAACGCCATTTTGTAACTTTTGGGGGCTTCCGTTTCTACGCAGTGCATATTTTGGTAAAAATTACACCTTATCATTATTCTGTAGGTCCATACGGTTAAAATGATCCCCTACTTATATAGGTTTGATTTTGTCGCACTTCTGGAAAAAATCATAACTACATGCAGGAAAATTTATACGTTTAAAAATGTCATCTTCTAACCCCTATAACTTTTTTATTTTTCCACGTACAGGGCGGCATGAGGACTAATTTTTTGCGCCGTGATCTGAAGTTTTTATCGGTATGATTTTTGTTTTGATTGGACTTTTTGATCACTTTTTATTAATTTTTTAATGGTATAAAAAGTGACCAAAATTGCGCTTTTTTTGACTTTGGAATTTTTTGGCGCGTACGCCATTGACCATGTGGTTTAATTAATGATATATTTTTAAAGTTCGGACATTTACGCATGCGGCGATACCACATATGTTTATTTTTTTTTACACTGTTTTATTTTTTTATGGGAAAAGGGGGTTGATTCAAACTTTTATTAGGGAAGGTGTTAAATGACCTTTATTAACACTTTTTTTTACTTTTTTTTTGCAGTGTTATAGGTCCCATACGGACCTATAACACTGCACACACTGATCTTTTACACAGATCACAGGCGTGTATTAACACGCCTGTGATCAGTGTTATCGGCGCTTGACTGCTCCTGCCTGGATCTCAGGCACAGAGCAGTCATTCGCCGATCGGACACCGAGGAGGCAGTTAAGGGCCCTCCCGGTGTCCTGCAAGCTGTTCGGGACGCCGCGGTGAAATTTCACCGCGGCGGTCCCGAACAGCCCGACTGAGCAGCCGGGTCACTTTCACTTTAGAAGCGGTGGTCAGCTTTGACCGCTGCTTCTAAAGGGTTAATACCGCACATCGCCACGATCGGCGATGTGTGGTATTAGCCGCGGGTCCCGGCCGTTGATGAGCGCCGGGACCGACGCGATATGATGCGGGATCGCGGCGCGATCCCGCTTCATATCGTGGGAGCCCGTGCAGGACGTAAATATACGTCCTGCGTCGTTAAGGGGTTAATCGGAGGGCCCTCTGCGCTCACCTTCCACTGCTGGGGAGGGGTGGGGTGGCAGGAGCAGTTGCTAATGAGTAGCTTTCTTACCCCGCATAGTGAAGCAACTCATCAGCAGCAGGTAGACCTGGAGCAGGACCTGAACCAGCAGGTGGTGGCATACCTTGACATGACCATGCCAACACACCTTGAAGATCCGCTGGACTTCTGGGAAGCCAAACTTAATTTGTGGACAAAACTAGCAGAGTTTGCCCTGGAAAAGCTGTCCTGCCCGGCCAGTAGTGTGCCATCAGATTGGGTGTTTAGTGCGGCGGGGGCCATAGTAACCCCAAGGAGAACTCGTCTGTCCGGGAAAAATGTGGAGAGACTGACCTTTCTGAAGATGAATCGGGCATGGATCAGCCAGGATTTCCACCCACCAATGCCTAATGCATCAGAGAAGATTGACCATGGTGCCACACCAACATTTCCCAAATATGGATAGTGATAAACATATTTAAGGTGCTGCTCCCCAGTTACAGACATATCAAACAAAAGGAAAGGTGTGCAAAAAACACCATGTGCTGCCTACACCACCAAGTATTGATGTGATGCAAAGACCTCTAAAAGGTGGAACGGAACTACGTATGGTCCATTGTAACTGGTGGGGGTAAAAACTTCCCCTGTAAGGCCCTACTCTCGCATTATTAATTCCCTTCTTGGCAAGTGTTACTCGCCCTAAAAAGGGTGGCCCCACGCAGGAACCTTTCCCTATTTCCCCCTACAAACACTGCCATTTCCCAGGGTTTTTAGGGGGAAATAGAGAGAGTTTCCTGTGTGGGGCTGCCCTTTTTAGGGAATTAATAAGGCGAGAGTAGGGCCTTACAGGGGAAGTTTTTACCCCCACCTGCTTCAATGGAGAATACGTTGTTCTCTTCCACCTTTTCGAGGAAAGTGTTACTCATCTTAAAAAGGGAGGCCCCACACAGGAACCAATCCCTATTTTTACCTAAAAACCCTGGGATATGGCATCGTTTTGTAGGGGGAAATAGGGAGCTGTTCCTGTGTGGGACCGCCCTTTTTAAGGTTAGTAACACTTGCCAAGAAGGGAATTAATAATGCGAGAGTAGGGCCTTACAGGTGAAGTCCCCCCCCCCACTCCCCTTCCACCTTTTAGAGGTCTTTGCATCACATTAATACTTGGTGGTGTAGGTGGCACATGGTGTTTTTTGCACACCTTTCCTTTTGTTTGATTTAAAAGAAACATTTTTGGGTACATATATTTTATCCTAAGCATATTATTAAAAGTTACATTTTACGGAATTCACATCTTCAATACTAAAAACTAAAACTTTAACAGAAGAGACCGTTTTCTTCTGCCTACCTGCCTCACTACTATTCTGATACTGCCACCCACCTGATGACACACATCTGATGCCAAGTTTTCCTTTTTTTACCCACCTTCGTCACCGGGTACTGGTATTGCCACCCACCTCACTACTCCACCGTCACCGGGTCACTTTCAGGACTCCTTATGCTTTTTCTGCCACCTCCAGGCTGTCTCATTCTGCCACCATATGTTCTCCTCGTGCTAATTCCACCTCCAGGCTGTCTCATTCTGCCACCATATGTTCTCCTCATGCTGATGCCAGCTCCAAGCTGTCTCATACTGCCACCATATGTTCTCCTCATGCCACTTCCAGGCTTTGTCATTCAGCTACTATATGTTCTCCTCATGCTGCTGCCACCTCCATGCTGTGTCTTTCAGTCACTATAATCTGCCGCGGTGGTGTCATTTAGCCACTATATGTTCTTCTCATGCTGCCGCAAACTCCAGGCTGTGTCATTCAGCCACTATAATCTGCCGCCAACTCCAGGCTGTGTCATTCAGCCACTATGTGGTCTCCTCATGCTGCTGTCAACTCCAGGCTGTGTCATTCAGACACTATATGTTCTCCTCATGTTGCCACCACCTCCACGCTCTGTCATTCAGCCACTATATGGTCTCCTCATGCTGCTGCCAACTACATTCTGTGTCATTCAGCCACTATATGGTCTCCTCATGCTGCCGCCGCCTCCACGCTGTGTCATTCAGCCACTATATGTTCTTCTCATGCTTCCCCCAACTCCAGGCTGTGTCATTCAGCCACTATATGCTGCTGCCAACTCCACGCTGTGTCATTCAGCCACTATATGTTCTCCTCATGCTGCCATAAACTCCAGGCTGTGTCATTCAGCCACTATATGCTGCCACCAACTCTATGCTGTGTCATTCAGCCACTATGTGGTCTGCTCATGCTGCCACCAACTCCAGGCTGTGCCAGCCACTATATGTTCTTCTCATGCTGCCGCAAACTCCAGGCTGTGTCATTCAGCCACTATATGCTGCCACCAACTCCAGGCTGTGTCATTAAGCCACTATATGGTCTCCTCATGCTGCCGCCAAGTCCAGGCTGTGTCATTCAGCCACTGTATGTTCTTCTCATGCTGCCGCAAACTCCAGGCTGTGTCATTCAGCCACTATATGTTCTCCACATGCTGCTGCCACCTGCAGGCTGTGTCATTCAGGCACTAAATGGTCTCCTCATGCTGCCACCACCTCCACGCTTTGTTATTCAGCCACTATATGGTCTCTTCATGCTTCCATTACCTCCAAGCTGTGTCATTCAGCCACTATATATTCTCCTCAGGCTGCCTCAGGCTGCCTCCATGCTGTCCAATCGCCAAATGACTGCTCAGTGCCTGAGATCCAGGCATGAGCAGTCAAGCGGCAGAATCATTGATCACTGGTTTCCTATAAGAAACCAGTGATCAATGTAAAAGATCAGTGTGTGCAGTGTTATAGCCCCCTATGGGAGCTATAACATTGCAAAAAAAGTGAAAAAAAAGTGAATGAAGATCATTTAACCCCTCCCCTAATAAAAGTTTGAATCACCCCTCCTTTTCCCATAAAAAAAAAGTGTAAATAAAAATAAAAAGAAACAGGGTATAATTTTAAGTGTCATTTTTACCGAAAATTGTACGACGTAGAAACAGAAGCCCCAAAAGTTACAAAATGGTGTTTTTTCCAATTTTGTCTCACAATGATTTTTTTTTCCATTTCGCTGTAGATTTTTGGGTAAAATGACTGATGTCATTACAAAGTAGAATTGGTGGCGCAAAAAATAAGCAATCATATGGATTTTTAGGTGCTAAATTGAAAGAGTTATGATTTTTTAAAGGTAAGGAGGAAAAAATGAAAGTGCAAAAATGGAAAAAGCCCTGTTCCTAAAGGAGTTAAGCCACTATATGCTGCCGCCAACTCTGGGCTGTGTCATTCAGCCACTATGTGGTCTCCTCGTGCTGCCGCCAACTCCAGGCTGTGTCATTCAGCCACTATAGGTTGTCCTCATGCTGCCTCCACCTGCACAATGTGTCATTCAGCCACTAAATGGTCTCCTCATACTGATGCCACCTCCAGGCTGTCATTGTGCTGCTCTGCAACAGTGATTCTAATAGCGACGTCTCTGATCAGCATGTCATACTGAATAACAGTTAATATTATTTCACTAACCCAGCACACACCCTATGCCTGTTACAGCAAGGTAAAGTGTTGTACACCTATATTGAGTCTCTCCGAAATAAATTCGTATTGAAACATATTTTTTTTTATTCGCTCATCTCTAATTATAATGGTCTTTAGAATCATTGTGATCATGGAGATCATGGCAAGTAATACCACTTTGAAATAATGTACAACAAAAATAGAGAAACAGAAACATAGCCGCGCATAATTTCAAAAACTAACAGGTTGTTAGTATACATTTTGATCAAAAAGTAAAAGCCCACTTGCCACGTCAAGGCCACCTATTCAGAGTGGGTCCCTATTCTAACTAGGTGGCCTTGACGTGGCGATTGGGCCCGTAGTTTTGATCAAAATGTATGCTGACAACCTGTTAGTTTTTTTAAATTATGCTGAGAAGCAAGAAGCTCAAAATACAAATGGTGGATGTGCAGCTATGTTTCTCTATTTGTGTTGTACATTTGGTATTTCTCCCTTCTTTCATGGCCAGCACACCACTTCACCCATTTGGCGCAGGCGTTTTTAATTAGCAGGAGACTGCATAAGGGTTTCCTCCTAACATTCTCCCAGCCCTCTGGTAGGGAGCACATGGTAGGTGTTCACACTGGTGTCGTTCTCTATGGCGGCCATTGTTTCTGTAATGCTTTGTCTGTGGGGTGCTGCGGCTCAAAGCCAGGGGCTTCATCGGGCAGCAGTGGGGCTGCCTGGCCACTGGGTCGTACCCTCTGTGGGCATCGTGTCTCGGAGGCGGTGATCGCCGCCCGGCGCTACGCCAGTGTTAGACTCTAAATAGGTGGCCTTGACGTGGCGAGTGGGCTTGTACTTTTTGATCAAAATGTATACTAACAACCTGTTAGTTTTTTAAATTATGCTGAGAAGCAAGAAGATCAAAATACAAATGGTGGATGTGCAGCTATGTTTCTCTATTTGTGTTGTATGTTTGTAATCTCTCCCTTCTTCCATGGCCATCACTCCACTTCACCCATGCGGCCCAGGCATTTTTAATTAGCAGGAGACTGCATAAGGGTTTCCTCCTAACATTCTCCCAGGCCTCTGGTAGGGAGCACATGGTAGGTGTTCACACTGATGTGGTTCTCTGTGGCGGCCATTGTTTCCGTGATGCTTTGTCTGTGGGGTGCTGCGGCCCAAAGCCAGGGGCTTCGTCGGGAAGCAGTGGGGCTGCCTGGACACTGGGTCGTACCCCCATGGTGTCTTGGAGGCGGTGGTTGCAGCACGGTGCTACACCAGTGTTAGGTTAGGGACCCACTCTAAATAGGTGGCCTTGACGTGGCGATTGTGCTTGTACTTTTTGATCAAAATGTATACTAACAACCTGTTAGTTTTTAAATTATGGTGAGAAGCAAGTAGATCAAAATACAAATGGTGGATATGCGGCTATGTTTCTCTATTTGTGTTGCACTTTGAAATAATGTATCTTATATTTATCCAGTTGATTGTGACGTAAGGTTCTCCTGCTGAGGAATCCATTCACATACAGCCCTTTAGTGGCAGCACCCCACCACCACCACCACCACCACCACTTGTCAAGACAGGATTTGTTCTGGCTTTAGGGAGTGGAATAACCACATATATACAGCAGATATGCCAATCTGTAAAGAAAGATAAATTGGATAGGGGATAAGTTATAGATCGCGCGGGGTCTGACCGCTGGGACCCCCCACGATCTACTGAACGGGGCCCTGGCAGTCTGCTAGAAGGGGCATGCCGTCCCCCACACGGAGCAGCGGCTAACACGCCCCCTCCATGTATCCCATAGAGATACATAAAGGGGGAGTGTTGGCCGCGGCTTCCTGCGGGGGTTGGAACGGCCACTTCCCGCAGACTGCCAGGGCCCCTTTCAGGAGATCATGACAGGTCCCAGCAGTTGGACCCCCCGCGATTTATACCATATCCCCTAACCTTTAGATAGGGGATAAGTTATTTTTCACTACACTAGTCCTTTAATTTTAGTTGCTTTGATTAAATAATACATATGTATATGTGTCTGTTTATGTGTCGGATTTATTAGGCAAGTTTGTTTTCATGAAGGACATAGCTTTGCCTCCACACATGGACTTGTATGGTATGGTCATCAATATAACTGATGGACATCATCTGTATATCTAGCTAAGCTAGGGAAGGCTGGCATTTTTTAGGGTGCCATTAATAAATACAGCACTTCCATTAATAAAAACAGCACTTCGCCAGGAGTACAACGCATAGTAGGTACGCCTCTGTGCATGTAGAGAGCTGTCAGCCACTGAGTAGGACCGCCACATGACTATTAAGCTCTGCCTGATCTATAACATTATGCTGGCAGATTAGACTACATTTCAACATTACAGGTTCCCTTTAACCACATTTATTAGTGCCAAGATAAAACAGTTATTTTTACTGTTATGCTCATTTTTATTTTCAAACACAATATGAGTATGAATATGAAATTTATTTTTAATTATTTACATGACACCGACATATTCTGCAGCAATATAGACATAATGCATTCGCTTATAATGCTTTACTTGCATTCATCTTAATCCTTATCCTTAGAGCTAACAATCAAATTACTTTGCTCATACTCCAAAGCAATGTCTCAGGAACAAAGGTATTCTAAGAGGGATTTTCAGTGCAAAAGAACACCACCATTAAAGGGGTACTCCGGTGAAATTATTATTTTTTTAAATCAACTGGTAATAGAAAGTTAAACAGATTTGTAAATGACTTCTATTAAAAAATCTTAATCTTTCCAGTACTACCAGCTGCTGTGTACTACAGAGAAAGTTCTTTTCTTTTTGAATTTCTTTTTCGGCCCACCACTGTGCTCTCTGCTGACACCTTTGTCCGTGTCAAGAACTGTCCAGAGTAGGAGCAAATCCCCATAGTAAACCTATCCTGCTCTGGACAGTTCCTGACTTGGACAAAGGTGTCAGAAGAGAGCACTGTGGTCAGACAGAAAAGAGATTGAAAAAGAAAAGGACTTCCTTTGTAGTTTACAGCAACTGATAAGTACTGGAAGATTTATAAATAGAAGTAATTTACAATTCTGTTTAACTTTCTGGCACCAGTTGATTTAAAAAGAAAATTGTTTTCTGCTGGAGTACCCCTTTAAGTTATCTTTCTGTACAAGCTTTAGAGGAAACAACAATATATATGTGTGTATATATATATATATATATATATATATATATATATATATATATACATATATATATATATATATATACACACACACATACATACATATGTTACCGTTGAAACCAGTTTTCAGTTAGAACTGGTTTTCCCTAGTGGAAACAAGTTCTCACTGACCTGAATGTCAGTTTTAATGACATGACTGTAATATGTGAAGAAAGTAAGGCACCTGATGATGCGGAGGTACTAGCTGACTCTGAGGAGGTATTAGCCTGTTATGTATCGTTGAATCTGTTTTAAAACTAGTTTTAACTAGGCACACCTGTTTATGTGAAACAAATCAGTTAAAAACAATTAAAAGTGTTTATTGGGAATTAAAATAATTTCTATAATGTAGCATGTTGTTGAGGATACAACAATATTCGATATAACATATATGATACAACATTCCTTTTTTGTATTAGCAGTAACATTCCAGTTTGAATGAAGGCGTTCAGTATAAATTTGGTTTTATCTAGGGAAAAGCAGTAAATCCTAGTTTTCACAAAGGCATTTAGTCAAAACTATTTTTCCCTAAGAAATAGCAGTAAATGCTAGTCTTCACACAGGAGTTCATTCAAAACTGGTTTTCACTAGCGAAAAGCAGTAAATTTTAGTTTTCACAAGGCGTTCAGTCAAAACTGTTTTTCACTAGGGAGAACCAGTTTTAACTCAAAACCAGTTTTCTGTTGACAGGTGTTGCAGGGACAGCATAGATGAAGAAACTGTAGGCAACCCTGCATGCTATTATCAGTTTGTAAAGGGAGACTTTGTAATTATACCATTACCTCAAAAAAATTAATATAAAATATATTTATTATTGGCCTTTTTTCCAGATAAAATGTCGGAAAACATTATGGAATCACAGTGTTGTGGAAAAATTATGGAATCAACTAATAATGGCATATTCTTTGCTGAGATAAATAAAATAAGACCTTACAAAAGAATTGTTCATTTAGTCCAGGGGTCCTCAAACTACGGCCAGCGGGCCACATGTGGCCCGCCGAGGACATTTATCCGGCCCGCCGCTGCCTGGGACATCCCTGTGTCCCCAAAGATGTTTTCGGGACACAGGGATGCGCTCTCGGAGGCCCTGTGTTTACTTTAAAAACACAGGGGTCGCCGGGAAGGTGGCGAACGCAGGGACGTCACTGACGCCGTGCGTGCGCCCATAGCAACGGAGCGCGGAGGAGCGGAGCAGCGATGAGGACGTGAGCTGGTCAGCTAGGTAAGTGTTACCAGCGGCACGTCAGCTTCGGTGCTCCGACCACCGCTCCTTCGGTCCCGGGACTTACTACTATGTCCGGACCGGAACTATACTGCACCTAATGTGGGGGAACTATACTGCACCTAATGTGGGGGAACTATATTGCACCTAATGTGGGGGAACTATATTGCACCTAATGTGGGGGAACTATATTGCACCTAATCTGGGGGAACTATACTGCACCTAATGTGGGGGAACTATACTGCACCTAATGTGGGGGAACTATACTGCACCTAATGTGGGGGAACTATACTGCACCTAATGTGGGGGAACTATACTGCACTTAATGTGGGGGAACATACTGCACCTAATGTGGGGGAACTATACTGCACCTAATGTGGGGGAACTATACTGCACCTAATGTGGGGAGCTATATTGCACCTAATGTGGGGGAAAATGCTGCACCTAATGTGGGGGAACATGCTGCACCTAATGTGGGGGAACTATACTGCACCTAATGTGGGGGAACATACTGCACCTAATGTGAGGGAACTATACTGCATCTAATGTGGAAGAACATACTGCACCTAATGTGGGGGAAGTATACTGCACTAAATGTGGGGGAAGTATACTGCACCTAATCTGGGGGAAGTATACTGCACCTAATGTGGGGAAAGTATACTGCACCTAATGTGGGGGAAGTATACTGCACCTAATGTGGGAGAAGTATACTGCACCTAATGTGGGGGAAGTGTACTGTATCTAATGTGGGGGAAGTATATTGCACCTAATGTGGGGGAAGTATACTGCACCTAATGTGGGGGAAGTATACTGCACCTAATGGGGGGAAGTATACTGAACCTAATGGGGGGGAAGTATACTGCACCTAATGTGGGGGAAGTATACTGCACCTAATGGGGGGAACTATACTGCACCTAATGTGGGGGAACTGTACTGCAGCTAACGTGGAGGAACTGTACTGCAGCTAATGTGTGGGAACTGTACTGCACCTAATGGGGGAGAACTGTACTGCACCTAATGTGGGGGAACTGTACTGCACCTAATGGGGGAGAACTGTACTGCACCTAATGTGGGGGAACTGTACTGCCAACCCTAATGTGTGGGAACTACATCCTAATGTGGGGAACTATACTGCCAACCTAATGTGTGGGGAACTGTACTGCACCTAATGTGGGGGAACTGTACTGCACCTAATGTGTGAGAACTGTACTGCACCTAATGTGGGGGAACTGTACTGCCAACCTAATGTGTGGGGAACTGTGCTGCGTACTTAAAGGGGTAGTCCACTAATAAGATATATAAGTGTGCATAGGAAGTTGTTCATGTTTTTTTAATCTATAGTCCGGACCTCCAACGGTCTGAGGGACCGTGAACTGGCCCCCCGTTTAAAAAGTTTAAGGACCCCTGATTTAGTCAATGGAAGCAACTATGTAAAGGTTCCTATACATTTCCTACAGTTCCTAAATATGTTCGGCTGAAGCTGCCACCACTGTGTGGGTGAAGAAAAGGGACGGACATGCTGAATTTTTGCCACTGCATACGGTTAGGTGTATGGGGAGGTCGGGAGGGGTATCTGTCAGCCGAACAAACGTAATTGAAATTGTATAGGAACCTAAATTTCAAAATAGAAATTCAGGACATAATAAAGTTGTACCCAGGCAGCTGTGTGTAAAATTAGGTGCAAGTATAAAAAAAAAAATAGGAAAGTTATAAAAGAAAAATAGTTTGAGGTAAATGCCAAAAGCTTCAGGATAGAAAACTCAAAGCAATATGCCTGGAAAATAGAAAATGCTAAACAAAACAAATGAAAAGCATATTGAAAGAAACAGTGATCAACAATTGCAATAAATGGGCTGAATTTTGATTTACATATACAAAAGCCAATCAAACACCAACAAAAACACCAAAATAGAAGAAAAAAGGGGGACATGGAACAAAAGCCATCATGGAGTGTTGAGGACTGGATAAAAGTGATATTCTGGTATGAATCACCAATATGCAGTGGCCAAGTAGATGATGCTGGACTTTTTGTCTGGTGCTGTTCTAATAAAACATTTGCCTGCTCATTTGCAATATGATACATGTGAGGTACAGAACCAGGGTAATGGCATTTATTACCTTAATAGTCAGGGAACAAGTGTGTATAAAACTCTCAGGATGATAATGCATGTCACCACAGAGAAAAGAATAGCATATGAAGTCGATGACATCTCAATCTGATTGGAAATTTAATCCAGCAAAGATGAGCAACAAAGTACTGACTGAGATTTTTTTAAATTCTTTTTGCTACTAGATGTTGAAAGGCATATACTATTAAAATAGAAAAAATAGCTTAAGTTTTTATAAAACTAGAATGTTACGCTGTCAAATAAATATTGTTTTGTGTCATATATGTGATTTGTGTATTTGTTGTGAAAAAAATGCTGGCTGTATGTGTTTTGTGTGTGGTCTTACCATCATGTTTGCCAGGGGTTGTACCTTCTAATGTACCCTACTTTCAAGACAGTATGATCACATCTTTGCACTATAAAGCTTTCTCTATCTTAAAGGAGTATTCCAGGAATTTTTTTTTATTTTACTATGTTACAGGGACTGTAAAGTTAGTGTAGTACATAATATAGTGTCTGAACCTGTATGTGACAGTTTTCTCACAATTCTTATGTGATTTTCACCCCAATATTTATTTTTACCAGCATATAAAATGACTGCTGTCTCAGATTTTTCCCAGATTGCAATGCGGCCGAGACCTGACACCACTAGTCAGCTGATGACAGGGAGCCTGTCTGCTTCAATGGGTGGAGGGATTGCTTGGTGGGAGAGAGATCAATCTGCAACTAATGCAACAGCTGTAGGCACCCTGATTGAAAACCACAGGTCTTTTGAATGGATGCAGCTCATTTATGTTTCAATGGGTGGGGTGGCTGATGTGTTGGAGGGAGGAAAATTGAATTATGGGATTTGTAGGCAAAAGGAAAAAAAAACAGTTCATAAAAAGCTAACCACAGTGTTATGGTAATCTCACAACATAGTTATTTAGCCCCGATACAAGCGCAGATCCTTCCTAAGCATGTCCATTACTGTCTGCCAGGCACATACTAAAATCACCTTATGGTGGATAACCCCTTTAAATAGTATATTATTGGCATAGTGCCTTAAAATTCTGTTTGACGACTATTCAACTGCATGAACCTCCACCAAATTTTAGAACTTTTATGTATGATCTCACATTCCTGGCTTTCTACAATTCTGTCTCTTGCTAATAGAATATATTATGATCCAAAACCAGATACCTAACATGATTAACTGTATGTAGTGTGTTGTACTGCAATGAACATTTATTTTTTCCCATAGACTTCAGTGGAGAGTGAATGGGGATACAGATTCCTTTTTCCCAGATCATTGAGTTCCCAAGCAGCTGGTCTGGTTTATGCAAAATTCTTTCAATATGTAATTTATTTATTTATTTAATGTTGATCCCAATAGTAATAAGCACTTTTACAAAAAGAAAAAATTACAGTTCCTTTACGTCCTGCAGCAGCAGCACTAATAGGGAAGAATCTATCTTCCTGCAATGATATGACAAAAGGAATCAATTAACAATTTATTGCATTTTTTTTCTGTCCTCCTTTAGGACATGTGGTATCTGGGAAAGGGTAACTCTATTTACTTTTGTCCGTTTAACTCTTTGCATGCATGATCTTGCTGACGAGGAGTTGCTATCATTATTATTATGTTTAGCTTCTTTCAGGTTCATGTTAAAAACAGCTATAGCTCAGGAAAACTGGTGGCATTTTGTATTTTTTTGTTTTAGGTGTTTTACTTTGAATAGTCTTTTACTTTCTGTATAAGCCATCACCACCCCACCATGGGCACTATTCTGTCAGATTCCAAAAGCTAAGCAAGTATAGCCTGGTTATTCCCTGAATAGGAGACTGCCTTGTATCCAGGCTGTAAACTAAAACATTTATGTTTTTAAAGCGTGCTCCAACATCAGAAAGATGAGAGCTGTTCACAAATTTCTTATTCATTTCCACCTAGTCATTCAGGAGAGGACAGTAAGGGTCAATTCAGAGGACATGACTCCAGTATCTTACAAAAGGGGGAAGATGACAAGATCCCATACCCTTTTTATAGAAGAGGAGCTGATCTTTACCTGGGTAACCGATCTTTACTCTGGTTGCTAAGTGGGACCTTTGTCTTGTTCTAGACCAACTCTGTAAAGCCCCATTTTGAGATTCTTCATATTTGAAAGGTCTCCTATCTTGTGCCCATAACCTCTGCTAAGTGCATTAGTGAGATCCATGGTATAGCAGGCATTTACCCTTATCTAATTTTTCTTCAAGACAGAGTTCTCGTGAGAACTGAAACCTTATTAACTCCTAAGGTGCCTTTCAACAACATTAAATTACAGTTTTTTTTCATGATTTCTCTCTTTCGATGTGGGCAGAGCCCAAAATAACCAAGTGGAGCGCACCAAAGAGATAAGAATGTATCATCAGAAAAATTACATTGTTTACGTTTTCATGTTAAACATATTTTTTTAAGAATTTTTGATAATATATATTTATTTTACTGTCTATATCATAAAATAATCCTGAAATCTTTAAATTTTTATTTTCACCACTAAGCTGACACTTCCTGTTCTGCCTGTGATGATAAGGAGGAGGAGGCAATTAAGCAATCTGCGCAGCATTACCATGAAAGGTGACACCGGTAGATAGGAAAGACACAGTGGCGTACCTACCATAGAGGCAACAACACACATGACTGATGGCTCTGGCTCTGCCTTCTCTGCAGTCCAAACCCACTGCTACCCACCAGTATCAACACACCTGCAGTGGCCATGGGGAGGGGGGGCAATTCTAAGTTTTGCTATGGGGCCCCATAATTTCTATATACACCACTAGTAAAACAGTAGATGAAGCTCATAGCTCATCTTCCCCCTCCCCGTGGAAAAAAGAACATGGCTCTAATCAATAAAAAAAGAAAATATAGGTGTTACAAAGCTGCAAATAGACTATACAAGCACTGCAATTGATAAGAGCCTACTCATCCACAGAAGTGTCATCCTCATGGACAGAAAATAAATACATCCCTACTGACTAGTCTTGGAGAGCCTCATGGTCATTGTCTCACATGTAAATGATGTACTACAAGCTGGATATCTGTGAATCCGAACAATCAGCCTTCAGCAGAGTGGTTCTATAGTCCACAGTGCAAAACTACCCCCCTCCCTACCCCATCCAACGATTGCTAAATCCCCACTGGTGCTGCTGCTGGACATTGTGGAAATTCTTGTTTTTACTCACTGTAAATTTTCTTTCCTTTAGTTTGAAACAGGAGCAAATATATTTCCTTCCCAATAAAATTGTTATACAGCAGACCTTGAGGTTTGTTTATTGGAGTCATTAGAAGTACATAGCGAGGCTATGGAGTGTTATGTGTTATATACGCTTTGCAACTTAATTGTTAATTAATACCATCTGTCCTGTCTTTGCAGGAAGATAGAATTTTCCCCTATTGGTTCTGATGCTTTGGACTTAAAGGGGTACTCCACCCCTAGACATCTTATCCCCTCTCCAAAGGATAGGGGATAAGATGTCTGATCGCGGGGGTGCCGCCGCTGGGGACCCCCACAATATAGCATGCAGCACCCACCTGTTACTGCTCCAGAAGCGCTGGAGGGTCTGGCTCCCGACCACGGGGACGGAAGATCGTGACGTCACGACTCCGCCCCCGTGGAGTACCCCTTTAAGGAAAAAGAATTTACAGTAAATGAAAATTACACTTTATAAAAAGCAAAAAGGTAAATATTTAGATGCTTTTAATGTATAATTTTGAGTATTTCTCAAGTAACATTTTACAGTGAAATAAATAGAAGAATACATGATTAGCGCAAAAATATGAATGTGCCATTATATGTGGGCTTTGCCTTCATCTGGAGTAACATTATTTTCAAACAGTAGTGACAGGCATTGCAATTTCAGTGGTTTGTTACTAAGTGCAGATGGGCAAAAGCCTTGTCCAGTGCTGCTACGCAGTTTTCTCTCGGAAATGCAGTCAGCATGGCGGGCTGTGTCATTAAAGGGATACTCTGGTGGAAAACAATTTTTTTTTTTTTTAATCAATCGGTGCCAGAAAGTTCAACAGATTTGTAAATTACTTATATTAAAAAATCTTAACCCTTCCAGTAGTTATCAGCTGCTGTATGCTCCAGAGGAAGTTGAGTGGTTCTTTTCTGTCTGAACACAGTGTTCTCTGCTGACACCTCTGTCTGTGTCAGGAACTGTCCGGAGCAGGAGAGGTTTCCTATGGGGATTTGCTCCTAATCTGGACAGTTCCAGACACAAACAGAGGTGTCAGCAGAGAGCACTGTGGTCAGACAGATTTTTAATAGAAGTAATTTACAAATCTGTATAACTTTCTGGAGCGAGTTGATATGGAAAAAAAAAATGTTTTCCACCGGAGTAACCCTTTAAACTCATCTTAATTTTATTGGGAGCTTCAAATACTGCATTTTTTGGTAGTTGAAACTGTTATTTTAATGCAGAAATCAGTACGGTTTTCTGCTGTGCATTTTTGCTCATGTGAACATATTCTTATGTGTGAAGATATTTCAGTTCTGGTTATTTGTTCTAGCACACTGTGATCCATGAGTCAGTTGAATTCATGATAGGAGGGCTTATCCTACCCAACTGCCTTTTTATTAAAAGCTTTCTCCATATGCACAGTAATAAAAAAAATCTATCAATTGTCCACAACTGGGGGAGCTAGCACCTCTTGGATGCCTCTGACTCGTGGAATTATAATGGTTTCTGTGGTACCTTTATTTGTTTATAGAATAAAAAATTATTATTTCAATATTCGATCTATACATTTTCCCATTGATCTCTCTTGTGTGTCATGTAGTCCCCTTGCTTACTAAATGCAAGGAGCTATATGACTAATGCCATATTTTAGTCCTATTCTGTGTAATGGATTGATCCATGGGCTATACTGCACTACACTGATATAACAAAGTTATGTGAGAAGAATTTTAAATACATGTTTTAGAATAATATGTTAGTGAAATTTATGATTTCCTATTCTGTTGACAAAGAAAATTAAAAAATGAACACCCCTTTAAAGAGCAACTGTGATCAATATAAAGTTTTTTTTATATACAGATATATATATATATATATATATATATATATATAATTTTATAGCCTCGGGTATCTTGATTTCAACAATGGTTTTATTTTTCATGCCATGCATTAGGACACCTATGGCTACAAAATGATATAAAAACTCGAACAAAAACATATTTTTTTCCTCTTCAAATGGCCACTGAAAATAAAGCTGAACATTTGTAAAAGGGGGTTTCCAGCCAGATAGTAATTTTAAAATTTGGGCTTAGGCAGGCTCATTTTCAGCCTTCCTTGAGCAGAAATATTCTACCTGGCTGGAAAACCCCTTTAATTATATTTAAATATATATGTAGTATATTTCATCAGGTTCTCTGAACTATTTTTATTAAACTAAAAATCAGTTGTCCCATTAAAGAACACTACATTAAGGCCAGGCTTCCACACAGGTTTTTTTCTCATGTTTTTTTTCAACTGCAGTTTTTGAGCCAAAACCAAAATGAATGGGAAATATGAAGGAAGGACTAATACCTGTGTGGAAACCTGGCCTTACTCTACTACTTTTCCTGATGCTGCACAGCAGATATATACAAAGTAGACAATAGGTTAATGCATTACTATAATATCACAAAAGTTCCCTATTGTTTTCAGAATAATTTACATATGTAATTTACAATCTGTCATTTTAATAAATTGTATAAAAAGTGCACTGTACTTTTGTGCAAAAATACCTTTAACATTTTTATTATAAAAAATCAGAAAACCTAAAAAAATATTTATCATACTATCATATTGTTTTGTGCAAGTGTTTATCAGTATGTTTCAACAAAGAAACAAATTATATTGGATCAGACCAGTTAAATCAATGACAGACATTATGACAGACTGCATGCATTATGAATAATAGGTTGTGTTTAGGTGATCTTAAAGGGGTTGTCCATAGAATATGTTCTTTTTAACCTGCTTAGGGATGGGTTAAGTAAAATAAAGAATCATCTTTTACTTTCCTCTTTCCCACACAACCACCAATATAACAGAGCTTTGTTGCTCTTCAGTGTGTCTACGTTTAGGGATGTGATGTCACATACCCACTTAGCCAATCAGTGGCAGAGGCGGGACACCACTGTGGCCGCTGATTGGATGAGTGAGTGTGTGACGTCACGTCACCAAGCCCAGACACACTGGACAGCAGGAAACAAAGCTCTGTTATTCTTGCGGTGCCATTGGTGTGAGGAAGGTAATAGATGGTTCTTTTTTTACTTAACTCCTCCATGACCAGATTTTAAATTTTTTTTTTACCCAGACAACCCCTTTAAGGCTACTTTTATCCACCTGACATAAGACCTCAATGTTGCGCTACATTGCAACTAATTTGGTGACACTGCAGCCCACAAATTACCGCAAGTTACAGAACTGTCGGCAGAGATCCAAACCCGCTGGATTTCTGTGTGACCACAATTACTATCATTAGATGAATTATCATTAGATGAAATATCATTAGATGAAATCTTTCTCTTATTCTATATGATAGCATAGTGTAATCTCCCAGGTAAATATATTATTAACACTAGACTTTTGTTTGATGTTTTCATCATAGGACAGATGACCATGATTGTCTATAAGGTAAAGTTTCTTATAATCACTCTTGAGGAATAGAATTATGTTCAGGCACGCACAATATGAAGAAGAAGAAAAGCTGAATCCCAACAGTACTAGCTCTTCTTTCAAATGATTCATCGTTACATCGGAACTCTTGGCCGGCCATTGGAGGCGGCTCTTCTGCTTTTTCGTATTTGACTAAGTTGTTTGCGAGATCTGAGCACTTTCACCCTTACCTCAAACACTTCTTGAATTGCCTTACGAAAGCAATGGAAATTGTAATCTATTAAACCTGTGAACAAAATGAAAGGAAAAAGAATTTCCTAAAGTAATAATAAATTATTGGGTTAAACACACTTTGAAACAGTAGACACTGTGTCTCATTTACTTCACTAAAACTTTTTGGAGACTTATAGTATTAAACTCTTTGGTGAGCTGCTTTAGCTGTGTTTATTCTTTTTATAAAACTGTAACGCCTTGCTTTGAGCACAAAAACTGAAAGGGCATCCTAACACCTTCGAAGGGTGGTCTTGAGGCCTTAGCAGTTTTACACATGTCCATATAAATATATTAGCTATCATGGAGATTATGGGTAAACAGATGAGATCAAAGTTTTCTGTAATCTCAGCTATTGTTGAAGGAGGGAAGCTGCCAATGACAGAGGCCAATACTAGGTGATGTGCCCACGAAATATAGGTACTGTATAAGGAAAAGCAGTTTGTATTAACAAACTTACTTTCTTGAACATCTTTGTCTGGTGCAGGACTGTAAGGAGTTAATATACTGTGTTTGCTTTTTATTTTATTTTTCAATGTAAGGTAAAAATGCCAATATGAGTTGGGATCCTTTGTCACAGCATTGTAATATTAAAGAGAATGCTGATACATTATGCAGTGGAGTATTATTATAGAAGAAAGGGGTAAAACATCTTTTTGTATTGTAGGAATTAGATAAAACCTAGAACTAAAGTGTTGTTTTCCCTCAGAGCCTTTTACAGCTCACATAATGCTTTGATCTGGATTAGCTCACACATTGTGCTGACATAAAACAGATTATGTATGTGCTCAAATGGACTTTTTTTTTGCTTTTTAACAAATTGACATTATAATACAATAAAAAATATACAATTATTATAATAATACACTAACACAGTAATTAAACGTAAGGTTCTGAATGGAAGAGAACTTAAATATATAGCTCATGTTTGCCTATGGGTTTTATCTCATAGGTAGTGCTGCCATTGCCCAACAACTGTGTCTAACAGGCCCCGCTGACCTCAGCGGGATCCATCGGCTTCTGTAGTACCAGTATTGTGAATAAAGCCTTAGTTGAGATAGGAATAGCGAGTTTAAGGTCTCCTAACCTGTGTATTTTAGTAAATAAGTTCCTTATGAAATAATGATTCTGTATCATCTTTCATTTTGACTCTAGATTGTGTCATTTCTCTTTGTCACTGGAAATCTAACTATGCATTGGGAGTTTCCATTCTCTTGTGAATAGGGTGGGTCCCTACCCAATATGATATGGTCAGCACTAATTGGATAGGATCAGAGTATATAAGGCCTTGCTTCACTAAAACAATTCATTCACACTTTTCATTTTTGCACTTTTTCTTTTTTTTCTTACTACACTTTGAAGAAATTATCTGGCAACTGTCAAAATGATAAAATAAATATAATACATTCTAATATATTAAATCACAAAATGTTTAATTACAATTACTATACTAACTATTACTATAATTATAATTACTATAATTACATTTCATATACATTTAAAAAAAAAAAAAAACATTATCAAGCATACAGCAAGCATAGGTAAGCCAGCTCACCGCAGGTATCCCATCCACCGCACGGCAGGTGTATGGCAGCACAATAGTCCAGAGAATAGAAGAAAAGCCAGCGATGGATAAATGCAAAGAAAGTCCTATTTATTGAAGTATAAATCCAGAGACACAAAGTGAACAAGGTAACACGTTTCAGGCGATGCCGCCATGACTAAGGGAGGCAATGCCTGAAATGCGTTACCTTGTTCACTTTGTGTCTCTGGATTTTTACTTCAATAAATGGGACTTTCCTTGCATTTATCTATAGCTGGCTTTTCTTCTATTATCAAGCATAAAAACATTATTTCTGATGCCACAAGTGCTTTACCAGGTGGAGAAATAGTTTGTTATAGATAAATCTTCCCTCTCTTGTCCAAATGACCTGAGAGCCTATGCGAAGAGAGTGCTCTGCAAGAATAGCAGAACGCTCAAGTGGGCATAAGCTATACGTCTTTAGGACTTAAGATTTAAGAGGTGGGAGCAGACGCCTGCACTCTGCTACAATATCTCACATAAGTGAGTCCACCCCTCACATTTTTGAAAATAGTTAATTATATTTTTTACTGTGACAACACTGAAGAAATTACGCTCTGCTACAATGTAAAGTAGTGAGTGCACAGCCTATACAAAGGTGTTTAATGTCGTGTCCTCTTAAAATAACGCAACTCACAGCCAATATTATCTAAACCATGGCTACAAATGTGAGTACATCCCTAATTGGAAATGTCCAAATTGTGGAAAATTAGCCATTTTCCCTTCACAATGTCATGTGACTCGATAGTGCTCCAAAGTCTCAGATATAAATGGGAAGCAGAGTTTGTAACTTTAGTGTTATTGCTTTCACTCTCTCTAATACCGGACATTGGAATTTCAACATGGCACCTCATCGCAAAGAACTCACTGGAAAAAAAGAATTGTTGCTCTACATGAAAAAATTCTAGACCATATTAGCTTACTAGCAACATGAACTATAACTCCTCAACCGGACCACCGGTTTATGTAAGTGATAAATCGTTTTACTCAGGTTCCCCCACACTATAGTGTATTGAGTGCGGTGAACCAGCTGTCATTTTTCTTCAAGGCCTCATGCACATTGCTGTGTTTGAGACCCATGTCACCGGGATGCCAAATGCAGCAAATATATAATTCTATAAGTCTGTATTGTACCTATTTCACTGCTCGACATTTTTTTACTGGAGTATTCTCTAATTCTGATTATTACAGAAAAATACAGTGCCCCACAAAAGTGCCACATTGTATTACAATTATTAAGGAGTATACAGTAGGCCAGTAGTGTTGTCCATGCATTTCTGTATGGCACTGTGAACATGAGTTAACTGTCTTGTTCAGAAAATCATTTACCTTTTCTTTCAAAACTCTCCTCTCTCACAAAACATACAAGAGCTAGGAATTTTGTCACTTCCTTTAAATACAAAATGGTGGTATTATTTAATTTTATAATTGCCAGCGATTCTTTATCATAAGGTGTGCCCGCTCCTTTCAACCTGATAAGAGAAAAAGAAATTGAGGAAGCAAGTAAACATAAAAACATATATGCAATGAAAGCAATAATAAATTATATATCTACTGGCTAACACAGTAAGGGTACGTTCCCACACGGCGTATTTGCTGCGTATTTGCTGCTGCAAATTTTATTTTCCCTGTTGAAGTCAATGGGTAGGAAAATACGCAGCACCAAATACGCAGCAAATACGCAGCAAAATACGTCGTGTGGGAACGTACCCTAAAAATATATTTTTCCTTTTGCAATACAAGTAGCAACAGATGTACCATATGCTCTAGAAAAATCGATTATTTTCAGGACTGATATAAGGAGTCAGTCATACATGTTTAGTAACAAAAGCTCTTAGCTGAAGCATGAGTTGGGCCTCCTCATCATGGTAACATACTTTTAGAAGGGTATTCAACCTTTTTTTTTTTTTTTAGAATGTATTTTTTTACAATGTTAAAGAGCATAGACTTTTCTAATATGCATAGCATAGAGTTTTCTAACATGTATTTAAAAGTCTGCTGACGTACCAGTTGATACCAAGATGAGTAGGAGTTGGGACCATACAATAAATGGGGTTGGTCTGGGTGAATAAGGATTAAGAGAGAAGAAGCAGTAGCATTTCTTGACTAGTTCTTGACAGACTTAAAGGGGTACTCCCACCCTAGACATCTTATCCCCTATCCAAAGGATAGGGGATAAGATGTCTGACCGTGGGACCCCCGCCGCAATGTTGCATGTGGCACCCACCTGTTTCTTGTCCGGAAGCGCTGGAGGGTCTTGGTCGCGAACACGGGAACGGAAGTCCATGACGTCAGGACTCCGCCCACGTGTGACGTCACACTCCGTCCCCGCCCCGTTCCCGCCCCGTCCCCTCAATGGGGATAAGATGTCTAGGGTGGGAGTAGCCCTTTAAAGAGATTTAAAAAAAACTATGGACCCAATAAACATACTACACAAAATCATCTGTGCAGATGCAGGGCTGCTCCGTGAGATGGTGGTGGGGTGGCCATCCATCCTGCATGGTCTTCATTTACCACCTTCCACCAAAAACCCCATTCACTTGGCAAAATGGGAGATTTGTTGCAGGTTTAGGTACAAAATGTGCAACAAAATCCATATCAATTTTTTTTTTATATGGGAACATGCCCTTTACGGCACAATCCTCAACAATACTAATCACCTGTTTGATACCTAGATTAAATGTTAGTAATCACATGATATGTGAAGTCTTCATGACTGATGCCATGTTGGTCCTATTCAGTTATCCTATGAATGTATTAAACTGGTCTAATCCGGGTCATGTCATTTTTTTTTTTACACCAGGTTACAAAATTGATCCTGCAAGAAAACAAGTCATTTTAGAACCTAAGGAGGAAAACCAAACATAAAATATGGAAATGATCCGGTCTTGAAAGGGTTAATGTAAAAAATGACAACTAGTAACCTAAGGTTGACAAGTGCCCATCAGTTCCTGGACATTTTCTTTACTATCTGTAAAAGAACATTTTATGGTTAGAGGAACTTGTGCAAATAACTGCAATTGTAATGATGAATATTTCACCGTTCACAATGAATCCAGTTAATGGTCCATATTTATCAGTCTGTCGGGGAATAAACTGTCTGGATTTGTCCACAGCAACCAATAACAGCGCAGCCGTCATTTTAACAGTCGTCCAAAATATGAAAGATGATCTGTGATTGGTTGTTATGGGAAATCAAACACATTTTTATCCTGGACAGATTGATAAATCTGTGCCAATGTGTGTGTATTAATATTCTGAGGCATATATGATTTATAAACGCTGTGATCCCTTATGGTTTTCCATTGTGTCTGTAGAAATGTTAGTTGTATGTGATGTATGGATTTTATGTCCAAAATAGTTTTCCTATAAGAAATCTACTTACTCGTCACATTCCTTCTTTATAGCCGTTAAAGGGGTACTCCGGCCCTGAGACATCTTATCCCCTATCCAAAGGATAGGGGATAAGATGTCTCACCGTGGGGGTCCCACCTGTTTGAGCTACAGGCAGCAGTGCCAGCTCACAAACAGCCCGGTGGCGACCACGAGGCCGTAGTATCGTGACATCACGACTCCGCCCCGTGTGACGTCACCCCTGCCCCCACTATGCAAGTCTATAGGAGGGGGCGTGACAAGATTGCGGGGTCCCCAGCGGTGGGACCCCCGCAGTGAGACATCTTATCCCCTATCCTTTGGATAGGGGATAAGATGTCTCAGGGCCGGAGTACCCCTTTAAACGCTTTAAGACATGGGAAACTTCCAGTTTTGTTTGTGGTTAGAAAATATTGTGAACTGTTGCTGTAATGAATTCCTACCACTAGAGGGCTTAGTCCAACAATAATTGGAAAAGGAAACAAGAGCTTGCAAGAGCAACCAACATTAAAGGGACATGCATTTTTTTTTCATCATATTACAAATGGTTTAAAGGAGTACTCCGGTGGAAAACTTTATTTTTTTTAAATCAACTGGTGCCAGAAAGTTAAACAAATTTGTAAATTACTTCTATTTAAAAAAAGTTAATCCTTCCAGTACTTATCAGCCTCTGTATACCACAGACAAAGTTCTTTTCTTTTTGAACTTCCTTTCTGTCTGACCACAAGTGCTCTTTGCTGACACCTCTGTCCATTTTAGGAACTGTCCAGAGTAGGAGCAAACCTATCCTGTTCTGGACAGTTCCTGACATGGACAGAGGTGTCAGCAGAGAGCACTTGTGGTCAGACAGAAAGGAAGTTAAAAAAGAAAATAACTTCCTCTGTAGTATACAGTAGCTGATAAGTACTATAAGGATTATGATTTTTAAATAGAAGTAATTTACAAATCTGTTTAACTTTCTGGCACCAGTTGATATAAAAAAAATGTTTTCCAGCAGAGTACCCCTTTATAGGGACATGCATTTTTATTTAATCATATTACAAATGGTTTAAACAGTATTCCATTGACATCAATGTGTAAACTATGTCAACCACAACCAGGCCAGGCTTTTACTGGTATTAACCCCCTCCTGATTGTCCTCTATGCTGTATATATGACATGTTACCTCAGTTTTTACCAACCAGGGTGCCTCCAGCTGTGGCCAAACTACAAGTCCCAGCATGCCCGGACAGCCTTTGGCTGTCCGGGCATGCTGGGAGTTGTAGTTTGGCCACAGCTGGAGGCACCCTGGTTGGGAAATACCATGTTACCTTTTTTCTGTGGATCAGTACGATTACAATGATTCCACATTTACAGTTTTACTGTAAGTTATGTTTTACTACTTACTAAAAAATAATTAACTTTGCATCCCCATGAAATTCTGGCATTAGATTGTTAGTGTTTTTTTTCTTTTTTCTTTTTTTTTAGTGTCATGCAGATAATTTTAATGTTTTTTATTTTGACAGCTGTGGCAATACCACTAATGTTTCTTTTTTTTATTTTTATTTTATAATATAATTATAGTATAGATTAGAGCTTATATATGATTCAGTCTTTTTATTCTTGTAGTGGATAGGGGACTCGAACAAGCAATATTTCGTATAAAACACTGCAATCTTTCTGTATTCTGTCTAACTGCCTAAATGTCATGGTTGCTATTGAATGCAGCATCTACAAGTAAAGAAGAAGTAGGCAAAGAAACTCTGGTGATATATGGGATCACGCTCCCATATGTTTGGGATTTATACAAAAGGAACAGATATAATATGGCAATTTCCGTCCCAATTACTAGAAGACCAGGAGTTCCAAAATCTTCTGAGGGGTTAGCAAGTAGAATTAGACTTGCACTTGAAGTTAGTTGTGAAAACACAAAACTGCATCCAGTTTCTGTACAATGAGACCCTTCTGCCAAAGTCAAACACCTAGCTGTTTCTGCTGTGGAAATTGATTTTAACCCCTTAAGGACGAAGCCCATTTTCACCTTAAGGACCAGGCCAATTTTTTTAGAGCATTTTCGTTTTTTCCTCCTCGCCTTCTAAAATCCATAACTCTTTTATATTTCCATCTACAGACCCATATAGGGGCTTGTTTTTTGCATAACCAATTGTACTTTGTAATGAAACCTCTGATTCTACCATAAAATGTACAGCGAACCCCTCAAAAAAATTTTAGGGAGGAAATTTTTATGAAAACCAAAAGTTTGCACATTTTGGAGGGTTTCGTTTTCACACTGTACAATTTACGGTAAAAATGACATGTGTTCTTTATTCTGTGGGTAAATACAATTAAAATGATACCCATAGCTAGATACTTTTACATTTTTGTACCGCTTAAAAAAAAATCTAACATTTTTTGTACAAAATCAGTAATCTAAAATCACCCTATTTTGACCACCTAAATTTTTTCATTTTTCCGCATATAGGGCGGTATTAGGGCTCATTTTTTGTGCCGTCATTTGTAATTTTTAGCGATACCACATTTGCATATATAAAACTTTTAGATAATTTTTAATGCATTTTTTTAAATAAAATGTGACAAAAAAGCAGCATTTTTGGACTTTTTTTTATTTTTTACGTTTACGCCATTCACTGTACGAGATCATTAACATTATATTTTGATAGTTTGGACATTTACGCATGCGGCGATACCAAATATGTTTATTTAAAAAAATTAAATTTTTGGGGCTAAAATGGCAAAACGGACAATTAAAATTTTTTTTGGGGGAGGGGATTTTTCACTTTTTTTTTACTCTATATTTTTACAGTTTTAAACTTTTTTTTTTTTACACTTTTTATGTCCCCATAGGGGACTATCTATATCAATCATTTGATTGCTAATACTGTTCAGTGCTATGCATAGGACATAGCACCGATCAGTATTATCGGTGATCTTCTGCTCTGGTCTGCTCGATCTCAGACCAGAGCAGAAGACCCCGGGAGACGGCCGGAGCCAGGTGAGGGGACCTCCGGCCGCCATGCTGGACGATCGGATCGCTGCGACAGCGCTGCGGGCGATCCGATCATCCATTTAAAGTAACTCACTGCCGCAGATGCCGTGATCTGTATTGATCACGGCATCTGAGGGGTTAATGGCGGACATCCGCGCAATCGCGGATGTCGGCCGATACGGGCTGGTCCCTGGCTGCTGCTAGCAGCCGGAACCTGCCGTGTATGACGCGAGCATCGGAACGGTCATACACAGGACGTAAATGTACGTCCTGGTGCACAAAGTACCGCCAAACCACGTACATTTATGTCTGTGGTCGTTAAGGGGTTAAAGGTGTTATCCAGGATTGGAAAAAAATATTTTCTTCCAAAACAGTGCCGTACCTGTCCTCAGGTTGTGTGTGGTATTACAACTCTGCTCCATGCACTTCAATGGAACTGAGCTGCAATTCCACACACAACAAGAGTCCTGGAATAAAGCAGCTATGTTTTTCTAATCCTGGACCGTTGTCAAATTTACCTTTGCATTTAGTATTTTTATGATCTTTCCACAGGTCACATTTTTTAGCTGACAGATAATCTGTAAAATAAAACTTGTTATAAAAGTGCCCCATTGTCTCCCTTATTTGGCACACACTTTGGCACACAAAACTGGATACTTACAAAAAAAAATAAAAAATGTGCACAGTTGGATCTATGATCTATGCAAAAATATGTACAGATCTTTAGCCAGCCAGGAAGCGGAGCTCAATGACAACCACTTCCCTTGTTAATAACTCAGTGGTGAGAACCGGTGCGATCAGCAACTTTTGGCATGTCTGATCGATATGTCAAGTTTTTTTTTTTTTTAAGACAGTAATGGTTTAATAAAGCAAAACATTTTACAGATTAAAGAAATGTGATTGGGAAAAAAATCCAAACAGTAAAGACATACCCATAAATACAAGAGATATCAATGACTACATCAATCATGTCACAGCACAATTCATAGGTCTGCATATCCACAGGGGTACTGTCTGTTGCGATGTAGATTTTGCTAACTACATCAAACAGGAATGCTTTCTCAATCCCAGAATTCTGTAACAAAGAAATACAAGTAGGAGTAATACAAAGAATTATAGCCATCTCATACAGTACAGCTATTGTATGTAAGTACATCCTGCAGTCTACTTGCTAACCACAAGAGGGGGTTATATGGTACAGCTGTGGAGTTGGAAAGGCTACTAAAAATGTGTTTTTCTCCTTGTTGAGAGTCATCAATAGGCTTCCTACAAATGTTCTTCACTTTTAATGGAATATTTCAGCACCTAAAAATGTATTCCTTATTTACAGGATAAGGAATAAATGCCTGATCATAAATGCCTCACCTTTGGGACCCCAGAATCTCAAGAACGGGGATCCGACTTTACCTGTTAAATGGAGCGGTGGGTCTGCACAACCTCCACTCCACTCCTGAGATACACAAGCGCTGGTCTCAGAGGTCAGACATAACCCGACCCTACCCCGATTAGACACTACTCTCCTACCCTATGGATAGGGGATACGTTTTAAACAGCTGGAACACCCCTTTAAATATAACTTAGCATTCAAGCAACTTTCTTTTACAAAGGCAAACTTTTTGCAAAACTCCAGCCATGAGCATACTTAGAAGCTTACATATCTGTAAACCATTTAAGCAATCACTGTACACATTAGTGTACACGTTCATCTTCATAAGGCATTGCGGATTATAAGCTTACTGGGGGAGTTACATGCTGCCCTTAGAAGTCTGTGGGGAGGTGTTGTGAGGAAGGAGGAGGTGCAGTGAAAGAGATAGAGGCACAAAGATTCTGTAGAAGGCTATAGTAAAGTGCTATACTGCCCATCCCAGTGATATATGTATCCTCTGAAGCAGCAGGACACTACATACAGCAGCACTGAACAATGTAATGGTAAAACAGTAAAACACTTTATTAGAGCCTGCAGTGTCTTTCTCTCTCTCTCTCCTCCCTCTCTTTGTTCTTCCCTTTCTTTGCATAGACTTCTATAGGCAACATTTAAATTTATCCCCCAGTCAGCGGCTAATTAACTTTAGCAGTAAATTGAGAATGAATAGTAATAGTAATGCTATAGTAATATAACCGGGATATTAACAACTCTCAACCTCGGTTTCAATGAACATCAGTCAACAGTCGTAATCATCTAACCTAAAAAAAACTAAATATAACCGCAATATAGTATATTATTTTAGGGCTATATATGCTACAGTACGTATTTTACGGTTACTTACGGATATAAATATGTTCAGCAAGTTTTCCAATGTTGGAAGTTGTGGAATTAGTTTTTGTACAACTTTGCTGAAAGCCTCAAAGATCGAATGATCATATATACTAGTAAGATAAAAGCTGGAAAAAAGGATAAAACCAGGTAATAAATACATTTAGAAATTTCTTCTACAGATAATTAGTTTAGTTATTTACTTCTATTCACTATGAACGGATACTTCAAACTATTTAACTATAGAATGTTTCACTTTCAATAGCTACTTAAATGGGCACTGTCAGATCCAAAAACTTTTTATATGTTGTTACTGATAAAAATTAAAGACTTTTTTTAATATGCATGTTTAAAACCATACCTACTAAGACACTAACCAGTCCTGCAGCAGCATCTGCTTGTCCATGAGTCATGGATAAGAGATGACTCATGGACAAGGCTGCATGAGCAGACACACCAATCACCTCCCACCACCACAAGGAGGGACACGCCCCTTTCCCCTGAGAGTATTTCTAACACTGTGAGCTAATAAAAAGAGGTATTCTTATAAATATAGGTGATAGAGGCATACAAATTAGATGTACATGGTCAGGATTAGGTACAAAGTAACATATAAATTTTTTTTTGTGGGATCTGACAGGTACCTTAGCCTCCTTTCATACCATCTACAGTATGTTTTATGATATTCACAGACTACACATACATACATTCATACATGCACAACAGCATATTGCCTGCTGATAGCTTGTAAGGATATTTATGGTGATTTTGAATTTCCTGCCTGACCTGCATGTTGAAGGCATGTTTGTAAAACAAAAGACTGGTGTGTCCAAACCCCATGATCAGGGATTGCTCGGGAAAACTGCTACAGGGAAAATGTACAATGACCTTCCTCTTATTAAAGGAATGTCCATTAGGCATATGGTTTGGAATGGAAGCATATGGTTTGAAAGGTGTTTTTAACCCTTTAACAACCATGGATGTAAATGTACGTCCTGGTTTGGCGGGACTTCCCGCACCAGGACGTACATTTACGTCCTGTGTATGACCGCGAGCATCGGAAGGGTGCATGCGTCATACATGGCAGGTTCCGGCTGCTAGCAGCAGCCGGGGATCCACTGGTTATGGCCGACATCCGCGATCACACGGATGTCCGCCATTAACCCCTCAGATGCCGTGATCAATACAGATCACGGCATCTGCGGCATTGCGGTACTTTTATTGGATGATCGGATCGCCCGCAGCGCTGCCGCGGCAATCTTCCAGCATGGCGGCCGGAGGTCCCCTCACCTGGCTCCTGCCGTCTCCCGGGGTTTTCTGCTCTGGTCTGAGATCGAGCAGACCAGAGCAGAAGATCACCGATAATACTGAGCAGTGCTGTGTCCTACTGATTGCTATAGATAGTCCCCTATGGGGACATAAAAAGTGTAAAAAAAAAAAAAAAGTTGAAAAATGTAAAAATAAAAAGTAAAAAAAAAGTGAAAAATCCCCTCCCCCAATAAAATTTTGGTTTTCATTTAAATTTCCTCCCTAAAATTTTTTTTGGGGGGGGGTTCGCCGTACATTTTATGGTAAAATGAGAGGTTTCATTACAAAGTACAATTGGTCACACAAAAAACAAGCCCTTATATGGGTCTGTAGATGGAAATATAAAAGAGTTATGGATTTTAGAAGGGGAGGAGGAAAAAACAAAAACACAAAAATTTAATTGGCCTGGTCCTTAAGGTGAAAATGGCCTTGGTCATTAAGGGGTTAAAGAGCAGCCTGCTAAGGTTGGGCTGAGAGAGACCAGACGCCTAATAGAGCATGTTAACATAGACAGTCATACTGAGACAATCCGTTAATATCAGAATTCTCCTGCAGTTAAAAATTACAGAATTGGTAATATTGCGTATATTTTATATTTATATATATATATATATATATATATATATATATATATATATATATATATATATTCTGAACGGTATGCAGAGTGAACTTGCATTATAAAGTGTGATAATAATATAGCCCAATATAAGTGTATTGGTTTTGAGCATAAGTAGGTTGGCTTTTAATATAATACAAACACTTGACTGTGTATGCATTACACTCATGCCTGCTGCAAATCCTTAACAGATTTTGGATCTGATTATCCGAACTAACAGCATCAAAGTTCCATAAGATTCTGTTACTTCTGGTGATCAGACCAACACTAAAGCCAGTGTTCTGCAAGTTCTTTGGACCTTCTCAGAATTCTGGAGCTGCAAGCAGACATGCCCTTCCCTGTGTTTGCCAAACATGATGTAACTTACAGGCCGAAGCAAGCCATGGCTTCTGCTGAATGTACTGCTCTGCTCATCTTATCTGCAATTGGGAGGGAATGTATAGACATAGGGTTATGGGATGACTGTCCACTACCCTGGACCCATAACCTTCAGTGCCTAACCTTAGCCATCATACAAACACCTAACCTTAAGGTCTCACCCCCTAACCCTAAAGTGTAACCTTAAACTGCCGTCGCTAATTGCGATAAGCACTGGCAGAGCAGTACATTCTGCAGCAATATGATAAGAAGAATGACTATGCCATCACTTGCCTTTGCTAGACATCATGTTTGGCAAATAGCGAAGATAGACATGCGTGCCCGTACCTGCGCAGTGCCAGGACTAGCTGAGCTTGCATCCCCGGAAGTGAAGTAGGTCTAGCATTCTAAAAGTGCAGAAATGCACCCTAATTACACGGGGAAATAACTGGCATGAATAACTCACCTGAGGTGTATTTTCTCTAGTCCAGCATCAGTGAGATCATCATTTGCCCTCTGATGTATATCTCTTTGAGTTTCTATTTTGTGATCATCTGACAGACCATCTACTTTGTGAATAAAAACCTCAAAGTTAATGTCAGGATTGACTTTGTATGCGCTGGTCACAGTAAGATGCAATCTAGCAAGAGCTTCCATATAATCATCCTGGAAAAAAATAAGACATAGGATTAGAAATATAGTGATCTTATTACAAGATGTCAGGTGGAGACAGTTTTTCTTTATGACCCCTGCTGTAAAAGGAGTCTATGACCAGAGTACCTATGTAAATTATGAAATATTGTTATCATATGTGATGGCAACTTGTGACCAAACAAACTGGTTGCAGTGTACATTATTCCGTTCCAGAAGAAATAGCATCTTGTTTCACAGCATATGATAAAATGAAAGGCTACTTTATTATCACTATGAGGGAGAGAATTAAAGAGGTTATCAGAGACTTTAAAATCGATTGCCTGTCTTTTCGATATGACCCCATTGCAAATGCAACAAGTAGGAATCAAATAAAACTTTATCTGTGTGTACTTAATGTGTGTACTTAATGTAAGTGATTACAGAATTAGGATAAAAGGATAGGTTTATTGGGGAAACTGTACACTTAAAATAAGGCTCTAGTTGGGCTACCTCTGGCCTGGAAAGCGGATAAAATTCTGTCAGGCATGGAGGCATGCATGTTTTTAATGGCATCTTGTGGCATAGCTTCCCACAGATGGTGGAGCTAGGCTTGTAGATCCTGAATACTCATAGGATGCTAAAGCTGGCATTAAAGCTAGTCTCATAAATTCAATTGTCAATAAATCTGGCGACTAAGCAAACCAAGGAAGTTTTGCAGTTTGAAACCCTTGCTATATATGGGCAAGCATTATAATGCCAGTTTGAAGCCCTGCAATGAGCGAAAACACATGGCCACATAATGTCCTGCACATATTGCAGAGCTCTTGGTGTCTCTTGTAACACTACTGTCTTATATACAACGACTCCTCAGATTATCACACCAGCAGTTTGATCAGTGTGTTGCCCCCAAGCAAAAGCAGGATTGAAGCAGTGACCGCAAGGCCTCCATACTCAAATACAACTATGGGATTCCGAACAGAACCTGGATTAGTTGCTAAAGACAATGGGGGAGATTTATCAAAACCTGTCCAGAGGAAAAGTTGCCCAGTTGCCCATAGCAACCAATCAGCTTGCTTCTTTCATTTTTAACAAGGCCTCTGCAAAATGAAAGAAGCGATCTGATTGGTTGCTATGGGCAACTGGGCAACTTTTCCTCTACACAGGTTTTGATAAATCTCCCTCAATATGTTTCCAGAATGTAGGAGTCCAGGCTTCTCATTCACAACACCAATGTCAATGAAAGTTGAAAGTGGATGACATGGAATAGGTGTTGTGACCCCCAATTTCCTTCTGTTAAGCACCTGGAAGTGGCCCTGACGCAGATCAGACTAGGTGTTTGCACCCCACTGATCACCTATCAGTGGCCTTTCTTAAAGATAGGTCATCAATGGGTAAATCCCTTTCAAGTTTTAATCTACCAATTTTCGAGCTGTGTTCAGAAAACAAATCATAAATTACTAATACAGTTTACATGTGCAGGAAAATGTTATATACAGTATAATGGTATGTGAAAATAACAAGAATACTGTACTGCTGATAACAACATGGCGGTGACAACCTATTTTGTTATGAAAAAGGAGTGGTGAGAGAGCATGGTAACAAAATGTAAAACTACTGCACAGAAAAACTATATAGGATGCTGTATGTAAGCTCTAAGATGATGTATCAGTCATATGCATAAATGTCTACTGTTTGTGTTTACCACACATCTTACTAACAGACAAAAAAAAAAATTGTCACCTGTGAGTCGATGACAAAGATCAGTGCCCCTGTTCCTCTAAATATCATTTCATAGTCAAATGTTGGATCAAAGAAGTCAATCTGGCCTGGAAAATCCCAAATTTGAAAGTTTACGAAGGAGCTGTTGGAGACATCTTCCCGACAAATTTTGTTGGTACTTTCCAGAAAAAGAGTTTCATTTGGGGACATCTTATGAAACACTACTTTCTGTATAGAGGATTTCCCACTTCTTCGTAATCCCATTAAAAGGATTCTTGGCTTCACTTCGGTGCTGAAGGGATCAGTGAAATCTAAAACTGAAATAAAAAAATAAATACTAAGGCTCTGTATAATGAATACATGAGATTTTGAGGAGTTTCTGGAAAAAAAACACTATTTTTCCATCTCTAGGCCCATATGAGGGCTTATTGTTTGCATGACCAATTGTACTTCTTAACAACGCCCTTTATTTTACCATTAAACATACTGTGAAACAGAAAAAAAATGATTGTGAAATTGGAAAAACAAAAAGCAATTTAGCAAATTTGGGACGGTTTTGTTTTTACACCACGTTATCTGTATTCATCAGATTGGTACAATTATAACAATACCCAATATGTATATTTTATACTTTAAAAAAAATGTAAACTTGCAAAAAATATTTATGACCCTCATAAATGTTTTACTTTTCTGTCTATTGAGCTTTATGGTGGCTCATAATCTGAAGCATTTGTTGGTACCGTTGTGGCATACGGTATATCAGACTTTTTGATCACTTTCCATTGTTTAGTAGGATATGATGTGACCCGAAATAAAGCAATTCTGGCCTTTGGTATTTTGTGTGCCATCATGCCATTTGAATAACATTATATTTTTTTTTAATAGTTCGGAAAATTCTACACATGGCAATACCAAATATTGTTTTATTCTTTTGTTTTTTTAATGGGAAAAGGGAGTTAGAGGGTTAGGCTGGGTTCACACTAAGTTTGTAGTGTACGGGAACCAGATAGGGCTGGGGGGAACAAAAACCGGGCGTTCCCATATCCCAGCCGGATCCAGCCCGAACCCCATTCATTTCAATGAGCCGACCAGAGTCAAACGCTGACTCCGGTCAGCTCATTTTTGCCCCGTTTACAGTTTTCTGACCGGACCCAAAACCATGGTATACCACGATTTTAGGTCCGGTTAGAGAACCATATACGGGACAAAAAGGAGCCGACCGGAGACAGCGTTTGACTCTGGTCGGCTCATTGAAATACATTACATACGGGCCGGGTCCGGCTGGGTGTACGGGAGCGGACGGTTTTCGCTCCCCCCAGCCGTATCCAGTTCCCATATTGCCAAATGGTAGTGTGAACTGGCCCTTAGAATTTTCATTATGGGGGATATTTTTTTAATAATATTTTTTTCTTAACACTTTTTAAGTCTCCCTAGAGACTTACTACTGCAATGCATTAAATTGATTTAATACTTATGGCAGGTTATTGGAGCAGATCTTCACAACAGCCATGGTGGCGATCAGAAGGTCAAGAGGAGCCAATCTGACCCCATAAAAACCAGTCCTGAGCCCTCTCCATAACCCTTAAATGGGTTATCTAGTATTTTACTAAATATAATATGCTACTGAGGGGAGACCCTTACTTACCTAGCCATTCTCCGCTGCTGGTTCCTTACAATCCCTGTTCAGCTCTATTCAGTCCTCCAGTCTTCTTCCTGCTTCCAAGACAAGTGGCTTGCTGCAGGACTTGCCTGCTCAGCCAACCACTGGCCAAGATTGGACACTGCTGTGTCATTTTGTCTCATTTCTCATTTCTCCCGCCATGAAGTCGTGGAAACCTGTTCCTTGTGTAAACACTAGTTTTCTTACTATGTACTAAGTGTTACCTCTTAAATATCCTCTCTTCCATCTTCCTTTAGTTTTTTTCATAGACTAGGGCTGCTTTTGTCATGCAACCCCTTCCTTGCTGTAATCTATCATTTCTGTCATTTCTGCTCACATAGCATCTAGTAAAAATTATGCTTCACTAACCCCTTCTCCACCCTAATGTAATTTATAGTTAATCTGCCTTTAGTTTTTTCAGTCCAGGGCACTTTCTCCAAAAATTTCATTTAATAGCAGAGAAGAATAAGTGCTGTCAAATACAAGCTTCTCCTCCCATCCCATGATACTGTATGCATTGCTACTAGCTTACTGATCACTAACAAAGGTGAGTGGTGATGCACACTATAATATATGCAGGGCTAGTTGTGAGTGGCAGTGGACTCACTTTACATGAGGATTGTACTATGACTATTGTGGCTGTGTTGTTATTTCACTTCTGACAATATATGCTGGTAGATATCACTGAGTATTATCCCTGTACTGTGACATCTAATAAATCCCTATGCTGTAATTTCACTTTGTGTATTATCCCCGTATTGTGACATTATCATGTGCATTATCCACACAGGATGGCATATTTGTATGAATTATTCCTTTGAAGTGACATTAACATATGCATTTGTATTGCATAAGTACATGAGATGCAAATGTTGCAACTGAATTGGCTCATTAAAGGGGTACTCCGGTGGAAAACTTTTTTTTTAATCAACTGGTGCCAGAAAGTTTAACAGATTTGTAAATTACTTCTTTTAAAAAATCTTAACCTTCCAGTACTTATTGGCTGCTGAATACTACAGAAGAAATTATTTTCTTTTTGGAACACAGAGCTCTCTGCTGACATCACGAGCACTGTGCTCTCTGCTGACATCTCTGTCCATTTTAAAAACTGTCCAGAGTAGGAGAAAATCCTCATAGCAAATATATGCTGCTCTGGACAGTTCCTAAAATGGACAGAGATGTCAGCAGAGAGCACTGTGCTCGTGATGTCAGCAGAGAGTGTTGTGTTCCAAAAAGAAAAGAATTTCCTCTGTAGTATTCAGTAGCTAATAAGTACGGTACTTTAAGGATTAAGATTTTTTAATAGAATTAATTTACAAATCTGTTTAACTTTCTGGCACTAGTTGATTAAAAAAAAAAAAAGTTTTCCACCGGAGTACCCCTTTAAGTTACTTGGTAGCAGTAGATAAAGCTCATCCACTGCCACTACATTTAAAATACAGTGTATTCCAATACGAGATACCAGAAGGCTGCTCCTAAGAGGTGATGACAACCTGTTCTGATTTCTGTGTTGTCATGGAGACCTTGTGTGAATCTTTTTTTTTGCATGTATTATGTAAATAACATACAAGATATTAAAGTTAGAGTTACCAAGATAAATATGTGCGGAGGAACAAAACGTCTTACAATTGTTATCCAGTATGTTATTTTAAGTGCTGCCAAGCACCTATGGATGGTTTAGCAACACCCTACTGTTTCATACCCAGTGTTTTGGTACACAGGGGTGTGTACACAAAAAAAGGTGCAAATCTTTTAATTATGTTTTTTGTGTCACTTCCATACCTGGTTTGGGTATAAGTAGTTTCAAATACTAACCACACTACTGTTTGTAAATCCAGCCTATAAATTGATTTATCCAGGAGCACCTTGTCTAATTTCCAGTCTTAGCCTATTAAAAAACTATTTAATCCCTTAGGGACTCAACCTATTTTCAACTTAAAGGGGTACTCCGCCCCTAGACATCTTATCCCCTATCCAAAGGATAGGGGATAAGATGTCAGATCGCTGGAGTCCCGCTGCTGGGGATCCTGGGCATCTCGGCTGCGGCACCCTGCTATCATTACTGTACAGAGTAGACTCGTTCCGTGCGTAATGACAGGCAATACAGGGGCCGGAGCATCGTTAAGTCACGCCCCCCCCTCAATACAAGTCTATGGGAGGGGGTGTGGTGGCCATCACGCCCCCCCCCCCCCCATAGACTTGCATTAACGGGGTGGGCTGTGACATCACGAGGGGCGGAGTCGTGACGTTACAATGCTCCGGCCCCTGTATCGCTGGTCATTACACACGGAGCGAGTCTGCTCTTGTGCTCTGTGCAGTAATGATAGCGGGGTGCCGCAGCTGAGATGCCCGGGGTCCCCAGCAGCCGTGATCTGAAGTTTTTATCGGTACAATTTTTGTATTGATCAGACTTGATCGCTTTTTATTAATTTTATAAAAAGTGATCAAAAATATGCTATTGGACAATTTTTTTGCGTGGTCGCCATTGACCATGCAGTTTAATTAACAATATATTTTTTTAGTTCAGACATTTACGTATGTGGCAATACCACATATGTTTATTCTTATTTGCCCAGTTTTTTTTTTAATGGGAAATGGGGGGTGATTCTAACTTTTAGTAGGGGAGGGGTTAAATGATCTTTATTTACTTTTTTTTTGCAATGTTATAGTCCCCATAGGGGACTATAACATGCATTACATTGATCTCTCATACTGGTCAATGCTATGCCATAACAGTGTTTCTGAACCTTGACTGCTCCTGCCTGGATCTCAGGCACGGAGCAGTCATTCGGTGATCGGACAGAAGGGAGGCAGGTAGGGATCCTCCTTGCATCCTGCATGCCGTTCGGGAGCCGCGATTTCACAGCGGCGGTCCTGAAAAGCACCACTGAGCTAACCGGCAATGTTTACTTTTGTTTTAAACGAGGCGATCAAGTTTGATCACCACGTCTAAAGGGTTAATGCAGGACATCAGCCCAATCGGCGATGTCCGGCATTAGCTGTGGGTCCTGGTTGCTTATAGCAACCGGGACCCACCGGGTATGATGCGCGCTCACCTGCTGAGCGCACGTCATACCACGGGAGCCACAGATGGAAGTTAATAAACGTCCATTTGCAGCAAAGGGTTAATACTATATTCATTTGAAAATCAAATATTCAACCCTCCAGTTTACTTTAACATTTTCTTCTTCATCTAGGTTTTAATATATTCTGGTTTAACAAATCCAAAGTATTGAATTATTACCTGAGATAAAACATTATTGAGGGAAAACACATTAGGAAAAGAAAGGGAGGGGAAATACCATATTGGAAATACTGCTCATATACATTGCAACAATATTTATACATTACTAGGGGAATTCATTAATACTTTTTTAACTCCCTGCGCCAAATTCATGAAAAGTTGGACGCCCCTTGATGAATTTTGGCGTTCAGGATCATTACTAAAAAATTACTTCATAGTTCTCCTACATTTCTCACCTGTTCAGGCACGGTGAGTAATTCGGTAATCATCTGTCCCTATCTGGGGATTGAACCCAGAACCTTATGGGATCAGCTGGTCAAAAAACAGCTCCCCTACCCTCTTCACCACTGCTTCATATTTTATACTTCACTTTCAAATTATCCTTAAAGTTCAACAATGTGACAATTTCTTAAATTTGTAATGTGGGCTTTCATGTTGAACTTTAAGGATAAGTTCTGAAACAACTCTGTTAAATGTAGAAACAGTGGTGCAGAGTGTAGGTGAGTGTTGTCTTTTGAGGAGCTGATCCCATAAGATTTTGGGTTCATATCCCATAAGGTTCTTGGCCTTCAGTCCGAGTCCCCGGCTGGTATGAAGCGCTAATAAAATACTTTTTACACATAGCGCAGCGGCGGTCATATATATGGCCACCACTGCGCTATGTGTGAAAAGTTTTGTATTAGCGCATCAGGCCAGCAGGGGTCCCCAGCGCAGCGCCGCCGGCTTCCCCGGCCAGCCTGATGCGCTAATACACATAGCGCAGCGGGGACATATACAGTGATCCCTTGACCTACGATGGCCCCAACATACGATCATTTCAACATACAATGGCCTCTCAGAGGCCATCGCATGTTGAAGGCAGCATCAACATACGATGCATTTATATGTCGGGGCCATCGCATAAACGGCTATCCGGCAGCGCAGACTGCTTCAGCTGCCGCCGGATAGCCGTTTAATGTGCTCCGTGTGCTCCAGTGAGTGTCACTCACCTGTCCCCGACATTCCGGACTGTCCTCTTCATGCTCCGCTGCATGGTCGTCGCTCTCCTTCGTCGTCATCACGTCGCTGTGCACGCCGTCCCGTCATCCAATAAGAGACACCGCTCTTATTGGATGACGGGACAGCGACATGATGACGGCGATGGAGAGTGAAGATCCAGGGCAGCGGTGACGGTCCGGAGCGGCGGGGACACGTGATTATAACTTTCTATATTATTATTGCACGGATCCCTCAACATACGATGGATTCAAGTAACGATGGTTAATTTGGAACCAATTACCATCGTATGTTGAGGGATCACTGTGTATAGATAATATATATATATATATATATATATATATATATATATATATATATGCGCTGCGGGGGCATAACATTACAGAGAAGTGCTGCAGGGGGGATAAAAATATATAAAAGCGCTGCAGGGGCATATCTATATATAAGCGCTGTGGGAGCCATATATACAGTGGGGCAAAAAAGTATTTAGTCAGCCACCAATTGTGCAAGTTTTCCCACTTAAAAAGATGAGAGAGGCCTGTAATGTTCATCATAGGTATACCTCAACTATGAGAGACAGAATGAGAAAAAAAAATCCATAAAATCACATTGTCTGATTTTTAAAGAATTTATTTGCAAATTATGGTGGAAAATAAGTATTTGGTCACCAACAAACAAGCAAGATTTCTGGCTCTCACAGACCTGTAACAACTTCTTAAACCCCTTAAGGACCCGGGGTTTTTCCGTTTTTGCATTTTCGTTTTTTCCTCCTTACCTTTAAAAACTCTTTCAATTTTGCACCTAAAAATCCATATGATGGCTTATTTTTTGCACCACCAATTCTACTTTGTAATGACGTCAGTCATTTTACCCAAAAATGTATGGCGAAACGGAAAAAAATCATTGTGAGACAAAATTGAACAAAAAAAAAACAGATTTTGTAACTTTTGGGGGCTTCCGTTTCTACACTGTACATTTTTAGGTAAAAATGATACCTTTTATTTATTCCGTAGGTCCATACAATTAAAATGGTACCCTACTTATATAGGTTTGATTTTGTCGTACTTCTGGAAAAAATCATAACTACATGCAGGAAAATTTATACGTTTAAAATTGTCATCTTCTGACTCCTATAACATTTTTTTTTTCCGCGTATGGAGCGGTATGAGGGCTCATTTTTTGCACCGTGATCAGAATTTTTTTGCAGTACTATTTTTGTATTGATCGGACTTTTTTATCGCTTTTTATTCATTTTTTCATGATATAAAAAGTGACCAAAAATACACTATTTTGTAATTTGGAATTTTTTTTGCGCGTACGCCATTGACCAACGCGGTTTAATTAATGATATATTTTTATGATTTGGACATTTCCGCACGTGGTGATACCACATATGTTTATTTTTATTTAGACTGGTTTTTTTTTTTTATGGGAAAAGGGGGGTGATTCAAACTTTTATTAGCAAAGGGGTTAAATGATCTTTATTCACTTTTTTTTCACTTTTTTTTTTTTTTGCAGTGTTATAGCTTCCATAGGGGGCTATAACACTGCACACACAGATCTTTTACATTGTTCAATGGTTTCTCATAGGAAACCATTGATCGATGATTCTGTCGCTTGACTGCTCATGCCTGGATCTCAGGCTCTGAGCAGTCATTTGGTGATCGGACAGCAAGGAGGCAGGTAGGGACCCTCTGGCTGTCCTGTAAGCTGTTCGGGATGCCGCGATTTCGCTGCGACGATCCCGAACAGCTCCCTGAGCTAACGGCAACGTTTTAGTTTCACTTTAGATGCGGCGATCAACTTTGAATGCCACGTCTAAAGGGCTAATAGCGCGGCACCATGATCAGTGCCACGCGCTATTAGCCACGGGTCCCGGCCATTGTTGGAGGCCACGCCGTGGCCCCGCATTATAGAACGGGAGCGGACTCATGACGTACATCTACGTCATGGGTCCTGTAAGGGTTAAGAGTCTCCTCTGTCCTCCACTCGTTACCTGTTTTAATTGCACCTGTTTGAACTTGTTATCAGTATAAAAGACACCTGTCCACAACCTCAAACAGTCACACTCCAAACTCCACTATGGCCAAGACCAAAGAGCTGTCGAAGGACACCAGAAACAAAATTGTAGACCTGCACCAGGCTGGGAAGACTGAATCTGCAATAGGCAAGCAGCTGTGGGAGCAATTATTGGAAAATGGAAGACATACAAGACCACTGATAATCTACCTACATCTGGGGCTCCACACAAGATCTCACGCCGTGGTGTCAAAATGATGAGCAAAAATCCCAGAACCACACAGAGGGGACCTAATGAATGACCTGCAGAGAGCTGGGACCAAAGTAACAAATGCTACTATCAATAACACACTACGCCACTAGGGACTCAAATCATGCAGTGCCAGACCTGTCCCCCTGCTTAAGCCAGTACATGTCTGGGCCCTTCTGAAGTTTGCTAGAGAGCATTTGAATGATCCAGAAGAGGATTGGGACAATGTCATATGGTCAGATGAAACCAAAGTAGAACTTTTTGGTAAAAACTCAACTCGTTGTGTTTGGAGGAGAAAGAATGCTGAGTTGCATCCAAAGAACACCATACCTACTGTGAAGCACAGGGGTGGAAACATCATGCTTTGGAGCTGTTTTTATGCTAAGGGACCAGGGCGACTGATCTGTGTAAAGGAAAGAAGGAATCGGGCCATGTATCATGAGATTTTGAGTGAAAACCTCCTTCCATCAGCAAGGGCATTGAAGATGAAACGTGGCTGGGTCTTTCAGAATGACAATGATCCCAAACACACTGCCCGATCAATGAAGAAGTGGCTTCGTAAGAAGCATTTCAAGGTCCTGGAGGGGCCTAGCTAGTCTCCAGATCTCAACCCCATAGAAAACCTTAAAAGGAAGATGAAAGTCCGTGTTGCCCAGCGACAGCCCCAAAACATCACTGCTCTAGAGGAGATCTGCATGGAGGAATAGGCCAAAATATCAGCAACAGTGTGTGAAAACCTTGTGAAGACTTACAGAAAACGTTCGACCTCTGTCATTGCCAACAAAGGGTGTAGAACAAAGTATTGAGATGAACTTTTGTTATTGACCAAATACTTATTTTCTATCATAATTTTCAAATAAATTCTTAAAAAATCAGACAATGTGATTTTATGGATTTTTTTTCTCATTATGTCTCTCATAGTTGATGAAAACTACAGGCCTCTCATCTTTTTAAGTGGGAGAACTTGTACAATTGGTGGCTGACAAAATAATTTTTTGCCCCACTGTATACAGGGATGGGGGGGGGGGCTGGTACACGTGTGTGTTTGTGTGTGGGGGTAGTGCTTAGGGTACTTTTCAGGGCAGAAGTAAATTGGTGTTGGTTAGTGTGTAAAGGATGGGAGCTGCGGCTTTTGTGTGACTTTCAGAGAAAAGTCGCACATCATGAATCAATCACCACTGCATAAAACTAGCCTAAAGCACTGCACGTGGTAGTTCACTTTCAGATATGATCTATAGCAAAAGTCGCACAAGAGTCGCAGGAGAAGTGACAGACTTTTAATGCGACTTTTTTAGATAGAAAAAAATGGTCTAAAAAGCTTGATGAATTCACCTCTATACACCTAAACAATTAAAACAATTATCTAAAAATCTAAACTTTTAGAGGGAATAAACCTGTCAACAACCAGTCCTGAAATAGGATGGATTATCTAAACACAATCCAGACAGACCACTCCAAAAAATACGTGACCCCACTCCCCCCCCCCCCCCCCCCACACACACACACACACACACACACACACACATACAAGCCCTGCTTGTCCTGCCCACACTTCCTGTATTTTGTCTCCACACAGAGACACACAGGCAATAGCTGCAGGGTCAGCATTTTTTCACCCAAAAATATGCAATTTTTTTTAACCAATGTATATTACAAATATACATATAATGGTATTACCTACATTATATAAAAAGTTTTGCAAACAACAGGTAGACTTTAAATCCCATTCTCGATCACAGAACTGGATAAGCATAAGCTATCCCTTTCTGCCACCAGAATTATCCTATTGATCACATTTTGAATTACAATTTGGTATAAACTGTTAAAATGAATGTAATACTTGTGGGTTATATTTGACCCGTAAACGTTTTGGATTCACTTTTTGCTATATTTTCTTCTTGATGAGCTTTGCTAGACTTAAACTTGAACATTAAACTATATTTTATGGACTGTTAGCTCTAGTAAAACATATGAGATTTAGGTTTCACACAATCTGATAATTGTGTACAACAACATTGTGCATGGTTTCTTAATAGTTATAATATACATAATTAAAGCACAATACAAACCACTATAAACATTTGCTGACATTTATCAAAACCTGTATAGAGGAAAAGTGGTGCACCCATTGCAACCAATCAGATCGCTTCTTTATAAAAAAAAAGAAAAGGGGGGCCTCTGAAAAATAAAAGAAGCAATCTGATTGGTTGCTATGGGCAACTGCACTATTCTTCCTCTACACAGGTTTTGATAAATCGCCCCCATTATGCATAATGAAAACATGGCTTCCATACACTATTGCTTCGTATTCAGGTCTCTCCTGGATGTAAAGGAAGAGGAAATCTGGACTGACCTTCTGCCCTTGTTAAACTAATCTCTTCAGCAAACACCTGCTGCAGCTCTTCACCGGGCCAAATAAGGAGCATGAGCCAAGGAGTAAGAAAACAGCCAGACATGAACAGGGAAAGCTAAACACAGGCGAGCACTCAAGTTATTTCACTTTTTTGTATTAATTACAACATGACTGCAGTTTACCAGAATATACTGTGATAAAAACTACAAGTAAACTAGTATGTAAACATACACATCTATTATAGCAAGCTATGAAAAGAAAAACTATTAGGAACAATGAATGCATCCGTAATACAAAAAAGAAATTCAATATAATAAAATAGTAAAGGGCGTATGAAAAAGCTTTTCTATATGATCGTTTGTAACAATTGTTTCATTTATTATCATATTGTGCAACTTTTTACATGGTAATATACTGTCCAAGGGTGAATTCACACATACAGTAACCTGCCCATATTTGACGCATTATATTCAGTCATTTAGTTTACCATGAACTCTGCAGCCTCAAATCCTGTGTGTGAATAGACCCTTAATATGTAATTTATAGGGAAACAGAATCCATCGGTAAAAGAAATAGATAGGAAAATAAAGAATCGAGAAGGCAGTAATAACAATATCCTTTCATTATAGATTATTATAGTATTATGGCAATCACCTATAGTAAAAGACTGGAAAAATTGTGTTGGTTGAGCTTTAAAAAAAAAAAAAAAAAAAAAAAAGTGCTCTTAACAATATGTTTAAATACAATGCTCAAAAAAATAAAGTGACCACCAAGATAACACATCCTAGATCTGAATGAATGAACTAATCGTATGAAATACTTTCGTCTTTATATAATTGAATTTGCTGACAACAAACTCACGCAAAAATTATCAATGGAAATTAAATTTATCAACCCATGGAGGGTATGGAGTCACACTCAAAATCAAAGTGAATAACCACACTACAGGCTGATCCAACTTTGATGTAATGTCCTTAAAACAATTCAAAATGAGGCTCAGTAGTGTGTGTGGCCTCCACGTGCCCGTATGACCCCTCTACAATGCCTGGGCATGCTCCTGATGAGGTGGTCTCCTGGGGGATGTCCTCCCAGACCTGGACTAAAGCATCTGGATTGACGGATGGAGTGAGACATGATGTCCCAGATGCGCTCAATCGGATTCAGGTCTGGGGAATGGGCGGGCCAGTCCATAGCATCAATGCCTTCCTCTTGCTGGAACTGCTGACACACTCCAGCCACATGAGGTCTAGCATTGCCTTGCATTAGGAGGAACCGAGGGCCAACCACACCAGCATATGGTCTCACAAGGGGTCTGAGGATCTCATCTCGGTACCTAATGGCAGTCAGGCTACCTCTGGCAAGCATATTGAGGGCTGTGCGGCCCCCCAAAGAAATGCCACCCCACATCATTACTGACCCATTGCAAACCGGTAATGCTGGAGGATGTTGCAGGCAGCAGAACATTCTCCACAGTGTCTCCAGACTCTGTCACGTCTGTCACATGTGCTCAGTGTGAACCTGCTTTCATCTGTGAAGAGCACAGGGCAACAGTGGTGAATTTGCCAATCTTGGTGTTCTCTGGCAAATGCCAAACATCCTGTATGGTGTTGGGCTGTAAACTCAACCCCCCCCCCCCCCCCCACCTGTGGACGTCAGACCCTCATACCACCCTCATGGAGTCTGTTTCTGACCGTTTGAGTGGACACAAATGGAGGTCATTTTGCAGGGCTCTGGCAGTGCTCCTCCTGCTCCTCCGTGCACAAGGGCGGAGGTAGCGGTCCTTCTGCTGGGTTGTTCCCCTCCTACGGCCTCCTCCACATCTCCTGATGTACTGGCCTGTCTCCTGGTAGCGCCTCTGTACTCTGGACACTACGCTGACAGACACAGCAAATCTTCTTGCCACAGCTCGCATTGATGTGCCATCCTGGATGAGCTGCACTACCTGAGCCACTTGTGTGGGTTGTAGACTCCATCTCATGCTACCACTAGATTGAAGGCTCCTACCATCCTATTTTTTTTTCTGCTAGCCCGTTACCCCCCCCCCCCCCCGCTACGGCACTAGCCCGTTCCCTCCTCCGCCCCTCCCCCCCCCTCCCCACATACCCTGTTTCCTCATTACACTTGCAGTTACTGCAGAGTCCAGCAGCAGGCGTGCAGGGACAGCGGCAGCAACGAGGCGGCGGCGATGTGCGGGAGGATTGGCCTCCCAGCCAGTGGCAGGGGAGCCAATGCGCTCGCTCCCGTCTCTCTGATTGACAGGCAGGGAGCGAGTGCAGCCTAACTGAAAAAGGACTGATTGCCACTCCAAAATCAGTCCATTTTCAGTGGCCAGTTTTTAAATGTAAATTAAACCTTTTTAATGAAAAAAAAATAATAAAAGTATATTAGAGATATGTTGTAGTACACAAGTACTACAAAATATCAAAAAATAAAGTTGGTGGCAGTGCCCATTTAAGTGTTCCCTTAATTTTTTTGAGGGCCTTCATGTTTTCACCCTCCCTTACCAATCAGAGAGGTCATGTTCTCTGTGATTTGATGGGTGTCTTTTATTTCTATTTAATGGATAAGAAGAAGAAGAGCAGTTGGTTATCCATTCATCCCCTTTTGCCTAATCAGGTCATTTATCGATTCTGGTATATTTTCTGGAATCTGGTTTACCAAGATTTTTGCTGCTAGTTTTGATGATAGTAAATATATCCACGCTGGTATGAGCAGAGGCAGAATGAATGATATCTTTACATCTTAAACCTTTTTTAGGTGTTGAATCTCTTTGGGCCAAACATTAAGGCACATGCACAGTTTACAAAACATGATTTATAAACCTGTCTGAGACAAAAATGTGTCTGATTTTTGTCTCAGACAGATATCAACCAATCACAGTTCATTCTGAGAAGAGAAAGTTGAGCTATGATTGGTTGCTATCTGACTGAGACAAAAATCAGACACAGATTGATAAATATAGGCCATTGTGTGTATTTTGTCAACACAGCAAGTGTCAATGTTTAGAATGTATTTAGGAATGGTATTATACTACAATTTACATTTTATATTTGTATGTCAAAAGTGTATAAATTGTCCTGAAATCAATGGCAGAGAAAAGATTAATGGCAATCCACAAAAGAGTTCTATGACTTCCCACACCTGAATTGAGATAAACTTGGGTTGTGATTTTATAGTGCTGTTTATTTCCAAAAATCTTCTAATGTACAAAAAGACTCAGACGACTGGTACTATGTTTGCCTTAAAGGGAAAAGTTTGTTACTTTAAAGAGTAGCTCCCACCATCTTAAAAAAAAAATTATTTCCCTACCTATTGCTAATCCACCCCTAACCCCCTCCCTGCCTTTAAAAAAAAAGTTTTCTGTTTTGGAATTGTCTTTTCTTCTGCTGCCGACTGTAGCTCTGCCGGAAGCCGACTTCCCCAGCAGGCGTGACGTCACTGACGCCTGCTGGGCGCCGCCCTCACCTCATCTATGCTGCGCTCCTGTCAGGAGCGCGCATAGATGAGTGGCCAATAGCACGGCAGGCTGCTCTGGGGTCTCCTCCTCCCTGTTTAGCAGATCATGTGCTACCCAGGGAGGAGGAGTACAGGAGCATTGCCGTCCTGCTGTGGAAGATATCACTGCTGGGGGTCGGGCTACGCGCGAGGCCAGTGAGCCTATGTGCACAGCCCCGGCGTTCACAGCGCTCGCTCCCGCCTGTCTGACTGACAGGCAGGGAGCGAGTGCAGGCTGACTGAATTAGGACCAATTGCCGGGCTGGCATCGGTCCTAATTCAGTCGTGACGTCACGTCAGGCTGCAGCCGTCCACTAGGAGGGGGACCCCTAGTGGACGGTTTTCAAATGTAAAATAAAATATTTTAAACAAAAAATAAATAATTTATATATATTAGAGATATGTTGTAGTACATAATTACTACAACATATCAAAACAAAAGGTTAGTGACAGTGCCCATTTAAAGATATAAATATTCAGTGTATACAAGTGCTGTCAAGACAACTGCTTACATTAAATGAAGACACCAACTTTAAACCCTAGCTCTGCTTACCTCTAGCAATGCAAGTATGTCAGCTATTCATACATCAAAATGCTTACAATAAGGAAACTTTAGCCAGTAGCCATACTACACCACACAATAACCAACAGTGTGGGATTGAGAATAGCAGCTGTTCTTGACAGCTCCACACCCAGCTCCATTCTACAGGACAAGACTTTACACAGTTAAAGGGTCCCCCAATTGAGGCCGAATTGCCGGCACTGAAAGGCACTGCCTGGCAAACATCAGCCAAGTGAGGTGTTCAATAACTTAGACCAAATATTATATCAGGTATATGTCCCTTACATGTAAAATATCTACAAAAAAAGGTTTATGTTGCTTATGACAACACATCCTGTGATACTGTTGTATGTACATTCCGAGCATCCGTTACACATACAATACAGGGAGTAGAGAGCCATATAAACACAATTGTCACTTGTCTTCTTGGTGATTATTTCTATACATTCATGTTATCATTTTGATTGGTCATGTACTATATATATATATATATATATATATATATATATATATATATATATATATTCAACCTGCATATACTAATACAGAGCATCCATCTCATATTCTTGATAAAACCAAATACTATTAACTAATCATACCCTCTTCTTCTTCGCTGCCAAAGTCTCCTTCCATGAAAGGGTGTCCATCCTCATAATCTGATGCTCCTGCTATGCCATCCTCCTCGTCGTCTTCCTCTTCCTCTTGTTGCTGCTGGCTTTTTATGTACAGACCCTGGCTCATTTTCTCGGGCCTTCCTTTGTTTTCCTATGAAAAGTTGTCCCAGCTGAGCTGTTTCTTGTTGGTATCACTGTGCAGCTCAGCTGTTCTCCCCCTACACAGTCCTCTGAATGCAGAGAGGCTGCGTGACCCAGTCACCTGACACCCAGCACACAGATACAGTGCACTTCTGCAGCTCTATACACAAGGCACGCTCAGTACAACAAAGCAGCACTCCCCTCGTATTAAACTAACAACTTCATGGACCATGTCATTATGCATCTCTATGTTATTATTGGTGCTTGACATAATGTTTTTCAGCAATGAATTATCATGAATCTGCACTAATAATATTCTTAAAGGTGTTTAAAGGGGTACTCCGGCCCTGAGACATCTTACCCCCGCAATCTTGTATTCGCCACCCACCTGCGGTGCCAGCTCACAAACACACGGAGTATCGTGACGTCAAACCCCCCCCCCCCCCCCGCTATGCAAGTCTATGGGAGGGGGCGTATCCCCTTTGGATAGGGGATAAGATGTCTCAGGGCCGGAGTACCCCTTTAACCATAAGTTTTCTGTCACACATGGCAGGTTAAAGCAGAGATACAGCAGGAAGCAGATGTATAGGTCATTCCTGTACATTTCCCATTCCTTTTGACTCCACTTCTGGCTTTGCCTCAAATATTGCAGTGGCAGTTTCCCCAAATGACAGCCCTATGTGATAGCAGCCTAGGGGATAGGTCCGGCCGCTGGGACCTGTGTTCGTGATGTCAGGCCATGCCTCCTCCATTCATGTCTATGGGAGGGGGCATGACAGCTTGTACATAGCCATCACGCCTCCTCCCATAGACATGAATGGAGTGGGCGTGCCGGCTGTGGTCGCCCATCATCGCTGCAACGGACGACTAGGGTGCCACGCCGGAGATCAGACATCTTATCCCCTACTATAACATAGTAAAGACACATTAAAGATTATATAAAAATATAACTCTTTGGGATAAATTTATGTACTGTGTTATACCTTTTATAGGGCCTGATAAGACATGACACATGGATTCAATGAAGTGCAAAAAGAGACTCACTGGGGTAGATTAACAATTGGAACTGTGCCAGAATTCTGGTGTAATGTGAGTAAAAAAAAACTGGCTAACATGCCATGCACCACATTTATAATTATTTTCTTGTTCGGCAAGGGGGCATTACAATGAGACAATATGTACCATAATTATGGTGGAAATTTCTGGTGCAAATTAGAACAAAAGTTATACAAAAGGATTTCAAGATGTGCCAACATTTCGTAAAGCTGCCCACTTTGTCATGCAAAACTCTGGGTACTGAACTAAGTATAACACAATGTAAAAATAAAGTGTGCAGTGTTTTTATTTTTATTGTCTGTTTTACAAATACAAACATACTGAAAAATACAGTAAAAAGAAGTGAACAGTCACAACAAGGAGGAAAGGGGACAAAAAAGGGATCATGACTGTGGATTGATTTGTAAATTATGCATAATGACATTAAGCATAGCATTATACAGTGAATGCAATTGGGATGGGCTATGGGAACGCGATATTGCGTTGGGATATGAAGACGATATATGAGGTGGAGATAGTAGGACGGGGTAGGAGGAAGGGATGTGAGGATAGGATATGAGGTCGAGATAGGAGGACGGGATAGGAGGACGGGATATGAGGTCGAGATATGAGAACTGGATAGGAGGTCGGGATAGGAAGTTGGGATAGGAGGACGGGATATGAGGATGGGATATGAGGTCGGATAAGAGGACGGGATATGAGGTTGAGATATGAGGACGGGATATTGGGTTTGGATATGACAATATATGTGAATGAGATATGAGGTCAAAAGCTTCCTCCTTTGTTGATTTTCCTCCCCAACAAGGATTAGGAAAGAAAAACCGGGCAAAGCCGGGTACTCAGCTAGTTACATATAAAAGTGTACAAAAAAAAATGTAAAATCTTTTAAAAATTATATAAAAGCCCCTGCTCTAATAACAAATACATTCACTTATTTTCCCATTTTAGAAAAATGGTCAGTGATATTGGCGAACTAATTGTATAGTCTGCTTCTGTAGGCAGACTATATAAAAAGATCCCCAGAGTGGCACGGAGCAGGTAAGGGGAGCTCCAGCCCCCATTTTCACATTTCAGACCACAGCGATCACAATGCGGGTGGTCCAATGAGTGTATCCAAGTATTGCACCAACTTTAGATTGATTGCATCATCTAAAAGATGAATGGCAGGCATCAGCATAATCGTTGATGTCAGCCATTACTGGCGAGGTGGTAGAAGCCGGGAACTGCCGTCTATGAAGTGATCGCAGCTCCTGCGCTCGCTTCAAAGTCAGAATGCCCTTTAGGATGTAAATGTACGTCCTAGTGCGTTAAGTACCGGGGCACCAGGATGTACATTTACATCCATTGCCATTAAGGAGTTAAACAATAGCAATATGCTGTTCATTGCCAGATATTTGACTTCCTAACCTATTGTTTTGGATATAAAGTGATTAAGGGTATTGTACACAGCGTATGTATCTTATACAGAGCTTTATTGTGCATTGTTTTTTAATTTCATAATAATGTGCAAATGTATAGCAATGCTAATATTTCAGTATTATTAATGATGATCTAATCCCATTACCATGGAAACTATCTTTGAAAAATTAACCCAATGCTTTATAATAATAACCACATTGTAGCAACTGAAAATCATACAGTTCCATTGTGCAAGATGTTTAAAGAAGAAATAAAACAAAAAAACTTTTCTTATTTTATAAGGTGCTCTTTTAAAGTATAAGTACCAATATACATTATGTATTACCTAGAGTAAATAGAAAGAAAAAAAAAACGCTTAATGATTTCTTAATGATTTTCGCTGTAATATTTTATTTAGGTAGAAAAACCACCATTAATTATTTCTTCATAGTTAACCCTTCCATTTATCCCACTCTATCCAGGTTTTCTTGCTACATTATGTTCTGTTTAGGAGTGAGCCAGGTCAAGCACCTGTTTTATCTCACTCCTTGCTGTATATCATATGTGTTTCAAGGAGAACAATCCAGGAACCACAGCATGTCCTTGTTCATTTGCACTCATAGTTTGGCTTACAGCATACTTACAAGTAGTTAAATATCTGGCCTTCTACTGGAATTGTCCAGTTTGCCCCAACAACTCCAATAGTTAATTAATATCAAACATCCAGTTAAGAAATGTCTTAAGTACGGTATCTTGGAAACTAAAACATGCCCCAGGACTCAGGATAGCAATAATGGAGCCAATACTCAAAAAGAACTGTAAAAGTGATCCTGGAAACTATAGACCTGTTAGTTTACCTCAACTAAGTGTAAATTCTTTCAGGGTTTTCTAAGAGATGCTATTTTTGAGTATCTCAATAAAAATAAATGTATGACTTCATATCAGCATGGGTTTTTGAGGAATCAATCCTGTCAAACTAACCTGATCAACTTTTTATGAAGAGGTGAGCGCCAGACTAGACCAGGGGGAATTAATATATCTTCAGTTTATCAAAACATTTGATACTGTGCCAAATAAAAGTTGTTACTGGTGTTGGGAACTATTGCACAATAAATTATAATTTTTTGGGACGATACTAAAATGTAACACCAACAAAAGAAACTAATAGTGCACACACACCAAAATTTAATTATACAAATGATCAATCTTTATTGAAACATACAATATGCATAAAAACATGAAATAGACTGAATAGAATTTAAAAAGGCACCAGCATACAAACATACAGGTAGCTTAAAGGACTGGACAAACTATTAAGGAATAGGACAAATGGACTAAATCAAAGAAATGTTATCATAATAAGTTAAATGTAGAGACAATGGATAATACAGGGTGCCAGATCTTACCTACATAGCCCTGGGGGAGAACTGTTTTTAAGGCACCGTTAAAGGGTACAGTCCATAACACATTTCTTTGTGAAGAAACATGACAGGCACATTTATGGTGGTACCTGATGGGCTGTTTTTTGTATTTTTTGCACCTTCTAGGCACATCAGAAACCTTTCTGTAGGGACACTGGTCTTTTATGAGATACCACAGTCGGTTGCCATATTAAAGGGGTACTCTGGGGAACTAAACCCAAAGCCCATCCTTTCCCTCTCACCAACCTATTTATTTGTCTAAATATCATTCATTAGCTATACAGAGCAGTTTCCCCTCTTTCAGCTGTCATACCTGCAAGACAAACACCACATGATTTCTGACTTTACATGCACCCCTCCCCTTCCCCTCCTCTTCCTGTGTGAGGACTTTGCGGCAGAGAAGTCCAGTGAAGATTCTCAGTCACAACTTTGCACATAGCCTGCTCTTTTCCTGCTGTAGATCTAATCACTGACTGCTGCCATTCAGAGCATAGCATGATTTCCTGCTGGGGGGAAGGATAGTTTGAAAGAAAATGCATGTAACAGTGTGTGAGGCTGACTGTTTACAACAGCACAGCATGCACACTGATAGTGAAAGTAATTGGCTGGCATCCATTACACAGAGCTGCACTGACTTCTGGGAGTTGTAGTCTGGGCTGCAGGAGACTACAGGGGCCATAAGAGCTTCCAAAACCACATAGATAACTACAGGGATACAGAACAGGTTTTGTGGTGGCTTTGGGGCATTTTTATTTTTCTTAACTTCCCCGGAGCACCCCTTTAATGGATTATTGTGCCATTTAACTGTCAGAGAGTGGAGATTTGTTTAAAAATATGAATATTAATGAATCAACTATTTTTATTATACAAGTATTATATTTGTTTGTCAGTTTTGTAACATGATGGCCTTTCGTCTGTGCAAATTAACATCAGTTTTACTAAGACATTGTTTTATTTTATTTTTTGTTTCACCATCATACAGGCAGAAATGACAAGGGAGATCCCACAGGGAACACACAGGTGATATGATCACAACAGTCCAGAGTGACAATGCTTTTCTGAAATAAACAAACAACAGGCTTACAACCTACCCCCACCCCTGGTACGTCAGGTCAACCCAAAATGAGGGTCATGGTAACAAGTATCAACCATAATAACTATTAAGTTAATGGAAAAGGTATTCTACCCGCAAGTTGTTCCTTCATATATGTTTCATAGAAAGAAGATAACATAAGAAAAAAGGCTTTGTAAGTTTTTCTTTGGTAAGTAGGAATTCAATCCATTTTGAAAACATACTCTACCTTGCTAGTAATCAAGCTCAGTTTAGTTACCTGTTTTTGTGTTTTTGTATTTCTTTTTGTATTTCTCTGTCTTGGGGTCTGTTCAGACACTAGTTTTTAAGTCTGAGCAGTTTCTGTGCTATTCTTACCAGGGTTGAAAGAGTTAATGCTCTCACCCTATTGCAGCTCGGGTGTGGCTTTAAAACCCGGGCTCTCTTGGAACTCTGAGCTGGTGATTAGTTTTTATTCTGACTAAGACTTTTAGTCTATCTGTTTATATCTGAGTTTTAACCATGGTTATTATGCCTGCTTATGATAGATTTTAGTCTGCTTGTTTTTTTGTACATTTGTTGGTTTTTAGGCTTATGTATGTCCATTCTGCTTTAACTTTGTTTTCTTATTCTGTGTTCACACTGTGAGTCTTGCTTGTACCTGTGCCCAGTATTTAGTATTCTTGTTTAGAGTCCTGACCTGTATTCCTCCATGTTGTTCGTTGTATTATATTTCTGTTTCCTACTAGGCCACCATCCTGATCACATGGTGGAGTGTGCCCGCTGGCTAGTATTCTATTTGGCTTTAGTATTGATGTCCCTCCATGTTTGGAGTGGGAAGTCTGTTTGTGTTCTTTGTTCAGTGTCCAGTGTGAACAGTGTTCTATGTTTCCTGACCTGTTTAGTGTTTTACCTTCAGTTCATCTGTTCATCCCCTGCATCTCCTGGTTTTTGCTGTATACTTATTCCATATCTGGTCATTTATTCATATTTGCCATTTATCCTGATTCTGGTTTCTGAACTGTATGTTAGTATGCTATATCCTGCCCTGTTTTTATATTTATATCCTGTCTGGTTTATCTGGTTGTTTGGTGGTTTTCCCGTTGTGTTTCTGGTCTGTCCCCGACAATGTACAGTATTATTTGTGTACCTTTATGCCAATGCACTTTAGCGCAGGAAGGGACCGGCACCGTGGTTGTCGATCCGCCGTTTAGGGGCGGATGGGCAAGTAGGCAGGGAGAGTGTTTCTAAGGACAGCTTAGGGCTCACTCTCCCTGTCCATCCCGTCGGTCATGACAGTACCTCTGCCTGTACTCACAAATGCAAACTGCCTTTGTGGGAAGCAGCGGCCCATATAAACAAAATAAATCTATGGTGGGCAGAGAATTTAGTAGAGTGTTGATCATTTAAAATATTAAAAAAGTGTCCACTTAGACATATCATTAAGATGATGAGAAACTGTGCACCAAACCTACTGAATGTAAGAGCATCCCCAGAGACAATAAAAATATCTGCAGAAGAATACAAACATTATAATGAGCAGTAAGAGACATTTTAGACTTCACAACTATGGAAAGGTTTGCTTAGTTAAAAAGAATATAAGCACCAGAGTTGTATAGCTATCATAAGGCAATGTTTTATGAACTTTTAAGGAAGCTGCTTGCAAATCCTTCCCAGTATAAGAAGGTAATTTCAAAGTTATTTTACCAAGAACTGGTGAAGAATCAGACCATTGTATAGTGGGTTTCAAAATCCTATAAATAGAACTTAAAGAATAAGATGTAGTTTTGGATCTAATAGACATTAAAGGGGTTATCCAGGAAAAAAAAACTTTTTTATATATCAACTGGCTCCAGAAAGTTGAACAGATTTGTAAATTACTTCTATTAAAAAATCCTAATCATTTCAGTACTTATGAGCTGCTGAGGTTGAGTTGTTCTTTTCTGTCTAAGTGCTCTCTGATGACACCTGTCTCAGGAACTGTCCAGAGTAGAAGCAAATCCCCATAGCAAACCTCTTCTACTCTGTGTAGTTCCGGAGACAAGCAGAGATGTCAGCAGAGAGCACTGTTGCCAGACAGAAAAGAACAACTCAAATTCAGCAACTGATAATTATTGGAAGGATTAAGATTTTTTTATAGAAGTTATTTACAAATCCGTTTAACTTTCTGAAGCCAGTTGATATATATAAAAAAGTTTTTTCCTGGAATACCCCCCCCCCCCCCCCCAAACCCCTTAAGGACATGCGCCGTAAATGTACGGCGCTGCTAAGAAATACTTAGTTCACAACGCTGTACATTTATGGCACAGCTTTCCTGGATCACCGCGTCTCCGGACACGGTGATTGGAACGGGATGACTGCTGATATCTATCAGCAGCCATCCCGAGACAGCCCCATTCACCCATACCCAGCAGGAGTGATGTGGCAGGATCGGTCCCAGCGGCAGGATACAGCAGGAGGTCCTGTTCACCTCCTACTGTTGCTTAGCAACAACTCACAGCATGCAAAGCCAAAGGGCATGCTGGGAGTTATAGTTTTGCAACTGCTGGCGTTCCAACTGCAACTCCAAGCATACCCTTTGGTTGTCTGTGCATGCTGGGGGTTGTAGTTTAGCAACAGCTGGAGGCACATTTTTTCTATGAAAAAGTGTGCATTCACTGTTGCATAACTACAACTCCCAGCAAACACAGACTACCAAAGGGCATGCTGGGAGTTGTAGCAGTGTGCCTCCAGCTGTTGCAAAACTACAACTCTCAGCATGCCCTTCGACTGTCAATGCATGCTGATTGTTGCAGTTTTGCAACAGCTGGAGACACATTGGTTGTGCAACCGAGTTTGTTACCTAACTCAGTGTTTCGCAACCAGTGTGCCTCCAGCTGTTGCAAAAATACAACTCCCAGGATGCACTGAGAGACTGTACATGCTGGGAGTTGTAGTTTTGCAACAGCTGGAGGCACACTGGTTGCGAAACACTGAGTTAAGTAACAAACACTCAGTGTATCACAACCAATGTGCCTCCAGCTGTTGCATAACTACAATTCCCAGCATGTATGGTCTGTCAGTGCATGTTGGGACTTTTGCAACAGCTGGAGGTTTGCCCCCCCCCCCCCCTATGTGAATGTGCAGGGTACATTCACACGGTTGGGTTTACAGCAGAATGAGATGCTGCAAATTTTCCGCCACAGCTCAAACTCCCAGCTCAAACTCACTGTAAACCCAACCGTGTGAATGTATCCTACAAACACTACACTACACCTACACAAAATAAAAAGTAAAACACTACACATACACATACCCATACACAGTCCCCCCCTCCCCCCCCCCACCAATAAAAAAAAATACGTCTTGTACAGTGTTTCCAAAACAGAGCCTCCGGCTGTTGAAAACCAACAACTCCTAGTATTGCCGGACAGCCACTGACTGTCCAGGCATGCTGGGAGTTTTGCAACAGCTGGAGACACCCTGTTTGGGAAACACTGCCGTGGGGTATTTTTGTGGCGGATTCAAATCCCCAATCTAGACTTCAAATGCGCATGGCGCTCTCTCACTTCGGAGCCCTATCATATTTCAAGGAAACAGCTTAGGGCCACATATGGGGTATCGCCGTACTGGGGAGAAATTGTGTTACAAATTTTGGGGGGCTTTTTCTCCTTTTACCCCTTATGAAAATGTAAAGTTGGGGTCTACACCAGCATGTTAGTGTAAAAAAATTAATTGTTGCACTAACATGCTGGTGTTGCCCCATACTTTTAATTTTCACAAGCGGTAAAAGGAAAAAAAAGACCCCCAAAATTTGTAACGCAATTTCTCCTGAATACGGAAATATCCCATATGTGGGCGTAAAATGTTCTGCGGACGCACAACAAGGCTCAGGAGTGAGAGCGCACTATGCACATTTGAGGTCTAAATTGGTGATTTGCACAGGGGTGGCTGACTTTGCAGCGGTTCTGACATAAATGCAAAACAATAAATACCCAGATGTGACCACATTTTGGAAACTACACCCCTCACGGAATGTAACAAGGGGTATAGTGAGCCTTAACACCCCACAGGTGTTTGACAAATTTTCGTTTAAGTTGGATGTTAAAATGAAATTATTTTTTTTTCACTAAAATTATGGTGTTACCCTTCATTTTTCATTTTCACAAGGGAGAATAGGAAAATAGCCCCCCAAAATTTGTAACCCCATTTCTTCTGAGTATATAAATACCCCATATGTGGCTGTAAAGTGCTCTGCGGGTCAACTACAATGCTCAGAAGAGAAGGAATGCCATTGGGATTTTGAAGAGAGAACAATGGACCCCCCACACACATGTGACCCCATTTTGGAAACTACACCCCTTACGTATTGTAATAAGGGATACAGTGAGCATTTACACCCCACAGGTGTCTGACAGATTTTTGGAACAGTGGTCCGTGAAAATAAAAAATTGAATTTTTCATTTGCACAGCCCACTGTTCCAAAGATCTGTCAAACGCCAGTGGGTTGTAAATGTTCACTGCACCCCTTATTAAATTCTGTGAGGGGTGTAGTTTCCAAAATGGGGTCACATGTGCGGGGGTCCACTGTTCTGGCACCACGGGGGGCTTTGTAAACGCACAAGGCCCCTGACTTCTATTCCAACCAAATTCTCTAACCAAATGCCCAATGTCGCTCCTTCTCTTCTGAGCATTGTAGTTCGCCCGCAGAGCACTTTACATCCACATATGGGGTATTCCAATATTCAGAAGAAATGGGGTTACACATTTTGGGAGGCTTTTTCTCCAATTACCCCTTGGGAAAATGAAAAACTTGGGGTAACATCAGCATTTTAGTGAAAAAAAAATCTCATTTTCAATTTTCCTGTCCAAATTTTGTGGAAATTTGTCAAACACCTGTGGGGTGTTAAGGCTCATTGTACCCCTTGTTACGTTCCTTGAGGGATTTAGTTTCCAAAATAGTATACCAAGTGATTTGTTTTTTTTCGCTGTTCTGGCACTATAGGGGCTTCCGAAATGCGACATTCCCCCCAAAAACCATTTCCGCAAAATTTGCTTTCCAAAAGCAAAATGTGACTTCTTCTCTTCTGAGCATTGTAGTTCACCAGCAGAGCACTTGATGTCCACACATGGGATATTTCCATACTCAGAAGAGATGGGGTTACAAATTTTGGGTGGCATTTTTTACTAATACCCATTGCAAAAATGTAAAATTTGGGGGAAAACCAGCATTTTAGTGAAAAAAAATTAAAATTCATTTACACATCCGACTTTAGCGAATAGTCGTCAAACACCTGTGGGGTGTTAAGGCTCACTGTACCCTTTGTTACGTTCCTTGAGGGAGATAGTTTCCAAATAGTATGCCATGTTGTTTTTGTTTTTTGCTGTTCTGGCACCATAGGGGCTTCCTAAATGTGACATGCCTCCCAAAAACCATTTCAGAAAAACTTTCTCTCCAAAATCCCATTGTCGCTTCTTCTCTTCTGAGCCTTGTAGTGCACCCACAAAGCACTTGACATCCACCTATGAGGTATTTTCTTACTCGAGAGAAATTGGGTTACAAATTTTTTTTTTTCTTCTCCTTTTACCCCTTGTAAAATTTCAAAAACTGGGTCTACAAGAACATGAGAGTGTAAAAAAATGAAGATTTTGAATTTTCACCTTCATTTTGCTGCTATTCCTATGAAACACCTAAAGGGTTAACACAATTTCTGAATGTCATTTTGAATACTTTAGGGGGTGCAGTTTTTATAATGGGGTCATTTATGGGGTATTTCTAATAAGAAAGCCCGTCAAATCCACTTCAAAACTGAACTGGTCCCTGAAAAATTCCGATTTTGAAAATGTTGTGAAAAATTGGAAAATTTCTGCTGAACTTTGAAGCCCTCTGATGTCTTCCAAAAGTAAAAACATGTCAACTTTATGATGCAAATATAAAGTAGACATATTGTATTTGTGAATCAATATATAATTTATTTGGGATGTCCATTTTCCTTACAAGCAGAGAGTTTCAAAGTTAGAAAAATGCAAAATGTTCAAAATTTTTATGAAATTTGGGGATTTTTCACCAAGAAAGGAAAGTAACGACGAAAATTTACCACTGTGTTAAAGTAGAATATGTCACGAAAGAACAATCTCTGAATCAGAATAATCGGTAAAAGCATCCCAAAGTTATTAATGCATAAAGTGATAGTGGTCAGAATTGCAAAAAAGGGCTGCGTCCTTAAGGTGAAAAAGGGCTCAGTCCTTAAGGGGTTAAATGGGCAGTCTCAGATACAAAAACGTTTTATATGTTGTGCATCTTGGCAAAACATTAACCTTTCTAATATTCTCCAAAAGAACATTTTATTTCCTTTTTATAGAAATCATGGTTTATAAAATTATGGCTGAAGCATAGGCATGGACACAGTCCAGTAAGTGAGGGTAGACTAGCACAGAGGAGTCCTATCACAGAGGAGTCCTATCAGACAGGAGAGAGCACATAGGAGTCCTATCAGACAGGAGAGAGCACAGAGGAGTCCTATCAGACAGGAGAGAGCACAGAGGAGTGCTAGCCTTCACTTACTGGACTTTGTTTATGCCTGTGCTTCAGCTTGGACAAAGCCATGATTTTATAAGCCAAGATTTCTATAAAATGGAAATACATTATTCTTATGAAGTATATTAGAAAGGTTAATGTTTTGCCAAGATGTATAACATACAAAGTTTTTGAATTTGACAGTGCCCATTTAAGTTTTGTTCCTTACGGTCCTTTGGTATAGCACAAAGAACATCAACTTAATGCTTAATTTAAACATAAATAAAATTGTCACAAAAAAATAGAGTACCTATGCTGAGGAAGCTTCAGCATAGGTAATAGGGTGAAACCTACCAGACGACATATCACTGACAAACTTACATTTTGCACACTATAGCAACCTATATATATATAGGGAGCAGTCTAACATGTAGAAAATAGAGGTTTCGCTAAAGGGTCTCTCCACAATCTCCTAAAGGGTCCCCCAACTCGTGCATGGATAGGGGGCTGAAATGGCCCCTTCATGCATCTGTATGGGAGCGTCAGGGATACACAAGTACAGCGGGAGATTGTGCGTGGTGGGTGGGGCACCGGGACCAGGGCCTTGCCAATTTTTTGCAATTTAATACTGGCTCAAATTTCATCTAGGTAAGTTAGTTGACTAAAGATAAGCTGGTGGTTATCCATGAGTCTAATATTTTGTAGTACAGATTTTCAGGGCTGCCCTATATGGTTTAGTGAGTGAGGCTAGAATACCCAGGCTCATGCTTATATTTTTGATAAGCTAGTTGATTATGTGGCTGTTCATTCAATATGCAAGAGCTAAGACTTGTATAGCAATGAAAGCATCTTTAGATTCCTGAGTACCTCTATTAATTCTATCAATTCTTTATACATATGGGTAAGTGGTTTCATGGAGGACAATAACTCTTTCTTCTTTTGGAGAACATAAGAAATAATATGACCTTGAAGAACTGCTTTTGCAGTAGCCCAAAAGAGGTTAAAGTAATCTGAATATTCAATGTTGTCTTCCATAAAAAATTCCCCACTGACCACACAAAATCATCAAAAGAATAGAGGTAAGCAGGAAATCGCCAATTAAATGAAATAATTTTATGTGTAAGCGACTGGTGAGTAGTCAGATATAACAGAGGGCAGAATCTCTGTGCCACCAAATACTAGACAGGCCCACCTCTGTGCCACCATATAGTAGGCAGGCCCACCTCTGTGCTACCATATAGCAGGCATGCCCACCTCTGTGCAACCAAACAGCAGGCATGCCCACCTCTGTGTCACTATTTAGCAGGCAGGCCCACCTCTGTGCCACCACATAGCAGGCAAACACACTTTAATGCCCCCATAGAGCCAACAGACCTAGTCTTCAATCTACAGTCCTGGACCTCTGCACAGTGGCTCAGATGCAATGTGACCTTCCAGGGTTAGGAAGATGGGGAGCTATTTTGAGATGTCTTTGATAAAGTTTTCTCCAAATAGACTATCAGTAGGGGATGTGGATTCGTTACTAGCTAAATGAGACAGTTGTGTACTTTTTATCAAGATTGTGCGTCGTTTTTCTGCACAAAATGCCGCGTTGGCATTACCCAATAAACACATACCACTCTGTGCCTAACCTTTAAGTATTTCAACATCCACTGGGATGCCCGCTGAAGTAGATGTTTCCGCTAAGTCCAACATTTTTGCAATGGGTCCAAGAATGTCCAAAAAATGTTTCATGGCATGATTTAAAAGAGCGGTCTAAGCCCTTTTTTGGGTGTTTACCTGTCTTTATTAAGTATATTACCAGAATTGGATCAATGTCTGGTGTAATGGCCACATTGGTGGGTAGAGAAGGTCTCAGGCATTCTGCCCGTAGTTTATTACATGCTGTCTTGTCAAGAGATCTACGGATCCACATGTTAACCCCTTAAGGACACAGCCCATTTTCACCTCTAGGACGCAGCCCTTTTTTGCACATCTGACCACTGTCACTTTAAACATTAATAACTCTGGAATGCTTTTACTTATCAATCTGATTCCGAGATTGTTTTTTCGTGACATATTCTACTTTAACATAGTGGTAAATTTTTGTGGTAACTTGCATCCTTTCTTGGTGAAAAATCCCAAAATTTGATGAAAAAATTGAAAATTTAGCATTTTTCTAACTTTGAAGCTCTCTGCTTGTAAGGAAAATGGATATTCCAAATATTTTTTTTTTGGATTCACATATACAATATGTCTACTTTATATTTTCATCATAAAATTGACAAGTGTTTACTTTTGGAAGACACCAGAGGGCTTCAAAGTTCAGCAGCAATTTTACAATTTTTCACAAAATTTTCAAACTCGCTATTTTTCATGGACCAGTTCAGGTTTGAAGTGGATTTGAAGGGTCTTCATATTGGAAATACCCCATAAATGACCCCATTACAAAAACTGCACCCCCCAAAGTATTCAAAATGACATTCAGTAAGTGTTTTAACCCTTTAGGTGTTTCACAGGAAAAGCAGCAAAGTGAAGGAGAAAATTCAAAATCTTCATTTTTTACACTTGCATGTTCATGTAGACCCAATTTTTGAATTTTTACAAGGGGTAAAAGGATAAAATTTATACTTGAATTTGTAGCCCAATTTCTCTCGAGTAAGCACATACCTCATATGTCTATGTAAATTGTTTGGCGGGCGCAGTAGAGGGCTCAGAAGCGAAGGAGCGACAAGGGGATTTTGGAGAGTATGTTTTTCTGAAATTGTTTTTTGGGGGCATGTTGCATTTAGGAAGCCCCTATGGTGCCAAAACAGCAACAAAAAAAAAACATGGCATACCATTTTGGAAACTAGACCCCTTGAGGAACGTAACAAGGAATTAAATGAGCCTTAATACCCCACAGGTGTTTCATGACTTTTGCATATGTAAAAAAATAATAATAATTTTTCACTAAAATGTGTGTTTCCCCCCAAATTTCACATTTTTGCAAGGGTTAATAGCAGAAAATACCCCCCAAAATTTGTAACCCCATCTCTTCTGAGTATGGAGGTACCCCATAAGTTGACCTGAAGTGCATTACGGGCGAACTACAATGCTCAGAAGAGAAGGAGTCATATTTGGCTTTTCGGAAGCAAATTTTGCTCTGGGGGCATGCCGCATTTAGGAAGCCCCTATGGTGCCAGGACAGCAAAAAAAAAACGACATGGCATACCATTTTGGAAACTAGACCCCTCGTGGAACGTAACAAGGGGTAAAGTGAACCTTAATACCCCACAGGTGTTTCACGACTTTTGCATATGTAAAAAAAAATATTTTTTTTTACACTAAAATGCTTGCTTTCCCCCAAATTTTACATTTTTACAAGGGATAATAGCAGAAAATACCCCCCAAAATTTGTAACCCCATCTCTTCTGAGTATGGAAATACCCAATAAGTGGACGTGAAGTGCACTGGGGGCGAACTACAATGCTCAGAAGAGAAGGAGCATCATTGAGCTTTTGGAGAGAGAATTTGGCCATGTGCATTTCCAAAGCCCCCCCGTGGTGCCAGAACAGTGGACCCCCCCACATGTGACCCCATTTTTAAAACTACACCCCTCACGGAAGGTAATAAGGTGTGCAGGGAGAATTTACACCCCACTGGCATTTAACGGATCTTTGGAACAGTGGGCTGTGCAAATTAAAAATTTTATTTTTCATTTTCACAGACCCCTGTTTCAAAGATCTGTCAGACACCTGTGGGGTGTAAATGCTCACTGTACCCCTTGTTACATTCCGTGAGGGGTGTAGTTTCCAAAATGGGGTCACATGTGGGTATTTATTGTTTTGCACTTATGTCAGAACCGCTGTAAAATCAGCCACCCCTGTGCAAATCACCAATTTAGACCTCAAATTTACATGGTGCACTCTCCCTTCTGAGCCTTGTTGTGCATCCCCAGAACACTTTGCGCCCACATATGGGGTATCTCCGTCCTCAGGAGAAATTGCGTTACAAATTTTGGAGGCTTTTTTTCTTTTACCGCTTGTGAAATTTTAAAGTATGGGGCAACACCAGTATGTTAGTGTACAAAAATGTTTTTTTTTTTACACTAACATGCTGGTGTAGACCCCAACTTTACCTTTTCATAAGGGGTAAAAGGAGAAAAAGCCCCCCAAAATTTGTTAGGCAATTTCTCCCGAGTACGGCGATACCCCATATGGGGTCCTAAACTGTTGCCTTGAAATACGACAGGGCTCCAAAGTGAGAGCGCCATGTGCATTTGAGGCCTAAATTAGGGATTTGCATAGGGGTGGACATAGGGGTATTCTACACCAGTGATTCTCAAACAGGGTGCCTCCAGCTGTTGCTAAACTCCCAGCATGCTTGGACAGTCAATGGCTGTCCGGAAATGCTGGGAGATTTTGTTTTGCAACAGCTGGAGGCTCCGTTTTGGAAACACTGCTGTAGGATACGTTTTTCATTTTTATTGGGGGGGAAGGGGTGGTGGTGGGGGGGGGGCAATGTACGTGTGTATATGTAGTGTTTTACTCTTTATTTTATGTTAGTGTAGTGTAGTGTTTTTAGGTTACATTCACACTGACGGCGGATTACACTGAGTCTCCCGCTAGGAGTTTGAGCTGCGGCTGCTGCAGCTCAAACTTGAAGCAGGGAACTCACTGTAATCCGCCGCCAGTGTGACTGTAACCTGTACATTCACATGGGAGGGGGGGGGGCAAAATTACAACTCACAGCATGCACTGACAGAACGTGCATGCTGGGAGTTATAGTTTTGCAACAGCTGGAGGCACACTGGTTGGAAAATACTGAGTTAGGTAATAGAACCTATTACCTAACTCGGTATTTCCCAACCAGTGTGCCTCCAGCTGTTGCAGAACTACAACTCTCAGCATGTACTGATTGCCAAAGGGAATGCTGGGAGATGTAGTTATGCAACAGCTGGAGGCACGCAAGTACAACTCCCAGCATGCCGAGACAGCCATTTGCTGTTCCTGAATGCTGGGAGTTGTAGTTTTGCAAGATTTAGAGGGGTTCAGTATGGAGATCACTGACAGTGGTCTCTAAACTGTGGCCCTCCAGATGTTGCAAAACTACAAATCTCAGCATGCTAAGACAGCAAACTGCTGTCTGGGCATGCTGGGAGTTGTAGTTTTGTAACATCTGGAGGGCTACAGTTTAGAGACCACTGTCAGTGATCTCTAGCCTGAACCCCTCTAAATCTTGCAAAACTACAACTCCCAGCATGCCAACACAGCAAACAGCTGTCAAGGCATGGTGGGAGTTGTAGTTTTGCAACATCTGGAGGGCGACAGTTTAGAGGCCACTCTCTAAACTGTCGCCCTGCAGATGTTGCTAGGCAACAGACTCCCGGACACGCGGCGTCATACTCACCTCCACCGCCGCCGTGATCACAGCCGCCGCCGGGTAAGTGATCGCCGCTGCCGCCGCCGCCGCTACTACACGGTTCCCCCCGCTGTGCCCGGACACCGATGGGTGGGCATAGCGGGGGGAACCGAACTTTAACCCCCCCGCCCCCAGTCTGCTATTGGTCGGTCGCTCGGCCGATCAATAGCAGGGATAGGAGGGGTGGCAACCCTGCCACCTCACTCCTATCTCTTCAAGGGGGATCGAGGGTGTCTTGGACACCCTCGATCCCCCTTATTTTATCGCGGAGCCGCCGTTGAAAATCCCCCTGCAAACACCATAGATGCCGTGATCAGAACTGATCACGGCATCTATGGGGTTAATGCTGTCGGGACCGGCGCGATCGCGGCCCCGGCAGCTGCGATGGGACTCCGGCTGTGATTGACAGCTGAGTCCCACCCGCGATCTCCTGCGCTGCCCGCGGCAGAGCAGGAGATCGCTTGGACGTATGCATACGTCCATTTGCGCGAACGTGTAATTCGCCTGGACGTATGCATACGTCCAATAGCGGGAAGGGGTTAATATATTTTAGGACCTGTTGTGGTATCCATTCCCCTGATCTGGGGTGTTTGATATGAGATGGATCAAAGTAGGGTACTACACTTCTATCTAAAATGACCTAATCTGATTTTCAGTAATGGGGATATTTGAATCGCCCTCATCAGAAATATCTGAATAAAATTCTATATCTTTATCAGATTCCTTCAAATCTATAGTTAAGTAGTCACTGGAGGATTCCTGAAATGAGTCAGGTTTGACCCGTTTTGAGGCTTTCCTGGCCCGTTTTGTTCTTCCTCACTGGAGTAGGGTCTGGGGTGCATTATAATGGCACCAGTCATATTGCTACTAACATAAGAGTGGCCTTCAGAATGAATCTGACCAACTCCCTGGTGATGTTTTGAGGAGATATGGTCGGTAGGGGTTAAATGTCACTTTTTGGCCAAATGTTTAGGACCTTTGAAAGGTCTGTCAGTCTCATCAACAGACCAGAATTTATCAGAATGAGGTATAGGAATGGTTTGAGCCTTTTGAGTGTTAGACTGAGAAATGTCAGAAGCCACAGTTCTAGCAATAGAATCATGCATGGTCAGCATGGCTGACTGGACTGCTGTCTGAACAGAGTCATTGACCAATAATTCTAGACATAATTGTAGACATTTTGATAGAAAAATGTCTATGCAGATTATATATAATAATATAATAACCAAAGTATATGAGCTGGAATGGTGAATGTGGTAAATGTATATATTGCAATACATAAATGAGATGATAATACAGTGGTCCCTCAAGTTACAATATTAATTGGTTCCAGGACGACCATTGTATGTTGAAACCATTGTATGTTGAGACCATAACTCTATGAAAACCTGGTAATTGGTTCTAAAGCCCCCAAAATGTCATCCAAAAATAGGGAAAAATGAGAATTAAAAAAAATAAGTAGATAACTAATACAGATAAAGCAAGTTCTTTATAAAAGTAAGAAAGATCTGCTGGGAGCTGTAAATCACTGTCTATGTAGAGAACAGGAGCTTCTTCAGGGTCTTGTACAGTACAAGCAATGTCCTAGAAAAGTAACATGGAGCCGCCCTCACCTGGTGTCCAAAGGAACAGCTAACTGTGGCACAGGTTGAGAGTAGTACAGAACATGTAGTACCTCCCTGTACTGTAGGGGGCGCTACCAGACAGGAATTCAGTGCATACACTTCTGTAATACAGGTGTTTTACCAGTGAATGCCCATTCTGATTGGTCATTTCTTCCAGTCATTGACATGTTTCACAGATCTGGACTGTCCATAGCATTGTATGTTGAAACTATTTTATGTTGAGGCCATTGTAAGTTGAGGGTTCACTGTATAAGATAAATGGGGATATAAGGTAAATGGGGATAGAGAAGGGATAGAAAATGTATTTTATTATTTTATAGGACAGATATGAATAATGAAAGCAGAGGAATTAGGTATGTGTATATATATATATATATATATATATATATATACAGTATATATACAACACACTGAATAAGGGTTACCTAGATAGCAACAGAAGGTGGTGTTATTCTCCCATTTGAAGATAGTAACGGGCCAGCTGTAGGAGACGAAGTAAGAAGTAGCCGACGTCCCGTAGGGCGCGCGCCAGAGCTTTAAAATTTAAAGGGCCAGTGCGCCCATAATTATCACTCACACCTGACACTATTCTTTAAAGTCCCAGCACCTCCCCCACTTCTCTGCCGGATCTTTAGTGCCATTTGCCTGAGAGAAAGCGTTCCCATTGCCTGTTTTGCCATTCCCGTGTATCCAGACCTTCCTGCTACGTTTTTTGCAGCCTGCCTTGACCCTCTGCTACGTTTGAGTACGCTACAGCCTCATCCTTCTATACCTCGCCTTGCCCAGTTACCTGTGTGGTTGAGCCGGGGTTTCGCCTGCCGCAGCAAGCCCATCCTGCCTTGCAGCGGGCTTTGGTGAAGACCAGCAGCACCTTAGACTCCGCTCCCCGATACAGTCCGAGTCTTCTGCCACACAGGTGGAGGATCCAGTTCCAGCTTCGTGACAGCCTACATGCAGGTGTGTGACAGCAAGATCCGGCCATGGATCCAACTGGGGTTCCTCTGCCAGATAACTCGAATCTTGCATCTATCGTGGCGCTCCAGTCACAGCAGTTGGCAAAGCAGGCACAGCAGCTTAACCAGCTATCCGCCATGATGCAACAGCTGCCGCAGCCTCAGCCTCCTCCTCCAACTCCAGTACAGCCTCCCGCTGCTGCAGTCTCCTCCGGGACCAAACTCCATTTGTCACTTCCAGAAAAATATGAGGGGGATCCCAAGTCCTGTCGTGGTTTTGTGACGCAGTGCTTCATGCACATTGAACTCATGACGGATCAGTTCTCCGCGGAACGTGCAAAGGTGGCCTTCGTCATTAGTCTCCTATCTGGAAGGGCTTTGGCCTGGGCAACCCCGCTGTGGGATCGCAGTGATGTCGTCACTACAAATCCCCAGGCATTCCTGACGGAATTTCACACTGTCTTCGAGGAACCTGCTGAAGCTTCCTCCGCAGATAATCTGAATCTTTCTCAGGGCAACTCCACCGTTGGCGAGTATGCCATCCGGTTCCAAACCCTGGTGTCGGAGTTGTCCTGGAATAATGACTCTCTCTGTGCTACACAATAATGAAGCTCACTGTGCTTCAAGAGAGGATTATCAAGTCAAATTAAAGATGTCCTCGCTGTCCGGGAATTGCCATTTACCTTGAACAAACATAAACAATTGGCATCCCGGATAGATATCCGTTTCTCCGAGCGATGAGAGGAACTACGACAAGAAAGGGAGTCTGCACGACCTCGGTGCTTCCCTCATCTGGCGCCAGTCTTCCACCAGCCACCGTAACCTTCTACGTTGCTATTCATGTGGATCGGTCTCCCTTGACCCTGCAAGAAAGGACTCGCCGACGAACCGAAAATCTTTGTCTTTACTGCGCCAGTGCAGACCACTTCCTTAAGGATTGTCCTCTGCGTCCTCAGCCACAGGGAAACTCTCACACCTAAGATTCATAGGAGAGGCCTCCCTAGGTGTGAATTCTCCGTTCTGGCATTCCTGGACTCTGGCTCATTGGGAAACTTTACTGAAGCCTCCCTTGTGCATAAGTATCCTCTACCAGTGTTCCGCCTCCTGAAACCCCTGTACATCTCTACGGTCAATGGAGAAAAACTGGACTGTACCGTGCTATACCGCACAGAACCCCTGTCCATGCAAGTAGGATTCCTGCATAAGGAGAACTTGTCCTTCTACGATCTCCCACACTGTACTTCTCTGCTTCTGCTTGGTCTACCTTGTTACAACTCCATACCCCACAGCTGGATTGGAAAACTGGAGAAGTCCTTCGCTGGGGTCCACATTGCAGCAGCCATTGTATGCATCTACGTGTAATTAAGTTGGAACCAACTTCTAGACCTCTGCCTGGTCTGCCCTCTTTCCTCCAGGACTTTGCTGACATCTTCAGCGAAAAGCAAGCTGAAGAATTGCCTCCACACCGTCCCTACGATTGCCCTATAGATTTACTGCCCAGTACCATTCCTCTCAGGGGCAGAATTTACCCTTTGTCTTTCCCAGAAACTCAGGCCATGGCAGACTACATCCAAGAAAACCTTCGGAAGGGGTTTACCAGGAAGTCCTCTTCTCCTGACGGAGCCGGGTTCTTTTTCGAGAAAAAAAACAGTTCTTTGCGACCTTGTATCGACTACCGTGGTTTGAATAAAATTACTGTAAAAAAACGCTATCCACTACCTCTAATCTCAGAATTATTTGATCGCCTGAGAGGTGCCAGAATCTTCTCAAAACTTGATCTACGTGGGGCTTACAATTTGATTCGTATTCATAAAGGGGACGAATGGAAGACTGCGTTCAATACCAGTGATGGACATTTCGAGTATCTTGTCATGCCATTTGGACTCTGTAATGCTCCAGCAGTCTTTCAGGAGTTCGTCAACGATAATTTTTGAGATCTTCTATACTCTTGTGTCGTTGTCTATTTGGATGACATACTCATCTATTCGCCCAATATTCAATCTCATCGGTCCCACCTCCGCCAAGTCTTGCAGCGTCTCCGTAAAAATCGTCTCTATGCCAAACTTGAAAATTGCACTTTTGAAAAAACCAGCCTTCCTTTCTTGGGCTATATTGTTACAAGTCATGGTCTCCAAATGGATCCCGACAAGCTGTCTGCAGTTCTGGACTGGCCACAACCTTCTGGTTTGAAAGCGACCCAGCGCTTCCTTGGTTTTGCCAACTACTATTGGCAATTTATGCCTCACTACTCTACTCTGGTAGCTCCCATCGTCTCGCTTACCAAAAAGACGGCTAATCCAAAGGTGTGGACACCAGAGGCTGAAGAAGCTTTCAAACAGTTGAAGTCTGCCTTTGCTTCTGCTCCTGTCTTATCTAGATCTGATCCTAACAAGCCATTTTCCTTGGAAGTGGATGCTTCCTCTGTTGGAGCTGGGGCAGTATTAAAGGGGTATTCCAGGCAAAACCTTTTTATATATATATATATATATATATATATATATATATATATATATATCAACTGGCTCCGGAAAGTTAAACAGATTTGTAAATTACTACTATTAAAAAATCTTAATCCTTCCAATAGTTATTAGCTTCTGAAGTTTTCTGTCTAACTGCTGAATGATAATGTCACGTCCCGGGAGCTGTGAATGATGGGAGAATATCCCCATAGGAACTGCACAGCTGGACTTGAGTCATCAGAGAGCAATTAGACAGAAAACAACAATTCAACTTCAGAAGCTAATAACTATTGGTAGGATTAAGATTTTTTAATAGAAGTAATTTACAAATCTGCTTAACTTTCCGGAGCCAGTTGATATATAAAAAAGTTTGGGCCTGGAATACCCCTTTAACACAAAAATCTACTAAGGGAAAAACTTGCGGCTTTTTCTCTTAAACCTTCTCCCCTGCGGAGAGAAATTATACTATTGGAGATCACAAGCTCTTAAGGCTTTAAGCTGGCCTTAGAAGAGTGGCGTCACCTCTTGGAAGGCTCGGTACATCCTGTCACAATTTATTCAGACCACAAGAATCTGTTTTATCTTAAGTCAGCCCATCGTCTCAACCCACAACAGGCCCGATGGTCTTTATTTTTTTCCAGATTCAACTTCTTCATCCACTTCCATCCTGAAGAAAAGAATGTCCGAGCTGACGCCCTTTCCAGGTCCTCAGATGTGCACGACGGTGAATCTCTTCCACAGCATATTATCCAGCTGGAGCATCTCATTTCTACAGCACCAGCAAGTCTCCAACATCTACCTCCTGGAAAGACTTACGTATTTCCTCGTATGAAACTCCGTTTTTTGAAATGGGGACATTCTTCTCTTCTGACAGGCCATCCTGGTATTCGCAAGTCTCTACAGCTCATCTCCAGACATTATTGGTGGCCAACTTTGAAAAGGGATGTCGTTGATTTTGCTCGGTCCTGCTTAGTCTGTGCCTGGGACAAGACACCCCGTTCCAAGCCAGCAGGTCTGCTTCAGCCCTTGCCAGTTCCTGAGCTTCCTTGGTCCGATATTGCCATGGACTTCTTTACAGACCTTCCATCTTCCCATGGTAATGCTGTCATATGGGTGGTAGTGGATGGATTTTCTAAAATGGCTCAATTTGTACCGCTACCTGGCCTTCCATCAGCACCACAGCTTGCCAAGCTTTTTCTTCATCATATCTTTCGTTTGTATGGACTCCCTTCCCATATTGTTTCTGACCAAGGGGTTCAGTTCGTCTCTAAATTCTGGCGGGCCCTATACTCACGTCTACAAATTAAGTTGGATTTCTCCTCAGCTAATCATCCACAATCCAATGGATAGGTCGAGAGGGTGAATCAGGTTTTGGGAGACTATCTACGCCATTTTTTTAAGGGAGTCAAGATGACTGGGTTGATCTGCTACCTTGGGCAGAGTTCTCCTACAATCACAAGGATTCCGATTCCACAAGTGCTTCACCCTTCTTTGTGGTCTATGGACTTCACCCTCGTCTTCCTCATCCCTTGTCATCTTCCTCTGGAGTTCCTGCTGTTGATGAAGAAGTGCGGAATTTTTCTTCGGTCCGGAGGAGAGGTCTTGGGAGCTGCAGGACAATATTCTGGACAAAGACCTTGTCAAGAAATTTTTGAGCCGCAAAAGGAGGGGGAGACCAAAAAGGGGGGGGGGTGCTGTTACAATTTGCGCTCTGGCCGCACATGTCAGCCGCGAGCGCATTGTCCCTGCTCCCGGCGGGGTCGGGATTCGCATCGCGAATCCCGGCCTGTCACCTACCTGCTTCCTCTGCTACTGTGCTCCAGCCCCGGCGCGCGTGTCCCCATCCCGTAGGGCGCGCGCGTTCTGGAGCTTTAAAATTGAAAGGGCCAGTGCGCCAATAATTAACACTCACACCTGACTCTATTCTTTAAAGTCCCTGCACCTCCCCCACTTCTCTACCAGATCTTCAGTGCCATTTGCCTGAGAGAAAGTGTTCCGATTGCCTGTTTTGCCATTCCCGTATATCCAGACCTTCCTGCTACGTTTTTTTACTACGAACCTTTGCCGCCTGCCTTGACCCTTTGCTACGTTTGACTATGCTACAGCCTCATCCTTCGGTACCTCGCCTTGCCCAGTTACCTGTGTGGTCGAGCCGTGTCAGGGGTAGCGACCTGGGTTTCACCCGCCGCAGCAAGCCCATCCTGCCTTGCGGCGGGCTCTGGTGAAGACCAGCGGGACCTTAGACTCTGCTCCCCGATACGGTCCAAGTCATCTGCCACACAGGTGGAGGATCCACTTCCAGCTTCGTGACAGCCTACATCCAGGTGCGTGACAGGGCCCCAGCTGCCCAGCACCCTGGCTTTCTCCATGCACAGAGTGACCTTCAGGATCTTCATCTCATGGTAACAGCTATACCTCCTTATCCCTTCATGTACAAAAACATTTGGCACAACAAGCATTCATGTGTTCTGTATGGGGAGAGGTCAGAGTAGGCTGCTGTCAAACTACTTTGATGCCAGCTTATCTCCCTGAGAACAAAAGGATCAGGAAATTTAAATCCAACATGCCTGACCATTCTTTCCATCAACAACATCTGAAAGGGGAGAGTCAGGAGGCCAGACTACCATATACAATAGACACTCAGCAGGTCCTGACAAAATTGTCAAGTTCAGCTGATTTTTTGTGTATGAGGGCCTTTACTAAAATGTAATCCCATAGACAACTGCTGGGGACAGGGCTAGGTCAAGAGGTAGGTAGGAAAGGCCTTGGATCCCTGGGCTAGGGAGCACCACTTTAACTGCAATCATCCTTGGGGTGCAGGCTGTCATGGGTCTGCAAACTATAGGGTTTTATTATCTGGTGAAATCTTCCTCTAACTGGCACGGGCAGGGCTTCGGCGCTTAACTGGCACTGACGTCAGCGCTCCTTATGAATATTCATCTCCCTTCCCCCCAGTTAGGAGCAGCGAAGAGAGGGAGTACTGGAGGTAGGGGGGATGAATATTCATAAGCGGTGCTGACGCCAGTGCCAGTTAAGTGCCGAAGCCCCGCCCGTGCCAGTTACAGGAAGATTTCAACAGATAATAAAACTACAATTGCGGGAGAACGGCAGCGCAGATCCAGACAAGGTAGGGCTCATTTTAATCAGCATCTCCCGCACTATCTATCAGTACCTGTGGATAGTGCGGGAAAAAACAAGTGATGGTTTTCCTTTAAAGGACAACTTTAGTGCAATATAACTTATTCCCTATCCGAGCACTTGGGGACTGGGCTGCGGCAGTATGCTAGAAAGGGGGCATTCCATCCCCGCATGATGCGACGACCCCATAGATATACATGGAGGGGGTGTGTCTTCCGCGGCTTTCTGCTGGGGACGACACTGCACTTCCTGCAGACTGCCGCAGCCCCGTCCAGGAGATCGCGAGGGGCCCCAGCACTTGGACCCCCCTGCGATCTATAACTTATCCCCCTATCCTTTGGATAGGGGGTAAGTTATATTGCACTACAGATGTCCTTTAAGGAGCACCTATCTAACTACCGGGGACATGGCTTGATAAAGGCTGCATATGCGCAGCTGAAACGTTGCCCTTTTTTAACTAGATGGAATAAACGCTTCTTCACGTTTTTTTCACCATTACTTGGAGTGCTGCGGTCTTCTTGAATATCTAACTACCGGGGACATATATATACTTACTGGGTGACACCTATTAACCTACTGGGGGTAGCTGCCTACTAGTAGGCACCTATGTTCTAAGAGGGGCATTATTACCATTTGAGGTACTATGGATGGGGAAAAGGCAAGTATGATGCTGAAAGGTGTGGAGAATAAAATGTTTGTCCAGCAGGTTCAGCGGATACAAGTCGTGGATTGGTAAAGTTGTCATGATGAGAAACTACTCTGATCAGAGAACATCACCTGTGAGTTATTGGATTTAATTGCACTGTAATCACTTATTTGACCTGCAGAGCCTGTGTACAGCTGTACTACTGTATGGTCACTGCATTTAGATATTTTAATCTGTGTTAAGGGGGTTCTCTTTAGTACAGTACCGTGGTCCCCCAAGTTATTAATTGGCTCCAGGATTAACATTGTATGGTGAAACCAGAGACATTTGAAGACAACACAAAGTAAAATTTCAAAAGCATTTGATGGGGAAGATTTGTCAAAACCTGTGTTGCGGAAGAATGGTACAGATGCCCATAGCAACCAATCAGATTGCTTCTTCCATTTTTTTAAAAGGTCTCTAAAATATGAAAGAAGTGATCTGTGGTGTCCCAGTAGGGGATATAGTCCCATACAGTACTTAGGCCCTGTCAGGTTGAGTCCCTCTATGTCCTAGGGGCTCTCCTGCAGTGTCTCCCCATTGTGTTATCTGTATATTAGGTGTATTAGGTATAAAGGACCTTTAAGGACCTTTGAGTTAGTCACATGATGTTGTTGTCACATGTTTGTTTCCCAGCTAACCAGATGACCTCCAGCTTGACCTATAGGCTTCTTGCTTAGCCCCCTTTATAAGAGAGGCAGCCATTACAATCTCTCTCTTATGACTCCTGCTGAGATACAGTAAAGACCAGACATCTTGGAGCCAGTGTCCAGCACCTCTGGAGGCCCTTAAGCCTAACCAGCAGCCACATGTCAGTAAGTCAAGTCATCTATGTCTGCTGTCACTACCTACAGTCAAGTCTATAGTCCAGTCTATTATAGTCAGCGTGGCTGAGTTGAAGTCTGTCCAAACACTGCAAGTCCCGGCAAGCTGCAAGGTACCCTGTGTTACTGGTCACCTCTCTGGGATCCTGGCCTAGCTGTAGAGACTGTTACCATCTGTCTACCTCAGTAAAGCTACCGTTATCGCTAACCTGGTCTTGGACTATTATTATCCTGCCTAACCTAGGGATAGCGGAGCTACCTTCGTGTGGTTACTTAGGGAAAACCACACCCTGGTGTTACAAACATTTAGGGATTAATACCATCCACCCCTGGGCTACAACATCTGCCCCATACACCTCATCACACCCTGTGGCTCACCACAAAACGTTGGCATCACGAACAGGATACGGGTGTGTGCCTTAGCCATAAAGCCACAAATCCTCCCCCCTAGTCTGAGCCTGAATTGTGTCCAAGAAAAATCGAATGCCGATGCAAAAAAAGTTTGGGCCAGAAAAGTGTACAAGACTGTCCTCATGGCTGTCCTCAAGAGTTATTAGCAGGTGTTGATAAAGTAGTGGGGGAGGTGAAGGAAAGACTGTTAACCGTCATTGCAGAGTATGTAGAGTCAGTACCTGAAGGGGTTAAAAAGAGTCCGGTGTTTCCGGCGTGCAGGAACAGTCGCAGCTCGGCCCCGTCAGTCCCCAGTGGCGACGCCTCTTCAGTGTTGCGAGGAGGAACTAAATGTCCGCCCTGTGTTGCACAGGGGAAGACTTTACCAACCGGACCAAAACAGGAAGTTCCCCGGGCGCAGCCATATTGAAGGTTCCAGCGGCTGCGTCTGGCTCTGCGATATACAGTCAAGCATGCACCTGCTGCAGCGCAGACTCTGCATAAACCAACGATCTCCTGCAGTAAGCCTCTGGCACCGGTGGCGACCCGCATTAACTCCTTAGTGCCCAGCAGAGTCCCTGGGTACGTGCCATATAGTGGGGAAGCACCTTACCAAAAATCTTAAAGAGACATCACACTCAAATCATCTTAAAGAGACGGCACACTCAAAACATCTTAAAGCGACAGAGTGCTCAATTCATCTTAAAGTGGTGGCATACTCTAAAAATCTATAAGATGTCAGCACTGGTATTCTTAGGTAATCCTGTCCTCCCTATCTACAATGGAGACCCCTTCAAGGAGAAGATCCAGAGTTTGTTTGTCTTTTACTCTCTCCCACCTAATCAACAGGTGCAGCTGCTCACAGGACAACTACAAGGACCAGCACTTGAGGAAGTCCACACCTGGCCCGCCTCTGAGAAGGTGACTGTAGAGCAGATCTTTGTGGTTTTAATGATTTTTATTGGTTTTTGAGAACATTTTTAGAACAAGAAATGTTGGCCAAAGAAAACAAAACACGGCCAAAAGAACATTACAAAACAATGTATCATATTCGTATTGAATTTGAATCGAACAAACACTCAGTAGTATTATAGGTTTGTCTATCTAAAAAATTGAATCAAAAAATTATAAGGATATGAAGGGCTTTACCAGGTATTTGAGCCACAGTCTCCATCAGAGGTACATCTCCGATTGTATGTGACAGAAACCAGGTGAGACTCTAAGAGCTTATTCCGTAGCCCTACAGAATGCCCTAGAGACTGTTCAAAAAATAGATGGTATCACACCCGAGCAGGGCAACAAGGTGTTAAAGGGGTACTACTGTGGAAACCTTTTTTTTATTTTATTTTTTTTAAATCAACTGGTGCCAGAAAGTTGTGACACTTGTAAATCACTTCTATTAAAAAAATCTTAATCCTTCCAATACTTTTTAGGGGCTGTATACTAAAGAAAAATCCAAAAAGAAATGCATTTCCTGTGATGTCCTGACCACAGTGCTCTCTGCTGACCTCTGCTGTCCATTTTAGGAACTGTCCAGAGAAGCATATGTTTGCTATGGGGATTTTCTCCAGTTCCTAAAATGGACAGCAGAGGTCAGCAGAGAGCACTGTGGTCAGGACATCACAGGAAATGCATTTCTTTTTTGGATTTTTTAGTAAACAGCCCCTAAAAGGTACTGGAAGGATTAAGATTTTTTAATAGAAGTGGTTTACAAATCTGTTTAACTTTCTGGCACCAGTTGATTTAAAAAAAAAAAAGTTTTCCACCGTAGTACCCCCTTTAACCCCTTAATGACCAAGCCCATTTTCACCTTAAGGACCAGGCCAATTTTATTTTTGTGTTTTCGTTTTTCCTCCTCGCCTTCTAAAATCCATAACTCTTTTATATTTCTATCTACAGACCCACATAAGCATTTGTTTTTTGAGTGACCAATTGAACTTTGTAATGAAACCTCTCATTTTACCATAAAATGTACGGCGAACCCCCCCAAAAAATTTTTTAGGGTGAAAATTTTTATGAAAAGCAAAATTTTGCACATTTTGGGGGGGTTCATTTTCACACTGTACAATTTACGGTAAAAATGACGTGTGTTCTTTATTCTGTGGGTCAGTATGATTAAAATGATACCCATGGCTAGATACTTTTATACCGCTTAAAAAAAAATCTAAAACATTTTGTACAAAATCAGTAATCTAAAATCGCCCTATTTTGACCACCTATAACTTTTTCATTTTTCCGTATATAGGGCGGTATGAGGGCTAATTTTTTGCGCCGTCATCTGTACTTTTTTTAGATCGTTTTTTTATTAATTTTTTTTGAATAAAATATGACAAAAAAGCAGCATTTTTTTAAAACATTTTTACGTTTACGCCATACGGGATCATTAACATTATATTTTGATAGTTCGGACATTTACGCATGCGGCAATACCAAATATGTTTATTAGAAAATAAATATTTATTAGAAAATGTTACGCTTTTTAGGGATAAAATGGGAAAAACAGACAATTTTCATTTTTATTGGGGGAGGGGATTTTTTTTACTTTTTATTTTTACATTTTTCAACTTTTTTTTTACACTTTTTATGTCCCCATAGGGGACTATCTATAGCAATCCTTTGATTGCTAATACTGTGCAGTGCTATGCATAGGACACAGCACTGCTCAGTATTGTCGGTGAGCTTCTGCTCTGGTCTGCTCGATCTCAGACCAGAGCAGAAGACCCCGGGAGACGGCCGGAGCCAGGTGAGGGGACCTCCGGCCGCCATGCTGGATGATCGGATCGCCGCGGCAGCGCTGCGGGCGATCCGATCATCCAATCAAAGTACCGCAATGCCGCAGATGCCGTGATCTGTATCGATCACGGCATCTGAGGGCTTAATGGCGCGATCGCGGATGTCGGCAATTACGGGCGGGTCCCCGGCTGCTGGTAGCAGCCGAAACCTGCCATGTATGACGTGAGCACCCTTCCGATGCTCGTGGTCATACACAGGATGTAAATTTATGTCCTGGTGCAGGAAGTCCCGCCAAACCAGGACGTACATTTACGTCCGTGGTCGTTAAGGACCCAGCCAATTTTCACTATAGGACCCGGCCATTTTTTGAACATCTGACCACTGTCACCTTAAACATTAATAACTCTGGGATGCTTTTACCTTTCATTCTGATTCCGAGAAAGTTTTTTTTGAGACATATTCTACTTTATGTTAGTGGTAAAATTTTGCCGATACTTGCATCATTTCTTGGTGAAAAATTCAAAAATTTGATAAAAAAATTGAACATTTTGCATTTTTTTTACTTTGAAGCTCTCTGCTTATAAGGAAAGCATTAATTTTTAACGTAAATTTGTTTTCCCTTAGTCCTAACAGCAGCACAAGTGGGGTGTTCTGCCCCTGTGAAGCTGGCAGGACGGTGGAATTTTTAATTCCGCCCAAGTAATTAAAGACTTAATTAGACCCCCCATATAAGGCCTCCTCCCTTAGGCCACATTGCTTAATAACAAGTAAAACAAAATAATTTGGGTGGGAAAATTTGTGTGCTGCTGTTAGGACTAAGGGAAAACAAATTTACGTAAAAAATTAACGCTTCCCTTACGTTCTAACCAGCAGCACAAGTGGGGACTTAGCAAGTAACAACACAAATAGGGAGGGACTACGGCAGAGTGGCACTTAGGATTGATTGCCCGAAGGCCAACTCTTCCGAACATTTGCCATTAACCCTGTAATGACTAATAAATGCATTATACGTGCTCCAGGAGGCAGCAGCGCAGACTTGTTCTAGAGGAACAGTTTTTCTTTCTGCAAAAGAAGTAGAGACTGCCCTAGTGGAATGGGCAGTGACAAAGGCAGGAGGAGCTAACTCCTGGGCTACAAAAGCCTCCCGGATTGCCTCTTTAATCCATCTACTCAGAGAGGGTTTAGAGGCTTTAAGACCTTTGTTCTTCCCAGAAAAGGAAACAAGAAGGTGCTCCGATCTTCTAAATTCTCCAGTTCTTGAGATGTAAATTCTGAGGATTCTTGAAATGTCCAGAGTATGGTCAGCAGCTTCCTCGGGAGAGGATGGATTAGGACGCAGAACTGGAAGGGATATAGCTTGATTGATGTTGGAGAACGTCGGGACCTTAGGAACAAAGGTGGGCAAAAATCTCAACAGGACTCTATCCTGGAGAAAAAGCGTATAAGGCTCGAAAGCCGAAAGGGCCTGAAGCTCGCCAATCCTTTTGGCTGAGGTTATGGCCAATAAGAAGGTGACTTTAAGGGACAAATACCTAAAGTCGACTTCTTCCAGAGGTTCAAAGGGGTGTGAGCATAACCCCTTAAGAACAATGGTCAAATCCCATTTGGGAATGGGTCTGAGAACTGTAGGTTTAAGTCTTTCAGCCCCTTTGAGGAATCTTCTAACCAGGGATTCTTGTGATAAAGATCTGCCTAAAAAGGCAGAGAGCGCTGAAACTTGAACCCTCAGAGTGGATGGGCTAAGACCCTTGTCAAGGCCATCCTGAAGGAAACGTAAAATTGCCAAAAGAGGAGGATCTGAGGTTACTACCTCTTTCGTAGCACACCATCGAAGGAAAATCTTCTTTATCCTAGAATAGACTTTGTTTGTAGACTCTGCTCTAGAGTGTGCAATAGTTCTCAAGACCTCCACAGGAAGCCCACTACTTAGTAGGGTCCTGTCAATCTCCAGGCTGTCAGATTGAGTCTCCTCAGATCTAGGCAGGAGCCTGTGTTGTGAGACACAAGGTTCTGCACGTGGGGAAGCCTCCAATAACACCCCTGACTCATCCTCATGAGTTGGGTGAACCAGGACCTCTTGGGCCAGAATGGAATGAGGGCAATCACTGAGGTCTGGTCTTGCCTGACTTTCATCAATACCCTTGGTATCATGGAAAGTGGAGGGAATATGTAGGCCAGCCTGAACCTCCATGGAATGGACAGAGCGTCTATCGCCACTGGATTGTCCTCTTTGTAAAGAGAGCAAAACTTGTTCACCTTGGCGTTCAGACGAGTTGCCATGAGATCTATCTCTGGCATACCCCACCTTAGGGTTATCTTCTTGAAGATGTCTTCGTTCAGGGACCATTCCCCTTGGACCGGAAGCCCGCGACTTAGACGATCTGCCACTATGTTGAGATCCCCCTTGATGTGGACTGCAGAAAGGTGGGTTAGATTGAGCTCTGCCCAAGAAAGAATTAGTCCGGTCTCCTTGAGGAGCACTTGGGACTTTGTGCCACCCTGTCTGTTGATGTAAGCCACCACAGTGGTGTTGTCTGACCGAACTCTTATCGCTTTCCCTAGAATAAGGGGTGCGAAATGGAGAAGAGCTAGACGAACTGCTCTCAGTTCTCTCATGTTGGAGGAGAGAAGTCTCTCCTGATGGTTCCAAGTACCCTGTACTGGATTCTCGTCCAGATGGGCTCCCCAGCCCAGAAGGGAGGCGTCCGTGGTTAAAGTGATCCACTGAGGTTGAATCAAGGACTTCCCATCTGTCAGATTCGTCCACCATCTGAGAGATGCACGGACCTCGGTCGACAGGTTGCACTTTTTGTCCAACCCACTGGGGTTGCGATTCCAGACCTTCAAGACTTGATCTTGGAGAGGCCGGAGGTGCCATAGGGCCCAGGGGACTGCCTCTGCAGACGCTGACATATGACCCAACATCTTCATTAAAGTTCTGATGGGAACCTTGCGAGGGACCATCAAAAACTCGGCGGCTCTTATGACTCGACCTTTCCTTTCTGGAGTGAGGGATAGAGTCATCTGAGAGGAGTTCAGGACAAACCCCAGAAACTTCCTTGAGGTGGACGGGTTGATTTCTGATTTCTCCCAATTTATAAGCCAGCCCAAGCGCTGGAGAAAATCTAGAGCCAGATGAAGATGAGACTGTAGAACGTCTAGAGTAGCGGCTTTTAGAAGCCAGTCGTTTAGATAAGGAATGATCTCTAGACCTTTTAGTCTTAGAGCAGAGACCACTGGAGCCACCACCTTTGTAAAGGTGTGGGGGGCTGAAGTGATGCCGAAAGGCAGAACAGCGAACTGGAAATGCTTTACCATACCGTTTATGGTGACAGCAAACCCTAAAAAGCCCGATGGTTTCGGCACCAGAAATATTGGGGAATACACCCCTGACCCTCTTTGGTTGGGGGGAACTTCTCTAGTGCATGTTTCCCCACATACTGTAGGACAGAGTCCTCTAGAATAGCCTGTTTTGGCTGAGGAAGTAACTTTGTTAAAACAAATTTCCTTAGAGGAGGGGAAATGAAATCTATTTTGTACCCCGACTGAATGACATCCAGAACCCAAGGATCCTGGATTTCTTGCATCCAGGTTGACAGAAACAAACTTAAACGTCCTCCGACCGGAGGGGGATTGGTAGATAGCTTCTCTACCTGAACTTCCCGAGGGGAAGGGAGAGGGGAAACGTTGGTGGACCTTAGAGGAGAGTCATAGCTCGGCTTTACGGTCTTTACCGCGGCCGCGTCCTCCACCACGCTTTTGAGTAGACTGGCGTCTCTGGGATCTGGAAGGGCCCTGGAACTTCCCCCCCCTGGATCTACCCTTGCCTCGAAAGGACTGTACAGGTAGGCATTTACCTTTTTTATCCGCAAAACCCTCCATGATTCGTTCTAACTCAGACCCAAAGAGCCAATTAGGCTCAAAGGGCATCCCACAGAGGTTGAACTTTGAGGTATTATCAGCTACCCAGGGACGCAACCACAGGGGGCGCCTGCTTGCGGATGAGAGCCCCATGGACTTGGCAGCAAGTTTGAGGTGCTGTTGGGATGATTCGCATAGGAAGTCTACCCCAAGGAGTAGCGTTTTGAAGCTGTCCAGAATATCCTCCCTAGCAACATTACTTTCAATCTCAGACTGAATGCGTTTTACGCGTTCTTTGACAAAGTCGGCAACCTCACTTGAAGCGACAGCCACCGAGGCAGATGCTGAGGCCGCCGAATAGTTGCGTCTTAGAAGGGAGTCCACCTTCCTGTCAAGGGGGTCCTGGAGGTTACTGCCATCATCTGCAGGAACTAGAACCCTCTTGGACAGCTTGTTAACAGCCATATCCACTTTTGGCGGTGGCATCCAGGATTCCGACTCAGCTTCTGATAGAGGAAACATCAGCTTGAACCTCCGGGTAACAACAGCAGGCTTGTCTGGGTGCTTCCACTCGGCTTTCATCAGTTCCCTAAGTGCATCATCCACTTTGAAAACCAGAGGTCCTCTAGAGGTGGATGTAGAGGCTTCCCCTTGATCAACATCCTGATCCCTTGATCGGATGGATCTAAGCAATCTCTGCGTCTTTTCCACAGGAAAAAGAGGCGGAGAGATCACTTCCTCAACTGACTGTTCCGACTGATCGCCCACGGACATAACGGAATCCTCCACGACAGATGGAGGACCAGACTCGGTCCTAGGCCTCTTAGGGGCAAAGGAATTCTTGATCTCGTTGATAGAATTTCCCATGAATTCTTTCATCCAGATGAACATGTCCTGGACTGTAGGTTCAGCTGGATTAATGGGTGGACGACATCCAGGACACCTGTTATATTCATAGGAATCAGGCAGTGGAGTACCACAGTCAGCGCAAGTTAGATGGCGCTTCTTTGAAGCAGACTTGCGACTACCAGCATGTGTATCACTCGACGGAGGAGTGGACATAGTTCTGGAATTAAAACAATAGGTTAGAAAGACACCAGAACTGTTACCATTGCAGCGCAAATGGAAAAAGAGTACCTATTGAAAAATAGACAAGCTCTTTTACAAAACCCAAGAATAGCAGGAACCACACAAGTGTAGTCAAGCTAGCAAGGCAGCAAGAGGCCAAATGAAGGCCAGTACTGCCTTAAATAGGGGAGAGGGCGGCAATTTTAAAATAAGCCCCGCCCCTCCAGGAAGTCAGAGCACCAACCAGATCGAAATCTAAAAAACGATCTGAAATAAACCATTTGCTCTGAGCCCCTTCCTTACCTTGGAAGGGGCAAGTAACTAATATATTAAGTATAATAATAGTTAAAACTAGCGTTCATTGCGCCAGAAGGCTCCGATGCCGGACCGGAAGTCGTCAGATGACGCACTTCCGGTCCGCGGCTCCGCACACAGCAGAGGACCGGAGCGAGACAGCGGCGCTGCCGGAAAGGTAAGGGCGGAATGCCCGAGTAGCAGAGGGATCGGAGGATCCCTGAACCATAGAGGGCGGCGCTCAGCGCCGCCTGAACAGAGAAAATAAACTGTATCTACGAACCCATACCGAGTCCCGGGTCATAGATACAGAGTCTGAAAAAACTCAGCTGGGGCAGCGCCAAACAACACCGCCCAGGCTGACAGAAAAAAAGGGGCAGCAAGCTGCAACCCTGCTAAAAACAAACCCTTCTCCACATAAAGAGGGGGAAGGGAAAAACTCCATGCAGGCTCTGCTAAAATCAGAGCCTGCACCGTCCTGCTGTCCTGCACAGGACAGAAAAAAGCAATGTGGCCTAAGGGAGGAGGCCTTATATGGGGGGTCTAATTAAGTCTTTAATTACTTGGGCGGAATTAAAAATTCCACCGTCCTGCCAGCTTCACAGGGGCAGAACACCCCACTTGTGCTGCTGGTTAGGACGTAAGGGAAATGAATGTTCAAAATAAATTATATATTGATTCACAAATACAATATGTCTACTTTATGTTTGCATCATAAAGTTGACATGTTTTTACTTTTGGAAGACATCAGAGGGCTTCAAAGTATAGCAGCAATTTTCCAATTTTTCACAAAATTTTCAAAATCGAAATTTTTCAGGGACCAGTTCTGTTTTGAAGTGGATTTGAAGGGCCTTCATATTAGAAATACCCCATTATAAAATGACCCCATTATAAAAACTGCACCCCTCAAAGTATTCAAAATGACATTCAAAAGGTTTGTTAACCCTTTAGGTGTTTCAAAGGAATAGCAGCAAATTGAAGGAGAAAATTCTAAATCTTTATTTTTTATACTCGCATGTTCTTGTAGACCCAGTTATTGAATTTTTACAAGGGGTAAAAGGAGAGAAATCTTCCTAAAATGTGTAGCCCAATTTCTCTTGAGTAAGAAAATACCTCATATGTGTTTGGGCATGCTAGGAGTTGGGCAGCTGGGCAGCTGTTTGGGCATGCTAGGAGTTGTAGTTTTGCAAGATCTGGAGGGCTACAGTTTAGGGACCACTATAAAGTGGTCTCAAACTGTAGCCCTCCAGCTGTTGCAAAACTACATATTCCAGCATACACAAACAGCTGTCTGGGCATGCTGGGAGTTGTAGTTTTGCAACATCTTGAGGGCTACAGTTAGAGAGCACTGTATAATGGTCTCAAACTGTACCCTCCAGATGTTGCTAGGCAACTCACCGGCTTCCATCGGATCCAGCAGCACATGAAGAAAAGTAGTCCAGCAGTCCCTTAAAACGTAGATCCTTTATTTCACTTTTCTTTAAAAGTACAGAGCACACACCATCCACCTTCACCTGGTCAGCAAACAACTCCTATGGACGCGTTTCGAACGCATGCGCGTTCTTGATCACCACACCACCTGTGTGTTCCTCACCTCCTAAATACCAAGTTCAAGAGGGAGGAGCACCAGCTTCAAGAAGACTTGTATAAAACACCATTCGTGTACTTTAAAACTTCTTACAAAAACAGGTAACTATTAAAACTTACTATTGCATGAAAAAAATTTTTTTTTGAAGAGACAGAGGAAAAGCTGTGTTGTCAAATTCTGCTCGGTGTGTTTTCTGAATCAACCAATTAGGGTTGTATGTGTTCTACACCGCAGCAGAGTTGACAGCAATCGCACTATGTGTACTGGTTCTGAAAAAACCCTGTGATTTCATTCACGAAAGTTCACTTGCTAAAAAGTTTTTTAATAATGCAACATTAATTCCTTCCGTATATTCAGACCGTGCGGTATTCTGGTGCGCAGGGTGTACTGCCAGAAGGCTTCACGGTTGAACAATTTTCTTTGTATGTCACCACCTCTTATGGGTTTTTTCACCTTCTCAATGCCATATGCTATGAAATTATTTGTATTTCCATTATGTGCCTGTGCAAAATGTGTGGATGCACCCGATTTATTTCTATTACTTTCCATTTTAACCGCGTCATATAAGTGCTCGCAGATCCTAATTTTTAAGGGACGTGAAGTGCATCCTACATATTTTAAATTGCAGGCAGTGCATTCAATTGCATACACGACATTTGTCGTATTGCAATTTATGTACTGTTTGATATCATATCTGTGGTTGTCTGTACTGTCAGCAAAATCTTTGCAAACCCTGGCAACATTGCATAGTTTGCACCGATTTGCTCCACATTTGAAGAAACCTTTGTTACTTAACCATGTGTTCACACACTGCGTTTCTGAGATGACTAGACTCGGGGATAGACTATCCTTTAAATTGCTAGCTTTTTTTGGCACTACAGCCACTCCTTGTGCCAAAAGACCTGCCAAGATCTCATCTTCCTTTAAAAGGTGCAGGTTTTTGTAAATTAAACCACGAATGTTTTTGAAATATGGATTGTGTGTGAAATATTCCATCGGATCCAGCAGCACGACATCGCCGCCCGCCGATCTCCGTCGCCCGCTGCCTCCGACGCCCGCCCGGGTGGGTAAGTGGATCTTCGGCGCCGGTCCCCGTCGTTTCCCTGTTCTGCCCCGCCTATTGTGGGTGGGCAGGACGGGGGAAACGAAAATTAACCCCCCCGCACCCGATCTGCTATTGGTGGTCGCGTCTAGACCACCAATAGCAGGGATAGGAGGGGTGGCACCCCTGCCACCTCACTCCTATCCCTTCAGGGAGATCGTGGGTGTCTTAGACAACCGCGATCCCCCTTATATTCTGGGTCACCATAGACCCGTAATGACCCGGAATCGCACAAATCGCAAGTGTGAATTCACTTTCAATTTGCCGCGATCGCCGACATGGGGGTCTAATTACCCCCCCCTGGGCGTTTGCATGGGATGCCTGCTGAATGATTTCAGCAAGCATCCCGGTCCGATCCCCGCCCGGCTCCCAGCGGGGACCGGAATTCTCCATGACATACCCGTACGTCATGGGTCCTTAAGTACCAGGGTGTCATTACGTACGCGTACGTCAATGGTCCTTAAGGGGTTAAGGACTGAGCCCTTTTTCACCTAAAGGACTGAGCCCTTTTTTGCAATTCTGACCACTGTCACTTTAAGCATTAATAACTCTGGGATGCTTTTACCGATTGTTTTGATTCCGAGATGGTTTTTTCGTGACATATTCTACTTTAACACAGTGGTAAATTTTCGTTGTTACTTGCATCCTTTCTTTGTGAAAAATCCCCAAATTTCATGAAAATTTTTAAAATTTAGCATTTTTCTAACTTTGAAACTCTCTGCTTGTAAAGAAAATGAATATTCGAAATAAATTATATATTGATTCACAAATACAATATGTCTACTTTATGTTGACATCATAAAGTTGACATGTTTTTTTACTTTTGGAAGACATCAGAGGGCTTCACAGTTCTGCAGCAATTATCCAATTTTTCACAAAATTTTCAAAATCAGAATTTTTCAGGGACCAGTTCAGTTTCGAAGTGGATTTGAGGGGTCTTCATATTAGAAATACCCCACAAATGACCCCATTATAAAAACTGCACCCCTCCACGTATTCAAAATGACATTCAGAATGTGTGTTAACCCTTTAGGTGTTTCACAGGAATAGCGGCAAGGTAAAGGAGAAAATTCTAAATCTTCATTTTTTACACTCGCATGTTCTTGTAGACCCAGTTTTTCAAATTTTACAAGGGGTAAAAGGAGAAAAAGCCCCCCAAAATTTGTAACCCAATTTCTCTCGAGTAAGGAAATACCTCATATGTGTATGTCAAGTGTTCAGCGGGCGCAGTAGAGGGCTCAGAAGGTAAGGAGAAATTTGCCAAACACCTGTGGGGTGTTAGGGCTCACTATACCCCTTGTTACATTCCGTGAGGGGTGTAGTTTCCAAAATGGGTCACATCTGGGTATTTATTGTTTCGCGTTTATGTCAGAACTGCCGTAAAATCAGCCACCCCTGTGCAAATCACCAATTTAGACCTCAAATTTACATGGCACGCTCACACTTCTGAGCCATGTTGTGCGCTCGCAGAGCACTTAACGCCCACATATGGGGTAGTTCTGTAGAAATTTTGTTACAAATTTTGGGGGTCTTTTTTTCCTTTTACCGCTTGTGAAAATTAAAAGTATGGGGCAACACCAGCATGTTAGTGTAAAAAAAAAAAAGTTTTTTACACTAACATGCTGGTGTAGACCCCAACATTTCCTTTTCATAAGGGGTAAAAGGAGAAAAAGCCCCCCAAAATTTGTAACGCAATTTCTCCCGAGTACGGAGATACCCCATATGTGGCCCTAAACTCTTTCCTTGAAATACGACAGGGCTCCGAAGTGAGAGAGCGCCATGCGCATTTGAGGACTAAATAGGGTATTTGAATCTGCCACAAAAATTCCCTACGGCAGTGTTTCCCAAACAGGATGTCTCCAGCTGTTGCAAAACACCCAGCATGCCTTGACAGTCAGTGGCTGTCGGCAATACTGTGAGTTGTTGTTTTTCAACAGCTGGAGGCTCTGTTTTGGAAACACTGACGTACAATAATTTTTTTTTTTATTGTAGTGTTTTACCCTTTATTATGTGTTAGTGTAGTGTTTTTAGGATACATTCACATGGGTGCAGGTTTACAATGAGTTTCTCGCTGGGAGTTTGAGCTACGGTGGAAAATTTGCCGCATCTCAAACTTGAAACAGAACTCACTATAAACCCGCCTGTGTGAATGTACCCTGTACATTCACATGGGGGGGGGGGCAAACCTCCAGCTGTTGCAAGACTACAACTCCCAGCATGCACTGACAGACCACACATGCTTGGAGTTGTAGTTATGCAACAGATTGAGGCACATTGTTTGGAAAAGACAGAGTTTGTTACTTAACTCAGTGTTTCCCAACCAGTGTACCTCCAGCTGTTGCAAAACTAGAACTCCCAGCATGTACAGTCTCTCAGTGCATGCTTGGAGTTGTAGTTTTGCAACAGCTGGAGGCACACTGGTTGCAAAACACTGAGTTAGCTAACAAACTCAGTTTCACAACCAATGTGTGTCCAGCTGTTGCAAAACTGCAACAATCAGCATGCATTGACAGCCGAAGGGCATGCTGGGAGTTGTAGTTTTGCAACAGCTGGAGGCACACTGCTACAACTCCCAGCATGCCCTTTGGCAGTCTCTGCATGCTGGGAGTTGTAGTTTTGCAACAGCTGGCTGCACACTTTTTCATAGAAAAAAAGGGCCTCCAACTGTTGCAAAACTACAACCCCCAGCATGCACAGACTACCAAAGGGCATGCTGGGAGTTGTATTTGGAACTCCAGCTGTTGCAAAACTACAACTCCCAGCATGCCCTTTACCTGTGCAAACTGCGATTTGTTGCTAAGCAACAGCAGGAAGTTATCAGGCCCCACCTCCTGCTGTATCCTTCCGCTGGGACCGCCACCGTTGCTGCCGCCGATCCTGCGGCTTTTGTCACCGCCACCGATCCCGAGGGGCCCCCGCCGACGCCGATCTTCGCCGTCCTGTGCCACCTCACTCTTGCTGGGCAAGGGTGAATGGGGCTGTCTCGGACAGCCCCATTCACCCTTTTTTTCCGGGTCACCAGAGACCCTATTGACCCGGAAAAGCCGCAAATCGACATGGGACGGGGGGGTCTCACCCTGGTCCGGTCCCCGCCCGGTCAAGCGGCGGGGATTGGAATTCCCACAGGCGTATCCATACGCCCTCAGTCCTTAAGGACTATAAAACGGGGGCATATGGATACGCCCGGCATCCTTAAGGGGTTAATGGACAGGTTTATTGATGGGGCTCATAATAAGTGGGACAAAGCCTAGTTGAGAATGCTAGCAGTTCAGAACCCCAGTCTGTCCTTCCCCGCTTTTAAAAGACTGGCTATTCAAGTAATTGAGTCTAAAGATGTTTGTACTCCCCTTGCACCTGCTCAGGAGCCCTCATGGGCGAAGGTCAGGCCTATACTGCCCCATTCAACTGTCCCAACCACAGTCCAAGCAACCATGTCAGTCACTACGGATTCAGACGTAACAAAGTATTAAACAAGACCTTGCACAATTGACTAAGGCTATTAGGGAGCTTGCCACCCGGCTTGCTCCTCTCTCCCGTGAGCAATCCTTGCCTAGAGAAACCCTCTTTACTCCTGCCCCATATAATCCTTATTACTGTGCTCCTTCACCCACTGGGTATTCTGAGAGTAATAGACCTTTCTGTACTCACTGTAACAAGTTTGGACACTGGACAATGTACTGTTGGGGTTTAACCCCTTAAGGACCGACCCATTTTTTTACCTCTTTGACCAGGCTCTTTTTTTTATTTGACATGTATCTCTTTAAATGGTAATAACTTTAGAACGCTTTTTCTGAGCAGAGTGATTCTGAGATATTTTTTTCGTGACATATTGTACTTGATATAACTGGTGCATTTTTGTTGACACATGAAGCATTTTTTGTGAAAAACTTCAAAATATTGTGAAAAACTGGAAAATTTCGGGCGTTTTAAAAAATGATCTTTTATGGTGTACACTGTGCGGTAAAAGTGATGTTAAATTTATTATGTGGGTCAGTACGATTATGGCGATACCCATTTTACATAGCTTTCTATGTTCTTTATCCTTTTCTGGGCAAAATTCTTTTTCTGCCGTAACTTTTTTATTTTTTGTCCGACGCCATTGAGTAAGGGCTTATTTTTTGCGGGATACGCTGTACTTTTTATTGGTATCATTTTTTTGCTACATGCTACCTTTTGATCTTTTTTATTCTGCTATTTGTACCAAAATTGGCGAATTTTGCGCTCTTGTTGATGGGTTTTTTACGGCGTTCACCGTGCGGGATAGTTTATATAGTTTTATAGTACACATCATTACAGACGTGGCAATACCTATTATGTATATGATTTGTGTTTTTGATCTTTTTTGGTGATAATACAGGACTTTTATTGGGAAAGGGGCATTTTTTTTTTTTTTTTTACACTTCATACTTTTATTGAAGTATTCATTTGTAATGCAGCACAGTATAACCTGATGATCTGATGAGCTGCACACACTACAACCTGTGCGATCCAGCCTGTGGCTGGATCTCACAGGCTTCCGTAGCAGGCAGACAGGAGGTCATGATCTGACCTCCAGCTGCCATAGCAACCATCGCGGCGCCGCTGTTGGAGAACAGGGTGAGAGCGCTCCCCCTGTCAACACCATAGATGCCGTGATGAGGATTGATCACGGCATCTAGGGGGTTAATGCTGCCGGGACCGGCGCGATCGCGTCTCCGGCAGCTGCGGAGGAACTCCGGCTGTGATTGACAGCCGGGTCCCGTCACCGTTTTTTATAAGTGCTGGAATGCTAATTTGTTGTGTGAACCTGATGATGTTGATTTTAGGGTGGTGGCAGGAATCCAATATCCATACATGGATATTGGGAGCCAACCATCCAGTTCGGGAGCATGTACTTAGAGGTCAGGGAGTGATTGTAACTGATGCGTCTGATAAGGGGTCTGCAGAGTTTATATTGGGGATGAACATTATGAAACACTGTTTTGCTGAAATCATAGATTCTTTGCATGCCTCTCTCCTCTACATGTCCCCTCAGGCCAGTGGGCTGTACAGCACCACTTAAAGGTTTTACAAGCAAAGCAGAAATGTACCAACCGACAAGGTGAAGTTTGCAAGGGGCGAATTCAAGACATCAGGTCGGTAACCTTGCAACCCAATACAGAGACAATCCTTTGGTGCCATGCACATCCTGGAGTTAGAAACAAGGACTATCAAGCCCTGCTATAGCCTATGCCGTAGGAAGATTATCCCTTCGTTCGAGCAAGAAGTCTTGTCACAGTTACTGATGGGAGAGTACCAGTCCGACTAGTCAATCTGTCTGGTGTGGCTACTGTCCTGCCGAAATACACTCTGGTCGCTCAGTTGTATCTTTTAGAGTGAGGTGACGTCTTATCAGAACGCAAGGTGGTCCGGCAATGGACAGCTCAAGCATCTCTGGGTTCTGCAGAAAGTTCCCCCGAGCCCTAGTGGGCACAACTTCAAGTGGAAGATGAAACCACTCCAAGGGATCAAGTCAATGGAGTCATCAATGTCGCCAAGAGGTACCAAGCAGCTTTCAGTAAGCATCCCACAGACTTTGGATGTACGTCCATGATCCAGCACCGGATTCTGACAGGTGACAGCCTACCTATCAAAGAAAGACACCGCCCGGTTGTGCCAGGCATGTACTTAACTGTAAAGAAGATGCTGGTCGACATGAAGGACGCGGACGTCATTCAAGAAAGTCGGAGTCCCTGGGCGGTGCCCCCTGTCCTAGTCAAAAAGAAGGGTGGGACTATCCGTTTCTGTGTTGATTACAGGAAACTAAAAGATGTCACACATAAGCACGCTTATCCTCTTCCAAGAATCGAAGAGTCACTCACCGCCCTTGGGTCAGCTGCCTACTTCTCCACCTTGGATTTAATCAGTGGTTATTGGCAAGAAGACTGTGAGAAGACAGCCTTTGTTACCCCCATGGGGTTGAGTTCGAGAGTATGCCGTTTGGGCTGTGTAATGCCCCTGCTACTTTCCAGCAGCTAATAGAGCGGTGTTTGGGCCATCTAAACTTCCAGAGTGTCCTTTTGTACCTCGATGATGTCATCATGTACTCCAAAACCTACCAGGAGCACCTTGTTCATCTGTCAGATGTCTTCCAAGTCTTGATTAAACATGGATTGAAGATTAAGCTGTTAAGTGCCATCTGCTTAAACCTCAGGTACAATACCTAGGTCATGTTGTTAGCGCCGAGGGAGTCCAGCCTAATCCCGAGAAGGTGTAGATCGTCAAGGCCTGGCCCCCCGCGTAAAGTGAAAGATGTCCGGAGCTTCCTGAGATTTTCCGGCTACTACCGCCGCTTCATTCCTCACTTTGCCCAGATTGCAGAGTCCCTCACAGCTCTCTTGCGAGGCACAGCGAAAGAGAACTAAGGTGGAAAACTACCTGTGAAATGGGCCAAGGAGCAAGAGACAGCATTCCAAGCTCTGAAACACCTGTTGACCGAACCTCCCATCCTGGCATATCCAGATTACAGTTAGTCGTTCCAGTTGTATACTAATGCCAGCTTTGAAGGTCTGGGAGCTGTCCTGTCCCAAGTCCAAGAAGGGCAAGAGCGGGTGATAGCCTATGCCAGTCGTAACCTGCGAGGAGCAGAAAAGAATGATGCCAACTACAGCTCCTTCAAGCTGGAACTCCTTGCCCTCGTATGGGCTGTAACTGAGAAGTTCAAGGATTGCTTGGCTGCCACGCCATTCGTTGTTTACACGGATAATAAGCCGTTAACCCACCTGAACACCGCCAAACTGGGTGCCATTGAGCAGCGTTGGGCTTTAAGACTGGCCAATTATGATTTCACTATCAAGTACAGAAGCGGCAAGTCGAATGTCATCGCCGATGTAATATCTCGAATGGCCCCCGGTGAAGAGCCACCTGTCAAAGACGAGTGGGAAGACATGGAGATGCCCCCATTTTACCAGCGGTTTGTGAACCAGAATTTGTGACCGCCCTGATGGATGGTGAACCCAGGTCCGAGGGTTAAAGAAGACCTATACACCTGGAAGACTCTTCAGGATGAAAGCCGAGTCATGGGGGATCTGTTGGACTACCATCTGGTGAGAAAGGTAGCAACCCGTCTACGCCAGGCCCAGTGTGACTACGAGCTGAAACCTCTGTGGCGACAGAGGAAGCGACTGTTACACAAAGCACACAAAGGACTGTTGTATCGAAATTCTTTGGATCCGGGCTCAGGTGATCGACTTCATCAGATTCGGGTTCCCCAAAGAGATGCGGCAATGGTCCTCAACGCATACCATGATCATAATAATTAACAATAAACGGAGCAGTCCTACTAGGCTAGGGGGAAAAGGTTATAGAAATCAGAAGAATTGAAATAATAGGAGAGAAAAAGGTTTGTGTCAAATGTTGGACATTTATTTTAAATAACAATGATACTCTTGATGACTTAATGGTGATGTCCTTGGCAGGGTCCTTGCTTTGGACAACACACAATATAATACAAATTATATATAAAATGTAAAATACATAAAAACACAATTGCTAGCTAAAATTGCACTAATGAGGTGGCCTGGACATAGGGTCTGTGCTATAGTAAGCACAGTGGGAAAGTCTGCAAATTGCAAATGTCCTATTTGTTATAGGTGATGATTGGTCTGAATTGTAGTCTAAGTGGGGATACTTAGCGTGAATAGCGCTGAAAGATTAGGGTATTTAGCACAAATAGCGTGTAAACTGAGTGCCACTCAGTCTTCTTACTCTCACCATTGAAAAAGGGGACGTGGCTCCCCGAAACGCGTCTGATCATAGACTGTTTCACTGCACAGAGATTGGGACTTCACAGGGATGCTCCGCTACCCCAGCAGAGCCTGACACTCAGCTACCCCAGCAGGGCCCGAGACTTGCATTACTAACTAGCCGCAGCTAGCACCGGCATTCAGCCTTGGACCTCTGTCCTTCTTGCTTATCCTCCCCGTGCCGCCGGGGTATAGAAGGCAGAGCCCGGAGGACTTACAATGCAGATACGCGCAGAACACCGAGCATTTGAAGAGCCAGTAAGAGACACATAGTGCCTAACTTTGTGATAATGTGTGAAACTTGGTGAAGCTTCAGTGCTACCATGTGCATCTGCCTATTCTACAGATAGCCCTGCACAGACAGGGAGAGTGGGCTCAGTACTGGGAGTCTCCAGCGCTGTCGAGCACTGCAACTACGGCCAACACTGTGGATTTAATCTTTCAGCGCTATTTGCACTAAATACCCTCACTGAGACTACAATTCACGCTAATCATCACCTATAACAAATAGGACATTTGCAATTTCCAGACTGTCCCACTGTGCTTACCTAGCACAGACCCTGTGTCCCAGCCATCTCATTAGTACAATTTTAGCTAGCAATTGTGCTTTTATGTATTTTACATTTTATATATCATTTGTATTATATTGTGTGTTGTCCAAAGCAAGGGCCCTGCCAAGGACATCACCATTAAGTCATCAAGAGTATCATTGTTATTTCAAATAAATGTCCAACATTTGACACAAACCTTTTTCTCTCCTATTATTTCAATCCTTCTGATTTATATAACCCTTTTCCCCTAGCCTAGTAGGACTGCTCAGTTTATTGTTAATTATTAGTATCTATAGGCACATCGGGTGTGTGCAATGCAGTATCCTCGGCTTGGGTCCTCTTTTAAGTATTTTATGTAGAGCTCCCATCTATGTATCTTCCAATTGTATACCATGATCAGTCGGGACACTTTGGAGTTCACAAGACCGAGGCTACTGTCAGGAGAAGATTCTATTGGATTGGAATGCGGAGCGACATTGAGAAATGGTGCAGTGAGTGTGCCGTTTGCAACATCATCAAGAACGGGTGCATGGATGCCAGAGCACCCCTCCATTCCATCCAGAGTGAAAAGCGTAACCAGTTGGTCGCGCTAGACCATGTCAAGTTGACTCCTTCCCGGACCAGGTACACTTATGCTCTCACCATGGTGGATCACTATTCCAAGTGGATTGTTGTAGTGCCAGTTAAAGACCTCAAAGCCAAAACCAAGGCCCAGATGTTCTACTCTCATCGTGTGCAAATCCTTGGGTGTCTGGAGTCTGTCCTAATGGACTGAGGAACTTCCTTCGAGGCCCAGCTCTTTCAAGCACTGTGTTGGTTTCATGCCTGCAAGAAACTCCGGACTATCACTTATCAGCCTCAGGGGAACGGGCTCTGTGAGCACATCAATCAAGTTTTTATCATTACATGCTGAGAGATTGTCAACAAAAACATGGGCGACGCTCAACAAAAGCAACAGCAGGACTACAACCGTCATGCCTCTGCCAAACCCCTCTAGTTGGGCGACAAGGTCTGGCTGCGGAAGTTCCCAAGGACACACAAACTGGACTCCCTCTGGAAAATGGAGCCCTGCACAGTGACAGCCGTACCCTGCCCAGAATCAGATGTGTATGCAATTCAGAAACCAGGGTACGAGCCGCAAGTTGTCCATCGTACTCGGTTAAAATTATGTGGCAAAGAAGACCTGCCTGAACTTCCTGTGCCTCCTCCACCAGCTTCCAGACCTGTGAGGGAGTACATGCCTGGAGAGGGGATCCACCCATCCATGGATGTCCCCATGTTCTCTCCCAGCCAACCTGCAATCTTCGGTATCATGCCATCTCAGGGACCGGTGCAACCAACTCTAGTCACCTCACCAGCGCAAGTCCTGTCACCATTCGCACCAGTCTAGACTCCGGTTTCTGGGTCTTCAGTATCTCTACCGGCCGCCAGTCCAAGTCTGTATAGTCCAGAACCAGCTCAAAGTCTAGAAATGGATCTTCAAGAGGCTTCTATCACTCCAGAAGTGCCAAGAGCTCCCGAAGTGTTCCAGAGTCGCAAGAGGTGGGGCTGCATAGATCCCAACGGTCTACCCAGGGTCAATTACCCGCAAGATACAAAGATTGACTGTATAGAGTGGGGATCAAAAGTTTGGGTACCCCAGGTAAAAAACTGTATTAATGTGCGTAAAGAAGCCAAGGAAAGATGGAAAAATCTCCATAAGGCATCAAATTACAGATTAGACATTCTTATAATATGTCAACAAAGTTAGATTTTATTTCCATCATTTACACTTTCAAAATAACAGAAAACAAAAAAATGGCATCTGCAAAAGTTTGGGCACCCTGCAGAATTTATAGCACGCACTGCCCCCTTTGCAAAGCTGAGACCTGCCAGTGTCATGGATTGTTCTCAATCATTATCTGGGAAGACAAAGTGATGTCAATCTCAAAGGTTTTAAATGCCCAGACTCATCTGACCTTGCCCCAACAATCAGCACCATGGGTTCTTCTAAGCAGTTGTCTAGAAATCTGAAACTGAAAATAGTTGACACTCACAAAGCTGAAGAAGGCTATAGCAAAACATTTTCAGATCTCAAATCCTCTGTCGGAATGTAATTAAGAAATGGCAGTCATCAGGAACAGTGGAAGTTAAAGCAAGATCTGGAAGACCAAGAAAAATAGACAGAACAGCTCGCAGGATTGTGAGAAAAACTATTCAAAACCCACGTTTGACTGCACAATCACTCCAGAAAGATCTGGCAGACACTGGAGTTGTGGTACACTATTCCACTATAAAGAGATACTTGTACAAATATGGTCTTCATGGAAGAGTCATAAGAAGAAAACCTCTTCTACGTCCTCAGCACAAAAATCAGCGTATGAACTTTGCAAATGAACATATAGACAAGCCTGATGCATTTTGGAAACAAGTTCTGTGGACCGATGAGGTTAAAATTGAACTTTTTGGCCGGAATGAGCAAAGGTATGTTTGGAGAAGAAGGGGAACAGAATTTAATGAAAAGAACCTCTGTCGAACTATTAAGCATGGAGTGGATCAATCATGCTTTGGGGTTGCATTGCAGCCAGTGGCAAAGGGAACGTCTCACGAGTAGAAGGAAAAATGGATTCAATAACATTTCAGGAAGTTTTGGATGCTAACTTGATGCCATCTGTGAAAAAGCTGAAGTTAAAGAGAGGATGGCTTCTACAAATGGATAATGATCCTAAACACACCTCGAAATCCACAAGGGATAACATCAAGAGACGTAAACTGAAGGTTTTGCCATGGCCTTCACAATCTCCTGACCTCAACATAATTGAAAATCTATGGATAGACCTTAAAAGAGCAGTCTGTGACAGACAGCCCAGAAATCTCAAAGAACTGGAAGACTTTTGTAAGGAAGAATGGGCAAATATACCTGAAACAAGAATTAACCCCTTAAGGACCCAGCCTTAGGACCAGAGCATTTTTTGCATATCTGACCACTGTCACTGTCACTGTCATCTGACCATCTGACCACTGCTTTTAGTTATCATCCTGATTCCGAGATAGTTTTTTCGTGACATATTCTACTTTAACATAGTGGTAACATTTTGTGGTAACTTGCATCCTTTCTTGGTGAAAAATCCCCAAATTTGATGAAAAATATGAAAATTTTGCATTTTTCTAACTTTGAAGCTCTCTGCTTGTATGGAAAATGGATATTCCAAATATTTTTTTTTTTGATTCACATATACAATATGTCTGCTTTATGTTTGCATCATAAAATTGAGGTGTTTTTACTTTTGGAAGACACCAGAGGGCTTCAAAGTTCAGCAGCAATTTTCCAATTTTTCACAACATTTTAAAACTCACTATTTTTCAGGGACCAGTTCATGTTTGAAGTGGATTTGAAGGGTCTTCATCTTAGAAATACCCCACGAATGACCCCATTATAAAAACTGCACCCCCCAAAGTATTCAAAATGACATTCAGTCAGCATTTTAACCCTTTAGGTGTTTCACAGGAATAGCAGCAAAGTGAAGGAGAAAATTCACAATCTTCATTTTTTATATGTTCGCATGTTCTTGTAGACCCAATTTTTGAATTTTTACAAGGTGTAAAAGGATAAAATTTATACTTGTAGCCCAATTTCTCTCGAGTAAGCGCATACCTCATATGCCTATGTAAATTGTTCGGCGGGCGAAGTAGAGGGCTCAGAAGCAAAGGAACGACAAGGGGATTTTGGAGAGTATGTTTTTCTGAAATGGTTTTTGGGGGGCATGTTGCATTTAGGAAGCCCCTATGGTGCCAGAACAGCAAAAAAACAAAAACAAATGCCATACCATTTTGGAAACTAGACCCCTTGAGGAACGTAACAAGGAATTAAGTGAGCCTTAATACCCCCACAGGTGTTTCACGACTTTTGCATATGTAAAAAAAAAAAAATGTTTTCACTTAAATGTGTGTTTCCCCCCCAAATTTCACATTTTTGCAAGGATTAATAGCAGAAAATACCCCCCAAAATTTGTAACCCCATCTCTTCTGAGTATGGAGGTACCCCATAAGTTGACCTGAAGTGCACTACGGGCAAACTACAATGCTCAGAAGAGAAGGAGTCATATTTGGCTTTTTGAGAGCAAATTTTGCTCGGGGGCATGTCGCATTTAGGAAGCCCCTATGGTGCCAGAACAGCAAAATAACCCCCACATAGCATACCATTTTGGAAACTAGACCCGTTGAGGAATGTAACAATGGGTACAGTGGGCTGTACAACATTTTTAATTTGCACAGCCCACTGTTCCAAAGATCTGTTCTCACTGCACCCCTCATTACATTCCGTGAGGGGTGTAGTTTCTGAAATGGGGTCACATGTGGGTTTTTTTTTTTTTTGTATTTGTCAAAACCGCTGTAACAATCAGCCACCCCTTTGAAAATTTCCACAAATGTACATGGTGCACTCTCCCTTCTGGGTCTTGTTGTGCGCCCCCAGAGCACTTTGCGCCCACATATGGGGTATCTCCGTAGTCTGGAGAAATTGCATTACAAATTTTGGGGTGCTTTTTTCCCTTTTACCTCTTGTCAAAATGAAAAGTATAGGGCAACACCAGCATGTTAGTGTAAAAATTTTATTTTTCTACACTAACATGCTGGTGTAGACCCCAACTTCACCTTTTCATAAGGGGTGAAAGGAGAAAAAGCCCCACCAAATTTGTTAGGCAATTTCTCCCGAGTACGGCGATACCCCATATGTGGCCCTAAACTGTTGCCTTGAAATACGACAGGGCTCCAAAGTGAGAGCGCCATGTGCATTTGAGGCTTGAATTAGGGATTTGCATAGGGGTGGACATAGGGGTATTCTACGCCAGTGATTCCCAAACAGGGTGCCTCCAGCTGTTGCAAAACTCCCAGCATGCATGAGCAGTCAACGGCTGTCCGGCAATACTGGGAGTTGTTGTTTTGCAACAGCTGGAGGCTCCATTTTGGAAACAGTGGTGTACCAGATGTTTTTTATTTTTATTGGGGAGGGGAGGGGGGCTGTGTAGGGGTATGTGTATATGTAGTGTTTTTTACTTTTTATTTTATTTTGTGTTAGTGTAGTGTTTTTAGGGTCCAGTCACACGGGCGGGGAATTACACAGAGTTTCCCGCTGCGAGTTTGAGCTGCCACGCAAAATTTGCTGCATCGCAAACTTGCAGCCTAATACTCACTGTAAGCCCCCTGCCCATGTGACCCTGTACATTCACGGGGGGAGGGGAACCTCCAGCTGTTGCAAAACTACAACTCCCAGCATGCACGGTCTAACAGCTGGAGGCACACGGGTTGGGAAACACTGAGTTAGGAAACAGACAATGGCCCTCATTTACTAACAGGATCCCGACACTTTTTGTCGGATTTTGCGCCAGAATTCTGTCTGCGCCAGAATTTGCACCAGAATTTGCACCAGAATCTGGCGCACAACCCGACAAAATCAAAATCACTCAGAGTGAAAAACAAAACCAACAAAAGGGGCGTGTTCCCGACAAAAAGAGAAAAAACACTCCGAGTGTGAAGAAAACTCACAGGAAAACCTGTGAGTTTTGCTTCACAGAAAACCGACAGCTCAGAGTAAATTCCTCAAAACGAAGTGAATCCTGCTTCCCCCAGCATGGAACAGGGTCTGTTCCATGTTGGGGGTAGTAGTAGAGGGGCTGAGGGATTGATCGCACCGGGTCTCACTTCTGAGACCCGATCCGATCAGATGTTATTAAGCAGGGGAGCGGGCGGCATGTTCTGATCCCCTGCAATGTACAGTAAACTTTCATTTTTAAATTCCCCACCAGAAGCCCTGAATGGCTGGGACCGAGGAGCCAATCAGGGCTCCTGGCAGGGTTTTAATATAGAAGCGCTGTGGTGGGCAAAGATGTATAAAATCGCTGGGGGGGGGGGGGTATATATCTGGCTCCTCCAGCGTTTCTATATATCTTTCCCCCTGCTGCGATATATCAAACTTAGTGCCCGCTGTGCTTGAATAAATGTACTGCCCCCCCAGCGCTATTATATATCTATACTGACCCCCGCCGCATATACTGACCCCCGCTGCGCATCTTAATATATATATATACTGACCCCCCCCCCCCCCCAGCTTCGCATATTAATATTCATATTTTCTCCCTCCTCTGGCTGCCAATGAATGAAAACTCTATTAGCGGCAGAGCGGAAGGCTGCAGATGCATATCATGCAGTGGGGGTGAGACATATGGATATATGTCTGACCCTCACATCATACATATACAAATGCCGGCTCACCGCTATGAATGACAAGTAAAGCAGTGCAGGGAGGCTCGCACTGCTGCTCCTAATAGCTTACTTGTCATTCATAGCGGTGAGCTGGCATTTGTATATGTATGATGTAAGGGTCAGAGATATATCCATTTGTGGTCAGGACTTTGAACCGTGCATGGGCTTACCTGTTATCTCCTGCCAAGGCCACCTGCAAGAAACTAGATTTACCAAGACCTAACACAAAACTCTACTTATAACATAGAACAGCGGTTGAGGTGTGCCTGAAAACCGCGTCGAGGGTCCGCCTATAGAGGGCATTCCCTTATGTATGGTGATGAAGAAAAGGGTGAGGAGGGTGGGTTTCGCCAACCCAGCATACGCCCAGAGGGAGGGGCCGATGGATGTTAAATAGCCAAAGCCCCTCCCACAAATTCAGCCTGATAGGCTTCCCACTTGTGGTCAGGACTTTGAACCGTGCATGGGCTTACCTGTTATCTCCTGCCAAGGCCACCTGCAAGAAACTAGATTTACCAAGACCTAACACAAAACTCTACTTATAACATAGAACAGCGGTTGAGGTGTGCCTGAAAACCGCGTCGAGGGTCCGCCTAGAGAGGGCAAAAATACACCACCAGTTAGGGTAATTAAGTATCATTTATTTATAAAGCCAAAAATTGAAATGCCTCTGCCATTTCCCTTGAGGGATCTGGGACATAAGTGGTATATGCATCAGAACGCCACCTCCCCAACTTCTGGATGACATGTACAGGCACCTTGTGCCTGGAGGCCGCCGATGCTGCTCCTATGCGGAATGAGTGACCTGAGAACTCTCTGGGGTTGTGTCCTAAATTGCCAAGCAGCGTGCGGACATGCGATGTGAAAAGAGAAGTGGTAAGAGCACCCCCACCGAAAGGCAACAGTGGCGACTCCGGAGGCTTATCATGGAAGAACTCAACCAGTTGTGCCAACACCGCCACCGGGCACCAGTTGTTGCCTGAAGGAAATACTTAACCACCGCCCCCCACCTGCAAGTTTTTGTGACAGACAGTGAAACTTCGAACCAAGAACCCTGCCACCTTAAATGAGCCTTCTGTGGATGTGTCGCTCCCCGCCTGACACATGAAAATTCACCCGGCCGGAGGAAGCCATGGAAGGCTAGATAAATGGCAGATTTGATTATCAGACTGCGCTCGAAGCCAAACGGGTTATTGGCTAATGCGTCAGACATGGCTCGGAACAGCTCGCCGCTGATCGGTTTCCTGAGAGGTGGCGCTGTGGCGCTACGAGCCACCACCCCTCTGAGCGCAGCCTTGACAGCCTGAGATGATAGGATAGATAGCCTGTCTGGGTGGGATAAAGAAATGAAATGCTGGATGCCCGAAAGGTAAGATTTAATAGTGCTATGAGACAGGTGCAGAGAAGAGTGGCAGAAACCGATGAAAGATAGAATGATAGTGGTGTCGTAAGAAAAGGGGATGCTATGTTGCGACAGATATGATCTAAAGGTGTCGTGTGCTGCATGATAGGCCTTTCTGGTATTGGGGGCTAAGGCGTCCGACATTAACTCCCGGGGCCACCTGTGTGTAATAATTCAGTCCAAGATTAATTGTGCCAGGCAAGGGGTTTGTGTTCCTACTGCGTCTGCTTGCGGAGCCACCTGTGAAAAGAGATGGAAATTAGCCCTGGACAGAGCATCTGCGGCCGTGTTGTCTACCCCCGGTATGTGTCTGGCTACAAAATTGAAGTTGTGTTGTAAGGACACCCAGACTAGCCTGCGCATGAATGACATTACAGTAGCATGCCTGGAACTGCCCTTGTTGACTATGGCAACTGTCGCCTGATTGTCACACTGAAACTCCACCGTCTGCCCTGACCACTTGTCGCCCCATGTCACTGCAGCTGCTACAATGGGGAAAACCTCAAAAAGTGCCGAAGTGCTGCTGAAGCCTGCCAGAGCCAATACCTGCTTAGACCATTGGCCCGCCATCCACCTGCCGCCCCACACTGCACCATAACCGGTGGAAGATGACGCATCGGTGCAGATCTTGGGGGACAACTCGGAGGCTGGCGGGACAAACATAGCCGTCCCATTCCATTGTGCCATGAACCTATCCCACATGTTCAGGTTAGCCAGGGCTTGGCAATCTAACCAAACCCTACTGTGTTGATGAGGGACACCATGCAGCAAAGACAATATTCTGAATACGAACGCTCTGCCCTGCGGAATTGCTCGCATAGCAAATGCCAGCATTCCCAGCAAGCTCTGCAACTCGCCCTTGGTCGTGACCTGGGAGACCGTGTACTTGTGGATAGTGTCTCTGATACGGTTGAGTTTGTCAGTGGGCAAGCTGACTTGCATTGCGACTGAATCTAGGATTACTCCCAGAAAGGTGAGACACTTAGTTGGACCGACCGTTTTCTTGGGAGACACTGGCACCCCAATATCAGTGAACAGTTTCAGCAATCTGACCAACTGGTCCGGCTCTTCCCTCGGGCGACTGAGCAGAAGAAAGTCATCCAAATAATGGATGACCTGGCTGCATCCAGAGACATTAACCAGCAGCCAGTGCAATGCCTGGGCCAGTTGGTCAAACAGCCACGGGCTGCTCTTGCATCCGAAAGTCAACTTGGAAGCAAAATAATATGCCCCCTGCCATTTGAGCCCAAACCATTGCCACTGGTCCCTGTGCAATGGCAGCAACTTGAAGGCATCAGTGATATTCGCCTTCGCCATCCAAGTCCCTGGGCCGAGCGCCAAGATGACCTGAATAGCCTGGTCTATGGAAGAATAATGCATGCTAAACTCCTCGGATGGAATGAGAGAGTTGATACTGGGGACTAGTGACCCATGGGGAGCCGACAAGTCAAATATCAGTCTCTTTTTCCCATTGAACTTGCCTGTTACCACCCCTACCGGACTGACCCTCCAAGACCTGAATGGAGAAACTAACAAGGGGCCAATCATATAACCTTTCATTAGCTCAGCATTTATTAATTCAGTGACAACAGCGGGATTGTTTACGGCAGACAGCAGATTGTCGCATTCAAATGTGGCCTGCAGCAGTGTGACCATGCCGGCGAGGAAGCCTCTATCAAAACTATTGATCAACCATTGGACCCAATCTGGGTCCGGGTGATCCGCGAGCAGAGCGGCCAGGACTGGGGTACGCACCCCGCCTAGTCATGCTGGCCCTTTCTGCCTACATGCAGAGCCCGGATGTGCCCTGAAGCAGTAGAAGCAGACGTGTAATAACCTGCAATTGCTGAAGTTGCACGAAGACATGTTATAGTTGTTACAAATTTGTGAGCCTCCGAGATAGTGTACTGGACGGCCCAACTTATCCACGGAAGGTGCGGACCTGCTGAAACTGTCCGTGGAAGTGGACGGTCTGGTGGCGCTCTGCTCGCCCTGTTGAGCCAGCCCTACACACCACGCCGTAGTATGCGTGATTGATTGACAGGCGGCACATGCGGGGAATTTGAGATTTGCGAAGTGGCTGCAGAACATCTGTGAATCTTCGATGCTCCAGTCCGTGAGGTACCCATCTTGGCTGAAGGCCGCCGCTGCCATGGCTGAGAAACTTCTATGATAATCGTAGAAATGGGTACCACCGTATTTGTATGCGTATTCAGTAACCCTCAGCAAATACAGGTCGAGCTCCTCTCTGCGCTCCGGCCTGGCTGAGCATATCACCTCCCTGTATTTGCTGAAGGCAATCACAAACTCGTGGATATTTAGCTTCCGTTTCAGCCTGGTGTCCTTACTCTTAAGGACAACAGATAAGTCAGCGCACGCTACCGTTCTAGTGTCCTCAACGTCGAAGGCAGATAGCAACAGGGCCGCCAAATTGATGTCCTTCCCTTCCAGTATGTCCTTTCTCAGGGCCGCTGGGACAAAATGGACTGGTGACACCCTTGGTGGCCCAGAGCGCCTACCTGGGTTGCCTACCGGAACAGGGGCAGACATCTGTGTAGGCGTTGGCGCCTGCAATGCTGCTGGAGCTGGGGGCCCCTGAATGCCCCTTCTCTCCAGAGAATCCAGCCTGCCCAACATGGAAGTCATCATTGCATGCAGTTCAGAGAGGGTGGACTGGCCCGAGGTCCCCTCCTGACTGTCGCCAGCCCCCTGATCCGCCATGAGGAGTTTGTACAACTCTGCTTTTTGGGCGGTTGCTGGAAATGGAATTGCCCTCTTGCGCAACTCCTCCATCAACTTGGGGATCGTCCAAGCCCTGTAAGCTGCAGAGGAGGGCGTCCCTCGCACGGAGCTTCTAGCTGGTGTATCAGGGATGGACATCGGGTCCTCTATGTCTGACACGTGAGACATGACCTGTCCGGGCCGTAACGGGTGCCGGGGAAAAAAACGGTAATCGTGAGTCACCAGATATGAGAAACGTGTACCCCCCTCGCTGAGTACTGACTGACCTTACCACCACTGTAACACAACAGTAAGACGCCTGAAACGAACAGCAAATCGACTGTAACCCTGCAAACAACCGAATACATACTTAATGTTAGTTTACAGCTGCAGACTGCCCGTGCAATGTGGCCGAACCCAAGAGTGCTGACCGTAGTGCCAGTGCGACCCAGAGTACCACCTGAATAGTTTGAAACGAGGCCTGACCGTGTGTCTGACTGAGAACGTGTGCATGACGCGTATAGTCATGAATAATTAAACCGTGAACACCTCCTGACTGCGAGTCAAGATTACAGTGTGCACCGTTTCTAACTAACTAGCGATGGCTCTGAAGACGTGTCAGCAACCACCGCAGGCAAGTGGTCACCCTTGAAGAAGAGTCAAGATCGCAGTGACCACTACCCGTGTAAACGAAATGCTCTGTATGCGTGACAGTAGCCATGACGCCTTGAACCCTATCTGACATGTCGAGTCAGATATACAGTGATTCAGGGCCTATGTGTAACAGTAGCAGTGCGTAACATTAACTAATGTAACAGGAGTATTAAGCATTTGACTGAAATGACGTGAACTAGCGTCTGCTAGCGAAAGTGATGACCACCGTGAAACGTGAATAAATAACATGAACAACCGCCGTACGGTTGGTACTGACCATAGCCAAGTTTGCAATGACCAGGAACGTAACGACCACCTAACTGGATACAGCCCACCTAATCTGCAAGAGAAACTAACAGTATACTAACCATATGGTTTACGCGCCACCTACCACCTCTGACCCATACATGCTGGCACCCCCTAGCCCCCCCCCCCTATGCCTGAAACTACCCCAACCCCACTAATTGCTTGACTACCCCAAGCCTCTGACCCGGTACCCCGATATGCATGACCACCCCCCCCCCCCCTTAAACTGAAGCCACAGTAATATGGATTATCGTGTTATTAACTTTACAAGCTGCCCCTTGTCTACGACAGTGCATGTGTCAGGAACTGTGGCCTGACACCGGTGCACCATGAACCAGCCCCTTATTACTGCATGGTACCAATACCTAACACATTTCCTCACACACATTTTTTTTTTCAGCGCCACCTGCTGGCCATCCGTGGAGCTATACCGCCGGCTCACTGGCATGCTGTGACTCCGCCCGTTCAGAGCCCCGTGTTACACGTGAGACGCCGGCACAGGGAGACCCACGTGGGTCGCGTCTCCCCGCGCCTGCCATGCCGCCAGCTGCCGCTGGATCCAGAGGCCGTGTTCACTGCGGCCAGCCCGGGCACGCGCTGCACCGACGGACCGCCGCCTACATAACACGCTGGGTGCCGGAGCCTGCCCGCCAAACGAGGGGAGCAATAGCAACAGACCAGGGCCCCAGTAAAAGAAACCTGCCGGTCACCCGGCACTTACCTGCACCACCACACACCTGACCCAGCGTACGCAACGAAAGAACCCCCGCAATTTCGCCAACCCAGCATACGCCCAGAGGGAGGGGCCGATGGATGTTAAATAGCCAAAGCCCCTCCCACAAATTCAGCCTGATAGGCTTCCCACATGTCTGACCCCCACAGCATGATATGCAGCTGCTGCCCGCTATGAATGACAAACTCTTAGCAGTGTGAGCGGGCAGCAGCCTTCCACTCCGCCGCTAATAGAGTTTTCATTCATTGGCAGCCAGGGGAGGGAAAAAATATGAATATTAATACGCGCAGCTGGGGGGTCAGTATATATATAAAGATGCGCAGCGGGGGTCAGTATATGCGGCGGGGGTCAGTATAGATATATAATAGCGCTGGGGGGGCCGTACATTTATTCAAGCACAGCGGGCACTAAGTTTGATATAGCGCAGCAGGGGGAAAGATATATATAGAAACGCTGGAGGGGCCAGATATATACCCCCCCCCCCCCCCCCCCAGCGATTCTATACATCTTTGCCCATCACAGCGCTTCTATTTTAAAACCCTGCCAGGAGCCCTCCTGGTGGGGAATTTAAAAATAAAAGTTTACTGTACATTGCAGGGGATTGGAACATGCTGCCCGCTCCCCTGCTTGATAACATCTGATCGGATTGGGTCTCAGAAGTGAGACCCGGTGCGGTCAATCCCTCAGCCCCTCTACTTACTACTCCCAACATGGAACAGAACCTGTTCCATGATGGGGTAGTAGTACAAGCACTAATGTAGTCAGAATTTGCAGAGACTTTTTTCTGTCGCACAGAATACATTTTGTGCGACAGAAAAAAACCTGCGACAGAAAGAAAGGGAAATTGGGCTACAGATTAGTAAATAGCATCAGAAAAAAAAGGAGTAAAGGACTTGCAAAAACACAAACCGACACTCCACTCTTAGTAAATGAGGGCCAATGTTTCCCAACCAGTGTGCCTCCAGTTGTTGCAAAACCCCAACTCCCAGCATGCCCAGAAAGCCGAAGGGCATATTGGGAGTAGTAGTTACGCAACAGCTGGAGGAGAACAGTTTGGGGACCACTGTGTAGTGGTGTCCAAGCTGTAGCCCTCCAGATGTTGCAAAACTACAACTCCAATGCATTCTCAGGCATGCTGGAAGTAGTAGTTCGGCAACATCTTTAGAGCCAGATGTTGCCGAACTACAACTCCCAGCATGCTTGGAGTTGTAGTTTTGCAACATCTGGAGGACTACAGTTTGCAGACCACTAATACAGTGGTTCCCAATCTGTGCCCTTCCAGATGTTGCAAAACTACAACTCCCAGTATGCCAAAACTGTCCAGGCATGCTGGGAGTTGTAGTTCTGCAACATCTGAAGGGCCAGATGTTACAGAACTACAACTCCCAGCATGCCTGGACAGTAAGGGCATGCTGAGGATGTGTAGTTTTGCAACATCTGGAAGGGCACAGTGGTCTCCAAACTGTGGACCTCCAGATGTTGCAAAACTGCAACTCCCAGCATGCCCAGACGCCAAGGGCTGTCTCAGCATGCTGGGAGTTGTAGTGTAAGGGGACCAGATGGAGCAGTCCAGATTGCTTTTCGTCAGTCTGGACTGCTGCAAAGGTCCCGCAACGCCGCAGAAGATCCACTCACCTGTCGCCACCGCCGCCATCTGCGCCGCCGGGATCCGGGTCTTCCGGGACGAGGTAAGTACCGGGGCCAGGCCCCAGCACTCCCCTGTCCCCTGACACGTCCTCCGGTCTTCCTCCCATTCTCTCCGGACTTCCAGGGGCCGGGCAGGGCGGGAGGAAGTAAACGCCCCCCCGCGCGATTGGTCGGTTAGTTCTAACCGACGAATCGCAGGGGATAGGAGGAGGTGGCAGGCTTGCCACCTCGCTCCTATACTTCAGCATGGTCCTGGCTGTCTGTGACAATGGGGAACATGCAAAATTACCGGGTGGTCGGGTCCCAGAGACCCGATCAGCCCGGTAACACCGCAGATCGCAGGGGCGATTTCCCTCGCGATTTGCGACGATCGCCGACATGGGTGGCCAACATGGCCCCCCTCGGCGTTTGCCATGGATGCCTGCTGAAGCATTTCAGCAGGCATCCACTTCCGATCTCTGCCCGGGGCGTGGCAGGGACCGGAAAACGCCAGGACGTCCGGGGACGTCCTTGGTCCTTAAAGCCCAGGGTGCCAGGATGTCCCCGGACGTCCTTGGTCCTTAAGGGGTTAAGGACCAAGCCCATTTTGGCCTTAAGGACCAGACCAATTTTATTTTTGCATTTTCGTTTTTTCCTCCTCGCCTTCTAAAAATCATAACTCTTTTATATTTCCATCCTCAGACCCATATGAGGGCTTGTTTTTTGCGTCACCAATTGTACTTTGTAATGACATCACTTATTTTACCATAAAATGTACGGCGCAACCAAACAGATATTATTTATGTGGGAAAATTGAAAAGAAACCTGCAGTTTAGCAAATTTTGAAAGGCTTTGTTTTCACGCTGTACACTTTCTGGTAAAAATGACATATTTTCTTTATTCTGTGGGTCAATACAATTAAAATGATACCCATCATTATATTCTTTTCTATAACTGTACCGCTTAAAAAAAATCTCCAACCATTTTAACAAAATTAGTTTGTTTGAAATTGCCCTTTTTTGACACCTTTAACTTTCTCATTTTTCTGTATATGGGGCGATATGAGGGCTAATTTTTTGCACCATGATCTGTAGTTTTTATCAGTACCACTTTTGCTTAGGTTTTACTTTTTATTCATTTTTTATTAATTTTTTTTGGAATAAAATGTGACAAAAAAGCAGCAATTTTGAACTTTTTTTTATTTTTTTACGTTTACGCCGTTCACCGTACGGGATAATTAACAATATATTTTAATGGTTCATACTTTTACGCACGCGGTGATACCAAATATGTGTATTAATTATTTTTTTTACGCTTTTTCGGGGGTAAAATGGGGAAAACTGACGTTTTACTTTTTATTGGAGGAGGGGATTTTTCACATTTTTTTACTTTTTTATTTTACATTTTTTTACTTTTTTTTTTTTTTTTACACTTTTTATGTCCCCATAGGGGACTATTCATTGCAATCAGTTGATTGCTAATACTGTGCAGTGCTATGTATAGGATACAGCACTGCTCAGTATTATCGGTGATCTTCTGCTTCTGCTCTGGTCGATCTCAGACCAGAGCAGAAGACCCTGGGAGACGGCCAGAGCAAGTTGAGGGGACCTCCGGCCGTCATGCTGGATGATTGGATCGCCGCGGCAGCGCTGCGGGCGATCCGATCATCCATTCAAACTACCGCAATGCCGCAGATGCCGTGATCTGTATTGATCACGGCATCGGAGGGGTTAATGGCAGACATCCGCGCAATCGCGGATGTCCGCCATTACCAGCGGGTCCATGGCTGCTGATATCAGCCGGGACCTGCCGGGCATGACGCGAGCACCGTTTCGGTGCTCGCGATCATGTCGGCGTGTAAATGTACGTCATGGTAAGTCATTTAAGTCCATTGTCGTTAAGGGGTTAAAAGACTCTTGACTGGCTACAAAAAGCATTTACAAGCTGTGATACTTGCCAAAGGGGGCAGTTTGGGTGCCCAAACTTTTGCAGACACCATTTTTTTGTTTTCTGTTATTTTGAAAGTGTAAATGATGGAAATAAAATCTAACTTTTGTTGACATATTATAAGAATGTCTAATCTGTAATTTGATGCCTTTTGGAGATTTTGCCATCTTTCCTTAGCTTCTTTATACACATTAATACAAATTTTTATCTGGGGTGCCCAAACTTTTGATCCCCACTGTATACATATACACCATAAAGTCATAGTGTACCGTATTTTCTAATGTCTGGTAGTTCTCTAGTAGGGGTTGTCCTGAACTAATCAGGATAAGCAACATTTCACCCCATCATCAACATCTTGTACAGTAAAGTTGTGTACTACAGTACTAAATCTTGTACAGTAAAGTCATGTACACATAAAAGTTATATACATTAGGACTGTAACACTCACTACCACACAGTTCATTCATAAGTCATATGTCTAATGTGATGTCTCTTGTGTCCATGTGCTCAGGATACGCTGCTGGCCACAAAGTATTCCTGTACTCGCATCAGCACATTGGTAAAAGTCAAGGGTAAGGAAAGTCAAAGTTATCTAAATTAAATGTCTAGCATTAAAAATAACTAGTGTTCTGGGGAGAAGTGTGTAATGCCGAGGGACCCCAATAGCCAAGGCATTGGGCAGAAAGCCTCCAGCAACTAATCCGCCAAATGTTATATCATGTATAAAATGTTGTCATGCATCGTCAAATGTCATAGTATGCATAGCCATAGTCTAATATTATGTTATACATAGTCATAGTCCATAAGTCGTGTTATACTCTAGTCATAGGTATGTTTTTATTATTATACTCCGTCATACAATCTACCGGAGCATGTATGGACATTTATACAGAGACTCAATTGCATTATTAGTTTTCGTTAAACAACAGCCTGGGAATGGACGTTGGGTTACAATGCCCCAGGACTACAGTTAGCCCTATGGCCGCTTCATGACTCAAAGCCCGACAGGACTGTCGTTGTGGACGACTTTTGTTAAGTGGGGGGTTTGTGATGTCCCAGTACGGGATATAGTCCCGTACAGTACTTAGGCCCTGTCAGGTTGAGTCCCTCTGTGTCCTAGGGGCTCTCCTGCAGTGTCTTCCCCATTGTTTTATCTGTATATTAGGTGTATTAGGTATAATGGACTTTTAAGGACCTTTGAATTAGTCACATGAAGTTGTTGTCACATGTTTGTTACCCAGGGAGCACCAGCTAACTAGGTGACCTGCAGCTTGACCTATGGACTTCTTGCTCAGACCCCTTTATAAGAGAGGCAGCCATTAAAATCTCTCTCTTATGACTCCTGCTGAGATACAGTAAATTCCAGACGTCTCAGAGCCAGTGTCCAGCACCTTTATAGGCCTTAAGCCTAACCAGCAGCTACTTGTCAGTAAGTCAAGTCATCTATGTCTGCTGTCACTACCTACAGTCAAGTCAAGTCTATAGTCAAGTCTATTATAGTCAGCGTGGCTGAGTTGAAGTCTGTCCGTGGCTGACTTGAAGTCTGTTGTAGGTAGGTGCTACTAGACAGCTAATCAGTGCATTCTCTTTAATAATACAGGGGTTTTAGCAGTAAAATGCCCCCTCTGATCAGTCGGACCTTCCATCTTCCTGGGTGTCACAAGAAAGGCTTGCCAAAAGTACTTCAAAGTACAGTATGTCATGTAAACAGACTTGCACCAAACTTACCATTGAAATATCTTAAGCCTTAGGAATTACTTTTATTAGGCTAAGTTATATGGAGCTCTGTTGGCAGTTCTGTTGATTTTAACAGAGAAAAAAATTGTGCATGCATTATTTTATTTTTTATTTCTTTGCCTAACTCCGGTACACTACCGGATCTCCAACGGACCCCGTTCAAGTCAAAGTGATCCGTTGGTACCTTGTGGTGTCCATTGTGCTCCGACCCATTTTGGGGGCTGTTCGGTCAAAAGAAAGAGCTGAACGGACCCAGAACGTGACAGAGCTCAACAGGTGGGAGAGCTTTGGTTTAGGCTAGGTTAACATGACCTTTGTCCCCGTCCTGGTATTCTCTGCAGAAAGGGAACATACACTACTAACGGATGCAAACTGATGCAAAGGGATGCCATTTAGTGGCATCCTTTTGCTTCAGATTTTCAACCGTTAGTATGAAAAGTCAGCCAAAAGTCAGACTCCTGCAACTAGGACTACTACTACTTCCATCATAGAATAGACTCCTTTCCAAGATGGGAGTAGTAGTTCCCCCTGCTGCAGGAGTCTGCAGGCAGCTGGGGAGACTACAGTAGTGCTGTTCCATTATGGGGGTAGTAGTGTAGGGGCTGAGGGATTGATCCCATGGCGTCTCACTTCTAAGACCCGATGCGATCAGAAGCTATTAACCAGGGAAGTTGGCGGCATGCTCAGATCCCCTGCGATGTAGATAGTGTGTTTTGTACTTCCACTTTTAACCCCTTAACGACCACGGACGTAAATGTAAGTCCTGGTTTGGTGGTACTTCCCGCACCAGAACGTACATTTACGTCCCGTGTATGACCGCGAGCATCGGAACGGTGCTCGCGTCATGCATGGCAGGTTTCGGCTGCTATCAGCAGCCGGGTACCCGCCGGTAATGGCCGACATCCGCGATCACGCGGATGTCCGCCATTAACCCCTCAGATGCCGTGATCTGTACAGATCACGGCATCTGCGGCAATGCGCATAATAAAATAGATGATCGCAGCGCTGCCGTGGTGATCCGATCATCTGTAATGGCGGCCAGAGGTCCCTTCACCTGGCTCCGGCCATCTCCCAGCGTCTCCTGCTCTGGTCTGAGATCGAGCAGACCAGAGCAGGAGATAGCCGATAATACTGATCAGTGCTATGTCCCATACATGGCACTGAACAGTATTAGCAATCAAAGGATTACTATAGATAGTCCCCTATGGGGACATAAAAAGTGTTTAAAAAAAAAGGTGAAAAATGTAAAAATAAAAAGTACAAAAAAAGTGAAAAATCCCCTCCCCCAATAAAAATTTAAATTGTCCGTTTTTCCCATTTTACCCCCAAAAAGCGTAATTTTTTAAAATAAACATATTTGGTGTCGCTGCGTGTGTAAATGTCCAAACTATCAAAATATAATGTTAATGATCCCGTAGGGTGAACAGCGTAAACGTAAAAAAAATTAAAAAGTCCAAAAATTCTGCTTTTTTGTCACATTTTATTAAAAATAAATTCAGGAAAATGAAATAAAAGTTTTATATATGCAAATGTGGTATCAATAAAAAGTTCAGGTGACGGCGCAAAAAATGAGCCCTCATACCGCCCTATATACGGAAAAATGAAAAAGTTATAGGTGATCAAAATAGGGCGATTTTAGATTACTGATTTTGTACAAAAAGTTTTAGATTTTTTTTAAGCGGTACAAATAAATAAAAGTATCTAGCCATGGGTATCATTTTAATTATATTGACCCACAGAATAAAGAACACATCATTTTTACCGTAAATTGTACAGTGTGAAAACGAAACCCTCCAAAATGTGCAAAATTGTGGTTTTCATTTAAATTTCCTCACTAAAAAAATATTTGTTGGGGTTCGCCGTACATTTTATGGTAAAATAGGAGGTTTCATTACAAAGTACAATTGGTTACGCAAAAAACAAGCCCTTATATGGGTCTGTAGATGGAAATATGAAAGAGTTATGGATTTTAGAATGCGAGGAGGAAAAAAATGAAAATGCAAAAATAAAATTGGCATGGCCCTTAAGGTGAAAATGGGCTTGGTCCTTAAGGGGTTAAATACCCGCTGGGAGCCCTGAATGGCCAGCACCAATGTCCATTCAGGGCTCCCGGCGGGTTTTTTAAACTACCATATGTATATAAAGCACCATATGTGTATCAATGGCTTCATAAGAAGCATTTCAGGGTCCTGGAGAGGCCAAGCCAGTCTCCAGATCTCAACCCAATAGAAAACCTATGGGGGATGTTAAAAGTCTGTGTCGCCCAGCAACAGCCCCAAAACACCACTGCTCTTTGCCAACAAAGGGTATATAACAAAGTATTGAGATGAACTTTTGTTATTAACCAAATACTTATTTTCCACCATAATTTGCAATAATTTGATTTCTTCACACCAAGCTGCTTGCCTATTGCAGATTCCATCTTCCCAGCCCGGTGCAGGTCTACAATTTTGTTTCTGGTGTCCTTCCACAGCTCTTTGGTCTTGGCCATAGTGGAGTTTGGCGTGTGACTGTTTGAGGTTTTGGACAGGTGTCTTTTATACTGATAACAAGTTCAAACAGGTGCCATTAATACAGGTAACGAGTGGAGGACAGAGGAGACTCTTAAAGGGGTACTCCGGTGAAAACCTTTTTTCTTTTAAATCAACTGGTGGCAGAAAGTTAAACATATTTGTAAATTACTTCTATTAAAAAATCTTAATCCTTCCTGTGCTTATTAGCTGCTGAATACTACAGAGGAAATTCTTTTCTTTTTGGAATGCTCTCTGATGATGTTACGAGCACAGTTCTCTCTGCTGACGTTGCTGGGCAACACAGACTTTTAACTCCCTCCAAAGGTTTTCTATTGGGTTGAGATCTGGAGACTGGCTAGGCCTCTCCAGGACCCTGAAATGCTTCTTATGAAGCCATTGATACACATATGGTGCTTTATATATATATGGTAGTTTAAAAAACCTGCCGGGAGCCCTGAATGGACACTGGTGCTGGCCATTCAGGGCTCCCAGCGGGTATTTAACCCCTTAAGGACCAAGCCCATTTTCACCTTAAGGGCCAGGCCAATTTTATTTTTGCATTTTCATTTTTTCCTCCTTTTTCCTTTCCTCCTTTAAAGAAGAAATTACAGGTCTCTGAGAACCAGAAATCTTTCTTGTTTGTAGGTGACCAAGTACTTATTTTACACCATAGTTTGCAAATAAATTCTTCAAAAATCAGACAATATGATTTTATGGATTTTTTTTCTCTCATTATGTCTCTGATCCCTTCTAGGCAACAAAGACTTTCAACTCTCTCAAAAGTTTTTCTAGGCCACTCCAGGACCTCGAAAAAATGCTTCTTATGAAGCCACTCCTTCGTTGCCCGGGCGGTGTGTTTGGGATCATTGTCATGCTGAAAGACCCAGCCACGTTTCATCTTCAATGCCCTTGCTGATGGAAGGAGGTTTTCACTCAAAATCTGCCGATACATGACCCCATTCATTCTTTCCTTTACACAGATCAGTCATCATGGTCCCTTTGCCGAATAACAGCCCCAAAGCATGATGTTTCCACCCCCATGCTTCACAGTGGGTATGGTGTTCTTTGGATGCAACTCAGCATTCCTTCTCCTCCAAACATGACAAGTTGAGTTTTTACCAAAAAGTTCTACTTTGGTTTCATCTGACCATATGACATTCTCCTTATCCTCTTCTGGATCATCCAAATGCTCTCTAGCAAACTTGACAGGCCAGTACGTGTACTGGCTTAAGCAGGGGGGACACATCTGGCACTGCATGATTTGAGTCCCTGGCGGCGTAGTGTGTTACTGATGGTAGCCTTTGTTACTTTGGTCCCAGCTCTCTGCAGGTCATTCACTAGGTCCCCGCGTGTGGTTCTGGGATTTTTGTTCACCGTTCTTGTGATTATTTTGACACTGCAGGGTGAGATCTTGTTTCGATACCCAGAGCAAGGGAGATTATCAGTGGTCTTGTATGTCTTACATTTTCTAATAATTGCTCCCACAGTTGATTTCTTCACACCAAGCTGCTTGCCTGTTGCAGATTCAGTCTTCCCAGCCTGGTACAGGTCTACAATTTTGTTTCTGGTGTCCTTCGACAGCTCTTTGGTCTTGGCCATAGTGGAGTTTGGAGTGTGACTGTTTGAGGTTGTGAACAGGTGTCTTTCATACTGATAACAAGATCAAACAGGTGCCATTAATACAGGGTGTGCTTACAGCTTAACACCGTGCAGGACGTTTGGCATTTGCCAGAGAACACCAAGATTGGCAAATTCGCCACTGGCGTCCTGTGCTCTTCACAGATGAAAGCAGGTTCACACTGAGCACTGATGTGACATACTTAACAGAGTCTGAAGACGCTGTGGAGAACGTTCTGCTGCCTGCAACATCCTCCAGCATGGCCGGTTTGGCGGTGGGTCAGTAATGGTGTGTGGTGGCATTTCTTTGGGGGGCTGCACAGCTGTCCATGTACTTGCCAGAGGTAGCCCGACTGCCTTTAGGTACCGAGATGAGATCCTCAGACCCCTTGTGAGACCATATGCTGGTGCGGTTGGCCCTGGGTTTCTCCTAATGCAAGACAATGCTAGATCTCATGTAGCTGGAGTGTGGAGCAGTTCCTGCAAGAGGAAGGCATTGATGCTATGGACTGGCCTGCCTGTTCCCCAGACCTGAATCCGATTGAGCACATCTGGGACATCATGTCTCGCTCCATCCACCAACACCACATTGCAACAGACTGTCCAGGAATTGGCGGAGGCTGCCACCTCATCAGGAGCATGCCCAGGCATTGTAGGGAGGTCAGGCGGGCACATGGAGGCCACACACACTACTGAGCCTCATTTTGACTTGTTTTAAGGACATTACATCAAAGTTGGATCAGCCTGTAGTGTGGTTTTACATCCAGACCTCCATGGGTTGATAAATTTGATTTCCATTGATAATTTTTGTGTGATTTTGTTGTCAGCACATTCAACTATGTAAAGACAAAAGTATTTCATATGATTAGTTCATTCATTCAGATCTAGGATGTGATATCTTAGTGTTCCCTTTATTTTTTTGAGCAGTGTACATCGCAGGGGAGTGGAGCATGCTGCCCACTCCCCTGTTTAATAACTTCTCATCGCATCAATAAATCCCTCAGCCCCTGTACTACAACCCCCATCATGGAACAGCCTCTGTTCCATGATGGGGGTTATAGTACAAACACTAATGTAGCCTCTCCAGCCGCCGTCAGACTCCCGCAGCCAGGGGAACTACTACTCCCATCATGGAAACAAGTCTGTCCCATGATGGGAGTAGTAGTAGTCCCTCAGCACTGCAGGAGTCTGTTGATGTCACCTCTTCTGAGCATGCTCAGAAGTAATAACGGTTCAAAAACAGATATTATATAGCGGGTGCAAAGGTATGACATTAACCCCTTAAGGAGCCAGTCATTTTACACCTTAGGACCCGGCCATTTTTTGCACATCTGACCACTGTCAATTTAAACATTAATAACTCTGGAATGCTTTTAGTTATCATTCTGATTCCGAGATAGTTTTTTCGTGACATATTCTACTTTAACATAGTGGTAACATTTTTTGGTAACTTGCATCCTTTCTTGGTGAAAAATTTAGCATTTTTCTAACTTTGAAGCTCTCTGCTTGTAAGGAAAATGGATATTCCAAATATTTTTTTTTTTATTCACATATACAATATGTCTACTTTATGTTTGAATCATAAAATTGACGTGTTTTTACTTTTGGAAGACACCAGAGGGCTTCAAAGTTCTGCAGCAATTTTCCAATTTTTCAAAAAATTTCCAAAATCAAAAGTTTTCAGGGACCAGTTCAGGTTTGAAGTGGATTTGAAGGGTCTTCATCTTAGAAATACCCCACAAATGACCCCATTATAAAAACTGCACCCCCCCAAAGTATTCAAAATGACATTCAGTCAGCATTTTAACCCTTTAGGTGTTTCACAGGAATAGCAGCAAAGTGAAGGAGAAAATTCACAATCTTCATTTTTTACACTCGCATGTTCTTGTAGACCCAATTTATGAATTTTTACAAGGGGTAAAAGGAGAAAATGTATACATCTATTTGTAGCCCAATTTCTCTCGAGTAAGCACATACCTCATATGTCTATGTAAAGTGTTCGGCGGGCGCAGTAGAGGGCTCAGAAGGGAAGGAGCGACAAGGGGATTTTGGAGAGTACATTTTTCTGAAATGGTTTTTGGGGGGCATGTTGCATTTAGGAAGCCCCTATGGTGCCAGAACAGGAAAAAAAACACATGGCATACCATTTTGGAAACTAGACCCCTTGAGGAACGTAACAGGGAATAAAGTGAGCCTTAATACCCCATTTTATTTAAAAAAAATTCAATAAAATGTGTTTCCCCCAAATTTCACATTTTTGCAAGGGTTAATAGCAGAAAATACCCCCCAAAATTTCTATCCTTATCTCTTCTGATTATGGAGGTACCCCATAAGTTGACCTGAAGTGCACTACGGGCAAACTACAATGCTCAGAAGAGAAGGAGTCATATTTGGCTTTTTGAGAGCAAATTTTGCTCGGGGGCATGTCGCATTTAGGAAGCCCCTATGGTGCCAGGACAGCAAAAAATACCCACATGCCATACCATTTTGGAAACTAGACCCCTTGAGGAACGTAACAAGGAATAAAGTGAGTCTTAATACCCCACAGGGGTTTCACGACTTTTGCATATGTAAAAAATATATATTATTTTCACTAAAATGTGTGTTTCCCCCACCCAAATTTCACATTTTTTCAAGGGTTAATAGCAGAAAATACCCCTGAATATTTGTAACGCCATCTCTTCTGATTATGGAGGTACCCCATAAGTTGACCTGAAGCGCACTACGGGCAAACTACAATGCTCAGAAGAGAAGGAGTCATATTTGGCTTTTTGAGAGCAAATTTTGCTCAGGGGGCATGTCGCATTTAGGAAGCCCCTATGGTGCCAGAACAGCAAAATAATCCCCACATGGCATACCATTTTGGAGACTAGACCCCTTGAGGAACGTAACAAGGGGTGCAGTGAGCATTTATCCCCCACTGGTGTCTGTCAGATCTTTGGAACAGTGGGCTGTACAAAATTTTTAATTTGCACAGCCCACTGTTCCAAAGATCTGTCAGACACCAGTGGGGTGTAAATTCTCACTGCACCCCTCATTACATTCCGTGAGGGGTGTAGTTTCCGAAATGGGGTCACATGTGTTTTTTTTTTGCGTTTGTCAAAACCGCTGTAACAATCAGCCATCCCTGTGCAAATCACCTCAAATGTACATGGCACACTCTTCCTTCTGGGCCTTATTGTGCGCCCCCAGAGCACTTTGCGCCCACATATGGGGTATCTCCGTAGTCGGGAGAAATTGCATTACAAATTTTGGGGGGCTTTTTTCCCTTTTACCTCTTGTCAAAATGAAAAGTTAAAGGCAACACCAGCATGTTAGTGTAAAAAATTTATTTTTTTACACTAACATGCTGGTGTAGACCCCAACTTTACCTTTTCATAAGGGGTGAAAGGAGAAAAAGCCCCCCAAAATGTGTAGGGCAATTTCTCCCGAGTACGGCGATACCCCATATGTGGCCCTAAACTGTTGCCTTGAAATACGACAGGGCTCCAAAGTGAGAGCGCCATGTGCATTTGAGGCCTGATTAAGGGATTTGCATAGGGGTGGACATAGGGGTATTCTACACCAGTGATTCTCAAACAGGGTGCCTCCAGCTGTTGCAAAACTCCCAGCATGCTTGGACAGTCAACGGCTGTCCGGCAATACTGGGAGTTGTTGTTTTGCAACAGCTGGAGGCTCCATTTTGAAAACAGTGGCGTACCAGACGTTTTTCATTTTTATTGGGGAGGGGGGCTGTGTAGGGGTATGTGTATATGTAGTGTTTTTTTACTTTTTATTTTATTTTGTGTTAGTGTAGTGTAGTGTTTTTAGGGTACAGTCACACGGGCGGGGGATTACAGCGAGTTTCCCGCTACGAGATTGAGCTGCCGCGCAAAATTTGCTGCATCGCAAACTTGCAGCCTGATACTCACTGTAAGCCCCTGCCTATGTGAATGTACCCTGTACATTCACAGGGGGGGGGCCTCCAGCTGTTGCAAAACTACAACTCCCAGCATGCACGGTCTATCAGTGCATGCTGGTAGTTATAGTTTTGCAACAGCTGGAGGCACACGGTTTGGGAAACACTGAGTTAGGAAACTGACAATGTCTCCCAACCAGTGTGCTTCCTGTTGTTGCAAAACCACAACTCCTAAACATTCTCAGGCATGCTGGAAGTAGTAGTTCGGCAACATCTTTAGAGCCAGATGTTGCCGAACTACAACTCCCAGCATGCTTGGAGTTGTAGTTTGCAACATCTGGAGGACTACAGTTTGTGGACCACTAATACAGTGGTTCCCAATCTGTGTCCTTCCAGATGTTGCAAAACTACAACTCCCAGTATGCCAAAACTGTCCAGGCATGCTGGGAGTTGTAGTTCTGCAACATCTGAAGGGCCAGATGTTACAGAACTACAACTCTCAGCATGCCTGGACAGTAAGGGCATGCTGAGGATGTCTAGTTTTGCAACATCTGGAAGGGCACAGTGGTCCCAAAACTACGGACCTCCAGATGTTGCAAAACTGCAACTCCCAGCATGCCCAGATGCCAAGGGCTATCTGGGCATGCTGGGAGTTGTAGTATACAGGGTCCCATTACAGCAATGCATGTCGCTTTACGGCGACGTGCATTGCTCTAAAGGGCCCGACCGCAGCTGAAGATCCACTCACCTGTCGCCGCCGCCGTCTTCATCGCCGGGATCCGGGTCTTCAGGGTTGAGGTAAGTACCAGGGCCGGTCCCCAGCACTCCCCCGTCCCCCGCCGCGTCCTCCGGTCTTCCTCCTGTCCTCTCCGGACTTCCAGGGGCCGGGCAGGGCGGGAGGGAGTAACCGCCCCCCCCCCCCCCCCTGCGATTGGTCGGTTAACTAACCGAACAATCGCAGGGGATCGGAGGAGGTGGCAGGCTTGCCACCTCGCTCCTATACTTTAGCATGGTCCTGGCAGCCGGGATCATGCAAAAATTACCGGGCGGTCGGGTCCCAGAGACCCGATCAGCCCGGTATCGCCGCAGATCGCAAGGGTGATTTCCACATGGCCCGCCTCGGCGTTTGCCCTGGATCCCTGCTGAAGGATTTCAGCAGGGATCCGCTTCCGATCTCCGCCGTGTGAGCGGCGGAGACCAGGAAAAGACCATGACGTCTGCATACGTCATGGGTCCTTAAGACCGAGGGTGTGATGACGTCTGCATACGTCATGGGTCCTTAAGGGGTTAAAGGTTCATCCGTTTGCCATAGACTTCAATGTCAACTTTATAATATCCGTTTCTATTCCGTTATTTTTGACGGGAGAAAAAACTACTGCATGCAACGTCTCCCCCCTCCTTTAAAAAAACGGAACAGGAAGCAAACATGTGCATATGTGTGATAAAGGATTGTTAAAAAAAATCCCATTGACATCAATGGGATTATTTTACAGCCGCTTGAACCCCATTTGAAAATTATCAAACAGATAGATAACGGCATTTATTAATGGAGGCAGACTGCCGTGTGAACGAGCAGTGTTTTCCAGCTGTGGCAAAGGCTGTCCAGACATGCTGGGAGTTGTAGATTTGCAACAGCTGGAGACACGCTGGTTAAAAAGCACTGGATTAGAGCATTTATGAAGAATGTGCCCCTTAGACCCGCCATTCACTATTCGTCCAGCAGGTGTCGCTAATACTCCAGCCAGAGAACAGAGCTCCGCTGTGTGATGAAAACATTGGAGTACCTGGTGAGGCGCAGGCTGCACCAGAGAGCAGAGCAAGGTTCTCACAGAGAGAAGGGCTGCGGTTTGTGTGCGGCTCCGTCTTTATACCCAGCAAGATACTCAGGAGCCTGCTTCCCGAGACACCCTGCTCCTTCTAGTAAGAACAGTCTGCAGTCAGCCACAGGCAACAGGTAGGCACCATTGTGTTCTGTTATTCTGTGAGAGACGACGTGTAGAGAGGCCGGTTGTGCAATATGCCTTACTTTTCCAGCCTGGCACCAAGTCGTGCCTGCTTGTTATTTCCTCTGCCAGCTTGTGCAATACAAGAGAGCCTGGCGAGGCTGACCTGGGCGTCAACAGGTAGTGTGTGCCATGTAGAGCCTCACTCCATCATGTGGGAGATGCCAGCGTACATCCTGGGCATACCATTGCCTGTGGGTGGGGAGTCTGTAGTAAATCATTCATGGACCATACTATGACGTGCTGTAGAGATACTATGGATGAGCATAGTGTTTCATCTGAGCTTCCCAACCAGGGTGCCTCCAGCTGTTGTTAAACTACGACTCCCAGCATACTATGACGTGCTGTAGAGATAGTATGGATGAGCATAGTGTAGATCTGAGCTTCCCAACCAGGGTGCCTCCAGCTGTGGCAAAACTACGACTCCCACCATACTATGACGTGCTGTGGAGATAGTATGGATGAGCATAGTGTAGATCTGAGCTTCCCAACCAGGGTGCCTCCAGCTGTTGCAAAACTAGGACTCCCACCATACTATGATGTGCTGTAGAGATAGTATGGATGAGCATAGTGTAGATCTGAGCTTCCCAACCAGGGTGCCTCCAGCTGTTGCAAAACTAGGACTCCCACCATACTATGATGTGCTGTAGAGATAGTATGGATGAGCATAGTGTAGATCTGAGCTTCCCAACCAGGGTGCCTCCAGCTGTGGCAAAACTACGACTCCCACCATACTATGATGTAGATCTGAGCTTCCCAACCAGGGTGCCTCCAGCTGTTGCAAAACTACGACTCCCACCATACTATGACGTGCTGTAGAGATAGTATGGATGAGCATAGTGTAGATCTGAGCTTCCCAACCAGGGTGCCTCCAGCTGTTGCAAAACTACGACTCCCAGCATGCCCAGACAGCCGAAGGCTGTCTGGGCATGGTTGGAGTTGTAGTTTTGCAACAGCTGGAGGCACCCTGGTTGGAAAACACTGATGTAGATGTAGATGTAGCTGTGCCAAGTTTTTCATTGGCACAACTCCATGTGATAGCTCAATATGTTGTCTATGGATTTACATGGGTCTGCAGGAAAGCCTGCTGCCTGCTCTTGGCTCTGCTACATCTTTGTTGCAAATATTTATCGCGAATATTGCAAATATAGGGCTAAATATTCACAATTACGAATATTTGCTTTTTTTTTTTCACAGTACACAGTACACATCACAGTGATCATCCCTCCCTGCTTCCAGCTTGTGGTGTAAACAAGGCTCCAATACTAGTTATTGTGTCAGACTGGCGGGCGCCCAAAAATTTGTATATGCGAATTTTCCCGCATATTGATCCCTCCCTTCTTTTAGCTCTTTAATCATGCGTTTTTTGCGCATGCGAATTTTATGGTGAATGCACATGCGAATTTTATGGCGCATATTAAAAAAAAAAAGGCAGCAAATTTTGCGAATATATGATGAATATTCGTCCATATATTTGCGAAATATCGCGAATTCGAATATGGCCTATGCTGCTCAATGCTAATCTTGACAGGGTAGTTGTTCATGTAGGCATAGATGAGGATGTGTATTTGGTGATGCGTTAGATAGTATCTGAGTGCGCTGCAATGATCTCTATGGAGCTATAACAATAATAGTATTCTTACTGATCCATGGTAATTCTACTCATAGGACCTGGGAGTCAATGAGCCTGTTAGATTTGTCACTTTTTATTCTATTGATTCCTATGAATCAGCTATTGCTGGGCAGGACTGGCACATGGCGTGGCCTAACTAGCGCTTACAGATATATCCACAGATACTGCAGATAACAACCGAGGACCAAGAATTTCTTTGTCTAAGCTAAAGCAGACTTTACATTTTTGTTGATATCACATGAATCCTGGTATAATGTCCTAGAATATGCGGAAAAACTTCAAAAAGGGATGGAGAGTCTGTAGCCCCCCACCCCTCAACCTCAGTGCTAAAGATGTAAACAAGCACTTTCTGATACTGGTACCCAAGCCACCAGCCCAGATAGCATATGAAGTGCCAGGGCACTGCCACCAGCACAGATAGGCTAAAAAGTGCCAGAGCAGTGCCACTAGCCCAGCTAGGATATGAAGTACCAGTGCAGTGCCATCAGCTCAGCAGGGTTAAGAGGTGCCAGGATAGTACCACCAGCCCAACTTGGGTAAAAAGTGTCAGGGCAGTGCTGCCAGTCCAGATAAGATACAAAATTGTCAGGGCACTTCCCCAGCCAAGCTAGGATATAAAGTGTCAGGGCAGTGCCACCAGCCCATCAAGGATAGGAAGTGCCTGGGCATTGCCACCAGCCCAGCTAGGATAGGAAGTGCTAGACCAGTGCCACCAGCCCATCAAGGATAGGACGTGCTAGACCAGTGCCACCAGCCCATCAAGGATAGGACGTGCTAGACCAGTGCCACCAGCCCATCAAGGAAAGGACGTGCTAGACCAGTGTCACCAGCCCATCAAGGATAGGAAGTGCCAGGGCAGTGCCACCAGCCCATCAAGGATAGGACGTGCTAGACCAGTGCCACCAGCCCATCAAGGATAGGACGTGCTAGACCAGTGCCACCAGCCCATCAAGGATAGGACGTGCTAGACCAGTGTCACCAGCTCATCAAGGATAGGAAGTGCCAGGGCAGTGCCACCAGCCCAGCTAGGATAGGAAGTGCCAGGGTAGTGCCACTAGCCCAGCTAGGATAGGAAGTGCCAGGGCAGTGCCACCAGCCCATCAAGGATAGGAAGTGCCAGGGCAGTGCCACCAGCCCAGCTAGGATAGGAAGTGCCAGGGCAGTGCCACCAGCCCAGTTAGGATAGGAAGTGCTAGACCAGTGCCACCAGCCCATCAAGGATAGGACGTGCTAGACCAGTGTCACCAGCTCATCAAGGATAGGAAGTGCTAGGGCAGTGCCACCAGCCCAGCTAGGATAGGAAGTGCCAGGGTAGTGCCACCAGCCCATCAAGGATAGGAAGTGCCAGGGCAGTGCCACCAGCCCAGCTAGGATAGGAAGTGTCAGGGCAGTGCCACCAGCCCAGCTAGGATAGGAAGTGCCAGGGCAGTGCCACCAGCCCAGTTAGGATAGGAAGTGCTAGACCAGTGCCACCAGCCCATCAAGGATAGGACGTGCTAGACCAGTGTCACCAGCTCATCAAGGATAGGAAGTGCTAGGGCAGTGCCACCAGCCCAGCTAGGATAGGAAGTGCCAGGGTAGTGCCACCAGCTCATCAAGGATAGGAAGTGCCAGAGCAGTGCCACCAGCCCAGCTAGGATAGGAAGTGCCAGGGTAGTGCTACCAGTCCAGTTAGAAAAAGAAGTGCCAGGGTAGTGGCACCAGTCCAGGACCGGGACAAGGAGTAGGGAGAAGAGATCACCATTAAGGGTGCAGATAGGTGATAGAAATTGATATTTTTTCTTTTGTTTTTACATTTCTTAGTAAATTTACTAAATAACTACAGTAGATAGTGGGCCTTTAAGCTATGATGCTTAACTGTAAATAATAAGTGTGGTGGGGAATATTATGAATCTGCTGTCATGACTGCTAAAGAGAGCAGTACTTACAGGGGCTCTACAATTGTTTTTAAAAACCATCACTGCTTGCAGGGGGTGTAAAATAACAAATTGCAGCATACTCACCTGCCCCCCTCCAGCACTTGTGTTTACTTCTCCTGATGAAGCACTATCTCTTCTCTCCTGATGATGTCTGAACACACTGCAGCCTCAGGGATCGGGCTCAGTCATCCACAGTAGTACAGTATGTTCACAGTGCTGTAGTTTATTTTACAGTCCTGGCACAATACCCCTTTAAAATTCCAGATATATGTGCTGTTGTAACAAGAATATCCATTTTATTTGTATCATCTCTCTTTTGTAACATGTCAGATTATATTCGGTAAGATGGTTTTGGCTCTTTTGTATGAGCTAACTATAGTTTCTTGGTTGGGTACCTCAATGGGAGAATGTCCTCCATGAGTTATTAATGGGGTTATCCAGGAAAAAACTTATTTTTTATATATCAACTGGCTCCAGAAAGTTAAACAGATTTGTAAATTACTTCTATTAAAAAATCTTAATCCTTTCAGTACTTATGAGCTTCTGAAGTTAAGGTAGTTCATTTCTGTCTAAGTTCTCTCTGATGACACGTGTCTCGGGAACCGCCCAGTTTAGAAGCAAATCCCCATAGCAAACCTCTTCTAAACTGGGTGTTTCCTGAGACACGTGTCATCAGAGAGCACTTAGACAGAAAAGAACAACCTTAACTTCAGAAGCTCATATGTACTGAAAGGATTAAGATTTTTTTAATAGAAGTAATTTACAAATCTGTTTAACTTTCTGGAGCCAGTTGATATATAAAAAAAAAGTTTTTTCCTGGAATACCCCTTTAATTCCTGTATTGAAGCGATCTGAGACTGAACTTGCTCATGGCCTCTCCCGATTCTTGCCTGACAAGCAGAGCTGGTGCATGGCTGTTTTGTAATGCTGCTGAAGTCTATTGTATGGTTTACACATAATAACTTGGTGTATAAATGGTGTCCTCAAACCCTGTAAACAGATCTGGGTGGTGATCAGTTGTGACAAGAAAAGAAACAGTATTAAGTGTTTTTAGCCTAACAGCAGCTTTTGATAGTTTTGAAAGTAGAAGGTGATGATGCTGCAGTGACCTTTTTCCCATTTTGCAAAAAATAAAAAATAAATAAATAAAATAAAATTTTATATATATGTATATGTAAATGAGAACCAAAACTATTGATAAACATATTTAGTATTGACATGTTCGTAAATGCCAGAACTATTAAAATATAATAATATTATAGATCCTGTATGATGAACAGCATAAACATGAAAAAAAAAAAAGTCCAAATGGCTCCTTTTGTTTACATCACATGCCAAAAAAAGAAAATGTATAAAAACTGATTGAAAATTACATATACACAAAAGTGGTACTGATGTTCACTGGGAATGTTAGGCTATGTTCACACAACTGGATTACATACAGATTAACCCCTTAAGGACGAAGCCCATTTTGAGCTTAAAGGGGTACTCCGCCCCTAGACATCTTATCCCCTATCCAAAGGATAGGGGATAAGATGTCAGATTGCCGCGGTCCCGCTGCTGGGGACCCCCGGGATCCCCGCTGCGGCATTGCGCTATCATTACAGCACAGAGCGAGTTCGCTCTGTGTGTAATGACGGGCGATACAGGGGACGGAGCAGCGTGACGTCATGGCTCCGCCCCTCGTGACATCACGGCCCGTCCCCTTAATGCAAGTCTATGGGAGGGGGCGTGATGACCGCCACGCCCCCTCCCATAGACTTGTATTGAAAGGGGCGGACCGTGACGTCACGAGGGGCGGAGCCGTGACGTAACGATGCTCCTGTACTGCCCATCATTACGTGCAGAGCGAACTCGCTCTGCGCAGTAATGATAGCGCGGTGCCTCAGCGGGGATCCCAGGGGTCCCCAGCAGCGGGACCGCGGCGATCTGACATCTTATCCCCTATCCTTTGGATAGGGGATAAGATGTCTAGGGGCGGAATACCCCTTTAACCCCTTAAGGACCAGGCCATTTTACACCTTAGGACCGGAGCGTTTTTTGAACATCTGACCACTGTCACTTTAAACATTAATAACTCTGGAATGCTTTTACCTATCATTCTGATTCCGAGATTGTTTTTTCGTGACATATTCTACTTTATGTTATTGGTAAAATTTTGTCGATACTTGCATCGTTTCATAGTGAAAAATTTCAAAATTTGCTGAAAAAATTGAAAATTTTGCATTTTTCGAACTTTGAAGCTCTCTGCTTGTAAGGAAAATGGATATTCCAAATAAAAAAAAATTTTATTCACAAATACAATATGTCTACTTTATGTTTGCATCATAAAATTAATGAGTTTTTACTTTTGGAAGACACCAGAGGGCTTCAAAGTTCAGCAGCAATTTTCCAATTTTTCACAAAATTTTCAAACTCACTATTTTTCAGGGACCAGTTCAGGTTTGAAGTGGATTTGAAGGGTCTTCATATTAGAAATACCCCACAAATGACCCCATTATAAAAACTGCACCCCCCAAAGTATTCAAAATGACATTCAGACAGCATTTTAACCCTTTAGGTGTTTCACAGGAATAGCAGCAAAGTGAAGGAGAAAATTCACCATCTTCATTTTTTACACTCGCATGTTCTTGTAGACCCAATTTTTGAATTTTTACAAGGGGTAAAAAGAGAAAATTTATACTTATATTTGTAGCCCAATTTCTCTCGAGTAAGCACATACCTCATATGTCTATGTAAAGTGTTCGGCGGGCGCAGTAGAGGGCTCAGAAGCGAAGGAGCGACAAGGGAATTTTGGAGAGTACGTTTTTCTGAAATGGTTTTTGGGGGGCATGTTGCATTTAGGAAGCCCCTATGGTACCAGAACAGCAAAAAATCCCCACATGGCATACCATTTTGGAAACTAGACCCCTTGGGAAACGTAACAAGGGGTAAAGTGAACCTTAATACCGCACAGGTGTTTCACGACTTTTGCATATGTAAAAAAAAAAAATAAATTTTTTCACTAATATGTGTGTTTCCCCCCAAATTTCAAATTTTTGCAAGGGTTAAAAGCAGAAAATACCCCCCAAAATTTGTAACCCCATCTCTTCTGAGTATGGAGGTACCCCATACGTGGACCTGAAGTGCACTACGGGCAAACTACAATGCTCACAAGAGAAGGAGTCATATTTGGCTTTTGGAGAGCAAATTTTGGTCGGGGGGCATGTCGCATTTAGGAAGCCCCTATGGTGCCAGGACAGCAAAATAACCCCCACATGGCATACCATTTTGGAAACTAGACCCCTTGAGGAACGTAACAAGGAATAAAGTGAGCCTTAATACCCCACAGGGGTTTCACGACTTTTGCATATGTAAAAAAATATATTTTTTTTTTCACTAAAATGTGTTTCCCCCCAAATTTCACATTTTTTCAAGGGTTAATAGCAGAAAATACCCCCCAAAATTTGTAACCCCATCTCTTCTGAGTATGAAGGTACCCCATAAGTGGACCTGAAGTGCACTACGGGCGAACTACAATGCTCAGAAGAGAAGGAGTCATATTTGGCTTTTGGAGAGCAAATTTTGCTCGGGGCGCATGTCGCATTTAGGAAGCCCCTATGGTGCCAGGACAGCAAAATAACCCCCACATGGCATACCATTTTGGAAACTAGACCCCTTGAGGAACGTAACAAGGTGTACAGTGAGCATTTACCCCCCCACTGGTGTCTGTCAGAACTTTGGAACAGTGGGCTGTACAAAATTTTTAATTTGCACAGCCCACTCTTCCAAAGATCTGTCAGACACCAGTGGGGGGTAAATTCTCACTGCACCCCTCATTATATTCCGTGAGGGGTGTAGTTTCCGAAATGGGGTCACATGTGGGGTTTTTTTTTTTTTGCGTTTGTCAAAACCGCTGTAACAATCAGCCACCCCTGTGCAAATCACCTCAAATGTACATGGCGCACTCTCCCTTCTGGGCCTTGTTGTGCGCCCCCAGAGAAGTTTGCGCCCACATATGGGGTATCTCCGTAGTCGGGAGAAATTGCATTACAAATTTTGGGGGGCGTTTTTCCCTTTTACCTCTTGTCAAAATGAAAAGTAAAGGGCAACACCAGCGTTAGTGTAAAAAATTTATTTTTTTACAATAACACGCTGTTGTAGACCCCAACTTCACCTTTTCATAAGGGGTTAAAGGAGAAAAATCCCCCCAAAATTTGTTAGGCAATTTCTCCCGAGTACGGCGATACCCCATATGTGACCCTAAACTGTTGCCTTGAAATACGACAGGGCTCCAAAGTGAGAGAGCGCCATGCGCATTTGAGGCCTAAATTAGGGATTTGCATAGGGGTGGACATAGGGGTATTCTATGCCAATGATTCCCAAACAGGGTGCCTCCAGCTGTTGCAAAACTCCCAGCATGCCTGGACAGTCAACGGCTGTCCAGCAATACTGGGAGTTGTTGTTTTGCAACAGCTGGAGGCTCCATTTTGGAAACAGTGGCGTACCGGACGTTTTTCATTTTTATTGGGAGGGGGGGGGGGGCTGTGTAGGGGTATGTGTATATGTAGTGTCTTTTACTTTTATTTTATTTTGTGTTAGTGTAGTGTAGTGTTTTTAGGGTACAGTCACACGGGCAGGGGATTACAGCGAGTTCCCGCTGCGAGTTTGAGCTGCCGCGCAAAATTAGCTGCATCGCAAACTTGCAGCCTGATACTCACTGTAAGCCCCCTGCCCATGTGAATGTACCCTGTACATTCACAAGGGGGGGACCTCCAGCTGTTACAAAACTACAACTCCCAGCATGCACAGTTTATCAGTGCATGCTGGTAGTTATAGTTTTGCAACAGCTGGAGGCACACGGTTGGGAAACACTGAGTTAGGAAACAGACAATGTTTCCCAACCAGTGTGCCTCCAGTTGTTGCAAAACCACAACTCCCAAACATTCTCAGGAATGCTGGGAGTAGTAGTTCGGCAACATCTTTAGAGCCAGATGTTGCCGAACTACAACTCCCAGCATGCTGGGAGTTGTAGTTTTGCAACATCTGGAGGACTACAGTTTGCAGACCACTAATACAGTGGTTCCCAATCTGTGCCCTTCCAGATGTTGCAAAACTAGAACTCCCAGTATGCCAAAACTGTCCAGGCATGCTGGGAGTTGTAGTTCTGCAACATCTGAAGGGTCAGATGTTACAGAACTACAACTCCCAGCATGCCTGGACAGTAAGGGCATGCTGAGGATGTGTACTTTTGCAACATCTGGAAGGGCACAGTGGTCTCCAAACTGTGGACCTCCAGATGTTGCAAAACTGCAACTCCCAGCATGCCCAGACGCCAAGGGCTGTCTGGGCATGCTGGGAGTTGTAGTATACACGGTCCCATTACAGCAATGCATGTCGCTTTACGGCGACGTGCATTGCTGTAAAGGGCCCGACCGCGGCTGAAGATCTACTCACCTGTCGCCGCCGCCGCCATCTTCCTCGCCGGGATCCGGGTCTTCAGGGACGAGGTAAGTACCGGGGCCGGTCCCCTGCACTCCCCCGTCCCCCGCCTCGTCCTCCGGTCTTCCTCCCGTCCTCTCCGGACTTTCAGGGGCCGGGCAGGACGGGAGGAAGTAACCGCCCCCCCTCCTGCGATTGGTCGGTTAACTAACCGACGGATCGCAGGGGATCGGAGGAGGTGGCAGGTTTGCCACCTCGCTCCGATACTTCAGCATGGTCCTGGCTGTCTGTGACAGCCGGGATCATGCGAAATTACCGGGCGGTCGGGTCCCAGAGACCCGATCAGCCTGGTATCGCCGCAGATCGCAAGGGCGATTTCCCTTGCGATTTGCGGCGATCGCCGACATGGGGGGCCTACATGGCCCCCCTCGGCGTTTGCCCTGGATGCCTGCTGAAGGATTTCAGCAGGCATCCAGTTCCGATCTCTGCCCGGCGCGCGGCAGAGACCGGAAATACAACAGGACGTTCTCTAACGTCCTTGGGCATTAAAGCCCAGGTAGTGAGGACGTTAGAGAACGTCCTATGTCCTTAACAGGTTAAGTACGAGGCCAATTTTCATTTTTGCACTTTCGTTTTTTCCTCCTCCCCTTCTAAAAATCATAACCCTTTCAATTTTGCACCTACAGACCAATATGAGGGCTTTTGTTTTTGCGTCACCAACTGTACTTTTTAATGAAATCATTTATTTTATAACATAATCTGTGGCGGAAAAAAAAATTATTTGTGGGGTGACACAGAACCATGGGTGTATGCTGCTTGCCACTAGGAGGCTGACACTAGGCAAAAAACAAAAGAAGGTTGGCTCCTCCCAGCAGGATATACCCGCTCTCCAGACCTGGTCTTATTTCTCTATTTTTTTTTCTAGTATCAGTGTCTAGTTAGATTTTCTCTCCTTTTTTTGTTTTTTCTAGCATGGGGTGACAGGAGCACAGCGCTGCCTGTTCCCCCTTCATGCGAGCTAGGGGCACGGTGCATTGCAGGATAGGATGGACCGTTAACCCCTCCTCGCCATCAACCAGCATCTGGTGGTGTACCCAGGGTCTGGGTCCCCCATTTGCCAGGCTGGCTTAAGGCAGATGACCCCTAGCTGGTCGAAGACTACCATAGGTTAGAATGTCCATGTGGTGAGTATGGCTTCCCCCTTCCTCCCCTCCCCTGGACCTGTGAGTGTCCTTTTTCACTTGGCGGCATTATTGTCTGGGAAGCCAGAGTTAATATCTGTGCTGGAGTTTCTCACCCACCCCCATGCGCTTCCCTTCACTTTCTTATGTGGCCGGCTGCTCCTCCAGACCGTTGGCTGGAGGTGCTCTGTCTCAGGGTGGTCTCGGATCTTCTCCCCTCCGGTGGTGTCATACTGCAGTGCCCCCTCTTGCGGCACCTGCAGCGCGCTGCGGTAGCTCCTCCTCCATTATCCCCTAAGCCATCCCTTGTTGGCACACGCTCCGGGAGCAGACAGGAGCCGGTCATGTGGGAACGCGTGCTGCAGGGGGCTGTTCCTCTTCTTCTTCTTCTTCTTCTATGGGGGTGCAGTGCGCCCTGGGGGTCATAGCTGTGGCCACTCAGGTGGTTACATGCACTGCAGGGGTCAGAAGGCTCTTCCTCCCTGCTTCTGTTCCATTGTGGACCGGGCTGCAGTCATTTCTCCTCACAGCTTGCACTCCTCTGCGGTCATCTCCTGCTGCCCAGCTATACCTTCGGGACTGGACACAGGATCCTGGGTGAGATTGCTCCTTGTTTTGTCTTGTTGTCTGACTTACTAGTGCCTGTTCATGTCTGACCTCAGGCCCCCCTCCCCCCTCTTCGGCTGGCGGCCCCTATGCTGGTCACTTATTACTACTGTTCAAGCTGTAAAACCAAAATGCCAAGTGGGTCGTCTGATCCTACCTGCCCGCCCTATGCCTCCCTGCAACCCAGTCTGCCCTGGGCTACCGTTCAGGATGAACCCCCAGATGGTGAGAGGTCTTCTCCCACTCCTCAGTGGCTTTCCTCCCTTTCTCAGACAATCTCCGACTTGGCCAGGGTTTCCCAGGAGGTGGCTTCCGTCTTGGAGCGGTCCCAGCAACAGCTGATCCTCCCCCGCCCTCCCACCATTCTCTATGGCCCTCGCCTCTCCTCCGATTTGTCTCCTGAATCCGGACATGTGGGGCCCTCAAGCTGCCGCTTTCACTCCAGGTCCACCACTTCCAGGCGCCACCGCAACCGGTCACCAAGTGTACGCTACAGGTCTCCGCCCCCTCGCTCCTAGTCCACCTCACCCTGTTCTAGGACTCCCCTGGGGAGCTTGGGGACTCTGATTTGGTTCCTCCCTCTGACTCGGAAGAGACTTCCCGCATATCAGATTTGGTGGATAGTGGTCTTCGCCTCTTACAGTGGACCCTCCTGTATCGTGGCTGTCTAAATCCGCTACTCTGCCGCTAGCTGATGAGGCCACCTTTTAAGGATCCCTCAGATAAGCGCATTGAAAATTTGGCGCCCGCCTGTGCCTCCACTTGTTTAAAGGGACCATGGTGCTCTGTTTGTGTGCCACATGCACCTTCAGTGTTTACCAGGCACTTTTCTTAGTGGCTGGGCCTGGTATTTATTTACTTGAATGGGACAAAGCTGTAATGTATTATAACAGCAGTCACAACCACTACTAAAAGTAAAGAGCCTGGTAAACAGTATAGAGGGAGGTGGTGCTCAATGTCCCTACTAATCTAATTTTGGGCTATTCTAAGGACTGGATAATCCATTTGAAAGAAAAAAATCATTACAAACTGATCTACGCAGTAGATATGACTCATGCGGATAGAAAAGGTTAATCTATATATATATAAAACTCAACGTGTGTGTGTGTGTGTGTGTATGTTCCACAAAAACTTCCAAACGGCTAAAGATATTAACATGAAACTTGGCACACATGTTGCTTATATGTCAACAACAAACATAGGATAGGTGATTTAACCCTTACTCACCCAATTTGCCAAGGGCGGGGTTTATGTTTAACCCCTTAAGGACACAGGACGTATCCATACGCCCCCGATTCCAAGTCCTTAAGGACACAGGGCGTATGGATACGCCCTGCGCATTTCCGGCCCCAGCCGCTAGCTGGAGGGGAGCCGGTGCCAGATGCCTGCTGAGATCATTCCGCAGGCATTTCAGCATATCGCCCACGGGGGTCATTATGTCCCCCCATGTCGGCGATGGCCGCAGATCGCTGGACAATTCAGTCCAGCGATCTGCGGCGGATTCCGGGTCTCCAGTGACCCGGTGACCCGGAATTACTGGCTGATCGGGGCCATCTGAACAGCCATAGCCAGCAGGGGTGAGGTGGCACTGGTGCCACCTCACGATCGCCCTGATTCGTCGGCTGGTTTCCCGGCCGACCAATCAGGGCACCTGCTGCCGGTGTCACTCCCGCAACCCGCTCCGCCCCTCTTCCGGAGGACGTGAGAGGGTGCGGGAAGAAGACCCCGGGAGCTGGGGACCCCGATCTCTGGCGTCAATGTTGGGAATGGGGCCCCAGGAGTGACGGCGGCGGCGAGGGACTGACCTGTGCCCGGAGCAGCAGCAGTAGGAGGTGAGTGACAGCCTCCTGCTGTTGCTTAGCAACAGCTCCCAGCATGCAAAAGGGGCATGCTGGGAGCTGTAGTTATGCAACAGCAGGAGGCAGACCACAACAACTCCCAGCATTCCCTTATGGGCATGCTGGGACTTATAGTTTTGCAACAGCTGGAGGCACATTTTTTTCTATGGAAAAGTGTGCCTTCAGCTGTTGTATAACTACAACTCCCAGCTTGCACAATCAGCTAAAGTGCATGCTGGGAGTTGTAGTGGTGCATCTGCTGGTTGCATAACTACAACTCCCAGCATGCCCGTTGGCTGTCATTGACTGCTGAGAGTTGTAGTTTTGCAACAGCTGAAGGCACACTGGTTGTGAAACACTGAGTTTGTTAAACTTAAGTAGCAAACCAGTGTGTCTCCAGCTGTTGCATAACTACAATCCCCAGCCAAAGTAGTACGCCTCCAGCTGTTGCATAACTACCAGTCCCAGCATGCCCTTCCGCTGTCCGTACATGCTGGGGGTTGTAGCTTTTGCAACAGCTGAAGGCACACTGGTTGCAAAACACTGAGTTTGTTACCAAACTCAGTGTTTCACAACCAGTGTGCCTCCAGCTGTTGCAAAACTACAACTCCCAGCATGCACTGATAGACCTTACATGCTGGGAGTTGTAGTTTTGCAACAGCTGGATGTTTCTCCCCCCCAATGTGAATGTACAGGGTACACTCACATGGGCAGAGGTTTACAGCAAGCATCCGGCTGCAAGTTTGAGCTGCGGCAGAAAAGCTGCCAGCGAGAAACTACTGTGAACCCCCGCCCGTGTGACTGTACCCTAAAAACACTACACTACACTAACACACAATAAAATAAAAAGTAAAAGACACTACATATACACATACCCCTACACAGCCCACCTCCCCTCCCCAATAAAAATGAAAAACGTCTGGTACGCCACTGTTTCCAAAACGGAGCCTCCAGCTGTTGCAAAACAACTACTCCCAGTATTACCAGACAGCCACTGACTGTCCAGGCATGCTGGGAGTTTTACAATAGCTGGAGGCACCCTGTTTGGGAATCACTGGCGTAGAATACCCCTTTGTCCACCCCTATGCAAGTCCCTAATTTAGGCCTCAAATGCGCATGGCCCTCTCACTTTGGAGCCCTGTCGTATTTCAAGGCAACAGTTTAGGGTCACATATGGGGTATCGCCGTACTCGGGAGAAATTGTGTTTTTTTTTTTACGTATACAAAAGTCGTGAAACACCTGTGGGGTATAAAGGTTCACATTACCCCTTGTTACGTTCCCCGAGGGGTCTAGTTTCCAAAATGTAATGCCATGTGTTTTTTTTTTTTGCTTTTCTGACACCATAGGGGCTTCCTAAATGCGGCATGCCCCCAGAGCAAAATTTGCTTTCAAAAAGCCAAATGTGACTCCTTCTCTTCTGAGACCTGTAGTGCGCCAGCAGAGCACTTTTCACCCCCATATGGGGTGTTTTCTGAATCGGGAGAAATTGGGCTTCAAATTTTGGGGGGTATTTTCTGCTATTACCCTTTTTAAAAATGTAAAAATTTTGGGAAACCAAGCATTTTAGGTAAAAAAAATATATATATTTTTTTTTTACATATGCAAAAGTCGTGAATCACCTGTGGGGTATTAAGGTTCACTTTACCCCTTGTTACGTTCCCCGAGGGGTCTAGTTTCCAAAATGGTATGCCGTGTTTTTTTTTTGCTGATCTGGCACCATAGGGGCTTCCTAAAGGTGACATGTCCCCCAAAAATCATTTGTCGCTCCTTCCCTTCTGAGCCCTCTACTGCGCCCGTTGAACAATTAACATAGACATATGACGTATGTCCTTACTCAAGAAAAATTGGGTTTCAAATATAAGTAAAAATTTTCTCCTTTTTACCCCTTGCAAAAATTGGGTTTACAAGAACATGCGAGTGTAAATAATGAAGATTTTTAATTTTCTCCTTCACTTTGCTGCTATTCCTGGGAAACACCTAAAGGGTTAATACACTTACTGAATGTCATTTTGAATACTTTGGGGGGTGTAGTTTTTATAATGGGGTCTTTTATGGGGTATTTCTAATATGAAAACCCTTCAAATCCACTTCAAAACTGAACTGGTCCCTGAAAAATAGTGAGTTTGAAAATTTTGTAAAAAATTTAAAAATTGCTGCTGAACTTTGAAGCCCTCTGATGTCTTCCAAAAGTAAAAACTCATACATTTTATAATGCAAACATAAAGTAGACATAAACCCCAAATTTTTTTATTTTGAATATCCATTTTCCTTACAAGCAGAGAGCTTCAAAGTTAGAAAAATGCAAAATTTTCATATTTTTCATCAAATTTGGGGATTTTTCACCAAGAAAGGATGCAAGTTACCATAAAATTTTACCACTATGTTAAAGTAGAATATGTCACGAAAAAACATTCTCGGAATCAGAATGATAACTAAAAGCATTCCAGAGTTATTAATGTTTAAAGTGACAGTGGTCAGATTTGCAAAAAACGCTCTGGTCCTTAAGGTGTAAAATGGCCTGGTCCCTTACAAGTCAATGGAAATATATGTTACTGCATAACTTCTGTACGTCTGGAGATATTTCCATAATACTTGGTCACATGTTACTTATATGTCCACTTAAAATATAGGATAGTTAATTTAACCTTTAATTACTCCCATTTGTGAGTGTCTGGGTTTTTGTTTAAAGTCCCATGCAAATCAATGGGAAATGTATGTTCTCACATAAGATCTGTACGGCTGGAGATATTTCAATACCTGGTACACCTATTACAGGCCGGGATATGAGGACGGGATAGGAGGTCGGGATAGGAGGACGGGATAGGAGGACGGGATAGGAGGACGCGATAGGAGGTCGGGATAGGAGGTCGGGATAGATGGACTGGATAGGAGGACGGGATAGGAGGACGGGATAGGAGGTCGGGAATAGTAGTTTGGGATAGGAAGTCGAGATAGGAGGTCGGGATAGGAGGTCGAGATAGGAGGACAGGATATGGGGTTGGGATATGACAACAATATGAAGTCAAAAGCTTCCTCCTTTGTTTATTTTCCTCCCCAACAAGGATTAGAAAGGAAAAACCGGGCAACGTCGGGTACTCCGCTAGTATGTTACTAAAACTGAAGTTTTGCTCTGAACATGACGTGATCATAACATTGTTCAGCATTTCAAGAACACGGACTCCATTATACATGACAGCTGAAAAACCTACCTATGGTAGAGTATAGAACAGATCTTGGAGGAAACTCTGCTGACACCCTCACCAAAATTGATTTATGCTGAAGATGAATATCACCCGGGGCATACAACAAAAGTGACAACTGAGTGACCACAGGGTATAGGGAATAAGGAAAGACTTTACTTGTTCCCTCTGTTTGCGTTAATTCACTTGTTAGACACGAATGTAAATTGTAGCCTAAGGCCCTGTTCACACTAGCAGCTTGTCCTTCATTCTCAAAAGTAACAGAAATAAAATAGAACAGATCAACTTAATGGTATAAATAGATCCTAAGGGATTAAACATAATCTAAATATCTATTTTTTTACTGTGGATAATATAAAGAAAATGTCTACACAGAACATATGGGTTTGACGCATCTCAACCAAAGCGGCAACATTTAGCATTTTTCATGCTATGTCCTGAGGTCAAATCCAAAATATTGATGTTAAAGTATAGATAGGTTAAGGGGTCCTGACCACATCATTTTATGGTATGTTAATTGGACCCCTGTTCCCAAGATATGGGGCTTTTACTCCCCATGACCCGTGAATCCGGCTTCTGTGTATACAGTATATGGCTCTATGAGCGGCCAGTGCTAAACACGCCCTTTCACACTCCCCCCTTATAGACCGGATTGTGACCACAGAGCCTATTATAAGTGCCCGCCCATCTGATGGATTCACAGACCATCATATACATACTTAAAATCAATATTTTGTATTTTACCACATGTCCTCTATAATTTACATGGCTTTAACATCTGAGACTTTTTAAGAACAATAAAATGTATGCAGAGGAAAAATTGTCTCTGGAACTTCACCATTGGAGGCTAGTAAGTTTCTCTAGTTTTTCATTCCTAAATCCTTATCGGATCTGCCAATATTCCCCATCCATTCCCCCCCTGTCACTTTAAACATTAATAACTCTGGAATGCTTTTACTTATCAATCTGATTCCGAGATTGTTTTTTCGTGACATATTCTACTTTAACATAGTGGTAAATTTTTGTGGTAACTTGCATCCTTTCTTGGTGAAAAATCCCAAAATTTGATGAAAAAATTGAAAATTTTGCATTTTTCTAACTTTGAAGCTCTCTGTTTGTAAGGAAAATGGATATTCCAAATATTATTTTTTTTGGATTCACATATACAATATGTCTACTTTATATTTTCATCATAAAATTGACATGTTTTTACTTTTGGAAGACACCAGAGGGCTTCAAAGTTCAGCAGCAATTTTACAATTTTTCACAAAATTTTCAAACTCGCTATTTTTCATGGACCAGTTCAGGTTTGAAGTGGATTTGAAGGGTCTTCATATTAGAAATACCCCATAAATGACCCCATTACAAAAACTGCACCCCCCAAAGTATTCAAAATGACATTCAGTAAGTGTTTTAACCCTTTAGGTGTTTCACAGGAAAAGCAGCAAAGTGAAGGAGAAAATTCAAAATCTTCATTTTTTACACTTGCATGTTCTTGTAGACCCAATTTTTGAATTTTTACAAGGGGTAAAAGGATAAAATTTATACTTGAATTTGTAGCCCAATTTCTCTCGAGTAAGCACATACCTCATATGTCTATGTAAATTGTTCGGCGGGCGCAGTAGAGGGCTCAGAAGCGAAGGAGCGACAAGGGGATTTTGGAGAGTACGTTTTTCTGAAATGGTTTTTTGGGGGCATGTTGCATTTAGGAAGCCCCTATGGTGCCAAAACAGCAAATAAAAAAAACATGGCATACCATTTTGGAAACTAGACCCCTTGAGGAACGTAAAAAGAAATTAAGTGAGCCTTAATACCCCACAGGTGTTTCATGACTTTTGCATATGTAAAAAAAAAATTATAATTTTTCACTAAAATGTGTGTTTCCCCCCAAATTTCACATTTTTGCAAGGGTTAATAGCAGAAAATACCCCCCAAAATTTGTAACCCCGTCTCTTCTGAGTATGGAGGTACCCCATAAGTTGACCTGAAGTGCATTACGGGCGAACTACAATGCTTGGAAGAGAAGGAGTCATATTTGGCTTTTTGAGAGCAAATTTTGCTCGGGGGGCATGTCGCATTTAGGAAGCCCCTATGGTGCCAGGAGAGCAAAAAAAAACGACATGGCATACCATTTTGGAAACTAGACTCCTCGAGGAACGTAACAAGGGATAAAGTGAACCTTAATACCCCACAGGTGTTTCACGACTTTTGCATATGTAAAAAAAATAAAAACATTTTTACCAAAAATGCTTGGTTTAGCAAAAATGTAACATTTTTAAAAAAGGTAATAGCAGAAAATACCCCCCAACATTTGAAGCCCAATTTCTCTCGATTCAGAAGACACCCAATATGGGGATGAAAAGTGCTCTGCTGGCGCACTACAGGTCTCAGAAGAGAAGGAGTCACATTTGGCTTTTTGGAAGCAAATTTTGCTCTGGGGACATGCCGCATTTAGGAAGCACCTATGGTGCCAGGACAGAAAAAAAAAACACATGGCATACCATTTTGGAAACTAGACCCCTTGGGGAACGTAACAAGGGGTAAAGTGAACCTTAATACCCCACAGGTGTTTCACGACTTTTGCATATGTAAAAAAAAAAATATTTTTTTTACACTAAAATGCTTGTTTTCCCCAAAATTTTACATTTTTACAAGGGATAATAGCAGAAAATACCCCCCAAAAGTTGTAACCCCATCTCTTCTGAGTATGGAAATACCCAATAAGTGGACGTGAAGTGCACTGGGGGCGAACTACAATGCTCAGAAGAGAAGGAGCATCATTGAGCTTTTGGAGAGAGAATTTGGCCATGTGCATTTCCAAAGCCCCCCGTGGTGCCAGAACAGTGGACCCCCCACATGTGACCCCATTTTTAAAACTACACCCCTCACGGAAGGTAATAAGGGGTGCAGGGAGAATTTACACCCCACTGGCATTTGACGGATCTTTGGAACAGTGGGCTGTGTAAATTAAAAATTTTATTTTTCATTTTCACAGACCCCTGTTTCAAAGATCTGTCAGACACCTGTGGGGCGTAAATGCTCTCTGTACCCCTTGTTACATTCCGTGAGGGGTGTAGATTCCAAAATGGGGTCATATGTGGGTATTTATTGTTTTGCACTTATGTCAGAACCGCTGTAAAATCAGCCACCCCTGTGCAAATCACCAATTTAGACCTCAAATTTACATGGTGCACTCTCCCTTCTGAGCCTTGTTGTGCGTCCCCAGAACACTTTGCGCCCACATATGGGGTATCTCCGTACTCAGGAGAAATTGCGTTACAAATTTTGGAGGCTTTTTTTCTTTTACCGCTTGTGAAATTTTAAAGTATGGGGCAACACCAGTATGTTAGTGTACAAAAATGTTTTTTTTTTACACTAACATGCTGGTGTAGACCCCAACTTTACCTTTTCATAAGGGGTAAAAGGAGAAAAAGCCCCCCAAAATTTGTTAGGCAATTTCTCCCGAGTACGGCGATACCCCATATGTGGCCCTAAACTGTTGCCTTGAAATACGCCAGGGCTCCAAAGTGAGAGCGCCATGCACATTTGAGGCCTAAATTAGGGATTTGCATAGGGGTGGACATAGGGGTATTTTACACCAGTGATTCTCAAACAGGGTGCCTCCAGCTGTTGCTAAACTCCCAGCATGCTTGGACAGTCAATGGCTGTCCGGAAATGCTGGGAGTTTTTGTTTTGCAACAGCTGGAGGCTCCGTTTTGGAAACACTGCTGTAGGATACGTTTTTCATTTTTATTGGGGGGGAAGGGGTGGTGGTGGGGGGGGGCAGTGTACGTGTGTATATGTAGTGTTTTACTCTTTATTTTGTGTTAGCGTAGTGTAGTGTTTTTAGGTTACATTCACACTGACGGCGGATTACACTGAGTCTCCCGCTAGGAGTTTGAGCTGCGGCTGCTGCAGCTCAAACCTGAAGCAGGGAATTCACTGTAATCCGCCGCCAGTGTGAATGTAACCTGTACATTCACATGGGAGGGGGGGGCAAAACTACAACTCCCAGCATGCACTGACAGAACGTGCATGCTGGGAGTTGTAGTTTTGCAACAGCTGGAGGCACACTGGTTGGAAAATACTGAGTTAGGTAATAGAACCTATTACCTAACTCGGTATTTCCCAACCAGTGTGCCTCCAGCTGTTGCAGAACTACAACTCTCAGCATGTACTGAATGCTGGGAGATGTAGTTATGCAACAGCTGGATGCACGGAAGTACAACTCCCAGCATGCCGAGACAGCCATTTGCTGTTCCTGAATGCTGGGAGTTGTAGTTTTGCAAGATTTAGAGGGGTTCAGGCTGGAGATCACTGACAGTGGTCTCTAAACTGTGGCCCTCCAGATGTTGCAAAACTACAAATCTCAACATGCTAAGACAGCAAACTGCTGTCTGAGCATGCTGGGAGTTGTAGTTTTGTAATATCTGGAGGGCTACAGTTTAGAGACCACTGTCAGTGATCTCTAGCCTGAACCCCTCTAAATCTTGCAAAACTACAACTCCCAGCATGCCAACACAGCAAACAGCTGTCAAGGCATGGTGGGAGTTGTAGTTTTGCAACATCTGGAGGGCGACAGTTTAGAGACCACTCTCTAAACTGTCGCCCTGCAGATGTTGCTAGGCAACAGACTATGGACACGCGGCGCCATACTCACCTCCACCGCCGCCGTGATCACAGCCGCCGCCGCCGCCGGGTAAGTGATCGCCGCTGCCGCCGCCGCTACTACATGGTTCCACCCGCTGTGCCCGGACACCGATGGGCGGGCATAGCGCGGGGAACCGAACTTTAACCCCCCCGCCCCCAGTCTGCTATTGGTCGGCCGCTCCGCCGATCAATAGCAGGGAGAGGAGGGGTGGCATCCCTGCCACCTCACTCCTATCTCTTCAAGGGGGATCGAGGGTGTCTTGGACACCCCCGATCCCCCTTATTTTATCGCGGCGCCGCGATTGATGGGCAGGGGGAGAGCGCTCCCCCTGCAAACATCATAGATGCCGTGATCAGACTGATCACGGCATCTATAGGGTTAATGCTGCCGGGACCGGCGCGATCGCGGCCCCGGCAGCTGCGGTGGGACTCCGGCTGTGATTGACAGCTGAGTCCCACCCGCGATCTCCTGCGCTGCCCGCGGCAGAGCAGGAGATCGCTTGGACGTATGCATACGTCCATTTGCGCGAACGTGTAATTCGCCTGGACGTATGCATACGTCCAATAGCGGGAAGGGGTTAAAGTATACATGTCAATTTTGCTTATGGCAAACCTTAACTTTGCAAACATGCCTGGGTTTAGCTGTATACTGCATAGGGACATTTATCATTGGCTTTACACCACTTTAAATGAAAACTGTCAGTAAACTCCCCCCTCACTAACCAGAGGTACTGGCTGGTAGTGCGGAGGATGCTGATCAATATGCTGCCTACCATGTTGGAGCCGCCCCGCTGTTTGCCCGTTATCTTAATTCTTCTGGATATGCAAATGAGCTGCCAACTGGCACGAGCAGGGTTATAAGGCTCCTTCTGGCACTGATGTCAGCGCCGCTCATCCGCAGCACCGCCCAGATTATGAATTTTCATCCCCTCCCTCCTCAGTGGAGTCCAGTACAGAGCAGGGAGGGGATGAATATTCATAAGCCAGGCAGCGCTGCGGACGAGCGGCACTGACGTCAGAGTGCCAGAAGGAGCCTTGTAACCCCGCCCATGCCAGTTTGCAGCTCATTTGCATATCCAGAAGAATGAAGATAACAGGCAAACGGCGGGGCGGATCCGGGCATGGTAGGCAGCATATTATTCAGCATCCCCCACACTACCAGCCAGTACATCTGGTTAGTGAGGGGGGAGTTTACTGACAGTTTTTCTTTAATGTTCTAAATGTCCCCACAGTTGCATTTTTGGCGCAATTGTTTTGTGCAATTTTTGGTACATCTTTCTAAGTTGTCTACTATTTGGTGCATAGTATACCACTTTTTGCAGTGGAGCTGTATTTATTATTTATTTATTATTAACCCCTTAAGGATCACAGGTTTTATCGTTTTTGCACTTTCCACCTCACCTTCTAAAAATCAGAACGCTTAAAATTTTTCACCTACAGACCCATATGAGGGCTTGTTTGTTGCACCACCAATTGTACTTTGTAATGACATCAATCATTTCACCCAAAAAATTTATGGCAAAACCAGAAAATAATTATTTGTGGGGCAAAATTGAAAAAAAAATGCTATTTTGTAAATTTTGGGGGCTTCCAATTCTACGCAGTACACTTTTCGGTAAAAATGACACCCTATCTTTATTCTGTAGGTCCATACGGTTACAATGATACCCAATTTATATAGTTTTTTTTATGTTACTACTTTAAAAAATATATAACTACACGTACCAAAATTAGTATGTTTAACTCCTTAAGGACCAGGCCATTTTACACCTTAAGGACCAGAGCGTTTTTTGCTAATCTGACCACTGTCACTTTAAACATTAATAACTCTGGAATGCTTTTACTTATCATTCTGATTCCGAGATTGTTGTTTCGTGACATATTCTACTTTAAGATAGTGGTAAAATTTTATGGTAACTTGCATCCTTTCTTGGTGAAAAATCCCCAAATTTGATGAAAAAAATGAAAATTTTGCATTTTTCTAACTTTGAAGCTCTCTGCTTGTAAGGAAAATGGATATTCAAAATAAAAAAAAATTTTGGTTCACATATACAATATGTCTACTTTATGTTTGCATCATAAAATTTATGAGTTTTTACTTTTGGAAGACACCAGAGGGCTTCAAAGTTCAGCAGCAATTTTGACATTTTTCAGAAAAAAATTCAAACTCACTATTTTTCAGTGACCAGTTCAGTTTTGAAGTGGATTTGAAGGGTCTTCATCTTAGAAATACCCCACAAATGACCCCATTATAAAAACTGCACCCCCCCCCCCCCCAAAGTATTCAAAATGACATTCAGTAAGTGTTTTAACCCTTTAGGTGTTTCACAGGAATAGCAGCAAAGTGAAGGAGAAAATTTAAAATCGTCATTTTTTACACTCGCATGTTCTTGTAGACCCAATTTTTGAATTTTTGCAAGGGGTAAAAAGGAGAAAATTTTTACTTGTATTTGAAACACAATTTCTCTCGAGTAAGGACATACCTCATATGTCTATGTTAATTATTCGGTGGGCGCAGTAGAGGGCTCAGAAGGGAAGGAGCGACAAATGGTTTTGGGGGGGCATGTCACCTTTAGGAAGCCCCTATGGTGCCAGAACAGCAAAAAAAAAAAAACACACGGCATACCATTTTGGAAACTAGACCCCTCGGGGAACATAACAAGGGGTAAAGGGAACCTTAATACCCCACAGGTGTTTCACGACTTTTGCATATGTAAAAAAAATTATTTATTTTTACCTAAAATGCTTGGTTTCCCAAAAATTTTACATTTTTAAAAAGGGTAATAGCAGAAAATACCCCCCAAAATTTGAAGCCCAATTTCTCCCAATTCAGAAAACACCCCATATGGGGGTGAAAAGTGCTCTGCTGGCGCACTAAAGGTCTCAGAAGAGAAGGAGTCACATTTGGCTTTTTGAAAGCAAATTTTGCTCTGGGGGCATGCCGCATTTAGGAAGCTCCCTATGGTGCCAGAACAGCAAAATGTATATGTAAAACTTGTAAGACTTTTGCTTATGTAAAAAAAAAATTATTTTTTTCCTAAAATGCTTGGTTTCCCAAAAATTTTACATTTTTAAAAAGGGTAATAGCAGAAAATACCCCCCGAAATTTGTAACACAATTTCTCCCGAGTACGGCGATACCCCATATTTGACCCTAAACTGTTGCCTTGAAATACGATAGGGCTCTGAAGTGAGAGAGCGCCATGCGCATTTGAGGCCTAAATTAGGGACTTGCATAGGGGTGGACATAGGGGTATTCTATGCCAGTGATTCCCAAACAGGGTGCCTCCAGCTGTTGTAAAACTCCCAGCATGCCTGGACAGTCAGTGGCTATCTGGCAATACTGGGAGTAGTCGTTTTGCAACAGCTGGAGGCTCCGTTTTGGAAACAGTGGCGTACCAGACGTTTTCCATTTTTATTGGGGAGGGGAGGTGGGCTGTGTAGGGGTATGTGTGTATGTAGTGTTTTTAACTTTTTATTTTGTGTTAGTGTAGTGTAGTGTTTTTAGGGTACAGTCGCATGGGCGGGGGTTCACAGTAGTTTCTCGCTGGTAGTTTGAGCTGCGGCAGAAAATTTGCCGCAGCTCAACCTTGCAGCCGGATACTTAATGTAAACCTCTGCCCATGTGAGTGTACCCTGTACATTCACATTGGGGGGGGGGGGGGGGGGGGAGAAACATCCAGCTGTTGCAAAACTACAACTCCCAGCATGTACGGTCTATCAGTGCATGCTGGGAGTTGTAGTTTTGCAATAGCTGGAGGCACACTGGTTGTGAAACACCGAGTTTGGTAACAAACTCAGTGTTTTGCAACCAGTGTGCCTTCAGCTGTTGCAAAAGCTACAACCCCCAGCATGTACGGACAGCGGAAGGGCATGCTGGGACTTGTAGTTATGCAACAGCTGGAGGCATACTACTTTGGCTGGGGATTGTAGTTATGCAACAGCTGGAGACACCCTGGTTTGCTACTTAACTCAGTGTTTCACAACCAGTGTGCCTTCAGCTGTTGCAAAACTACAACTCTCAGCAGTCACCGACAGCCAACGGGCATGCTGGGAGTTGTAGTTATGCAACCAGCAGATGCACCACTACAACTCCCAGCATGCACTTTAGCTGATTGTGCAAGCTGGGAGTTGTAGTTATACAACAGCTGAAGGTACACTTTTCCATAGAAAAAATGTGCCTCCAGCTGTTGCAAAACTATAAGTCCCAGCATGCCCATAAGGGAATGCTGGGAGTTGTGGTGGTCTGCCTCCTGCTGTTGCATAACTACAGCTTCCAGCATCCCCTTTTTGCATGCTGGGAGCTGTTGCTAAGCAACAGCAGGAGGCTGTCACTCATCTCCTACTGCTGCTCCGCTGCAGGTCAGTCCCTCGCCGCCGCCGTCGCTCCTGGGGCCCCGATTCCAACATTGACGCCGTGGATCGAGGTCCCCAGCTCCCAGGGTCTTCTTCCTGCACCCGCTCACGTCCTCCAGAAGAGGGGAATTACTTTGCAGTGACATTAGTCATTTTAGCCAAAAATCCATGGCGAAACGGGGAAAAAATCATCATGCGACAAAATCGAAGAAAAAACCCAATTTTGTACCTTTTGGGGGCTTCAATTTTTTGCGCCATCTCCTCTACATGGCCACGGCTCTCCCGTGCAGGGGGCGTGCCAGCGGCCGGCACGCCTCCTCCATACATCTCTATGGGAGAGGCGGGGAGGCAGCATTCGTGCCTCCCCGCATCCCCCATAGAACTGTATGGGGTCGACCCTACACGCCTTAGCGCTCACCATGAGCGCTTATGGCGGCGCCCCGTTAGGGAGATCAGGGGAGGGTTGCAGCGGTGGGACCCCCCGTGATCAAACAATTATCCCCTATCCTGTGCATAGGGGATAAGTGTAATGCCGCTGCAGTTGTCCTTTAACACCCCACAGGTGATTGACAAACTTTTATTAAAGTGGGGCGTAAAAATATATTTTTTTTCAATGCTGGTGTTACCCCAAATTTTTAATTTTCACATGGGATAACAGGAGAAAAAGCCCCCTAAAATATGTAATCCCCATCTCTTCTGAGAATAGAAAATACCTCATGTGGATATAAAGTGCTCTGCAGGCGAACTACAATGCTCAGAAGAGAAGGAGCACCATTGGGCTTTTGGAGAGAGAATTTGGTTGGAATGGAAGTCAGGGGCCATGTACGTTTACAATGCCCCCATGGTGCGGGACAGTGGACCCCCCCCCCCCCACATGTGACCCCATTTTGGCAACTAAACCTCTCACGGAATGTAACAAGGGGTACAGTGAGCATTTACACCCCACTGGCGTTTGACAGATCTTTGGAACAGTGGGCTGTGCAAATGAAAAAATTATTTTTAAATTTTTATGGACGACTGTTCCAAAAATCTGTCAGACACCTGTGAAGTGTAAATGTTCACTGTACCCCTTATTACATTACATGAGGGGTGTAGTTTCCAAAATGGGGTCACATGTGGGGGGTCCACTGTTCTGGTACCATAGGGGCTTTGTGAATGCACATGGCCTTTAATTCCAGCCTAATTCTCTCTTCAAAAGCCCAATTGCGCTCCTTCTCATCTGAGCATTGTAGTGCACCAGCAGAGCACCAAGCCCTCATACTAGTATGTGGATGAAAATATAAAAGAGTTATGATTTTTTGAAGGCGAGAAGGAAAAAACGAAAACGTAAAAATAAAATTGTCCTTAAGGCCCAATGGTCTGAGTCCTTAATGGGTTAACCTCTTAAGAACCCAGGGCGTACCTGTATGTCCTGAGCTTGCTCCCATTCTATAACGCGTGCCAATCCGCGTCTAAAGTGAAAGTAAACTACCCCCGGCTAGCTCAGCGGGCTGTTCGGGATTGCCGCAGTGAAATCGCGGCATCCCGAACAGCTGTAGGACAGCAGGAGGGTCCCTTACCTTGCCTCCTGGTGTCCGATCGCCGAATGACTGCTCAGTGCCTGGGATCCAGGCATGAGCAATCATGCGGCAGAATCATCGATCAATGGTTTCCTATGAGAAACCATTGATCAATGTAAAAGATCAGTATGTGCAGTGTTATAGCCCCCTATGAAAGCTATAACATTGCAAAAAAAAAAGTAAAAAAATGAATAAAGATCATTTAACCCCTTCCCTAATAAAAGTTTGAATCACCCCCCTTTTCCTATAAAAAAAAGTGTAAATTAAAATAAAAATAAACATATGTCGTATCGCCGCGTGCGTTAATTAAACCGCACAGTCAATGGTGTACGCGCAAAAAAATTCCAAAGTCCAAAATAGCGTATTTTTGGTCACTTTTTATATCATCAATACAAAAACGGTACCGCTAAAAACTTCAGATCACGGGGCAATACCGCCCCATACGTGGCAAAGTAAAAAGTTATAGCGGTCAGAAGATGACAATTTTAAACATATACAATTTCAACAAAGTACGACAAAATCTAACCTATATAAAGAGGGTATCATTTTAATCGTATGGACCTGCAGAATAAAGAGAAGGTGTCATTTTTACCAAAAAATGTACTGTGTTGAAATTTACAAAATGGCGTTTTATTTTCAATTTTGTCTCACAATGATTTTTTTTCCCGTTTTGCCATAGACTGATGTCAATACAAAGTAGAATTGGTGGCACAAAAATAAGCCATAATTTGGATTTTTAGGTGCCAAATTGAAAGGGTTATGATTTTTTAAAGGTAAGGAGGAAAAAACGAAAATGCAAAAAACGCAAAACCCCCGGATTCTTAAGGGGTTAATCCTTCCAGTACTTTTTAGTGGCAGTATACTACAGAGGAAATTCTTTTCTTTTTGGATTTCTTTTCTGTTACGGCCACAGTGCTCTCTGCTGACAACTCTGTCCATTTTATGAACTGTCCAAAGCATGTTTGCTATGGGGATTTTCTCCTGCTCTGGACAGTTCCTGACATGGATAGAAGTGTCAGCACTGTGAGAGCACTGTGGTCATGACCAGAATAGAAATCCAAAAAGAAAAGAATTTCCTCTGTAGTATACAGCCACTTATAAGTACTGTACTGGAAGGATTAAGAGTTTTTAATAGAAGTCATTTACAAATCTGTTTAACTTTCTGGTACCAGTTGATTTAAAAAATAATTAAAATTACACCGGGGTACACCTTATAAGGGGTTAAACCTAGCTCTGTAGCTCACTGGTTTCTATAATTGTGCTGAATTTATCAAGTCTGTGCACCATTTTGGTAAATTTTAAGAAACTAAAAAACTATATAACTCTAAAAAAATACACCAAGCAAACAAGGGTAAAATCTTTACTACCTCACAACAACATTTGAAAATGAAGTATTTCTCACAGAAAAGGATTGCAGTGACACATGTTTTGCTATACACAAGTTTATTTCCTTTGTGTGTATTGGAACTAAACCAAAAAGGGAGGAAAAAAAGCAAATTGGACATAATGTCACACCAAACTCCAAAAATGGGCTGGACAAAATTATTGGCACCCTTTCAAAATTGTGGAAAAATAAGATTGTTTCAAGCATGTGATGCTCCTTTAAACTCTCCTGGGGCAAGTAACAGGTGTGGGCAATATAAAAAATCACACCTTTAAGCAGATAAAAAGGAGAGAAGTTCACTTAGTCTTTGCATTGTGTGTCTGTGTGTGCCACACTAAGCATGGACAACAGAAAGAGGACAAGAGAACTGTCTGACGACTTTAGAACCAAAATTATGGAAAAATATCAACAATCTCAAGGTTACAAGTCCATCTCCAGAGATCTAGATTTGCCTTTGTCCACAGTGCGCAACATTATCAAGAAGTTTGCAACCCATGGCACTGTAGCTAATCTCTCTGGACGTGCATGGAAGAGGAAAATTTATGAAAGGTGTCAACGCAGGATAGTCCCGTTGGGGGATAAGCAGCCCCAAACAAGTTCCAAAGATATTCAAGCTGTCCTGCTGGCCCAGGGAGCATCAGTGCCAGCGCAAACTATCCGTCGACATTTAAATGAAACGCTATGGCAGGAGACCCAGGAGTACCCCACTGCTGCCACAGAGACATAAAAAAGCAAGACTACATTTTGCCAAAATGAACTTGAGTAAGCCAAAAGACATAAAGATCTTGCAGGCTATTGTCCTGCTGTCTGCCCAAAATTGGTTACTGTCAAGGATATAGCTACCAGGCACGTACAGACATATGACTGCTATGGGGCTCTTGAAGAGAGGGGCCCCAGGCCTGTTGGGGCATATTCCTTTTGCTAATGGTAGTGACTGAACAATCAAATGTATTTGTATAGTAAGTAAAACTATTGTAACTCATAAGTGGCATTAGTACGTAAGGTGATGCCAAAAATCAGACAGACATTCACCCTTGATGAAAATACTGCAAATGTAATGATTTTCTTTTTTCATAAGTACTAATAGTTTATGATTGGTCTTTATAAAAGTGGTGTGATCAGACTGATATACTCTTAGTAAAGCCTTTTAACAGTTAGCATGCGCCATTAAATTTCTATTAGGGTACAATGACACGGGCAGGTTACTAGCGTGTTTCCTGATGCAGGTTTGGGTCGCTGCAGGCTCTCCACGATCGTTTTTTTTTTTTTTTGCAGCAGCAGAATTTCAGCAATGGAAAATCCACAGCAGACCCCATTGAGGTCACTGTAACCTGCTGTCGAAACCTGCATGTAACCTGCTTATGTGAACATAGCCTTACAATGAAAGCTCAGTATTTAGCTCTTAGCATATAGATTACTCCATACAGAATTCTTACACAGTGTGCACCAATCTACAATAAAAGGTGATCCTTCCGGCCAATAACTGTATAGGTTCACACTTAAATAAGTATACAGATTAGGTAAGTATATTGATAATTTAACACTTCAAAATGGGAATTCTGTTGCTTATACATTATATGTATTGCATTTTGCAAGTGTATGTTGCCATGATGATGTGTCTGGTCCAGTGTGACATAAATCTACAGACAGCCAAGTAATTGCACAGTAAGAAGAGGAGGCATTCATTATCACATCAAAGGGGTACTCCAGTGGAAAACATTTTATTTATTTATTTTTTTTTTTTAATCAACTGGTTCCAGAAAGTTAAACAGATTTGTAAATGACTTCTATTAAAAATAATTTTTACCCTTCCAGTACTTATTAGCAGCTGTATGCTACAGAGGAAATTATTTTTTGTCTTGTCCACAGTGCTCTCTGCTGACACCTGATGCCCGTATCAAGAACTGTCCAGAGCAGGAGAAAATCCCCATAGCAAACATATGCTTCTCTGGACACAGTACATATCGCTACCAGTATTTATCAACCATAGTTATGTATTTCCTATTTATGTATTGCCTATTTATGTATTGCCTCAGAGGAAACCCCCAGAGAAATAGTACTTACATATCTTCGTACATAGCCATGGCAACCTGAATGGAAACTTCCATTGAGAACACTACCGGCCACATTTAAATAAGAGTTAAAACCATGCACACTATGAATAAGGACTGTGCAATACGTTTGCAATACAGCATGCAATTTCCTTGCTGATTCCTTTCCAGCGGCCTCATCCTGATCATCACAGAACAGGTTTTTATCAGCCTATTTTTAGGCTTAGCGATGAGAATGGATACTGCAAGATATTAGGATTATTTGAAAGTATAGATAGCAAAATGAAAAATTAGATGAAAAAGATGTTTTACATAAAAACTTCATTTAATAGGGTATTTTCTGTCATTCTCTTTAAGTGCATGCTTCTCCCAGCTCGTCCTAATAGTCATGGGGGTTTGAGCACTCAGACCCTGAGCAATTGAAATTGAAAGTTTTTCCATGTCTCTGTGATATGACCAAGGTTTATGTAAATGACAGGGATATTTAACCCCTTAAGGACCAAGGACGTACCTGTACGTCCTTGGTCCTGCTCCCGTGATATAACGCGGGGTTACACGGTAACCCCGCATCATATCACGGCGGGCCCGGTGTCATAGTGAAGCCGGGACCCGCCGCTAATAGCGCGCAGCGCCGATCGCTAAAAGCGAAAGTGAAACCCTGCCGGTTAACTCAGTGGGCTGTTCGGGATAGCCGCGGCGAAATCGCGGCATCCCGAACAGCTTACAGGACAGCAGGAGGGCCCCTACCTGCCTCCTCGCTGTCCGATCGCCGAATGACTGCTCAGTGCCTGAGATCCAGGCATGAGCAGTCATGCGGCAGAATCGTCGATCACTGGTTTCCTATGAGAAACCAGTGATCAATGATGAAGATCAGTGTGTGCAGTGTTATAGGTCCCTATGGGACCTATAACACTGCAAAAAAAAAAGTGAATGAATATCATTTAACCCCTCCCTTATTAAAAGTTTGAATCACCCCCCTTTTCCCATTAAAAAAAAACACAGTGTAAATAAAAACAAACATATATGGTATCACAGCGTGCGGAAATGTCCGAATTATAAAAATATATCATTAATTAAACCGCTCGGTCAATAGAGTGCGCGCAAAAAAAATCCAAAGTCCAAAATAGTGCATTTTTGGTCACTTTTTATATCATTTAAAAATGAATAAAAAGATCAATAAGTCCTATCAATGCAAAAATGGTACCGTCAAAAACTTCAGATCACGGTGCAAAAAATGAGCCCTCATACCGCCCCATACACGGAAAAATAAAAAAGTTATAGGGGTCAGAAGATGACAATTTTAAACATATTAATTTTCCTGCATGTAGTTATGATTTTTTCCAGAAGTACGACAAAATCAAACCTATATAAGTAGGGTATCATTTTAATTGTATGGACCTACAGAATAAAGATAAGGTGTCATTTTTACCGAAAAATTTACTACGTAGAAACGGAAGCCCCCAAAAGTTACAAAACTGCGTTTTTTTTTTTTTTTTTAATTTTGTCGCACAATGATTTTTTTTTTCCGTTTCACTGTAGATTTTTGGGCAAAATGACTGACGTCATTACAAAGTAGAATTGATGGCGCAAAAAATAAGCAATCATGTGGATTTTTAGGTGCAAAATTGAAAGAGTTATGATTTTTTAAAGGCAAGGAGCAAAAAACGAAAATGCAAAAACGGAAAAAACCCCGGTTCTTAAGGGGTTAAAGGAGTACTCCAGTCCTGGAAAACGTATTCCCTATCCTAAGCATAGGGGATAAGTTTCAGATAGGGGGGGGGGGTCTGACTGCTGGGACCCCCGTGATCTCTCATACAGGGCCCCGGCTCTCCACCCCGATAACTTGTCGACTGCCGCACGAAGCGGCGGCCGACACGCCCCCTCAATACAACGCTATGGCAGAGCCAGATATTGCCGAAGGTATCTCTCCGGCTCTGCCATAGAGTTGTATTAAGGGGGCGAGTCAGACGACGATTTGTGCGGTGGGCGACACACCCCCTTCCCGCGGGCTGCCAGGGCCCTGTACGAGAGATTGCAGGGGGTCGGACCCCTCGCTATCTGAAACTTCTCCCCTATCCTTAGGATAGGGGATACGTTTTTCAGGACTGGACTACTCCTTTAATAAATTCCCCTCATTGTTTTTAGTAACTGAAGTCACGTCATGTTAATACGTCTGGAATTTCCATGCAGAATTCCACTGCCAGAAATTCCGGAGCAGCAGAATCCCATTGTATTCAATGGGATTCTGCTGCACTGTGCACATGGCAGAAACTCGTCACCAGAATGAACCTGTTCCTTTGTTCTGCGGAATCCGCACGGAATGCATAGCCATCTATGAGACGGCGCATTCCTGTGTGGTCATAGCACCAACATGTTATGCCAGCGCCCGCAGTCTCGAATGTCCGCACAGAGATTTTCCTTGTGGACATTCCAGACGTTAGGGGGAATTTATCATTATCTGTGTTAGGTGCTTAAATTCTGTGCCTTTGTGAACCTGACACATGCGTCTATTAATAAATCTGCCACTGCAGCAGCTTCTGTGTACTGCACATAGAACTCTGCTCTAAACTGGAGTAGATTTCTGCCATAGCTCACTTCCACTTAACCCAAAACATTATTGATATATTTGAAATCCTTTTCTCATTAGATTTAGAATTAAGATACACATAGACATGTATATAAAAGGGACTTGAAGTATATCTTTGCAAGAATAAAAAGAATTCAAGAGTGACAAGGCTACTTTTAGGTTCTTTCTCAGAAACACAGAGGTTAAACCAAAGGTATTTCTTAAAAGCAAATCCAGATTTGCTCTCTGAAACTTAATCCTCACTTACTTCACGAAAACATAATGTTATTAAGCAATTTTTCTTTTTTTTTAATTGAAAACTTGAAATCAGAGCTTAGCTGCCTACGGGTGCGTGTGTTGTTTGAACAAAGGCCCTACAGTATTAAAGTATGGAGAGATGACAGCAGAGGACATGGCTGAACTGGGGAATGCCATACTGCCCAACAGAGAGCTCCTTTTGGTGCCTAGGAAACTATTTCTCTAATTGAATATTTTTTACAGAATGGGTGAAGTCCAAGTTACATACTGTATTGCATCCATGTTTTGATGCCAGTGAGCTTAACATTTACGGTTGTGTTCTTACAACCTCTAGCAGTTTTTATCTAGTTTACAAGAGTGAGAAAAGTTGTTGCAGTAACTTACCACAAAAGTGGCTGAATCTGTGGTGTGAAAAGTTTTGTTAAGACCCTGTTCACGTCATGTTTGTCATTTACCTTTAATGTGTACTCTGGAAAAGCTCCTGACGTGTACACTAAATATTGGGTAACACTAGCTTAAAAGGGGGCCAAAAGGGTGTTGTCACGTGCATCTGTTTAACATATGTGCCACAAGTTTTTCACGGTGTATCAATTAAACTGGTGCCATAATAGCCTTTGAGTGATGGACAACCTACATTTAATCACTATGTAAATGAGAAAAGGCACAGTGCACCATTTAATGTGCATATATCTTGAGGTTTTCCTGAGGTTTATGCTAAACAGAGACAGAAAAGAGATGTAATTGAAGCCATGTAACCTCTCTGTCTCTAGGTTCTTCATGAAAATACAGCTCACACCAGTAAAAACTGCTGGAATGTCATTCACTCTGTATTCTGACTTGTGTAGATGTGGCTGAGATAACTATAAAATGAAGAAGGGACAATTTAAAGGGGTACTCCGGTGGAAAACATTTTTTTTTTTTGTTAAAGGACATCTGCTGCATGATTAACACTTATCCCCTATCCACAGGATAGGGGATAAGTGTTTGATTGCGGGGGGTCCGACCGCTGGGATCCCCTGTGATCTCCTGTATGGGGCAGCGGCTGTCCTGTGCAAGGGGCGTGCCAGCCGCAGCATGACGTTGCAGCCGGCACACCTCCTCCATACATCTCTATGGGAGAGGCGGGGAGGCAGCGTTCGTGCCTCCCCCATAGAACTGTATGGGGACGGAGAGGAGACGGGGCGTCACCGTCGACCTCTAGTTCGACGCTACACGCCTTAGCGCTCACCATGAGCGCTAATGGTGGCGCCCCGTTAGGGAGATCGCGGGGGGGCCCAGCGGTCGGACCCCCCGCAATCAAACACTTATCCCCTATCCTGTGGATAGGGGATAAGTGTCATACCGCTGCAGTTGTCCTTTAAATCAACTGGTGTCAGAAAGTTCAACAGATTTGTAAATGACTTCTATTAAAAAAATCTTTACCCTTTATCTTTACCCTGGAGTGGTACCAGGCAGAAGATCAATAGGGCAGTAGTAAGGACGATGTGGAGGCAGAGACTCAGCCTGTTTCTTGCAGAAAACACTAAAGAAATCTTGGTAAGGTGGTGGCATGCCAGGTAAAGGAGGAAGACGAGAAACAACTTTACACAGAGCTGGTTGGAGGAAAAAATTTGGACAGGATTGTCCCCAGCGAATTATTTTTCCAGTTCTCCAATCCAGTTGCGGGGAATGGTGTTGCAGCCAAGGAAGGCCAAAAAGAATTTCAGAAGAACAGTCTGGCAGAACATAGAATTCAATCTTTTCTTTATGCGATACTCCCACTTGCATGACGAGAGATTCAGTACGGAAGTGTACTTTACAGTCCAGATTTTGCCCATTAACAGAGGAGATGAACAAGGGCTTGGCAAGCCGAGTAAGGGGAAGATGATACTTGTGGACTAAAGCCGCATCAATAAAATCACCTGCTGATCCAGAAACCAAAAATTCTGAGGCGCTGAAGGAAAACTTGGCTGAAGCGAAGACTTGTACAGGAATAGTTAAGCGTGGAGAGGTAGTTTTCACACCCAGGGACGCCTCCTTGAGAAAGTGCTCCGGGCTAGCACAATACAAACACAAATTCTCATTACTTCGTTGTAATCTCTCCTGTTGGGTAAGACGAGAACGATCTCCTTGTATAGCCTCTTCGGCAAGAGGCGCAGGAAACTGAAGAGGTGAACTTTGAAACATGGGTGTCAGGCGGGCAGGTTCCCTCTCTAAGCGCAGTTCCTGTTGTCTCTCAGCAAAACGCACATCAATGCGTATGGTCAAGTGGATAAGTTCTGTCAAAGAAGATGGAGGCTCACGTGCAGCAACGGCATCTTTAATCCTGCTAGACAGTCCTTTTTTGAATGTGGCACACAAGGCCTCATCATTCCAGGCAAGTTCAGAGGCTAGAATGCGGAATTGAAGCGCGTAGTCACCAATGATAGAATTCCCTTGACAGAGGTTCAGCAACGCCGTCTCAGCTGAAGAGGTACATGCGGGTTCCTCAAAGACACGGCAAAATTCTGCCAAGAAGGCCAACAAATTGGAGGATACTGGATAACCACAGTCCCAAAGGGGTGTAGCCCAAGCCAGGGCTTTTCCAGACAGTAGACTAATGACAAAGGCCACCTTCGTACGTTAAGTCGGAAACAGTTCAGACATGAGCTCCAAATGCATGTGTAACAAAGCCTCTGCATGACTTGGAATCCCCATCATACTTGGAAGGTAAAGGCAGATGTAGCTGGGAGCCAGAAAACACTGCAGGAGATGGAGGTGGGAGTGGGCCAGATTGTGGTACCTGCTGCTGTTGCAAGGCCAAAAGCTGTTGCATCGTGGCTGAAAGTTGAGAAAATTGCTGCACCTGTCAGGCCAACTGCTGCGACTGATGTACCACAATAGAGGGAAAATCTGTGACTTCAGGCAGGGGTAACTCAGCGGGATCCACGGCCGGATCTTACTGTAAAACTCACGTTTCAGAAGACAGGTACACCGGTGGATGTGGATCCGCTGGACCTGTGTGGCAGATGACTTGGACTGTACCAGGGAGCGGAGTCTAAGGTGCCACTGGTCTTAACAAGAGCCCGCTGCAAAGCAGGATGGACTTGCTGAGGCAGGCGGCACCCAGGTCACTACCCCTGGCATGGCTCGACCACAAAGGCGGCTGAGGAGATGCGAGGCACAGGAGGGATAAGGCAGCTCGTAGTCTGGATAGCAGAACATATAATGAGGAACGCTTTCTCTAAGGCACAAGGCATCAAAGATCCGGCAGGGGACTGAGGAGGGTGGAGGAATTTATAAATGAGCCACATGTGAATTACACTAATGAGCGTACTGGCCCTTTAAATCTTAAAGCTCAGGCGCGCGCGCGCCCTAGGGGACTGGTACAAGTGCGGAGCAAAGAGGCAGAGGCGGAGGCAGGAGAAACACCTGGAGAGTGACGGACTGGGGCTCGCATGCGGGCACATCCAGCGATGCGAGTCCCAGCCCCGTCGGCAGCAGGTAAGGGGACCAAGGGCTCACGGCCAGCATGTGCGGCCGGAGCACAAAACATAACAATAACTCTATGTAAACCTGGTTCTGAAGCCCCAAAATGTCACCAAAAAAATAGAAAAAGTGAGGATGAAAGAAATCTAAGTATATAACTAATGCAGAAAAAGCAAGTCCGTACATATATAAGAAAGAAAGAGCTGCTGAAAGATGTAAATCAGTGTTTATTTAGAGGACAGAAGCTTCTTCAGGGTCCTGTACAGGATGCAAAATGTCCCAAAAAAAGTAAAACGTTGCTGTCCTCACCTAGTTCCAAAGAGCAGCTAACTCTGGCACAGGTAAAGAGTAATAAAAAGCATGTAATACCTCATTCTACTGTAGATAGGCACAACCAAACAGCCAGTCAGTGCATGCACTTCAGTAATACAGGTGTTTTGCCAGTAAAATGCCCATTCTTATTGGTCAGTTCTTCCAGCCATTGACACGTTTTGAGGGTTTGGACTGACGGTAGCATTGTATGTTGAATATGCAATGGAAGTAGAAATCAGGCTGCACTCACCATGTCTTCATAAGGTGCTTTATTTCATCCTTGAACAATGGGTGACACTTTGTGCCGGTGCTGTACAGTGCTCCTGTGAACTTTTTGGCTTTGCACCTCCACATAGTGCATATACAGCAACACACTAATATTCATCACATAATAACCATATAGGATACTTGAGTAGTGCCAGCCATCCTCCCTATTGTTATGTATGTTGAAATATGGTTTCAGATTACAATGGTCCAGAAAAGACCATTTCATGTTAAAAATATTATAACCTGAGGTCATTGTAAATTGAGGGGCCACTGTAGTAAGATTCTCTTTGTTACTCGTTGGAACCAATCTTAGCTCAGCATTCATTTCTCATATTGCTCTGGTAAAATAAAAGGTTAGCTGTGATTTGATGCTATGTGCAACAAAGAGAAACTAACTATAAACCAGCTTGATAAATCTCCCCACCTTTACTTGATGAATTGTGTGTATCATATTAGGCTGGGTTCACACCACGTTTTGTCCATACGGGGACCGAATCTGGCTGGGGGATGAGAAAACTGGGTGCTCCTGTATCCCAGTCAGAATCGGCACCAATCTCATTCATATGAATGAGCCGACCGTAATCATATAGTGACTCAGATCATTTTTGCCCCGTATCCAGTTTTATGAGCAGACTAAAAACTGTGGTATGCTGCGGTTTTCAGTCCGGACAGAAAACCGGATGCAGGGCAAAAATGAGCCTACCAGAGTCACTATCTGACTCTGGTCGGCTCATTCAAATGAATGAGATGGGATGGGGGGGGCGCCCGGTTTTCCCATCCCCCAGCCGGATCCGGTCCCCCGTATGGACAAAACGTGGTGTGATCCCAGCCTTAAAGGAGTGCTCCCGTGGAAAACTTTTATTTATTTATTTTTTTATCAACTGGTGCCAGAAAGTTAAACAGATTTGTAAATTACTTCTGTTAAAAAATCTTAATCCTTCCAGTACTTTTTAGGGGCTATATACTACAGAGAAAATGCTTTACTTTTTAGATTTCTCTGATGTCATGACCACAGTTCTCTCTGCTGACCTCATGCTGCTCTGGACAGTTCCTAAAACTTATAAGATTTGCCAAGACATTCCAGCTCACCATCGCTGTATTGTCTTTCCCTGGGATAATAGAAGGGAATTTATATTTCAGGAATAGCAGTTAATAAACGTTTATATTCATTCCTGTGTAATCTATACACAGCTATCTTAACACCCTTCTGTGAACACCCTGTGAGTATTCCATATACCATGGAGCGAGCAGTATAGTTACACCCTTATTTTCAGAGTTTAGATATGTATAAAATCACTTGAATCTTTTTATGATTAAATGTGTATTAATAAACAGTCATTGCGGTGTTATCACATATTTGCTTGCGTGTGCTTGACTAAAATGAAATTAAAGGTTATCCTGGAATAAAAGCAATTCTGCCTAGACAAAGCTGCTGCTTAGGAAACCATCCTCACGCACAATACTTCTTTAGGAAAGCTTTTCTTTGACATGTAAATGTAGAGGGTCCTCTGGCCAGGCTGTAAAGGATTAGTACAGAGGGTTTCACAGATGTCCTTTAGCTTTACCACTCACATTAAACTTCCTTTGCTAGAGGACTTACAGCCAGATGAACGGGAAACATACATGTAAGTAGAGTACTCAGCTTATAACACTGGACTAGGTGTCTGATTTTCATATTGAGCACCAAGTTTTCATGTCATGTGCATTGCTTTCTTAGAAAATCTTGTCAAACACTGGCACTGGAACATGATAGGAATAAGGAAAACAAGGAGACAGTAAACATGTCTAAAAACAATCCCATTGTCTCTGTGTTAGATTTGGATTCCATATGGATGGTCAGAATTGTGATTCTGGATCGTCCAAATTGTAGGTAGCTTGTTTACTCATCTTTAAATAACTATAAATTCCAGATTTCCAGTCATAGTACCTTGCGTGACACATTCCATAAATATTTGCATTAAGTGTTTGAGGTTCACATTCCAGGAATACTAATATTGAGAACCTAGGAAACTTCAAGATACCCACTCACTCAGCAGACCCGTTGAGTTCAGCTTATACTGTTTTCTGTTCAGTGAATTCTCCTGCTGCATATATTGAAAATTCTGACTAATTCTGTCATAAGTCTGTCAATTCATATGCTGCATCTATCTATCTATCTCAGCATATATTTCATTTGTGAATAAACTGAGAGCATGGGAAATATTCCCTCCATTAGGGATATAGAGTAATATATTCCCCCTATTCTGAGCCTCCTGGGTTACAAATGACAACATTGATTCAATTCAGCCTCAAGGTGGGGAATGTATATGGTCAGCTTAAAGGGGTTATCCACCATAAGGTGATTTTAGTACGTACCTACCAGACAGTAATGGACATGCTTAGGAAGGATCTGTGCTTGTCTTGGGGCTAAATGGCTATGGTGTGAGATTACCATAATACTGTGGCTAGCTTTTTGTGAACTGGTATTTCGTAACTTTACAGCCCCTGTAGCATAGTCAAATAAAAAAAAAATCCTGGAATACCCCCTTTAAGTTCATAATTCTAGCAAATGCAACATTGTCTGAATGTAGTGATTACAATTGTGTTTTAACATTAGAAGCTGTGCTGCAATGGCTGAAATCTCAGTCTGGATTTTTGTGTACATTGTTTCCATTGTTTAAATAGCATTTGAATTAGGGCAAGTTCACATGAGTGGCTGTCACACGAAGTCTGAAGTGGAATCCACCCATATTCTGCATCAAAATTCTGCTGAATTCGACCTGCAATCAGCTGCCCAGTATTATCAGTGGGAATCCATGCCTTGTTCATATGGAAAAAATGTGTGACATTTTACTTATTTACGAGGTTTCCAGTGGGCAACAAGGTCAGGGATTAGCCCCATTGAATGGGGCTAAATCTATGTCTAAAACAGGAAAATTGGCACTATATAAAGTAAAATCTGAGGGATGCCTCAGATTTCTACCACAGTTCCACTAGTCAACTAGTTTATGAACATGTTCTTAAGATTAATCAATGATTATTTTTATATTATATCATGCTTGACCCACTCTCTGCCCAATACACAGGGTGTTAAACTTCTACTGCTTTGATGCAGGAATGTTGCCCTATATAAATACAGGCTACTTTAATGTTAGTTGGGCTAGATCATGGTTGGTGAAGTTGTGTGGGAAAAATAGTATGGAAAAACACTTTTTTTTTTTCTTAGAAGGGAGATCACAAAAAATAGGCTACATGGCTTGCAATGTACTGCTTTTTATGGATCTCTGCCGCCAGCATCTGCAAGAGAGGGCATATAGTGCTAACTATGGGAAACAAACGGACCTCCAAGGGCTCCTTCTTGAGCCTACCTCTGGGGACCTCCATTGTCAACTTCTTCTCCCCATTGGCCAATGAATGACAGGCGGAGGGGAGTGAAGCCAGACTGCCTGAGGGCCCACTAGAGCCTCATCCAAAGCTTCAGGGCATTCTGTCCTTCTAATCTCTTGATTTGGTGTTGAAGACAACTTGCCATTATGATATACAAGTGGAGCAGTCTGAGGTGGATTTTTTGTCTTCTAAGGTGTGGTACCCTGAATTATTTCATATGTTTGTACAGCATTAGTTGATGACTTGCACACCGCTTTCATACAGAAGACCACCAGACAATTGCTGCACTTCCAAAGAGACTATCAGGAGAACTGATATTACAGGAACAATATCTAGATTCGGGGCCTGCTGGAGGGGATTTGCCAGGATTATTTCCTACCCACTTTCACGGATGAAATTGTCAGGGCCCATCGTGCCCTTCAGCATCCGAGTTATAATCCTTCCAGAACCAGGGACGTCATGTGCCGGATCCACTATTTCTCTGTGAAAAAGGGTAAAATGAAAAAGGCAGTCCTCTCCGGGAGATTGATTTCCATGGGGAAAAGTTGCAGCTGTTTCTCGATCTCTCCAGACACACCCTCTGTCTAAAGGCCTTGATCAAACCATTGCTTGCTGTTCTGCAGTCCCACAATATCCTGTACTACTGGAGTTTTCCATTTGTGCTGTATGCGCATCATCAGGATAGGAAGGCTAAACTTCACTTGCCTGTAAACCTTTCAAGATTTCTGCAAACATTTGACCTGCCTCACATGCCTCTGCCCTTCTTCTTTGTAATTGTATGGACCCATAGAATAAAGACAATGGCCCATATTTATCAATCAGCCTGAAACCCTAATTGTCTGTTTTTCCCATAGCAACAAATTACAGCTCAACTTTCACTTTACAAGAGCTCATTAGGATTTGAAAGTTGAGCTGGGATTGGTTGCTATGGGAAAAAACAGACAATTAGGGTTTCAGGCTGATTGATAAATCTGAGCAAATGTGTAATTTTTACCGAAAAGTGCACTGCCTAGGAACAGAAGCCCTTAAAAGTTACAAAATGGCAAGGAGGAGGAAAAAACAAAAGTGCAAAAATAAAAAATATCTTATTATTTGTATTGTATTGTATTGTTGCAGGGGGACAGTCATTGCGCCGCTTAAGTGCCATGAACAGTATTGATCAAGGCACTTAAGGGGTTAATGATGCATATCGTTTTTTGAAAAACTTTTGACATGTCCTAGAGACGTCAAAAGTTTTGATCCGTCAGGTCTGAGTGTTCAGTCCCCAACCAATTGTTAGAACGAGCGGAGAGAAAAGTACATAGACATACATTGTTGATTTACTCTTCACAAAAAATCTATGCCTAAATTTTGGTTCATTTTGGCACATTTTGTTGCATTTTATGCCAAGTTAGGCCACAAGCCACACCTTCTTGTTTCATGAGCCATGAAAAGTTATGTAAATATATAATAAATGTTTCTTTAATAAAAGTGTGCCAATATGTGCCAAGTTCAGGACTCAAAGTCTACGTAAAACTCCAAAACATGTACAATTTGTAATAAAAAGGTGAATTTTAGAGATGTAGTTTGTCTACTGCAAAGAATAACTGAAAAAAAGCCATAGAAATATTTACTAAAGTTATGAGAAAAAAAATCAGAACTGTATAATAATGCAAGAATTTTTTGCCGATTTTTCTGCATTTTTTTTTTTTTTTTTGTGTGTGCACAAAATTTGGATGTGGCTTTACTGTGAATATGCTGTGTATGTGCTTTTTAGTTGTGTAGCATATTTTCTTGTCTTGTTTTGTCATACTTTTTGTGTGAAGGAAGATACAATTCAGATGTAATGTTCACACTTGGTGATGAAGTATTTTCTATGATGTTGGGTTCCAGCATATGTGCTTTATTACCTTCTATATATACTTACATTATGATAAAGTTTTGTAGTCCTTAACACATCACCCACGTACTGCTTTCATTGTGCTCTTGATGACCATGTGCTATGACTAAGAAACCCTGGAGACAGACCACACCGTCAGACATTTCTTTCTTCTTCTTCTTCCAGTAACCATGGCAACGAAAAGCAAGTTCACTGCTAAGGCTGATAAGGTTTCAAAATAACATTAGGTAACTAAAGGTGCGATTGTACATTCACTTTCACTCTGCAACTTTATTGATGATATATTAAGATTTGTGATCTTCTTAATCAAAGCATCAAGTATTGTTTAACATATTAAATATATTTGTATAGATAGTGATAGATATATATAGATAGATAGATATATGATAGTGACAAGTATCATCTTGAGTTGAATTTCATAAATATGAAGGGTGTTCAGATCACGTTAGTCATCTACGTTTGCTATGTACTTAAAAGCTCCTGATGTATACTTCCGATATACAGTTTCTCACATAAGTACATCCCTCACATTTTTATGTGACAACACTGAAGAAATGACGCTCTGCTACAATGTAAAGTACTAAGTGCAAAGCCTGTATAACAGTGTTTAATGTCACTGTTCCAGCACTGCCTTAAAGGGGTACTCTGGTGGAAAACCTTTTTTTTTTTTTTTTTTTTTTTTTTTATGAATTGGTGCCAGAAAGTTAAACAGATATGTAAATTACTTCTATTAAAAAAATCTCAATCCTTTCAGTACTTTTTAGCAGCTGTTTGCTACAGAGGAAAATCTTAATTTTTAAAATGTCTTTTTTCTCTTGTCCACAGTGCTCCCTGCTGACACCTGATGCCCGTATCAGGAACTGTCCAGAGCAGGAGAAAATCCCCATAGCAAACCTATGCTGCTCTGGACAGTTCCTGACACGGACAGAGGTGTCAGCAGAGAGCACTGTGGACGACACAAAAAAAGAAATTCAAAAAGTAAAGAATTTCCTCTGTAGCATACAGCTGCTAAAAAGTACTAAAAGCATTACGTTTTTTAATAGAAGTAATTTACAAATCTGTTTCACTTTCTAGCACCAGTTCATTTAAAAAAAAAAAAAAAAAGATTTTTCCACCGGAGTACCCCTTTAAGTCTTTTGGGCACAGAGTTTACCAGTTTCACAGGTTGCCACTGGAGTCCTCTTGCACTCCTCCATGACAATATCCATGACAACATCAACACTGGTGGATGTTAGAAACCTTGAGCTCCCCCACCTTCTGTTTGAGGATACTCCACGGAAGCTCAATTGGGTTTAGGTCTGGAGATATGCTTGGCCACTCCATCACCTTTACCTTCAGCTTCTTTAGCAAGTTAGTGGTCATCTTTAATGTGTGTTTAGGGTCATTACCCTGTTGAAATACTGCCCTGTGGCCCAGTCTCCGAAGAGAGGGGATCATGTCCTGCTTCAGTATATCACCGTACATCTTGGCAACCTCAGACCATGACACTGCCACCAGTACTGGAAGGATTAAGATTTTTTTAATAGAAGTAATTTACAAATATGTTTAACTTTCTGCCACCAGTTGATTTAAAAGAAAAAAGGTTTTCACCGGAGTACCCCTTTAACGTTTTCTGGTGTGGATGTAAGTCTTGAACGTTACTAATAGGGACATTTCTATGTCTTAGAGCAGTGTTTCCCTACCAAAGAGCCTCCATCAGTTGCAGAACTACAACTCCCAGCATCTGTCCGGGCATGTAGTTTTGCAACTGCTGGAGGCTCCTTGGTTGGGAAACACTGTCTTAGAGGAACATTGTTTTCCCTTAAGGTCTAACTTGTTGTGGTTTCTGCATATCTGTTGGAGCCTGTGAAAATAATCTGGTTGAGACATATTGTCAATTTTAGACTGGGTGATCTATTTGAGGGTATTGATATCTAAAATTCCTACATTATATTGACAGGATTCACAGTCAGAATATACTACAAGCAAAACTTAAAGGCCCTAAATTAGAGATACACCAATTGTTTCATGTTATGCCGAGGCTGTCTAGCTATTTGCCATTGTCTGCATATTATACTAGATCTATGCTTTCCATCTATACGTAGCTCAATATACTGTTACACTGTTTGAATAACCCCTGATCTTGTTGTATTATTTATTATTTTCTGTATATGGAAATCCCCTGACGAACCGCTGTATATTATTAGATACATGGGGAAATGCGTAGGGATATACAGGTGTTCATCATTGGAGAGTTATACTGTGTTTTTTCGTTAATGCAACTGGTGCTTTGAATATTATGTTGCTACAAGGTTTTTAAGACTATAGTAAATTTTGAAATTAGCTTCTTAAGTGTTGTTTATGGTTTAGTAAATTGAAGCTATCGATACGTGGTGTCGAATTGTCAGTGATAGTGTAAGGCTATGTTCACACTACGGAATGTCTGCACGGAAAATCTCTGTGTGGACATTCTGCAAACTGCGGGTGTCGGCATAATATACTGGCGCTAGGACCGCTCAGGAATGCTCCTTCTTATAGACGGCATTCCGTGCGGAGTCCGCAGAAAGAATTAACATGTTTATTCTTTCTGTTGACACAGAAAACGGAAATTCTGTGCCGGAGACATGTGGAACAGAAATTCCACCGTGTGGACAGCGCAGCAGAATCTCGTTGAATTCAACGGAACTCTGCTGCAGCAGAATTTCTGTGCCGAATTCCAATGCGGAATCCGGCACGGAAATTCTGACGTCTGAACATGGCCTTACGCCTCCTTAATTTGGAATTGCAGGAAGGTCCACCTCAAACCCTGTTGAAATCATAGAAAACTATTAAAATGGCAGCTGGTTGGTACCAAGTATACCACACATGTTTTTTCTTGGTGAGCTTTACAATTTGAGCATGTCTTTTGTGGCTGAATATGGCATCATGTAATGTATTGCTTTACACAGAGTACAACTTTATCTAGGCATCATTTCAACAATATGCTTTGTCTTATATGCTAACATACTTTTTGAGGCTTGTAAGTCTTTGCCAAGACAAATCAATTCAACAGCTTTTGTGTCCTTCTTGTCTTTAGTATTCTACAGTGAAATTTGGACTAAAACAAATTGTGATCCTTTGCCAGAGAGAATAATTATATTTGCCAGGCAGGCCTTTTGTTATTCAACTAGCACAAGAAGACCAAGGAACAGTTTTTCAAATTTGGACAGCATAGGCAATTTTCCTACACCTTTTTTTTTATTTTTTTTTTATAGTAAATATCTTGTATTGAACTTATTATAAAAAATAAAAAAAAAACATCAAAATGTATACATTTCTCAATGCTATGTTACAGCATACATTTAAAATAAATTGGCAGAAAGACAATAAGTATGTAAACAGTGTTCAGATCATGTTAGTGACCTAGGTCTACCTCATACCCTGGTAAAAGCTCCGAGGTGTACACCTCTCAAAAAGAGATGCAATATATATATATATATATATATATATATATATATATATACAGTACAGACCAAAAGTTTGGACACACCTTCTCATTCAAAGAGTTTTCTTTATTTTCATGACTATGAAAATTGTAGATTCACACTGAAGGCATCAAAACTATGAATTAACACATGTGGAATTATAGACATAACAAAAGAGTGTGAAACAACTGAAAATATGTCATATTCTAGGTTCTTCAAAGTAGCCACCTTTTGCTTTGATTACTGCTTTGCACACTCTTGGCATTCTCTTGATGAGCTACAAGAGGTAGTCACCTGAAATGGTCTTCCAACAGTCTTGAAGGAGTTCCAAGAGATGCTTAGCACTTGTTGGCCCTTTTGCCTTCATTGGGATCAGGTCTGGTGACTGTGGAGGCCAGGTCATCTGGCGCAGCACCCCATCCCTCTCCTTCTTGGTCAAATAGCCCTTACACAGCCTGGAGTTGTGTCTGGGGTCATTGTCCTGTTGAAAAATAAATGATGGTCCAACTAAACGCAAACCGGATGGAATAGCATGCCGCTGCAAGATGCTGTGGTAGCCATGCTGGTTCAGTATGCCTTCAATTTTGAATAAATCCCCAACAGTGTCACCAGCAAAGCACCCCCACACCATCACACCTCCTCCTCCATGCCTCATGGTGAGAACAAGGCATGTAGAGTCCATCCGTTCACCTTTTCTGCGTCGCACAAAGACACAGTGGTTGGAACCAAAGATCTCAAATTTGGACTCATCAGACCAAAGCACAAATTTCCACTGGTCTAATGTCCATCCCTTGTGTTCTTTAGCCCAAACAAGTCTCTTCTGCTTGTTGCCTGTCCTTAGCAGTGGTTTCCTAGCAGATATTCTACCATGAAGGCCTGATTCACACAGTCTCCTCTTAACAGTTGTTCTAGAGATGTGTCTGCTGCTAGAACTCTGTGTGGCATAGACCTGGTCTCTAATCTGAGCTGCTGTTAACCTACGATTTCTGAGGCTGGTGACTCGGATGAACTTTTCCTCAGAGGTGACTCTTGGTCTTCCTTTCCTGGGGCGGTCCGCATGTGAGCCAGTTTCTTTGTAGTTCTTGATGTTTTTTGTGACTGCACTTGGGGACACTTTCCACCTAGAGTATTACATATTTTCAGTAGTTTCACACTTTTTTGTTATGTATATAATTCCACATGTGTTAATTCATAGTTTTGATGCTTTCAGTGTGAACCTACAATTTTCATAGTCATGAAAATAAAGAAAACTATTTGAATGAGAAGGTGTGTCCAAATTTTTGGTTTGTACTGTATATCACAAAGTTATTTAGTTTCTACCTCTGGAAGGCACTGATCAACAGATCCAAAAAACATGGAGTGAATTTGTCAACAGATTTAGAACCTTTTCTGGTGTAGAAATGGCGCAGAAATGGCAGAGAAATGTCTGTTGCACATAAATTTTAGCGACTATTGGCTGAAGTGATTTTGACTAAAATGACTTAGGTACACACTTTTGCTTTTTTACTTTGCAGTGGTTGCTGATTTAGAAAGTGCAGCTTTTCCAAAAAAGTTGCAAGTTTGATACAGTGCCCCCAGTTACACTACAAGGATACACCAGCCCATACCTGCCTTAAAAAAACGGTCTGTAGACAGTATTTTAAAACTGTTGCCGCACAGTTTTTACCCAACAGGTTAACCTCTTAAGGACAATGGACGTAAATGTATGTCCTGATGCATTGGTACTTAACACACCAGGACATACATTTACGTCCTGTTTATGAAGCACGCACCGGACTGATGCTTGCATCATGCACGGCAGGTCCCGGCTGCGATCGCAATTATATCCACCATTAACCCCTCAGATGCCGTGATCAATACAGATCACAGCATCTGCGGCAATGCGGGTATTTGAATGGATGATTGGATCTCCTGCGGCACTGCCGCAGGGATCCGATCATCCAACATGATGGCAGGAGGTCCCCTTATCTGCTCTGGCTGTCATCCCGGGGTCTTCTCCTCTGGTCTGACATCGAGCAGACCAGAGAAGAAGATCGCTGATAATACTGGTCAGTGCTATGCCTATGCATAGCACTTTTCAGTATCTGCAATCTAAGGATTTCTATAAATAGTCCCCAATGGGACTATACAAGTGTAAAAAAAAATTGTAAAAAAAAAAACAATTGAAAAAAACAATGTGAAAAAGCCCCTCTCCCAACAAAAATTTTAATGGCCCATTTTTCCTATTTTATCCCAAAAAGCGTAAAATATCAAAATATGATGCTAATTATCTCGTACTGTGAACGGCGTAAACATAAAATAAAAGTCCAAAATTGCTGCTTTTTTGTCACATTTTATTCCAAATTTTTCTTTTATAAAAAGCGAAAAATTTGAAAGTTGTAGGTGGTCAAAATAGGGCAATTTTAAACATACTAATTTTGTTTTAAAAAAAGTTGGAGATAATAGAAAAGCATGTAACCATGGTATCATTTTAATTGTATTGATCCACAGAATAAAGAAAACATGTCATTTTTACTGTAAATTGTACAGTGTGAAAACAAAACCTTCCAAAATGTGCTAAATTGTGGTTTTCTTTTCAATTTCAATTTTTATGATAAAATGAGTGGTCATTACAAAGTACAATTGGTCACACAAAATACAAGCCCTTATATGGGTCTGTTGATGGAAATATAAAAGAGTTATGAATTTTAGAAGGCGAGGAGGAAACGAAAATGCAAAAATAAAATTGGTCTGGTCCTTAACCACTTAACCCCTTAAGGACCAAGGACGTACCGGTACGTCCTTGGTCCTGCTCTTCTGATATAACGCGGGGTTACACAGTAACCCCGCGTCATATCATGGCGGGCCCGGCGTCATAGTGAAGCCGGGACCCGCCTCTAATAGCGCGCAGCGCCGATCGCGGCGCCGCGCGCTATTAACCCTTTAGCCGCGCGCTCAAAGCTGAGCCGTGCGGCTAAAAGTGAAAGTGAAAGTTCCCGGCTAGCTCAGTCGGGCTGTTCGGGATAGCCGCGGCTAATCGCGGCATCCCGAACAGCTGACAGGACAGCGGGAGGGCCCCTTCCTGCCTCCTCGCTGTCCGATCGCCGAATGACTGCTCAGTGCCTGAGATCCAGGCATGAGCAGTCATCCGGCAGAATCGTTGATCACTGGTTTCTTATGAGAAACCAGTGATCAACATAGAAGATCAGTGTGTGCAGTGTTATAGGTCCCTATGGGACCTATAACACTGCAAAAAAAAAGTGAAAAAAAAAAGTGAATAAAGATCATTTAACTCCTCCCCTATTAAAAGTTTGAATCACCCCCCTTTTCCAATAAAAAAAAAAACACAGTGTAAATAAAAATAAAAATAAACATATGTGGTATCACCGCGTGCGGAAATGTCCGAATTATAAAAATATATAATTAATTAAACTGCTCGGTCAATGGCGTGCGCGCAAAAAAATTCCAAAGTCCAAAATAGTGCATTTTTGGTCACTTTTTATATAATTTAAAAATGAATAAAAAGTGATCAATAAGTCCTATCAATGCAAAAATGGTACCGTTAAAAACTTCAGATCACGGCGCAAAAAATGAGCCCTCATACCGCCCCATACACGGAAAAATAAAAAAGTTATAGGGGTCAGAAGATGACAATTTTAAACGTATTAATTTTCCTGCATGTAGTTATGATTTTTTCCAGAAGTCCGACAAAATCAAACCTATATAAGTAGGGTATCATTTTAATCGTATGAACCTACAGAATACATATCAGGTGTCATTTTTACCGAAAAATGTACTACGTAGAAACGGAAGCCCCCAAAAGTTACAAAACAGCGTTTTTTTTCAATTTTGTCGCACAATGATTTTTTTCCCCGCTTCACCATAGATTTTTGGGCAAAATGACCGATGTCATTACAAAGTAGAATTGGTGGCGCAAAAAATAAGCCATCATATGGATTTTTAGGTGTAAATTTGAAAGAGTTATGATTTTTTAAAGGCAAGGAGCAAAAAACGAAAATGCAAAAACGGAAAAACCTCCGGTCCTTAAGGGGTTAAGGACCAAGCGTTTTTTTCATTTTTGCACTTTCGTTTTTTCCTCCTTACATTTTAAAAATCATAACCCTTTCAACTTTGCACCTAAAAATCCATATGATGGCTTATTTTTTGCGCCACCAATTCTACTTTGTAATGACATCTGTCATTTTACCCGAAAAGCTACAGCAAAATGGGAAAAAAATCATTGTGTGACAAAATGTAAGAAAAAACTTTTTGTAACTTTTGGGGCTTACGTTTCTACGCAGTACATTGTTCGGTATAAATGACATCTTATCTTTATTCCGTAGGTACATATGATTAAAATGATACCCTACTTATATAGGTTTGATTTTGTCGTACTTCTGAAAGAAATCATAATTGTTAGACTCACCGCAGACGGCAGGTACCCAGGGAGTAGCAGATCCGTAGTTCCATGGTAGTCTGGAGCGGGTGATCTAGTGGATCCGCTGGACCTGTGTGGCAGATGACGCGGGCCATGCCAGGGAGCGGAGTCTAAGGTGCCGCTGATTTTCACCAGAGCCCGAGGCAAAGCAGGTTGGACTTGCTGCGGCAGACGACACCCAGGTCGCTACCCCTGGCACGACTTGACCACACAGGCAGCTGAGGTGAAGCGTGGCACCGAAGGAATAGGCAGGACGTAGTCAGGCTGGCAAGAGGTCAGGGCAGGCGGCACAGGAGCGTAGTCAGTAGGGTAGCAGAGGGTCAATAGGCTGGCAGCTAGAAACACGGTTGGGTCACGGAATACAAAGGTCTGGTACGCTGCAAGGAAACACTAAGACTGCTTTCTCTAAGGTGCAAGGCAAACAAAGATCCGGCAAGGGTACTAGGGAGGTGCTAAAACTTATAATAATGGTGCAGGTGTTAATACTAATTACGGGCGCACTGGCCCTTTAAATTTCAAAGCTCTGGCGCCCACGGTAGTAGGCGGGGGCACGCGTGTCGGAGCTGAGAGAGGCTGGGTTCACACTATGTTTTCTCCCATACGGGAGCGCATACGGCAGGGGGGAGATAAAAGCTTGCGCTCCCGTATGTCATTCATTTCAATGAGCCGACCGGAGTGAAACGTTCGGTCCGGTCGGCTCATTTTTGCGCCGTATGCGCTTTTACAACCGGACCTAAAACCGTGGTTGACCACAGTTTTAGGTCCGGTTGTAAAAGCGCATACGGCGCAAAAATGAGCCGACCGGACCGAACGTTTCACTCCGGTCGGCTCATTGAAATGAATGACATACGGGAGCGCATACGGTGACATACGGGAGCGCGAGCTTTTAGCTCCCCCCTGCCGTATGCGCTAGCGTATGGGAGAAAACGTAGTGTGAACCCAGCTAGACAGAAGCCGGGGACGGAGGTGAGTGACGGGCTGGGACTCGCATGCGAATCCCAGCCCCACCAGGAGCCGAGATACAGGGAGAGATGCGCTCACGGCCGGTATATCCGGCCGGAGCGCTGTTTATTACAATAACTACATGCAGGAAAATGTATACGTTTAAAATTGTCCTCTTCTGACCCCTATAACTTTTTCATTTTTCCACATACGGGGCGGTATGGCTCATATATGGCTGAAGTTTTTATTGATACCATTTTTGTTTTGATCAGACTTTTTAGCTTTTTATCAATTTTTTTATGGTATAAAAAGTGACCAAAAATATGCTATTTTGAAATGTAGAAATGTTTTGCGCGTACGCCATTGACCATGCGGTTTAATTAATGATATATCTTTATAGTTTGGACAGTTTTCTTTTTTTTTACAGGTTTTTTTTTATGGGAAATGGGGGGTGATTCAAACTTTTAAGGAAGGGGTTAAATTACATTTATTCACTCCTTTTTTTTTACACTTTTTTTTTTTTTGCAATGTTATAGCTCCCATAAGGGAATATAACATTGCACACACTGATTGCAGGCACTGTTCAATGCTATGCAATAACATTACATTGATCAGTGTTATCTGCGCTTGATTGCTCAAGCCTGGATCTCAGGCATTTGAGCAATCAAACACCAATTGGACAGTGTGGAGCCAGGTAGGGAGCCTCCTGCTGTCCTCTCAGCTGTTCAGGACGCAGCAATTTCATCACGGCGGTCCCGAACAGCTCGGCTGAGCTGCCGGTATTGATTTCTCCTGTTTTAGATGCCATGATCAACTTTGATTGTAACATCTAAAGGGTTAATACCGGACATCAGCCCAATCGGCGATGTCACAGCGAATAAGAATGTTGTGGATTTTACCTGCAGATCTGTGCAGGTAAATTTTACAGCGAAATTTTGTACCTGTCAAGTGGATGAGATGTTATAATGCTATGCTGCAGACTTTTTTTCTGAGGAAATTGATTTGATGTGTAGATTTCAAAATCTGGCTTGTATGGACCCATTTTAACACTGAAAGAACAGTAAAATACAACTTTTGGGCCTCTGTCAAAAGCAATAGGGCATCCAGGTATGTGAAATAATTTTACAGACTCTGTCACAACAAAATGGTGGGAATTTTTTTCATTAAGGTAAAGTTGCATCAGGAAGACCTTGACATAGATGTTCACTCGTCAGCGAGATGTTCGTTAATCCATTACTGTGGTGAAACGTTGCTTCGAGGACAAGGTTATGTGTAATGGCGACATGCTCTGCTTTTAGTACATGTTCAGCATTTTATTGTTCTGTGCATCATTAAGCACCTTACCAGCTGTTTACATATTTTTACACTCTGATAATTGTGCTTACTACTACTGGACTTTAGTCTATTGCAGAGTAGGGATTAGGTTCCTGTGATACAGGGGTCGCCCTTTCTAGGGCGAGTGCCCCAGCTATGCATCAAACAGCTAGGGAATAGTTTACTATATAGGGCGAGATTCTAGGAATTATCCACTGATTCCCCTAGAGGGCAATATTAGGTAGTTTAGGAATAGTGGGGGGAATTTATCATTGTAAATAGAGCTTTTTTTTGTCTATTTTTGAACGCAAATATTTGCGCAAAAGTTTTTTTGCATCTTTTTTCCCCACCCACAAAATCTGATAGAATTCTTCATATCCATGTCTACGGTTAAGTTTACCATAGAGCACTTTCTACTGTAGAATCGAATTTATTAACTGCGTTTTTGTTGTTTTTTTTTTTTTTTTTTAAATGTGCAAAAGCACTTTTCTTGCGCAAATATACACCACCTTGGAGGACACGTACCAAAGTGTCAGAAAGCATCTCAGAAAGTGAAATTATTTTGGGACAGTTAGGACTACTGCTCCCATCATGGATAGACTCTGTCCGTGATGGAAGTTATAGTTCAGAGGGGCAGGTCGCAGCAGGTCATTCTCCAGAGACCCGCTGTGATCCGCATTTATTAACTGTAAAAGCCGGCGGCACATGCGGCTACACGGAGCTCCCGGCAGGGAATACTATATACAGCTGTCATCATTCATAATCCCCGCCGCCGGGAGACGAGAGCTCTGATTGGTAAAAAGCTATTCACCAATCAGAGCTCCTGTCTCCCGGCGGTGGGGATTATGAATTGAGAGCTGGATATAGGAGTCGGCGGGGAGCACAGCGGAGCCGCATGTGATGCCGGCTTGTTAACTTAATGCGGATCTCAGCGGGCCTCTGGAGAATGACCTGCTGCGATCTGCCCCTCAGCCCCTGGACTATAACTCCCATCATGGACAGAGTCTGTCCCATGATGGAATTAGTTGTAGTACTGCAGTGCTGAGGGATGGCACTTGCTGCGGGACTTTTAGGACTACTACTCCCATCATGGACATACTCTGATTGGTGAAAAGCTATTCATCATTCAGAGCTCCCATCTCCCGGCGGGGATTATGAATTATAAGAGCTGTATATAGGAGTCGGCGGGGAGATCAGTGGAGCCACCGGCTTGTTAACTTGATAAATGCGGATCGCAGCAGGTCTCTGGAGAATGACCTGCTGTGATCTGCCCCTCTGCCCTTGGACTACTACTCCCATCATGGGACAGAGTCTGTCCCATGATGGGAGTAGTTGTAGTACCGCAGCGCTGAGGGATGGCACTTGCTTATCCCCCGGCTGTGGGACTTTTAGGACTACTACTCCCATCATGGACATACTTTGTCCATGATGGGAGTTATAGTCCAGAGGCTTAGGTGCAGATCGCAGCAGGTCATTCTCCAGAGACCTGTTGCGATCCGCATTTATTAAGTTAACAAGCCGGCGGCACATGCGGCTACACTGCGCTCCCCGCCAGCTCCCGGCGGGGGATTACTGTATATGCTGTCACAATTCATAATCCCCGCCGCCAGGAGACCGGAGCTCTGATTGGTGAATAGCTATTCACCAATCAGAACTCCCGTCTCCCGTCGGCGGGGATTATGAATTATGACAGTGTATACAGGAGCCTGGAGCCGGCGGGAGTGCAGTGGAGCCGCATGTGCCGCCGGCTTGTTAACTTAATAAATGCAGATCGCAGCGGGTCTCTGGATAATTTCCTGCTGCGATCTGCACCTCAGCCCCTAGACCAGTGATGGCGAACCTTTTTGAGCCTGAGTGCCCAAACCGTAATGCACGCCAACTTTTTTTCCCTCAAAGTGCCAGCACAGCAATTAAATCAGAATTTACACATTAGGTGCAGTATAGTTCCCCCACATTAGGTACAGTATAGTTCTCCACATTAGGTACAGTTTAGTTCCCCACATTAGGTAGGCAGTATAGTTCCCCGCACATTAGGGTCAGCAGTATAGTTCCCCCACATTGGGTGTAGTATAGTTCCCCACATTAGGTTGGCAGTATAGTTCCCCCACATTGGGTGCAGTATAGTTCACCCACATTAGGTGCAGTATAGTTCCCCGCACATTAGGATTGGCAGTATAGTTCCCCCACATTGGGTGCAGTATAGTTCCCCCACATTAGGGTTGGCAGTATAGTTCCCCTCACAAGGTTGGCAGTATAATTCACCCCACAAGGTTGGCAGTATAATTCTCCCCACAAGGTTGGCAGTATAATTCTCCCCACAAGGTTAGCAGTATAATTCTCCCCACAAGGTTGGCAGTATAATTCTCCCCACAAGGTTGGCAGTATAATTCCCCCCACAAGGTTGGCAGAATAGTTTCCGCCACAAGGTTGGCAGTATAGTTCCCTTCTAAAGGTTGGTAGTATAGTTCCCCCCACAAGGTTGGCAGTATAATTCTCCCCACAAGGTTGGCAGTATAATTCCCCCCACAAGGTTGGCAGTATAGTTCCCCCCACAAGGTTGGCAGTATAATTCTCCCCACAAGGTTGGCAGTATAATTCCCCCCACAAGGTTGGCAGTATAATTCCCCCCCCCCCCCCCCCAAGGTTGGCAGTATAATTCCCCCCACAAGGTTGGCAGTATAATTCCCCCCCACACACACACACAAGGTTGGCAGTATAATTCCCCCCACAAGGTTGGCAGTATAGTTCTTCCCACAAGGTTGGCAGTATAATTCCCCCCACAAGGTTGGCAGTAAAGTTCCCCCACATTAGGAAGACAGAGTTCCCCCACATTAGGCAGGCAGTGTTCCCCCCACATTAGGCAGGCAGTGTTACCCCACATTAGGCAGGCAGTGTTCCCCCACATTAGGCAGACATAGTTCCCCCACATTAGGCAGGCAGTGTTACCCCACATTAGACAGGCAGTGTTCCCCCACAGACATACAGCCTCCAGCCATATACAGTGCATGGCTGGAGGCTGTATGTCTGTGTTGGAATACCGAAGATGACGTCCCGCTGGTCACTTACCATGCGCGCGTCTTCCTTGGTCCTCCCCGATGCTCCGCTCTTCTCTGCTTTACGGGTGCACGCACGGGACGTCAGTGACGTGATGTCCCTGCGTGCTCTACGTCCTGGCGGTCCCTGCGTTTTTAAAGCTGACGCGGGACCGCAGAGAGGTAACCGGGACATCCTTGTGTCCCGAAATGACCTTTCGGGACACAGGGATGTCCGGAATGTGACGGGGGCCTGTGGCCGCGTGCCCACAGAGGGGGCATGCGTGCCATAGGTTCGCCATCACTGCCCTAGACTACAACTTCCATCATGGACAGAGTCTGTCTATGATGGGAGTAGTAGTCCTAAAAGTCCCGCAGCCGGACGATGTGCCATCCCTCAGCACTGCGTACTAAAACTACTCCCATCATGGGTCAGACTCTGTCCCATGATGGGAGTAGTAGTCAAAGGGTAGAGGGGCAGATCGAAAGGGGGTCTCACTCCTTAGACCCACTGTGACCTTTACAGCTCTGCCCCTAGTGATGACATCATTAGGGGGCGGAGCTACACAGTCTAGGCGTTTTGCATAAAGGGAACAGAGCCTTTCTGGCAGTGTGTTCCCAAACAGGGAGACTCCAGCTGTTGCTTAACTACAGCCCCCCATGATGGGAGTTGTAGTTTAGCAACAATTGGATGCTCCCTGTTCAGGAACATGCTGCATTATGTGCGCTCTCCCCAGGGGAGAACGCAAAAAAAAATGTACCGGTGTTAGCCCCAAATTTACTGGCGTTAGCCCCAAAATCAGTTAGCGCTAACCTCCAATTATTACCCCAGTACTCACTGCCACAAGGGTGCCGGGAAGAGCTGGTACCAACAGGCCAGGAGCATAAAAAATGTGCTCATGGGCCTAGGCAGTAACAGGCTGGCGTTATTTAGACTGGGGAGGGCCAGTAACAATGGTCTTCGCCCACCCTGGTAATGTCAGGCTGTTGCTGCTTGGTTGGTATCTGGCTGATACTGAGAAAATGGGGGAACCACAGACTTTTTTTTTTATTTATAAAAAAAAAAAAAAACACATAGGGTTCCCCCTATTTTCAGTATCAGCCGGATACCAACTAAGCAGCAACAGCCTGACGTTACCAGGGTGGGCAAGGACCATTGTTATTGGCCCTCCCCAGCCTAAATAACGCCAGCCTGTTACCACCTAGGCCCAAGAGCGCCATTTTTGATGCTCCGGGCCTGTTGGTACCAGCACTTCCCTGCACCCCTGTGGCGATGGGTACCAAGGTAATAATTGGAGGTTAGCGCTAGCTGTTTTTGGGGCTAACGCTAAGCCCCGCCTTAGTAATGGATTCCGTCTATAAGACAGCTTCCACTACTAACACTGAAAATTCAATTCTAAAAAACACGACACATTGAAAAACATTTTTTATTTAAAAAACACTCCCCCAAAGCCCTTGTTAACCATTTTATTGAAATTAAAAAAAGACGCTGGTCATCATCGCAGTCCACTGAATCTGACGTAGTCCCCCACATTCACATATCTAAAATTAGAAGAAAAAAAACCAAAAACAATAAAACTACAACACAGTTTCTGTCATTTCTACACTCAAAATTACTGGTATGAAATTTTTGATTTAAACTGGACTCTCGCCCCTTTGAAAAATATCATGTAAAGCAGACAATATACGTGGACACGCCCACTTTTACAAAACTGACGTGAACAGTGTAAACAGCGGCGCAAATCTCTTTGAAAACGTGGTTGATGCTTTTCGTGCTAAAATTTTGGCGTGAAATAGATTTTTTTTGGGTGCAAAATTCTTTGAGAATCTCCCCCTCTGTGTACTTTCTAAAGATTTATGATTTTACCATTGTGCAGAGTTTTGTTCGGCACACACTGCATCTCCGGCACTTCTAGCTATGTGATCAGTGTACCGTGGGAGGTAGAGAAGGAGTGCACGGTAGAGCTAGGGGGCGTTTCTATGTTTGCACAAAATTTATCAAAGAAGTGCACAACCTTTGTCAATTTTGAGCAAGAGTGTAAATTAGACAAGCAGTGTAAAGGGGTAGATCTGTGTCTACAATAGACACCTATTGATAAATCTCCCCCAGTGTGCACATTTATCTGTCCTTAATTAACTATTGTTTACTACTTGTAAGTTATCCCACTTGTTCTGACTCCAGCACATGCCGAAATCTACGGGGTTGTGAGTAGCCCTTGTGGCATCTGTTATACAGCTGTCTTTAGGCTTATTATGGGATCATACTGTATGTGCTGATTTTAACACACACACTAAGGTGTGTTGGTATTCTTGTGCAAGACTGCTATGTATAGTTGATATACTACCCTATTACAACATATCTTTATGTAATACTGTCCATAATATATCGTCCCCTGATGATTGTATTATTACTGATGCATGAAACGTATAGGGACACTTAGGGACAGGCTCCGGTGTGAGGCCACCCTTTTGAGAGTGAACAACACTTGTCAAGATGGGGGAGAGAGAGGAAGAGCTAGGGATAGAATCCCACCCCCGCACCCCTTCATGCAAGTAGAAAATTAACAATAAAGATATTCAAAGAAGAGGCTTCCTTTCCCTTTAACATTCAGGCATTCAGGACATAAGTTGTTGGTACATACAGTCTACTAATGATGCCTATTTTGCTGCGTAAAAAGCTTTGTGCTAGTTGAAATTCGTTAGCTGCATAGTCCTAAAGGGGTACTCCGATGGAAAAAAATATTTTCAAATCAACTGGTACTAGAAAGTTAAACAGATTTGTAAATTACTTCTATTAAAATGTTTTATCCTTCCAGTACTTATCAGCTGCTGTATGCTTCAGAGGAAGTTGTATTGTGCTTTTCTGTCTGACCACAGTGTTCTCTGCTGACACCTCTGTCCATGTCAGGAACTGTCCAGAACAGGAGAGGTTTGCTATGGGATTTGCTCCTACTCTGGACAGTTCCTGACATGGACAGAGGTAGCACTAGTTGATTTACAAAAATTATTTTCCACCGGAGTACCACTTTAACCCCTTAAGGTAAAAATGGTAAAAATGACGTATGTTCTTTATTCTGAGGGTCAATACGATTAAAATGATACCCATTATTACATACTTTTATATTATTGTTGCGCTTAAAAAAAATCACAAACTTTTTAACCAAATTAGTACGTTTATAATCCCTTTATTTTGATGACCTCTAACTTTTTTATTTTTCCGTATAAGCGGCGGTATGGGGGCTCATTTTTTGCGCCATGATCTGTACTTTTTTTTGATACCACATTTGCATATAAAAAAATTTTAATAAATGTTTTATATATTTTTTTTTAATAAAATGTATTAAAAAAGTAGGAATTTTGGACTTTTTTTTTTTCGTTCACGCCGTTCACCGTACGGGATCATTAACATTTTATTTTAATAGTTCGGACATTTACGCACGCGGCGATACCAAATATGTCTATAAAAAAATGTTTACGCTTTTTGGGGGTAAAATAGGAAAAAACGGACGTTTTACTTTTTTATTGGGGGAGGGGATTTTTCACTTTTTTTTTACTTTTACTTTTAAATTTTTTAACATTTTTTTTTTACACTTGAATAGTCCCCATAGGGGACTATTCATAGCAATACCATGATTGCTAATACTGATCTGTTCTATGTATAGGACATAGAACAGATCAATGTTTTCGGTCATCTCCTGCTCTGGTCTGCTCGATCACAGACCAGAGCAGGAGACGCCGGGAGCCGGACGGAGGAAGGAGAGGGGACCGCCGTGCGGCGTTATGAATGATCCGATCCCCGCAGCAGCGCTGCGGGCGATCCGATCATTCATTCAAATCGCGCACTGCCGTAGATGCCGGGATCTGTATTTATCCCGGCACCTGAGGGGTTAATGGCGGACGCCCGCGAGATCGCGGGTGTCGGCCATTGCCGGCGGGTCCCTGGCTGCGATCAGCAGCCGGGATCAGCCGCGCATGACACGGGCATCGCTCCGATGCCCGCGGTTATGCACAGGACGTAAATGTACGTCCTGGTGCGTTAAGTACCACCTCACCAGGACGTACATTTACGTCCTGCGTCCTTAAGGGGTTAACGCATACTTGGGATAGTCATACGGCTATCCTTTATATATGATAGGGCCAGGGAATATTCATAGTATTCAGAATATTGTGCAGACTTGAGAGGCTCAATGGTTCTTCTCTTACACATTCTATGTTTCTAGGATTGTTATTGGCCCTCCCCAGCCTAAATAACGCCAGCCTGTTACCACCTAGGCCCAAGAGCGCCATTTTTGATGCTCCGGGCCTGTTGGTACCAGCACTTCCCGGCACCCCTGTGGCGATGGGTACCAAGGTAATAATTGGAGGTTAGCGCTAGCTGTTTTTGGGGCTAACGCTAAGCCCCGCCTTAGTAATGGATTCCGTCTATAAGACAGCTTCCACTACTAACCCTGAAAATTCAATTCTAAAAAACACGACACATTGAAAAACATTTTTTATTTAAAAAACACTCCCCCAAAGCCCTTGTTAACCATTTTATTGAAATTAAAAAAAGACGCTGGTCATCATCGCAGTCCACTGAATCTGACGTAGTCCCCCACATTCACATATCTAAAATTAGAAGAAAAAAAACCAAAAACAATAAAACTACAACACAGTTTCTGTGATTTCTACACTCAAAATTACTGGTATGAAATTTTTGATTTAAACTGGACTCTCGCCCCTTTGAAAATATCATGTAAAGCAGACAATATACGTGGACACGCCCACTTTTACAAAACTGACGTGAACAGTGTAAACAGCGGCGCAAATCTCTTTGAAAACGTGGTTGATGCTTTTCGTGCTAAAATTTTGGCGTGAAATAGATTTTTTTTTGGTGCAAAATTCTTTGAGAATCTCCCCCAAAATTCTATGTTTCTAGGATAGAATATATAAATGCTGTACGAATCATGCAAATGCCTTATCAATCATGTCTGGCTCTGTAGCCATGATTTTTTTATTTTCTTTTTCAGGAAACATGTACTAAATGTGGCTGCGTTTGTCACGTTGGTTAGCTTTTGGTGTTGGTACAGGTTGCTCTTACTGAAATGATTGCTTATTTTGTACCATACACAATATGTGGTTGTGTTCACGTAGGGCTGGGCGGTATACTGGTTCATACCAAAATTTTTGTCCTGCACGATATGAATTTTAACCCATACCGCAATACCAGTTTGGCTCCTCCCCCTCGGGAATTAATGAATTATCAGCCCAGCTCTGCGCTGTCCCCACATCGGGGAGCTAATCATATGTGACCCGTGAACGCTGTTCTGCCCCCCCCCCCCATTAATTATCAGTCCAGTGCTGCGCTGTCCCCATCGGGGAAAATACTCACATATCATCCGCAAGCGCTGCCCTCCTCGTCCTCCTGTTTGTTGCGGGCCGCCGGTGATGACACTCTATACTGTGCGCTGTATCCCTATGCCCGGGCTGCAAAAAATATACAAAATAAACTTTGACTCCCCTCCCGTTGGTCCGCTACCGGCCTCACCTGCTTCCTGGGGATGGGAACATCGGACAGCCATCAGCCTATCACCGGCCGCAGCGATGTTCCGCCTCGGCCAGTGATAGGTTGAGCCCACTGTCATGTAAGAAGCCAGCTGGCTTCTTACATGACAGTGGGCTCAGCCTATCACTGGCCGAGGCGGAACATCACTGCGGCCGGTGATAGGCTGACTGCTCTCCGACCTTCCCGTCCCCAGGAAGAGCATAAGGCCAACGTAGGAACGTGCGTTAAAGTTTATTTTGTTTACCTTTTGCAGCCCTGGCATAGGGATACAGCGTACAGTATAGGGTGTCAGTGCCGGCGGCCCGCAACAAACAGGAGGACGAGCGCTTGCGGTTGATATGTGAGGATGTACCCCAATGGGGAAAGCGCAGCGCTGGGCTGATAATACATTTTTTTTTGGGGGGGGGGGGGGGGGGAATACCGTTATATACCGTGGAACCGCCATAAGTTACAAAAATACCATGATACACACATTTGGTCATGCCGCCCAGCCCTATGTTCGCGTTCTGGTTATGCATTCCTGTATAGTTAAAGATACTTATTCACATTAGATAAAGATTGGCCACAGTTTGGCCAAACAATTGTACATCAGATCACTTCATACAAGCCAGACATAGAAATGCTGATCACACATTTAGAGTTTTTTTTTATGGTGTACACATTTTAAGGTGATTAAGAGGCTAAGAAATCCAACATGAACAAACACCTTTTCAGCAGACAGTGGTTAAATAGGTTGTTTGGGAAATTATTTTTACAGTTCAATATTCCCAGGGAGGGGTAAAAACAATTAAAAATAAAAATAAAAAAAACACACACACCTTCCTCTTTCTCTCGCCATCATTCCAACAGTGCCTGGTCCCACTGCACAGCATTTCAGATCTCTGTCTTGACACAAGGAAGTGGCCACTCACTGAACATAATGAACCCCCTAAGTAACTGATAATCGCAAGACTCATAAGCGTGCATAAGGACCAGTTGCTGGTAGAATAGCAGCGGTGCTTGAGGATGGGGGCGGGTGAGTATGCATTTTTTATTGCCTTGGGGGCACCTAGAGGCTAGTATCTTGGCATAAATCTTGATTTCTAAATTTCTAAGAGACATAGGTTGAATTTTGCTACAAACAATTGAGTCCTTCCTGGGCTTAGGCAAGACAGAGATATGGGCCATTAAGGTCTTTTTGGGAAAGGAGCCTTTGCACACCATTGAAGACAGTCAAAAGGAGTAAGAGCAAAACAGAAGTGAATAGTCTGTAAAACTTGGAGGTATACCTGTCGGGTCCAGATACTTTACCTGTCTTGACATCCTTGATGACAGCAAAAAGTTCCTCCTTGCTTATGTCTCATTTCAATTCCTCCACTGCATCCAAGGGATACGATGGATAGCCATGTACCAGTTAATCTTAATCCTTAATCTGTAGGAGACAAGGTAGCATATTACCTTTCAGAGAATATAGCATAGTAGCATAGTAATCTCTATAAAGGAACGCAATGTCCTTGGTAGCAAATACTTTGTTCACAGTAGGCGTGGACATAGAAGAAATAAAGCTCTGTTGGAGACGCAAATGCAATTCTCTGGAGAGCAAACGCCCACTTATATCGTCAAATTCATAATATTTAGCTCTAATTATTCCTGGAATCAAGCAGGCTGCCTATCCAGAATATGGAGCAGTTTTTGGCAGGTAGGAGAGCAAGCGTACGGGAACAAGTAAGGGAACAAGCATACTAACTCCAGTGGCGAGACCTGTGAGAGATGAAAACCTCATGAATAACCACCTTTAGGGCTTCCCATTTGATTTGTGCAAGGGTGAGGTGAGCAGAGTGGGCTGCCCTCTTCAGAGGCACATAACTGGTTAATCAACAAATCCTCATTTAACCTCCAGAAGAAGTCCCTGTGGTGAGCAGGGTCAAAGTTGAGGGACCCCCCCCCCCCCCAGAGTGGGGCTTGGTTAGACCACCAAATAGACCCCACCCTTGCAGTAAATGAAATATTCAGAAGTCAGTGAGATACACAGAGGAATTATGGACAGGGGGAATAGAAAGTATAATCCTTAGAGCTAGGGTGTAGAGTCTTCCACAAGTCCATGAGGTACAGCTTATGAAAATATTTCTGGATGTTCCCTATTGCCAAGTAAGAAAGAGGGACGACTTACCAGAGGAAGTATCAAGGGAGGGATCCATGGTGACATTAAGAGGTAGCAAATTTCCCCAGGTGGGGAATACCATGCTTGGCAAAGAGGGTCTGCCCCTGACTGGGAAAGTACACAGCTGCTAGGACCATCGGGTGATCTTGCCAACAAACCTGCATTTAAAAAGAAACTTCACCTTCTGCAAGAGTAGAAAGGGCAACGGGCAAAATAAATATCATCATCTGCAACCGTAGAAAAGGCAGTGGTTAAAATCTTTATGAAAAGCAATTGACACTCCCTTAGACTTGCCTTCAAGGTTAGAACAATTATGCCACAAGGGGAAATACCGTTTTTACTCTTCACAATATGCCCAGTTTTAAAATGAGTTTCATAAGGAAAGACCTTACGCTTATAAAGAAAATAAGAAATTTAGCTACACTTTTCAGGATGATGAGGGTCCTTCACATTAAAGGTACAGAAGGACAAGGGACCCATAATGTCAGGTGGGAGAAATCAGTGTACCAATGTAAGATGCAGTGGTGGAAGGAAAGAATGGTAAGGGAAAATAAAACACAAAGAGGGGAAAGGCAGAAGAAAAGCAGGAAAAGAAACAGAAAAGAACCTAGAAGAAGAAACAATCCAAACGCATCCTAGTGGGGTTTATGGAGGCCTAAGGATGATATACCCTTGCAACCCAACAAACCACCCCATCCTACAACAGAAAAATGGAAGGGCAGAAAACCATGTAGCAGGAAGAGGCATATGAAATTCTCTAGATTGCTAAGGCAACAATAACCATGAAGAAACGTAAAATAAGCATAGTGCAATCCTCTTCCTACAACAAATCAGATAACCTTAGCGAATGCTGGAGGACAGGGAGACAACTAACAAGAAACGGCACAACTAGTAATGCAATATCACTAGAGAAACAATTCATGGCACAGATGAGGCTGAGACACCAGTTTAGGACCAGCCAGGTGGTAATGAACTATACGGATTGGCCACCCGGAGCTTCACGGTGGAGCAAGCCCTCCATGGCCCATGTTGGACACTTTTGTCATATTTTTTGTCATATTTTGTTTGGCCACTATTATTTTCCAGCACTGCCTTTATTTTCAAGCCTGTAGCCTCTTGGGCATGGAGTTCTCCAGGGCTTCACAGGTTGCCACTGGAGACTTCTTTCACTTCATGGAGGGGGTGGATGTTAGAGACCTTGCGCTCCCTCACCTTCCATTTGAGGATGCCCCACAGATGCTGATTAGGGTTTAGGTCTTGAGATATGCTTGTTCAGTCCATCACCTTTACCCTCAGCTTCTTTAGCAAGGTGGTGGTCATCTTGGAGGTGTGTTTGGGGCCATTATCATGTTGGAATACTGCCCTTCAGCCTAGTCTTTGAGAGGAGGGGATCATGCTTTGATTCAGTATGTCACACATGTTGGCATTCATTGTTTCCTTAATGAACTGTAGGTCCCCAGTGCCAGCAGCCCCAGACCATTACACTCCCACCTTAATGCTTGACTGTAGGCATGATGCACCTAGTTTTTCTGCTACTCACCTGGTTGCCGCCACACACGTTTGACACAATCTGAACCAAAAAAAGTTAATCTTGGTCTCACCAGACCACAAAACATGGTTCCAGTAATGTATGTCCTGTTCTGCTTGTCTTTAGCAAACTGTTTGCGGGCTTTTTTGTACATCATCTTTAGAAGAGGCTTTTTTCTGGGATAACAGTATGAACAGTAATTTGATGCATTGTGTGGCATATGGTCTGATCACAGGAAACCCCCCCACGCATCCAACCTCTTCAAGAATGCTGGCAGCTACTCATATGTCTATTTCCCAAAGACAATCTCTAAATATGACACTGAGCATATGCACTCAACATCTTTGGTCAACCATGGTGAGGTCTGTTCTGTGTAGAACTTGTCCTGTGAAACCATTGTGTGGTCTTGCTCACTGTGTTGCAGCTCAGTTTTTGGGCCTTTGCAATCTTCTTATTGTCTAGGCCATCTTTTTTTGGAGCAGCAATTGTACCTTGTAATGAAACCTCTCATTTTACCATAAAATATGTGGCGAACCCCCCCCCCCCCCCCCCCCCCCAAAAAAAAAGAATATATTTTAGGTAGGAAATTTAAATGAAAACCACAATTTTGCACATTTTGGAGGGTTTCGTTTTAACACTGTACAATTTACGGTAAAAATTACATGTGTTCTTTATTCTGCGGGTCAATACGATTAAAATGATACCCATGGCTAGATACTTTTATATTTTTTTACCGCTTAAAAAAAATCTAAAACCCTTTGTACAAAATCAGTAATCTAAAATTGCCCTATTTTGACCACCTATAACAGTGGTCCCCAAACTGTGGCCCTCCAGATGTTGCAAAACTACAACTCCCAGCAAGCCTGGACAGCCAACGCCTTTCCAGGCATGCTGGGAATTCTAGTTTTGCAACATCTGGAGGGCCACAGTTTGGGGACCACTGACCTATAACCTTTAAATTTTTCCGTATATAGGGCAGTATGAGGGCAAATTTTTGTGTCATCATCTGTTCTATCTATACCATATGATGGCTTATTTTTTGCGCCACCAATTCTACTTTGCAGTGACATTAGTCATTTTACCAAAAAATCCACGGCAGAAGGGGAAAAAAATTCATTGTGCAACAAAATTGAAGAAAAATTAAAATTTTGTAAATTTAGGGGCTTCCGTTTCTACGCAGTGTATTTTTCGGTAAAAATTACACCTTATCTTCTGTAGGTCCATACGGTTAAAATAATATCCTACGTATATAGGTTTGATTTTGTCGTACTTCTGAAAAAAATCATAACTACATGCAGGAAAATTTATACGTTAAAAATTCAAATTTTCTGACCCCTATAACTTTTTTATTTTACCGCGTCAGGCCGGTATGAGGGCTAATTTTTTCCGCCGTGTTCTGAAGTTTTTATTTGTACCATTTTTGTAGTGATTGGACTTTTTGATCGCTTTTTATTCATTTTTTCATGATATAAAAAGTGAGCAAAAATACGCTGTTTTGGACTTTTTTGGGCACGTACGCCATTGACCGTGTGGTTTAACTATTTAACAACGAAGGACGTATATTTACATCCTGCGCCGGCTCCCACGATATGCCGCAGGGTCATGCAGTGACCCAGAGTCATATCGGGTCGGTCTCGGCGGCCAGGACACGCGGCTAATGCAGGACATCACCGATCGCTGTGATGCCCTGTATTAACCCTTCAGATGCGGCGATCAAAGCTGACCGCCGCGTCTGAAGCGAAAGTGAAACTATCCTGGCTGCTCAGTCGGGCTGTTCGGGACCACCGCGTTGAAATCGGGAGGGACCCTACCTGCCTCCTCGGTGTCCGATTGGCGAATGACTGCTCTGTGCAGAGGCAGGAGCAGTCAAGTGCCGATAACACTGATCACATGCATGTTAATACACGCCAGTGATCTGTGTTAAAGATCAGTGTATGTAATGTTATAGGTCCCTATGGGGGCTATAACATTGCAAAAAAAAAGTTAAAAAAGTGTTAATAAAGATCATTTAACCCCTTCCCTAATAAAAGTTTGAATCACCCCCCTTTTCCCATTAAAAAAATAAAACCATGTAAATAAAAATAAACATGTGGTATCGCCGTGTGCGTAAATGTCCGAACTATAAAAAAATATTGTTAATTAAAGAGCACGGTCAATGGCGTACACATAAAAAAATTCCAAAGTTCAAAAAAGCTTATTTTTTGGGTCATTTTATACCATTACAAAATGAATAAATGAATAAAAAGTGATCAAAAAGTCAGATCAAAACAAAAATGATACCAATAAAAACTTCAGATCACGGCGCAAAAAATTAGCCCTCATACCGCCCTCTACATGGAAAAATAAAAAAGTTAAAGGGGTCAGAAGAGGACATTTTTAAACGTATAAATTTTCCTGCATGTAGTTATGATTTTTTCCAGAAGTGCGACAAAATCAAACCTACATAAGCAGGGTATCATTTTAATCATATGGACCTACAGAACAAAGATAATGTGTCATTTTTACCGAAATATGCACTGCGTAGAAACTGAAGCCCCCAAAAGTTACAAAATGGTGTTTTTACTTCGATTTAGCCACACAATGATTTTTTTTTTCCATTTTCGCCGTGGATTTTTGGGTAAAATTACTAATGTCACTGCAAAGTAGAATTGGTGAGGCAAAAAATAAGCCATAATATGGATTTTTAGGTGGAAAATTGAAAGGGTTATGATTTTTAAAAAACAAAAATGCAAAAACTGAAAAACCCTGCGTCCTTAAGGGGTTAATAAACAATATATTTTTTATAGTTTGGACATTTACGCACGCGGCAATACCACAGATGTTTATTTTTATTTACACAGTTTTTTTATGGGAAAAGGGAGGTGATTCAAACTTTTATTAGGGAAGGGGTTGAATCACCTTCTATTAACTTTTTTTTTTCCACTTTTTTTTTTTTTGCAGTGTTATAGCTCCCATAGGGGGCTATAACACTGCACACACTGATCTTTTACCCTGATCCCTGCAAAGCCATAGCTTTGCAAGGATCAGCGTTCTAGGGGCTCGATTGCTCAAGCCTGTAGCTTGCTTGCATCCTAGCTGATCGGGACATCACGATTTTATCGTGATAGTCCCTATCAGCCCGACTGAGCTGCCGGGAAGCTTTTACTTTTATTTTGGACGCGGCGATCAACTTTGAGCACCATGTCTGAAGGGTTAATAGCACGCGGCACAACGATCTGTGCCGCACGCTATTAGCCCAGGGTCCCGACTATCATGAGCAGCCGGGACTGACCCGGTATGATGGTTTTAAATACCGGGACCGGGCGCAGGGCGTACAGGTACGCCCTGCGTTCTTAAGAGGTTAAAGAATGTGAAAGCGATAACAGGGAAAATGGCTAATGAGGCCCAATTTGGACATTTCCACTTAGGGGTGTACTCACTTCTATTGCCAAGGTTTAGAAATCAATGGCTGTGTGTTGAGTTATTTTGGTATTTCTCACAGAAAAGGATTGCAGTAACACATGTTTTACTATACACATGTTTATTCCCTTTATGTGTATTGGAAATAAACCAAAAAAGGGAGGAAAAAAGCAAATTGGACATAATGTCACACCAAACTCCCAAAATGGGCTGGACAAAATTATTGGCACCCTTTCAAAATTGTGGAAAAATAAGATTGTTTCAAGCATGTGATGCTCCTTTAAACTCACCTGAGGCAAGTAGCAGGTGTGGGCGATATAAAAATCACACCTGAAAGCAGATAAAAAGGAGAGAAGTTCACTTAGTCTTTGCATTGTGTGTCTGTGTGTGCCACACTAATCATGGACAACAGAAAGAGGAGAAGAGAACTGTCTGAGGACTTGAGAACCAAAATTGTGGAAAAATATCAACAATCCCAAGGTTACAAGTTCATCTCCAGAGATCTAGATTTGCCTTTGTCCACAATGCACAACATTATCAAAAAGTTTGCAACCCATGGCACTGTAGCTAATCTCTCTGGGCGTGGAGGGAAGAGAAAAATTTATGAAATGTTTCAACGCAGGATAGTCCAGATGGTGGATAAGCAGCCCCAAACAAGTTCCAAAGATATTCAAGCTGTCCTGCAGGCTAAGGGAGCATCAGTGCCAGGGAGAACTATCCGTCGACATTTAAATGAAATGAAACGCTATGGCAGGAGACCCAGGAGGACCCCACTGCTGACACAGGGACATAAAAAGGCAAGACTACATTTTGCCAAAATGAACTTGAGTAAACCAAAATCCTTCTGGGAAATGTCTTGTGGACAGATGAGACCAAGAGCTATTGGTAAAGCACATCATTCTTCTGTTTACCAAAAACGGAATAAGGCCTTCAAAAGAACAGAACACAGTATCTACAGTGAAATATGGTAATAATATAATAATAATATAAGAACCTTAATATAAAATAAGGTTCAATGATGTTTTGGGGTTGTTTTGCTGCCTCTGGCACTGGGTGCCTTGAATGTGTGCAAGGCATCATGAAATCTTTTGTGTCGCACTGTACAGCCCAGTGTCAGAAAGCTGGGTTTGCATCCTAGATCTTGGACCTTCCAGCAGGACAATGACCCCAAACATGTCTAAAATCACCCAGAAATGGATGGCAACAAAGCGCCGGAGAGTTCTGAAGTGGCCAGCAATGAGTCCAGATCTAAATCCCATTGAAAACCTGTGGAGAGTTCTTAAAATTGCTGTTGGGAAAAGGCGCCCTTCCAATAAGAGAGACCTGGAGCAGTTTGCAAAGGAAGAGTGGTCCATGATTCCGGCTGAGAGGTGTAAGAAGCTTATTGATGGTTATAGGACGCGACTGATTTCAGTTATTTTTTCCAAAGGGTGTGCAACCAAATATTAAGTTAAGGGTGCCAATAATTTTGTCCAGCCGATTTTTGGAGTTTGGTGTGACATTATGTTAAAGGGGTTATCCAGGAAAAAAAAACTTTTTTTTATGTATCAACTGGCTCCAGAAAGTTAAACAGATTTGTAAATTACTTCTATTAAAAAAATCTTCATCCTTTCAGTACTTATGAGCTTCTGAAGTTGAGTTGTTCTTTTCTGTCTACGTGCTCTCTGATGACACGTGTCTCGGGAAACGTCCAGTTTAGAAGCAAATCCCCATAGCAAACCTATTCTACTTTGTGCAGTTCCTGAGACAAGCAGAGATGTCAGCAGAGAGCACTGTTGCCAGACAGAAAACGACAACTCAACTTTACAAGCTGATAATTATTGAAAGTATTAAAGATTTTTTAATAGAAGTCATTTACAAATATGTTTAACTTTCTGGAGCCAGTTGATATAAAAAAAAAGTTTTTTCCTGGAATACCCCTTGAAGCCCTTAAGGACCGGGGTTTTTTCCGTTTTTGCATTTTCGTTTTTTGCTCCTTGCCTTTAAAAAATCATAACTCTTTCAATTTTGCACCTAAAAATCCATATTAAGGCTTATTTTTTGCACCACCAATTCTACTTTGTAATGACTCAGTCATTTTGCCCAAAAATCGTTTTGTAACTTTTGGGGGCTTCCATTTCTACGTAGTAAATTTTTCGATAAAAATGACACCTTATCTTTATTCTATAGGTCCATACGATTAAAATGATATCCTACTTATATAGGTTTGATTTTGTCGTACTTCTGGAAAAAATCATAACTACATGCAGGAAAATTAATATGTTTAAAATTGGCATCTTCTGACCCCTTTAACTTTTTTATTTTTCCGTGTATGGGGCAGTATGAGGGCTCTTTTTTTTGCGCCGTGATCTGAAGTTTTTATCGGTACCATTTTTGCATTGATAGGACTTATTGATCGCTTTTTATTAATTTTTAAATGATATAAAAAGTGACCAAAAATGCACTATTTTGGACTTTGGAATTTTTTTGCGCGTACGCCATTGACTGAGCGGTTTAATTAACTATATATTTTTATAATTCGGACATTTCCGCACGCGGTAATACCATATATGTTTATTTTTATTTTTATTTACACTGTGTTTTTTTTTTATGGGAAAAGGGGGGTGATTCAAACTTTTAATAGGGGAGGGGTTAAATTATATTTATTCACTTTTTTTTCACTTTTTTTTTGCCGTGTTATAGCTCCCATAGGGACCTATAACACTGCACACACTGATCTTTATCATTGATCACTGGTTTCTCATAGGAAACCATTGATCGATGATTCTTCCGCTCGACTGCTCATGCCTGGATCTCAGGCACTGAGCAGTCATTCGGCGATCGGACAGCGAGGAGGCAGGTAGGGACCCTCCCGCTGTCCTGTAAGCTGTTCGGGATGCCGCGATTTCGCCACGGCTATCCCGAACAGCCCACTGAGTTAACCGGCACTTTTTACTTTCACTTTTAGCCGCGTGGCTCAGCTCTGAGCGCGCGGCTAAAGGGTTAATAGCGTGCGGCGCCGCGATCGGCGCTGCGCGCTATTAGCGGCGGGTCCCGGCTTCACTATGACGCCGGGCCCGCCGTGATATGATGCGGGGTTACCGTGTAACCCCGCGTTATATCACAGCAGCAGGACCAAGGACGTACCTGTACGTCCTTGGTCCTTAAGGGGTTAATTTGCTTTTTTTCCCCCTCACTTTTTTGGTTAAGTTCCAATACACACAAAAGGGAATAAACATATGTATAGCAAAACATGTGTTACAGCAATCCTTTTCTGTGAGAAATACTTAATTTTCTTGAAAAATTTCAGGGGTGCCAACATTTACGGCCATGACTGTATGTACAGACTAAATGCTACAAACGTGTGATAACTGTACTGACATATATAACAAAATATATAGACGTATGACTACTTAAACATAAGCTATCAATGTTATAATGTTAGACCAAATACATAGTATTAAAATCTATGAACAAATGCCCAGAATACATGCTATGAACGTATTCAAGAAGAAATGCTATCAACGAAAATTAGAAATAGATGCTATGAACATATGCACAGACTAATTGCTATAACGTCTGCACAGCACAAATGTCTAGACAGAATGACAACTGTATACGCTAAACATATACGCTGAATAAAAGATATCATCTATCCACAGAATAACGTAGGTACAGAATAAATGCTGTAAATGTAAGTAGAGGACAAGCTAAAATGTAATCATGATGCAAAGCTACAAACATACATAATATGAAAACTATGAACGTGTACAAGTATACATGATAATAACCCTATGAAAATAAAGAAAAGTCATGAACATACATAGACTAATTGCTATAACAGCTGCATAGAAAAAAGAAAAAAAAACGGAGCAGAATAACTGCCAAATGCTATACCATATACAGAGAATAAATGCTACCACCTATGCACAGAAAAAGTCAAATGAGCATGATAAATCATGGCGACCGAACGCCTGATATGTGTTATGAAGTCTGTATACCCAGTATAGAAACGTATTCAAGGTAAATGTGTTATAGTGTCCACATAATGTAGAGATGTATGCATGGAATAGTGATGTATGTTGTATGGTAGCATGTATAATGTGTACTAGTGAATGTGCCTGGAATATATATGCATGGTATACTACGCAAAGTATGAATTATATAACATACCCAAGGTATGGCAACATATCTGTAGGACTCACGGCAGTAGGCTGTAGCACTCAGGGTAGTAGTGGATATTTTGGACCTGTGTGGAAGATGACGTGGGCCGTGCCAGGGAGCAGAGTCTAAGGTGCCGCTGGTTTTCACCAGAGCCTGCCGCAAAGCGTCAGGTCACAGAAAAATGGGATCACGTCAAGGAAAGACTACAAACGCTTTCTCTCGGGCACTAAGGAAAACAAAGATCCAGCAGGGGTTAGTGGGAGGTGCTGATACTTATAGGATAGGTGCAGGTGTAGGTGATAATTACGGGCACATTGGCCCTTTAAATCTTAGATCTTAGGAGGTGGGAGCACGCTCAACTTCGCTGTGAGGGGACTGGAAGGAAAACAGAGAGCAGAGGTGAGTGATGGGCTGGGATTCACATGTGGGCGCGTTCCACAATGCGAATCCCAGCCCCGGCTGAGGAGGACAGAGGAGGGGAGTGCTCACGGCCAGTGTGACTGGTTGGAGTGCTAATTGCCAGAATATCAAAGTTATATGATGATTTTAAGGGTGGAGTGATGAAAAAGTACTGTTGTTATGAGAATGTCCTTTGGCATGCCAGCAGCCTGGAAGCACATAAACGCAGATATGTAATGACAAAATTGCTGCAACTACATATTAAAGCATTGAGCATATGAAATGTATTGCTAATACCTCGGGAAAGCAAGAAGCATACCCCCTGCATCTCCGGGCTAGCTGAAGTTATGGGTCAGGACTGAAGCTACCAACCCCCCAACTAAACACATCTGCTGAAACTCATACCCCAGAGCGCAAGTGCCAGGGGCACAGGACAGCCCGCACTAAGACTGCCACTGAATTCCGCCTGTGACATGGAGCAAGAGTCAGACGATTAACACAGCACAAGATTGAGTGCAAGAAACTGCCATAGTTGTCTCAGACTTAAGCGCCGAGGCCCCAGGTGAAGCCCGCGTGACCCAGAGCCAACAACCGTCCAGATCTCTCAGGCACCAAAAAGGAAGCAGCCTCGCCATCGGCCTAAGCGCAGACACTGCCTGTAAACGCCACCAACTCATTTCACCTCCGAGAGCGGGAAGTAGACAACTAATGTCCCAATGCTGCAGCCTCCCTCCGCAAAACATCACATAACCGGTCCGACATCTCTACCACAGCTCCTAGCTAAACAGACTGAGAGCTGGGCAGCATAGCCAGCGGAGACCGCCTCAATAAAGCTAGCCCAGATCCTGTAGTAAAGCCACTGCAGAGCTAGTCCGCAGCAGACGAACCCCCAGATTCTATACCACACAGGTGACAGGCAGCCCAGCATTCCACTATGTGGCAGTGAGCAGGCTACAAGGCACGCAGAGCCTGCGCCATATAACGTAGGTTCAGTGAATAGTGAGGCTCCCTGATCTCCAAAATGGTGGGAGATTCATACGCCGGATACAGTGACTTTTGCAAAATGTCACGTACGCCCCACCTTGAGGTGCAGGGGCATTATATACTCACACCCCTGCACTAAGGAATGTAAACCCCACCTAGAGGTGGAGGGGCGTATATACTCACGCCCTTCGTACAAATACAGCCTAAACAGGCTTAATACTTGTGCTGCTGTTTCTAGATCAGAGCTAGATTTCACCAAGCCCTCAAGGCTGTTGCTGTTGCTGTTTTCTATGTCATCTGTGTAGAGCCATTAAGTCCTCAATTTTAGAAGATAGATTTTGAATGAACACCTGATGGTCCACTAGCTGATGTTGAACTGTTTCCTGGGCCAAATCATATAACACACTTTCATTAAAAAAAGAATACCATTAATAAAAGAGGACAATTCATTTTAGAGGATGTAAGGCATTTTAGTAAGCCAGGAATGTGCTGGAGTAAGCAAAGTTTTCCTCTATGGTGACTTTTTAGCGACAGTCGCATTTGATAAATCTCTTACTACTGCAAGTCAATTTCTAAAACTTGCTTACATAAGCAAAAATCAATTTTCATGCTTTTCTCACTCCAAGGGATGATTGTCGCACAGACAATTGCGTAGTCGCAGTTGCGACTTTTTTGCAACAATTATATGAAAGAAAAATGGGTAAGTGCTTTCATAAATGACCCCCATGGTTGTTAATCAATCCATGCAAAAATAACTAAACAAATAAGCTCAGAAATTAAGTTATGTATAATAATGTGAATGGACACATGGAAAAATTGCAAAAAAAGCATGGAAAGCCAAGACAACAGCTGGAATTAAAAAGCAATATAGCCCATTGTCAGTGCCCTTAATATCAGTTGTTTTAGTCTCAACTGATGGCCTACAAAAAGATCTCATTGCCAAGGTGTCACAAAAGACACATCTCATGATGGTAAAAGCAAATTACAAAACTACTAATTAGAAAAACAAACTGAGATTGTTATGATCATTAAAGGGGTGCTCCGGTGAAAATTATTATTATAATTTTTTTTTTTTATGAACTGGTGCCAGAAAGTTAAACTGATTTGTAAATGACTTCTATTTAAAAATCTTAATCCTTCCAGTACTTATTAGAAGCTGTATGCTACAGAGGAAATTATTTTCTTTTTGAATTTCTTTTTTGTCTTTTCCACAGTGCTCTCTGCTGACACCTCTGTCCATGTCAGGAACTGTCCAGAGCAGCATATGTTTGCTATGGGGATTTTTTCCTGCTCTGGAATGTTCCTGATAGGGGCATCAGGTGTCAGTAGAGAGCACCGTGGACAAGAAATTCAAAAAGAAAAGAATTTCCTTTGTAGCATACTGCTGCTAATAAGTACTGGAAGGATAAAGATTTATTAATAGAAGTAATTTACAAATCTGTTGAACTTTTTGGCACCAGTTGATTAAAAAAAAATGTTTTCCACCAGAGTACCCCTTTAACACCTTCACAACCTAATTGCTGCAAGCTATAACAATGGCATTGGTTACATTCTCATTTCTAAGCTTCTGAATGTTCCAGTGAGCACTGTTGGGGGCCAAAATACAGTGGAAATGGGGCCAAAGTAAAGTGGAAAGACAATTATGTCACCTTAAATTTGCCTCGACCAGGTGCTCCACGCAAGATTTCTGATAAAGGAAAGAAAAGAATAATCAGAAGAGTTGTCCAAGGGTCAAGGAAGAGCTTCAAAAACACCTGGAATTAGTAATGCACATCACCGCCATGCACGATCACTGCGCAAGACTTCATTGCTGAATAAAAAGTATATTGAAGCTAGTTTAAAGTTTGCTGCACAACATTTAGGAAAGCCAGTGGAAATACTGGGAGAATATCGTGTGTCAGATGAGGGCAAAATGTAACTGTTTGGGTGCCATAATACACACCGTGTTTGGAGGAGAAATAGCACTGCACATAACCATAAAAACACCAACAGTGAAGTTTGGTGGTGAAAACATCATGGTGTGGATATATAATAGAATAGAAAGATGGCATTCTCCGGACTTGCAGAACTTCAATATTTATTCAAAAGTGTGCATCCAAACAGGTGACCGGGAATGTCAGCTATGATGCAGAAGCGTTCTCAGGACAGATTGTTTTGTGCTGACGCACTTCCTCAATGGGGAAGGGGAGGGAAAATAAAGGGGAGGCACAGGTTTAGGTACAACTAAAAATACTTAGACACACATAAAACAATAATTACAAAAACAAACTGAGATTGTTATGATCAATCTGGCCTAATGCATTTGACTTGAGAACCTATCTGTATGAGAACAGCCACCCAGCTTAACCACTTGATCATTCAAATTGAGATTGCAGAAAGAGCAATTCCTACAGGGGATGTTGCCACGAGATAAAGCTTTTTGTAACCAATTCCTATCTTCCTTACTAGGAGGATTAACACATTTAAGTAAGTACTTTTTTTTTTTTTTTAAGAAATAAGAGATTCACTAGTCACTTCCTCTAATGTCTGCTTCAAGAATGTACCAGCATCTGCTAATTGCAGAAGCAATAACTTGATTCATGTTATAAAAAAAAGCAAATGAAAACCTCTGTTTATGTTGGTTGTGGGACTTCCTTTTTAACAACTCGGACCTATTCACTTGAGAAGCTCTTTCATAAGCATTAACGTTAATTGGATAGCTTTGTTCCAAAAACTTCTTTTTCAATTCCTGAGCCAGTACCAGGTATGCATCATGATTGTTATTAATTCCCAACAGGTGAATTAAGAATACGGGATACTATCCCTAATGTGGGAAGGATGGGAACTACTAGTGGAGGAGGGCATTGGTGGAGGTACTCTTTCTGTATCCTGTAGTTTTCAGGAGACCTTCGTCCCCAGTGATCTTGGCATCAAGGGAATTCAGTTCCTGCATGCCAAGTGCTGGAAAACCACATGTTAAACATGTTACTCTCATATAGATGTGACACAAAATCATGGAACATGCTCTCGGGTCCATCCCAAACCACCAGCACATCATCCACATTTCGTAGAAACAATTGTATGTGCCTGGTGAAGAATACAAACTTCCTTTTAAAAATGGCAAGGAACAGGTTGGCATACATACAGGAGACTGGTGTAGACATAGAATTCTTCTCCAAAAAAGAAGCCAGATGGATTCTCAAGTCAAATGCATTAGGCCCGATTGCAGTTCGTTTTTGTAATTATTGTTTTATGTGTGTGTCAGTATTTTTTGTTGTACCTCTGTGTTGCTGTCTATACCTGTGCCCTCCCCTTTCTTTTATCTCCCCTTTTCCGGTTAGGCGCTTAAAGGAGAGGATATGCTGTTTGGTCTGGTCAGTACCGTCCTTCTATCTTGTAATATATCTGTGTTGAACTACTGGAATTGGGATAGAGCACATCTGTGAGCAGCCTAACATGCACAGAGTCTGAGTGGCGGCCGCAGCCTCAGAAGCGCTATTGCATGAAGTCGTTTAGAAAGAGAGGGTGCTGGTGCATACACTCCTAAGTTTATGGTTTACATCATGGTGTGGGGCTGCTTTTCAGCAAATGATACTGGCAAACAAAATTTAAGGAAGGACGAATGAGCAAATTTACTGAGATATTCTTGCAAAAAATCGGTTTCCATCTACCAGGATGATAAAAATGAAACAAGGGTGGACAAGAGTGGGTGTCTTGAAGCTGTCATCACCAACAAAGGCTTTTGTTCAAAGTAATAAATAACAATTAGTAAGCATGTTCAATATTTTTTCTCTGCCATTTCACATTAGTACGCATAACCTCATTTCTAAGCTTATTTGTTCTGGTTTCTGTACATATGGATTTCTTGGTATAGATTTCTTGTCGATAGCACCTTTGGAAATATATTTAGTGAGCAAAATGGTGACTTGTTTAATACTTATTTCACCCACTAGATAGATAGAAACTTATGTGTTTGGATCTGTGTATATGTGTGCTCCATCATAACTACAGAACAGCTGGAGATAAACTTGGTACACATGTTTCTTATATGTCCCCAAAAAATATTTCTCGAGTTTAGGGATGTTTTGATACTGACAATCTTCGAGGACTAAGATTAAGACAACGGAGCCTAGACAGGTACATGCTTTACCATAAGAGTTTAGAGACGTTTTGATACCGGCAAACAACGGAGCCTAAAGGGTTAAAGGGGTATTCCAGGCAAAAACTTTTTTTTATATATCAACTGGCTCCGGAAAGTTAAACAGATTTGTAAATTACTTCTATTAAAAAAATCTTAATCCTTCCAATAGTTATTAGCTTCTGAAGTTTTCTGTCTAACTGCTCAATGATGATGTCACGTCCCGGGAGCTGTGCATGATGGGAGAATATCCCTTGCATGATGGGAAAATATCCTCATAGGAGCTGGACAGCTCCCGGTACGTGAGTCATCAGAAAGCAATTAGACAGAAAACAGCAACTCAACTTCCGAAGCTAATAACTATTGGAAGGATTAAGATTTTTTTAATAGAAGTAATTTACAAATCTGTTTAACTTTCCGGAGCCAGCTGATATATAAAAAAAAAGTTTTTGCCTGGAATACCCCTTTAAATTATATTTGGTGGTGATTCCTTGGCAGGATGTTAAAACCTCCCTGGCAATTTCTGCAGCCTGGGAGTAATGGAATAAGGCTTTGTCCCGGACTTCTGGTACATCTCCTAATTAAAGGGGTACTCCCGTGGAAAACTTTTTTTTTTTTTAAATCTGGTGCCAGAAAGTTAAACAGATTTGTATATCGCTTCTATAAAAAAATCTTAATCCTTGCAGTATATTTTAGGGGCTGTATACTAAAGAGAAATCCAAAAAAGAAATGCATTTCCTCTGATGTCATGACCACAGTGCTCTCTGCTGACCTCTGCTGTCCATTTTAGGAACTGTCTGGAGAAAATCCCCATAGCAAACATATGCTGCTCTGGACAGTTCCTAAAATGGACAGCAGAGGTCAGCAGAGAGCACTGTGGGCATGACATCAGAGGAAATGCATTTCCTTTTTGGATTTCTCTTTAGTATACAGCCCCTAAAAAGTACTGGAAGGATTAAGATTTTTTTAATAGAAGTGATATACAAATCTGTTTAACTTTCTGGCACCAGTTAATTTAAAAAAAAATAAAAGTTTTCCACGGGAGTACCCCTTTAAATTACTCTCCTGCTGTGGAGATTGCCCTGGAGTTTTAAGCTTTCTGATGCTAGACCAACATCATGGTAAAGTATGATTTAACTGTACAGTAGGCAGGTGCAGGAATCGTTAGTGCAGGGAGAGGGCATGGCAGCGCTACTGCAGTTAAAATTTCAGGCAGAAGGAGCTCTGTTGGGCCTTTAGGTGACTGACAAAGCTAGGTGGCACACATACTTCTTTCCACCCACTTTCCCAATATCCCAATGAGTGTTGCTTTTTCTCTCCCAGAACATTTAGGTAGGAAGTCCAGGCAATGCAGGATACTCATCTAGTTGCCCATAAAAATTGTATACTGTAAATTTTTTCCTAAGTTTAAAACAAAAACAAAAAAATCTGGTTGGCAACCATGCACCTTAGACTTTTTTGTTTTATATATTAAAGAAGAACTCCAGAAAAAATAAACTTTTCCACAGGATAGGGGATAAGTAGGTGACCTCTGGGACAGGACCCCATCTCTCTTAGTAAGGAGCGCGTGTCATCTACCAGTAGACGGTATACGCTCCATTCATTTCTATGGGAGCAATGGTCTTTTTGTCATTCCCATAGAAATTAATGGAGCATATGCCTGCTGCCGATCCCGTCCTGGAGATTGCAGGGGGTCCCAGTGGTTGGATCTCCTGTAATTAGGGTTCCAACTAGTATCCCAGATTTATCAGATTGAGGAAGGACAGAACCTGTCAGCTGCTGCCAAGTTGTGCAGGTCTGCTCTAGGTGGTAAAAACGGACACAGAGAAGCTAGTTTTAATTTACTGTATAAAGCTAGTCAGTGGCTGAAGCTTGTGAATGCTGCAGCCAGTTCAAAAGTTACTTTACAATATGTAATGTATGGGTAGTATGTATATGATTACAAGTTAAAGTAGCTCCTACTTACATTTTGGCTACTCATGTCTTTTCCATTTAAGTAAACAATTAATTTTTCCATTGAGGTATGAGTAGGATATTTAATACATTGTTACTATATGATGATAAATATGTATGAATGAGGCAGAACTCTGGGGAAGAGCATTTTTTTGTGAACACAGAAGACCCTTCCCCTCACGGAACAGATTTTCCACTTACATAGTATAGAGTGAAAAGACGCTCTCAGGCCAAATTTCTACTTGTTTATTATTTTTTTTTTTGGGGGGGGTCGCCAAGAAAACGCCAATTCTGCTGCAGGGTGTTTTTTTGGGCAAAAAAACGCTGCGGCCAGATGTTAGCTGTAAATCAATGAATCAATGGAAATTGCTAAATTCTTTTTCCACTTGGCTTTTTTCAGTTTTGCGTTTTTTAAATCCTTTTGGCGTTTTCTCACTCTTTTTTAGCCCCTTGGCGGTTTTGCAAAGTCGCAGCATGTTGAGCCAATTGTGTTTTTTCCCCTGAAATTGTGGCGTTTTTCTCCCATAGAAGTCTATGGGGGTGAAAAAATGCCAAGAAAAACGACATGTGGGTTTTAACTTTGACATTTTTGCAGGCGGTTTTTAAACTTCTCTGGACTTTTTTTTGGAAAAAAAAGGGATGGAGATACCTCTTTAAATAAAATTTCGTATGGTACCATTAAAAAATAAAAAATAAAAATATACCATAGTGAAGGAAAAAATTGTATCTAACAAAATGTATCTTTTTTTATAAAAAATTATTTTATTAATTTTTAAAACAGTGATCAATTTATGTGTGCGGACAGGGCACTAAAAAAAATGTAGCCGACAATAATAAAAATGTAGTGTGTGTGTGTGTTTTTAACTTTTTTTTCTTTTCTTTTTTTACTTTTTTTTTTAGATAGTACTACTACTCCTACTACTACAAACTGTTCCATGATGGGAGTAGTAGTACCTGTAGTAATTGACAGATCGCCCCGGGTCCGTTGTGATCCTCCTGTATAATGTATAGATGCAGCCAGCCGCTCTTCTATGGTTCCCCTGCACTGCCGTATATATACACCTATTCATATTTCCCACAGAGAGCTGTGATTGGCCAGATGGTTCCAGCCAATCACAACTCTCTGTGGGAAATATGAATAGGTGTATATATACGTCAGTGCAGGGGACCATAGAAGAGCGGCCGGCCGCATCTATACATTATACAGGAGGATCACAGTGGGTGTCAGGAGTGACATACGCTGTGATCTTTCCTTAACTGCAGGTACTACTACTCCCAACATGGAGCACACTCTGCTCAATGCTGGGAGCTGTAGTACCTGCATTAATAGACAGATCGCAACAGGTGTCAGAAGTTACACTGGCTGCGATCTGTCTATTAATGCAGGTACTACATCGACCAGCATGGAGCAGAGTGAGTGTGCTCCATGTTGGGAGTATTAGCACCTGCAGTTAAGAATTGATCACAGCAGGTATCACTACTGACACCCGATGTGATCGTCCTTTCTATTGCAGAGATTTTGTGCGGCTCTATACAGCGCTCACATCTCTGCACTATACTCCGGCCAGAGATGTGAATAGAACATCACTCATTCATATTTCCCTCTGAGAGCGGTGATTGGCTGCAACCATCTGGCCAATCACCTCTCTGGGCGGAAAATATGAATGAGTGATGTTCTATTCACATCACTGGTCGGAGTACAGAGCAGAGATGCAAGCACTGTTTTGGGTACCAAAAAAAAAAACGCCAAAGGGTCCAAAAATGCAATTTCCACTCAAATGCAAAAAATGCAAGAAAAAAACGCCAAACACAGGAAAATGCAGTGGTGTTTTTTTTGGTGTTTTTTTCTTGCGTTTTTTTGGGCCACAAAAAAAAAACAAGTAGAAACTTAGCCTATCGCCTTTTCCTCTCTGTGTTTGGACTCAAAATATAAGATAAACTTGGTACAAACCCCTAATAAAACAGTGCTCTGATTAACTATGAATTACTTTTAGTGAAATGTTGCTTCTAAATAATAGAAGTAAGTTTTAATTTAGAACACATATGGCATTGTGAGCATACAGGTTACTGCCATACTATGTATTTATTTACTCACGTGTGACAAAGAAAATATGCAAAAAAAAAAAAAAAAATACTTATTTTTATTATAATGTTATTCTGTAAAATTCTATAAAACATTAAAGTAAACTGGTGTTTGATCAAATGAACAAAATGATAATGGCATTCACGTTCTCCTTACCAAGTGGTTCTTAAGCATAGCTCATCTTAGTGAATATCTATTTGTGTACGCACCTATTGCACTAAAAATGATAGTTATATAAAAGTATAAGACTGCTGGCTTCACATTTTAATATTTCAAATTTACTACAAGAAGCTATAAACGAGCAAAAGTGTCATTATCTTAATTATATAGACATTAGGTAGATGATACTTATATAGACATACAATAGATATGTCCTCGTTGAAAGAGCTTGTCAACTGAATCATTAGCCCACTGGTTATTAAGCACTTAGTGTAGGTTCTGGCCTTCCTGTTTGGCACTAAGATTCTGAATAGCTTCCAAAATAGAAGAAACACTAAGCTTTGGCATAATACTGTTGCATCTGTTGTAGCTTCCTATTAGTTCAATATAGAGATGAATAACGGGTTTGAATAGTATTGGATAAACTACTCTTCTTTACTATTATTATTTGTTACAAGACTAGGAACATTTGCTTTATTTTATACCTAGAAAATTGTTAAAAGTATTTTGGGCAGGCATTATCTGCTGCTCTTGACCCAATTCTTATCCTCAAATAACCTATGTATTGAGGATGCATCCTGTATGAAAAATGGTATTGACACACATTACTTGGCTTCCCTGGTGGGTTCAGAGGCTACATTTTTTAAGTAAATGCACTTCCTAAAATAGCTGCACTAAAAGAGTATAGGAAGAAATATGTATATCGTAATTACTTTTTGATTTATCAGTACATTAAATGGGTACTCCAGTGGAATGCAATTTTTTTCATATCAACTGGCTTCAGAAAGTTAAACAGATTTTTAAATTATTTCTATTAAAAAATCTTAATCCTTCCAGCTCCGGACAGTTCCTGACATGGACAGAGGTGTTAGCAGAGAGCACTGTGGTCAGACTAAAAGGAACAACTCAACTTCCTGTGTAGTGTACAGCAGCTGAGAAGTACTGGAAGGATTAAGATTTTTTGAAGAAGTAATTTGCAAATCTGTGTAACTTTCTGGCACCAGTTGATTTAAAAAATATATATTTTGCAATATACACAGACTTTGTATGAATCAATTTGAGACATAAAAAAATGAAACATTGTAATATATATCTTATATCATAAAGGGGTTTTCCTTTAATCTAATGAGTCCTCCTAAAGGGGACTAAAAGTGTAAAAAAAAAAAAGTAAAAAAAAAAAGTTTAAACACACACACATTAACCCCTTCCTTATTAAAAGTTTAAATCACCCCCCTTTTCCCAAATTCCATATGAAAAATATGTAACCATAAGAAAAATAAACAAACCTGTGGTATCGCCGCGTGCGTAAATGTCCGAACTATAAAAATATATCGTTAAATAAACTGCACAGTCAATGGCGTACGCGCCAAAAATTCCAAAGTCCAGAATAGCGTATTTTTGGTCACTTTTTAGATCATGAAAAAAAATGAATAATGTCAATAAAAATGTTATTGAAAAGAAAAAATTGATTAAAATGCTATCAAAAAGTCTGATCAATACAAAAATGGTACAGCTAAAAACTTCAGATCACGGCGCAAAAAATGAGCCCTCATACCGCACTGTACACGTAAAAATAAAAAAGTTATAGGAGTCAGAGGATGACAATTTTAAAGTATTAATTTACGTCCATGTAGTTAGGATTTTTTCCAGATGTAAGACAAAATCAAACCTATATAAGTAGGATATCATTTTAATCCTATGGACCTACAGACTGAAGAGTGTCATTTTTACCGAAAAATTTACTGCGTAGAAATGGAAGCCCCCCAAACTTCAATTTTGTCGCACAATTATTTTGTTTTTGGTTTTGCCGTAGATTTTTAGGTAAAATGACTGATGTCATTACAAAGTAGAATTGGTGGTGCAAAAAATAAACCATCATATGGATTTGTAGGTGCAGAATTGAAAGGGTTATGATTTTTAAAAGTAAGGAGGAAAAAACTAAAGTTCAAAAATGGAAAAACCCTGCGTCTTTAAGGGGTTAAAGTTTTCCTGGGGACAGGGTAATGGAATTTAAATAAACTAGTTGAAATGAAGCGAGTAACAGTGACTCTTATACATGGGGCAATAATCAACCCATTTGGTCAATAATGGCGTGGTATAAAAGGCCTTTAAGGGTCCATTCACACCTACAGTATCCTGCGCATATCCTGCGCATTCTGCATTATTGGGCAGGCCAGATGGGCCAAATGGTTCTTGTCTGCCGACACATTCTATGTTTCTATGTTGTGTATGTTTTCTATGCACATATTTGATGCACAGGATTTAATGCTGTGTTCATTTAGTTTACATTAAACTCTGCAGCATAAAATCTGCAGTTACTGCAGATACTGAACTTGTGATTACACTCTAAGGGTAGGGTCACACATAGAGTATAAGCAGCGTATTTAATGCTGCACAAAATCCGCAGTGCAGTGGGAAATGCGCTGCCTATTCTCCTAGGAGCAGATAGGGCTACCTGGCGGCAGCCCTGTGTGTGCAGTGAGGTTTGGAGGCCACCAGCATGACTGTTAAATGTGGGCCCACCTCCGAACCTCACTGCAAACACAGGGCTGCCGCTGGGTAGCCCTTTGTATCTGCTTATAGGATAATACATATCGTATTTCTTGATGTGCAGCAGATTTTGCACAGCATGAAATACGCTGCGTATACGCATTGTGTGACCCTTAAAGGGTATTCCCACCTGAAGCAGTTATCCCTTATACACAGGATAAGAGGTAAAAAAAAAAAGCTGATATGTAGAGGGGCCCCCAATGAGAATGTGCCACATGTTTTCCAAGTTCAGGAGGCAATATTCCAATACCCCCAATAAAATGAACAGAGTACTGGCCATGCACACGGGAGCACTCCATTCTTAGAACTGGTGGGCGTATTAGTGAGACTCCCACTGATAAGCTTGTGGATAGGGGATACATGTTAATATCCCTTTAAGTGCAAGAGTTTATGGGAGCATTGTGACACCAATCCTAATAAGACAAGATAGTGGCTAGCTAGTAGATTGAGGTATGATACGACTTTCTTGTAGGATTTTATGAAAGACTCCTACTAACTTGAGCTCCATACTGCCCCGAGTAAAGTCTGTCTAATTTTAAAATATGTATGCAACATTTTAACTAAGTATTAATGCTGGAGCTGAGATAGATAGCTATATCTTTTACATTTCTATGGCGTGCTTTTATAAACACTATTAAGTTGGTCAAGTGATACAGTGCAATTTTAAATCTAAAAGTATCTGCAATGTATTATTTTAGTGTGTAAAAACTGGAGGGGGTCTGCTTAAGGGTTACTATTTAAACCTTCACGCTCCATAGAAAAGAAAACATTTGCCAAAGCATGTTGTGTTGGCTCGTTTCCAAGGTAAAGCAAAAATTGGTTAACCTCAAAGCTATATCACTCATACAGCACCTCTAGTTAAAATGAAAGAAATACCTTGTCAGTACTTTTTTATTTACAGGGTATGATATGTGTTATAATAGTAAGAGTATACATTTCAGGAATATGGGTGATATATACCTCTATTTGTATATTCAGTACCTAATCCCTAATATTTATTCTAGATTTACAATTAGGAATATATTTAAATGGTTCAGTTCCAGGGTATTTTGGTCCCTCGGGATCAAACACATTTTTGGAAATGGTAGATTAACAGCTGTGACTTCTTTATTTTTTTTTGATTATCAGTGTGATTTTTATAGCATTTTTTTCCTGTGAGGAATACAGCCCCTTTATTTGGCTTAGTTTGTAAGAACAGTAAAGAAAATGGCACTGATTTATCAGAATGTGTGGGAGAAAAGCTGCAGAAATGTTGCAAACAGCAACCAGTCACAGCTCAGCTTTTATTTTTCCAGAGCTTGTTAGGTAGGAAAGCTGAGCTGAGCTTAGTTGTTGTGGGTAAAATCTCTCCAGTTTTTCTCTCACACATTTTAATAAATCAGAGCCAACATTTCAAAATTATTTCCTAATAGTCACTTAACTAAGAGACAACATCAGTGTGTCAGCGGCAGTTCCTAGGTGTGTTGCAGGACAATCTCGTCCTATAGCAGCAGCCGCCACTAGTCACTCTTCTTAAATGGCCACGGCCTGTGCTGCTGACCTTGAACAGGCAGCCGGTAGTGTGGAAACTTTAAATCAATGAGCACCAGTAGCTGCCAGGTCTAATGGGTGATGCCCCTGACATCACGCCGAGGTGCAGAGCGGAAGGATGTCACTTATCAGTGCCTTGCAGAAGGATGTCACTTGTCAGACCGGCCGATACACCAAGCCAGCACCTGGGGTTGCCAGATCTGGCCTGAGGTTAGGTGAGAATGAAACAAGGGAGGCAGTTAAGGGACACAGAGGGTAATGAAAGGGGGTAAATGAAGTAGCACAGGGGTTGTTGACAAGGGGGGTAATGAAGTGGCACAGGGGTGGAACAAGGGGGGGGTAATCAAGTGACAGAGGGTGATGGAGTGGGGAAATTAAGTGGCACAGGGGTTGATGAAGGGGGGTAACGTAGTGGCACTGGGGGAATAAAGTGGCATAGGGGTGATCTAAGGAGGCAATAAAATGGCACAGGGTGATCAAAGGGAGTAATGAAATGGCACAGGTGGTGATGAAATGGCGCATTGGATGATCAGGGGAATGAAATGATCAGTGGGGGGGGGAATGAAATGGCACATGCGGGTAGCAGCCACATTTGCAAAGCCTTTCATTTCCTGTGAAACGGCCTATAGCAATGTCATATGTACCAACACTCACATATTGTTAAATACCGATGATTATGCAAACACACTGTATTACCAGATGAAGTCCTGTTTACAAATCCTTACTAAACTGAATTGTTTTTAAAAATATAATTCTTTATTAAGTCACTTAGAAAGTAAAAAATGCAGGTAAAAACATCAAAGGCATCATTTTAAAACATTAGACAGCATGAGAAGAAAATAGGTGGTATAACCAGGATAATAGCTTTTATTATAATGTTATAATCTGCAGCGGATCCTGTGTGTGTATACAATGTTAAAGGGGTACTCCGCTGCTAGATATGTTATCCCCTATCCAAAGCATAGGGGATAATATGTCTGATCATCGGGGGGGTCCAGCCGGAGGGACTCCCGTGATCTCCGGGCCGGTGTTTTGGCGTTTCGGTCACATGGGAGGGAGGGTCTATGGGAGGGAGCATGACTGCTAGAAGACAGCCTTCATGCCTCCTCCCATAGACATGAATAGAGGGGGCATGGCGGCTGTGTTCGCCAGTCATCCAGCACTGCATGGAGTTTACTCCATGCACTGGATGACTGAGGTACCTCGGCAGAGATGTCGGGGGTCCCTAGTGGCCTTTGGATAGGGGATAATTTCTAGCAACGGAGTACCCCTTTAAGTAATATTATCCTTGTGATGCCAGCTGTTTTCTCCTATTGTTGTCTGATTCTGGCGTTCTAACCTGTAAATGTTTTACTGATTTCATAAAGAACAGGTACAGTTGATTTCAGTGACCCAGTTTTGTTACTATAACTTAAAGAGGTATTCCAGGAAAAAAACTTTTTTTTATATCAACTGGCTACAGAAAGTTAAACAGATTTTTAAATTACTTCTATTAAAAAATCTTAATCCTTCAAATAATTATCAGCTGCTGAAGTTGAGTTGTTCTTTTCTGTCTGGCTACAGTGCTCTCTGCTGACATCTCTGCTTGTCTCAGGAACTGCACAGAGTAGAAGAGGTTTGCTATGGGGATTTGCTTCTACTCTGGACAGTTCCTGAGATAGGTGTCATCAGAGAGCACTTAGACAGAAAAGAACAACTCAACTTCAGCAGCTCATAAGTACTGAAAGGATTAAAAAAAATAGAAATAATTTACAAATCTGTATAACTTTCTGGAGCCAGTTGATAAAAAAAAAAAAGTTTTCTCCTGGATAACCCCTTTAATAATGTGATTGTGTACTTCATAAATTTAACTGTGCACACATATTGCTAGAGTAGGGTAAAGAAAGAGTTAATAAGAATCAGTTTCCTTATTCCTGAATTCACATTGGCTTTTGATATTATCTAGACATAGCTAAGAATATTTTAAAACGATAAAATTCTAATATATTCTAAAATTATTGTACAATATTTCACACCAAGAAAACCATGAAGAAAATGTACCAGTTTGCAATATGATTACCAATATGTGCACTTCATGTGTGAACTCCAAATAAATATGTCATGCTCTGCTAGCAGATTTGTTATAGACGTAGCAGTGTCACACCAAAGTCACACCATGTGTAGCAGTTTTTGTTAGCTCTGTAAAACAGATTTTTCCTTTGGCATTTTCAATAAAAAAGAGTTCTTTAATTTTTCCTTTTTATTTTTGTGAAAACTTTCAAAATGGTTATAAGCCTTGGACAAATGCAAGTTTACTGCAGAGAACATGTCCTCATTAGAGGACGCAAGTGTATTTCCAATGCATTCTGTGCATATCATTTAAATTTTCTTTTGTTACATGAGCTTTTTATTTGGCTTACTTCCCATGGATTCCTAGGGGGAGGGGGTAAGCCTACAGAATTCAGCCATCAATTGTGACCAGCAAAAGCTAACCTTTTGACCTTAAATCATTCACTGTTTCAAAAGTGACCTCCCAGGGGGTTAACAGATGGCCAGCACAGTGCATAATTTGTGGAGTTAGATAAAAGTAGTTGAAAATACATACAACATAGACACTGTGCTGTTACCTTTTTACATGTGTTTTGGCTCGCAATTAAAAACGTAACAATACAAGACACTTGAAGAAGAAGTTTATAATTCACCAGTTCACGGCAGTGCTCAATATACTTTACTCATTGCATTTAACATTGCATTTTGGACTGTTGAGTTAAAAACATTTCTATGATTTAGCAATCATGTACATTTATTGCTTTCTAAACTTGTTAAAGGTCCTTCTAAAGCTGGCCATAGGCGCTGAAACTGATCATTTCAGCAGATTTTTCAGATAATCAGCCATAAAGTAGTCACTTACTGAATTTTAGCTAATAAGCTGATGTGTATGGGCTATTAGACTTCATTGATGCATATCCTGCACTTCAGTTAATTAAAAAAAAAAAATTGGAAATGTTTTTTAGGCTTGGTTTATAGCATAAAAGAATGCGAGAAATATATGTTGGCGACGTGTTAAAAAGCTATGCCAATGTATACTACAGTGTAATCCAAGTCAGCCATTCAGTTGATTTGATTGAACATGGTTAACTAGGGACTAAGCTTAATCCATTTACCGTACTTAATGTATACTGTTATTTTGTGTAACTTAAAACTAGAATTTGTAAAATAGTTGACTACATTCAGTCCATTAAATTCAATAGGCTGGCCAAAAAAGAACAACATTGTATATGTTGCCATATCTTTTTAACTGGTTGCCAATGTATACCCAGGGCCGGCGCTAACATACGGCAGCTAAGCAGCTGCCTTAGGGCTCTGCTGTATGGTTGCCAGACATTTCCCACCGCAAGCAGAAAAAAGTTCTTGTGCCAGGTGAAGGACCCAAGTCAGGGTGTGTTACATGTTCAGGGGGCAGAGACGGCGCAGTGGAATCATCATGTAAGTGAGCCATAACACTGTGACTCACCCGTTCTATGCTCTTACTATGCCCCTGGATGTATGGGTATCCAGATGGGTATTACACGTGGAACAGAAAAAAACACTGGTGTAATTCGGTGCCAAACCGCTCAGACACTAGGATCGCAGCGTAGGTTTAGATAATGTCCTTTATTCCAAAGAGCCTTGTAACAAACGCGTTTCGGGTATAATATTGAGAGAACTGAAAATCTTTAAACAATAAAACAAAAATAAATAAGACCTTCTGCCTTCTAGAGCTTGGAATAACAAGAAAATGAGGATACAGAAAGACGTGAGTTCAGTTTAACCAGGAGTCATCTAGCCATTATTTGTGACAATGCAGAGGTAAAGGTTGATGTGATGCAAAGAGGCGAGGAAAAGCTATGGGACAGTGAAGTTCAGTTCATAAATCCAGTCAACTTACAGAGGCCATGGCTGTATACACAATAGAGTTATGAGGCTTAAGTAATTAATCATAAAGGCACAGATACATTGCTGTAGCGATCTAGATAAGTCAGCCACTTCTGAAATCCTTTGCTACAGATAAAATGATATCTGTTGGTCCCCGGTGCTGGGGTATAGATTGATGGAGCATGTTATTTTTTGTACTTCATTTTGAAAGATGACTAGTGGGGATGAACTGGCTTTGGTTATGAGCAGGTTATTATTTTTGTACTTCATTTCGAAAGAGGACTAGTGGGGATGAACTGGCTTTGGTTATTGACTTCAAATGAGTGAGAGAAAAACTAGAGATATTTTGCCTACAGCAACCAATCAGAGCTCAGGTTTTAGTTTACCAGAGCTTGATAAGATATGAAAGCTGAGCTTTGATTGGTTGCTGTAGGCAGAATCTGTCCAGCTTTTCTGTCAGACCTTTTATTATAAAGCAGAGCCAATGAGTTTAAAAAGAAACACAAAGTGGGCATTAGACTGGGTTCATTAGCTGTTTACAAGCTATCCAGTAAAAAAGTATAAAATTCCATCTAAAAAAAGGCAAAACACTACCAAATGTTGCAACATGGAATAAGAATGTCAGCTAAAAACTACACTATGAAATAAGTTATACTGTGTCCATACTGCATTTAGTCTTACTTTATTTTTGCTTGAAAAAGATATATTTATACAATAACTAACATTTAAAAAAATGTACATTTATAGAAAGATTTTTTTTTAAAGAAAATGTGTGACTGTGACTAAAATGTATATAATTTTGGAAAAGACGTCTAGATATTTTGACAGGTGTACCAAGAAACAGAGTAATGAAAACAGGAAAGATTTGTCATGTATAAAGGGAACAGAAGACATGCAAAACATTCAAATGCATATAAATTGTCAATGCTTCCCTTCTATACTTTTTACTGATACCTTTACCTCAGCACAGCTATACAGCCACAGTCACATACTAATAGTAGGAAGAATTAAGTCTTTGAGTAGTGTCTTTATGCTGGGTGTTTTTGCAGAGTACTCAGCTTGTATGGCTATCTGGAAACACAGTTTATGAATGGTGCATATGTTGATTTATTGGGAAGCCCTAATTTTAATAGTCTGTAAAGTTCCTAATTCTGCAGTGATTTATTTTCCCAGTGCTTGAACAAAACAGATGCCATTTATTAACATCTTAATGAAAGACCTTTTTACATGCACAAACTGAACCCCCCCCCCCCCCCTCCGAAACAGGTTTCAACCCTAACAGTCTTGTCAAGCAGTAAGAGTGAATAATTACTTGTAATTTCTATATGCTTAGCCCCTGGGGTTCTCTGTATACATTAACACTCTTTAATTTTGTATGCTGTCATGAGTACTTACAGCATTCCTAATGTCCTACTTCAAATTAGTACAGATGAAAGCAGCAGGACTTGCAGAACATTTCACAAATGAAATGCTGCAAGTATTACTTTTTTAAGAGCTAATTATATTGTAATAATTGTTTTTATTTTTACAGCATATCTCCAGGGAGGGCTATAGGTTAACATGGGCCCTTGAGCCATATAAGGCACTGTGGGCCCCCTGATGTCTTTATATACTACATAGCAATAATGGTACCAGCAAACTTTGTATCACATTTTTTCTTATGTATATATGAGCCTGTACCCACTAGGCCTGGATACCTGCCCTGTTGGCCACTGCCTGCAAATTGCAGTGAATGACGATGATGCAGGGATTTTCAGATTTACATCCCACTGCGGGGTGGGTCCAAACCTGCTGGCCCCTTCACTACATCCATAAAAGAAGGAGGGCAGGGAGCTCTACTTGCCGGGCCTGGGGGGGGGGGGGGGCAATGGCGATTGCATGTACACAACAGGTGGAGGCCCCAGGTCATGTGCCCCAGATGCCCTCCTTTTGATCTGGTACTACTGATACCATTCCTACAAAGGAACTCTGCAGAATATTATTACATGGAGGACTATAAAAAAAAGAGTATGCCACAGATAAAAAGCAGTTCCAGTTATAATACATAACAATTACATCCAGTGACCCACAGGGGAGATCGCATTTCCCTCCAGCCCAGACTGCCATGATCCCTCAGTAGTGTTGGTTTACCAACAGAGTAGCTTGTAGAGAGAGACACAAGAATTTTTGTAGGATAGATAAAAGACCCAAAGGGAACATCTTCTCTGATTCGAATTGATAATTTATCTTCTACATCTAGCCTAGACTGCCATAATTCCCCATTTGTGTTTAAAGGGAATCTGTCACCAGTGTCACACTGATGACACTGATGACAATGGTACTTACCTTGTCCCGTTCCAAGGCCGGGATCTCCGATAATCGTAATCTTGTCCGTTAGCTTCAGCTCCTGGCACCCGACTTGGGGTACGGGCGGAACTTAGTGATGTCACCGCTGCTGCTTCCTGCTGGGTCCCGCTGCTAGAGAACAGCAGTGGTGACGTCACTAAGCTCCGCCTGTGCCCCAAGCCAGGTGCCCGGAGATGGAGCTAACGGACAAGATTACTGGAGATTCCCACCACGGAACGGGACAAGGTGAGTACCGTTGTCCTCAGTGTCACCTGCACTACCTGTCGGTACCGACAGGTTAGTGCATTTGACACTGGTGACAGATTTTCTTTAATTATCGAAGTAATAGTAGCTGAGGCTGCAGAAATGTATCACCTTCACTATGCAAAGTACAGAGCCAACTGCTTCTGGACACTATCACTGACAAGTAGACACACTCGTGTCCCTTAGCTAATTTTACCAGAAAAATCCAATATTCACATTGAGCTAAGAACATACATTTTATTAATTTCTTTAAAATTCACATAATAATCAAATATTCAAACAAGTACAAAAAAGATGCACAGAGCATAAATAATTCAATTGTCCTATGACGAACACCTGTATATCCCAACACGTTTCCCTGTGTATCTTATAACATACAGCGGTTCATCAGGGGATGACAACAACAATAATAAAGTGTAGAAAAAATGCACATGAAAAAGGGGAAGAGAAATAACTAAATAGTATTAAAGGGGTTCTCCGGTGCTTACACATCTTTTCCCCTATCCAAAGGATAGGGGATAAGATGCCTGATCGCGGGAGTCCCGCTGCTTGGGACCCCCGGGATCATGCACACGGCACACCGTTTGTAATCAGTCCATGGAGCGTGTTCGCTCCAGGTCTGATTACAGGCGACCACCGGGCCGGTGGCATGTGACGTCATGCCTCCGCCCCCCTGTGATGTCACGTCTCAGCCCCTCAATGCAAGCCGACGGGAGGGGGCGTGATAGCTGTTACGCCCCCTCCCGTAGGCTTGCATTGAGGGGTGGAGCGTGACGTGACACGGAGGTGGAGGCGTGACATCACACGAACATGCTCCGGGGACTGATTACAAACGGGGTGCCGCGTGCATGATCATGGGGGTCCCCAGTGGCGGGACTCCCGCGATCAGGCATCTTAAGCACCAGAGAACCCCTTTAAGATTACAGACACTGGTACAAACACAAACACATATGCAGTGTATGCATGTGACAATACAAACTTAACATGGTCGAGATATGCACATAACATGAAGCCTTCAGTAACATGAAAGCAGACAAATGGCTGAACAGCTTGTTTTTAGCGTCTTTTTAGATTGCAAATCCTCTAGGTAACAAATTACCGAAGCAAGATATCAAGGAAAGTGTAAACCCTGATATAAGGACACCTTCAAATGATTGACACCATCCCTCTGTATGGTAGGAGGGACCTAGCACCAGAAAAATCCCTCAGTACAGGCAAATGATCCCAACAATGAAGATATATCTATCAGAACTCCTATGGTAAAAGACCTGTATGTCCCACGCTGATATTAGAGGTCCTGTACCTGAGCCATAATGCTACCTAGGTACTGTAAAACTTTACAACAGAGAAGCTGCTACCAGTCCACAGTATATTGTCACTAGCCAGATACTAATCCCCAATCAGGCATTATACAAAAAAGTTCCACGGCTGGCGATCCACGCCGCAGATCTTTGGATAGGGGATAAGATGTCTTAGCGCCGGAGAACCCCTTTAACATTTTTCTTATAACATGCAAGAGATTAAAGATTGATGGGCTTGGACAAATGCTTTAGTTCATTCTTCTGGAGAGAAAGTTTGCTGTAATTCAGCCTTCTAAGCAGACACAAAAGGAGAGAGGAGGCTGCTCAATCCAGCTCAACTCCAGGAATAGCCCATACAGATAGTTTGGGGGAAGAAATGTATGCATATACACTCAAAGTGTGATAGAGAAGGATAAATGTGGAAATAGACTGAACGGAAAACTTATTAGCTTGGGCCAGACAGAATCAACAGACTGGAAAAGTTCCTAACCTGTGGCGCATTTGCATTAGAAAGAACTAAAAATGTGCACTTCCTGCCTTTTGTAAAAATGGTATTATTATATACTATAATAAGGTGGCCAGATATGAAGGATAGTACCAAAGGAGCAAAGTTTCTGTCCCAGCACCTCACTATCATAAAAGAATTAGGAGAGAAGATAGGAGCAAATGTCTGTGGCTAAATTGAAGAGATTTCATTAAAGGACCATTAACTGTTTGTCAACATTATGGTTCAACTAGATTAGAATATAAGACAGTAAGTTACTATAAAGCAGTGTCCAGGAGCCCCATGCTCAACTAGAGTCTACATTTCTTAAGCTGTCCATACTCCAGTCTTAGTTTTCAACCTAGCCTATAGAAATTTGAAAATTAAGGATTTAAGCTTGTGGAAAAAGGAGTTTGGGATGTGGATTGCATCAAGCGTAAGATGTTCATTGTTTAGGGAATGAATACAAGAAAGAATTAATTTATTATATACTGGAAGATCTATCGTTAGCTCGTCTAATAATGAAACAAAGTTTAGAGAAAAAAGTTCTCTTAGTTGGGGGAAATATGAGTACCCAAGTAAATGAACAGAAGCTTTTCTGATGTGACAGCTTCCAATAGACCATTGGAAGAGTAATTTTGCACATGATTAAAGAAGCTAATGCTAATTGTCTATATGCATTCAGTGTCTTACATGAGTTAGTATTAAAGAGTACCTGTCATGAGCTTGATATATTTTATAATCCTCCCAGTTCACTCCCCCATCATGATTAACCACTCCCTGCATTTATTTTTATAATTTTTTCGTTTTCTACCTTGATATTGTGCTGTATTTTCTGCCAAGAGTGAAATCATCTGTGATGCTGAGGCCGCACACACCCCCTTCAGTTCTCAGCACTGAACTGTACAGTGTGTCAGCTCTGCCCAGCAGTTTTCAAAAGAAACTGAAATATTTAGCACAATATTCAGCAATATGCACTGAAGGTATCATGACTGTACAGTCTAGTTCAGCTCAAAGGGAAAGGGAGCTGAAATATTCAGCTCTATACGCTCTATATGCTGTGCTGAGCTGAGGTCCTGCCTGCATTTTGTGACTTTTGTCTCTGCCAGGCTGCTACAGAAGACAATCTGCAAGCAGAACTGCAAGCAGGACCAAACTTGTGGTGGCTAAGGGGTTAATTTAACACATAAAGTTACAACATTTAACTAAAAAGTATATTAGAAAGGTCACTCAAATAGTAATAAAAATGTATGTTATAGATTGGCCTAAGGACAGGTACCATTTAATATCTAGACCATCTACGAGTCATCCACAAAATGAATTTTTTCTGTGATCACTGTACAGAATTAGATGAAGTAAAATTGCAAAGAAAAATACTAACTTGCATAAAGTTGGCTTTGAATTCGAGTTTTCTATGAGCTGACTTTCTAAATATATTGGGGGAGATAAACAGTGTGTGCCAGAATGTTGGTACGGTTTGCACCAAAAAACTGGCGCACGTTATTAGACAAGTTTTTAGAACAGAATTAAACTAAAAATTTAGTTTTGCATTTTTCATGCTTAACAAAGGGGTAGGACTTAGTTTGGCTTCTGTGTAAAGGGTTTTGGATGCACCAAAAATGCATTACTTTTTCATCTACAATTTTGAACATTTAAATAGATGTCTAAAACTTAAACTAGACAGTTTTAAAGATGTGCCAGATTTTCCAACAGCCTGGGCACTGTAAAAAGATTTGGCACACTCTAAGGGCCCATTTCACACTACGAATTTCTGAGTGGAATTCGGCTTAGAAATCCCATTCGGAAATTCCGTTGCATGAAGAAAACATTGGTGTGAAGAAGTTTTCCATTGACCCTTTCATACTGTGGAATTTCGGACTCCGAATCTACCAGAAGAATTAACATGTTTATTCTTCCGGCGAAATTCCAAACAGACTGCATTGCTGTCAATGGAACCAGTGAAGGTCCATGCGGTCCGATTGATTTCGGTGGTATCTCCAGGAAACATTCTCCAACCGTAATGTCTCCTGGTGGAGATTCCGTATTATGAATGCTCCCTTAAACTGTCCTTAGAACTAGACAGTTTTTGTTTATTTCCCTCATTGTTAGTATGAGATTACCACTCAATGATCATTATTATATAACACTGTCATATAAAACCTGTAAAGTTAAATCTGTAATTTTTATACAGAGAAATCTACAGAGAAGACTCCCCTATAATAGTCTATAGAAATTGCCCCTCTATAAGCAGTTACCCCCTTATCTGACCAGAGACAACATCTTGAGAGAGTATTAATTTAATCCCCATTGAAATGACCACACATTGGATTTATGTGCACTCTGAATCACCAGGAAGCAGATTTGCACAGCGCTGCATCACCAAACTGGATCAAGAAGGATGTCTGAGAAAAAGAGGGAGGAAGCCTTGTTGGGGGCCATGAATGAGAAGGGAAGCAATGCTGTGGACAAGGTATAAGATTTTGGGCCATGCATAGGACCAGAAATAACTTGGGGGGCCATACTTGGAAATGAAAAGTGAGACTAGGAATAATTTAGGAAGCCATGCTGTGGGCAAAATTAAAAGATACGGAGCGCTCCCTGTGTGGAATCAGTCGTGGAATCACAGTGAAAGATCTTTTAAGAAATTCGCTCACCTGGTTCTGTTGTTCTGAGAAGGCACAACGCTCAAACGAGTATGTTGAATCAAATAGACTGCAGCGGCTTCCCACGCCAACCAGCAAGTGTGACGATAATGGAGGATGAAGAAAGGCTGAAGAAATGGGAGCTGAGACCGCGCTGTCAGGAAGGAAGGTAGGTGGATCCAGGATAGTGATATTAAAAACTTTCATTCTTGTAACAAGTGCACGTAACGCGTTTCAAAACCATCCATTTTTTCATCAGGCGCCTGATGAAAAAACTGGATGGTTTTGAAACGCGTTGCGTGCACTTTTTTTTACAAGAAAAAATGTTTTTAATATCACTATCCTTGATCCACCTACCTTCCTTCCTTCCTGACAGCGTGGTCTCAGCTTCCATTTCCTCAGCCTTTCTTCATCCTCCATGCTGTGGACAAGGGATGAAATGGGGGCCATGCTGTGGACTAGGGATGAGATGAGGAGCTATGCTGGGGAAATTTGGCTGATATCATCACAGTGTATAATGTTTTAAATATTATTTAAATCCCAATGTTTAGGGGCTTAAAAGGGTATTCCGGACAAAAACATCTTATCCCCTATCCAAAGGGTAGGGGATAAGATGTCTGACCACGGGGGGCCACTGCTGGGACCACCCACAATCTCCCTGCAGCACCCTTATTCTATGCGGGGCTGCATCTCTAGTTTCGGAAACCTCCGAGTTTCCGGAACTGGAGACGTGACGTAATGCCACGTCCCTTCCATTCATGTCTATGGGAGGGGGCGTGATGGCCGTCACGCCCCCTCCCGTAGACATGAATGGAGGGGGCATGGTGTGACGTCACATCCCCAGTCCCGGAAACCCGGAGGTTTAAGAAACTAGAGACTCAGTCCCGCATAGAATGCGGGTGCTGCCGGGAGATCACGGGGGGTCCCAGCAGCGAGCCCCTCGCAATCAGACATCCTTTGGATAGGGGATAAGATTTTTTTTGCCCGGAATACCCCTTTAAATATGATGCCTTTCAAAAATTTTCATCCCCAGTGTTTTCCCTTTGAAGGTGGAAAATACTTTTTACTGAGACAAAAAGTGAGGCAAAATCACAGAGAACTTTTAATGTGCATACATATTCACCTTCTAAAAAGTAAATACTTTGCAAAGTCACCTTTTGCTGAAATTACAAATCCAAATGTATTGGGTTATGTCTTTATTACCTAATCATTGGGATTTTTGCCCATTCTCAGGCAAAATTACTCCAACTCATGCCAGAGATTCTCATTGGTTTTAGGCCTGGGTTTTGGCTAGCCCATTCCAAGACAGAAATGTTTCCCCTTAAAGGGGTATTCCCAGCAAGCAAAGTTATTCCCTACCCATAGAACAGTAAACAGTAACAAGCGGACGGCCAGGATCCACACTGATCATAATACAGGGAAAATTTCTGGGCACTACAATGTTTGGAAGCTTCAGTGAGAATTACTGGAGTGCTGGCTGTGTTTGCCTGGTGCGGTCCATATTATTATTGGGACAGATTTCCTCCATTATTGTTATCAATAGGGTTCCCATTGGTTAGACTCTTACTGCTCAACTTGATAATGCAAATTCATCAGATTTATCAAAGTGTATCAGGCTATTTGATGAATTTGGTATATCTGAAGACTGTCTAATCTAAATGTTTACCAAAATTAGTTGGTTAACTTCAAGCCAGAATTGTGTGCCAAAATGTTGGTGCATTTAGGCCACATCCCTTTTACTGAGGCCAACACCCCCTTTGCTACACCCAACTGAAAAAATGACTTACGGTATTTATTATTATATACTTAATGTGCCACAAGTCATATAGGACAGTTTTTTGTGTAAATTGCATCATTTGCAATAGTAAATATTGGCCATTGTATGGTTAAAACTAATACTGATTTAAAGTATTTTATGTTTTGCATTATTATACTAGCATTGGCATTGAGCTAACAAGCAGTTCCTAAGTGATCCATTGGGGTAGCTCAGCTACCAGATACTAAAGAGGTCTTAAACTATAACAAAGATCAAAGATTTGTGATTTCCTTGAATATGTAATGGTATTTTGGAATGCTGCATTCTAATGCATAACTAAACCCAACCCCCAATAAGCATTTTTTTTCTTTTTCAGTTTAAAGTGAGCAAAAGGTATGCGGGTATCTCAATTTACTATAATATAAAATACACAGAAAATGTTTCAGTGTTGACCATAAAAAATAATTTTCTAATACATTTTTTATTTATAGATTAAATTTGCTGACAATAGTAATTTTACTACTTTAATTCAATATATATTGTTTTTCTTTTTAGATTTGCAACATGCCAAGCTGAAGTATGTGAATTAGGCGGCCCTACCGTCAAATATGTAATACATGTACTACTGTGAAAAGATTTTCCGTTAATGAGCACATCTGTATCCTACGCCTGTCCTGAGGACTTTCCTGTTCTAATTCATGAGCCAGCAGGATGTGGTCGCTGCGCTATCAGAACGCCTCCTCGTAGCTGCATACAAAGGCCAAGTGGATAATGTTGTGCAGCTTATCAACAAGGGTGCCAAGGTAGCTGTTACCAAGGTAACTAGAAAATCACTTATCATATTGTAACAATGGCAAATCATGCTTAACCCATTGTGTAATCGTAAGCATATCTGAATGTAGGTGAATCCAAAGAAATCTGTACATTAGGCCTGCTGGCTTTTCTTTTTGTTAAGGCATGGTAATTATCGGTTATGGACTTCACCATATTGTCTGTGTGCTTTCAATTCTTAAATATCCTTCTGGAAAATAAGGAAAAATCTGTCCATAAAGACAACAGGACACATAGATCATCGCTGTGTATAAAGTCTTTGAATTACCTTTCAATATGAGCATTTATTATTGTTATAGCTCTGAGACATTGTCATTGTAAGTTACAGGAGCAATGCCTTTAAACCATTGCTTCCAAACAAAATTGCTAGTAATATATGATGCATACAAATACATTTAAAATAAATCAGTACAGTGTAGTTCATAAAGAAAACCTAATAAAGACCTACAACATACAGAGAGGTGTTTACCATTGTGTGTCTTTAGAAAGTGTGTTTTGAAGTAATTATTTTTTTGCATTGGTTTTGCTTACATGCAACATATTTATAAAAATCACATGTGGGGTTGATAAATTTGGCGCTTATAAGCAAAAAAATAAATAAATAAATCACTTCAGAACACCACTATGTATGATTCCTCCTTTTTACCCTGTTGCGCAAAATATAATTGTGACTTTTTTCAAATTGCTTTCCACAGCCAGTTTTGTAAGCCAGGTCTAGGCTGGTGTAGATTTGCTACAAATTGAGGGCTTTGCGACAAACTTACTACTTTTTGAAGAAAGATCACACTTCATAAATCAGCAACTACTGCAAAGTAGAAAACCAAAAGTATATACCAAAGTCATATTAGTCAAAATTTCTTTAGCTGCAAGCTGCACAAATTTTGCGTACAGAGACATTTCTGCAACTTTTCTGCACCAGAAAAGTTTTTAAGCCTGTTGATAAATTTCCACCCACAGTCCTTAGGCCGTGCTACAGACCATATGGAGCTATACAGTAGGGAAAAAAGTATTTAGTTAGCCACCAATTGTGCAAGTTCTCCCACTTAAAAAGATGAGAGAGGCCTGTAATTTTCATTAAAGGTATACCTCAACTATGAGAAACATAATGAGAAAAAAAATCCATAAAAACACATTGTCTGATTTTTAAAGAATTTATTTGCAAACTATGGTGGAAAATAAGTATTTGGTCAATAACAAAAGTTTACCTCAATACTTTGCTATATACCCTTTGTTGGCAATGACAGAGGTCAAACGTTTTCTGTAAGTCTTCACAAGGTTTTCACACACTGTTGCTGGTATTTTGGCCCATTCCTCCATGCAGATCTCCTCTCTCTAAAACAGTAATGTTTTAAGGCTGTCGCTGGGCAACACAGACTTTCAACTCCCCTCAAAGGTTTTTTATGGGTTTGAGATCTGGAGACTGGCTAGGCCACTCCAGGACCTTTAAATGCTTCTTATGAAGCCACTCATTCTTTGCCCGGGTGGTGTGTTTGGGATCATTGTCATGCTGAAAGACCCAGCCACATTTCATCTTCAATGCCCTTGGTGATTGAAGGAGGCTTTAACTCAAAATCTCACGATACACGGCCCCATTCATTCTTTCCTTTACACGGATCAGTCGTCCCGGTTCCTTTACTGAAAAACAGCCCCAAAGCATGATGTTTCCACCTTAATGCTCCACAGTAGGTATGGTGTTCTTTGGATGCAACTCAGCATTTTATCTCGTCCAAACACGACGAGTTGAGTTTTCACCACAAAAGTTCTACTTTGGTTTCATCTGACCACATGACATTCACCCAATCCTCTTATGGATCATCCAAATGCTCTCTAGCAAACTTCCGATGGGCCCGGACTTGCAGTGGCTTAAGCAGGGGGACACGTCTGGCACTGCATGATTTGAGTCTCTGGCGGCGTAGTGTGTTACTGATGGTAGCCTTTGTTACTTTGGTCCCAGCTCTCTGCAGGTCATTCAATAGGTCCCCCTGTGTGGTTCTGGGATTTTTGCTCACGGTGCCTGTGATCATTTTGACACCGCGGGGTGAGATCTTGCGTGGAGCCCCAGATCGTGGGAGATTATCATTAGTCTTGTATGTCTTCCATTTTCTAATAATTGCTCCCACAGTTTATTTCTTCAAACCAAGCTGCTTGCCTATTGCAGATTCAGTCTTCCCAGCCTGGTGCAGGTCTACAATTTAGTTTCTGGTGTCCTTCGACAGCTCTGTTCTTGGCCATAGTGGAGTTTGGAGTGTGACTGTTTGAGGTTAAGGACAGGTGTCTTTTATACTGATAACAAGTTCAAACAGATGCCATTAATACAGGTAACGAGTGGAGGACAGAGGAGACTCTTAAAGAAGAAGTTACAGGTCTGTGAGAGCCAGAAATCTTGCTTGTTTGTAGGTGACCTAATACTTATTTTACAGAGGACTTTACCAATTAATTCATTAGAAATCCTATGTGATTTCCTGTATTCTTTTCCCCCATTCTGTCTCTCATAGTTGAGGTATACCTAAGATGAAAATTACAGGCCTCTCTCACCTCTTTAAGTGGGAGAACTTGCACAATTGGTGCCTGACTAAATACTTTTTTTTTCACCACTGTACATAAGATATATATATATATATATATATATATATATATATATATACATATATATATGAAGAAAATCTGCAGCACTGCTTATCCAATACAGCAGCGGGTGCCAGCGCCTCAGACCCGATCAAAGTCCATGTAATATAGATGTAGAAAAAGCACAGCACTCCTCAAATACGTGAAAAAAAGTAGTGGTTTATTGGCTCACATAGCAGCAACGTTTCTGTCCTACCATAGGACCATTTTCAAGCTCAGTGACACAACTCAAGTAGGGGGTATAAATACCCAAACATATGTGTGCAATCAACATCATAATCAGTGTAAACAATTATCAAAATAAAGTGCATAAGTGCTAAAAATACATTGCATTACAAGCAGTGCAAACAATATCACAAGTGTACAATCATATTACATAAAGTGCATTACATAAAGTGCCCGATAGATTAAAAACATGCTTGAAAATCTCATAATACATATAATTATCTATTAATAACTACAGCTGATAACAATGTTAAATAATATTTAGTAGGTGGAGATACCTGTGAGATGCTCCTAAGCATAGCAGTATGGCGCCCGCAGCATGGGACGCCGTTCTCGGCGTCTCCCATTGCGAGCGACCAAGTTCCGGTCAGGTGAACATGTCACATGACCAACAGCGATCACATGATGCTGTAGTCATGGAACCCACAGACGCCTGAACTTGCGCCCGTGAGAAGCATATGAATCAGATGGAGGATGGTCTAGAGTGTGAACAACGCCCGAAGGATGGCACACAATCGATCCCAATGTATAAAGTAATAAAGGGATATTGCACAACTAATGATAATAAGAAAAAATGAAATAAAATAGAAATAAAATAAAATAGGGTAAAATCATACAAATAGAGTTAAATAAAAGTAAATAAAAAAAATAAATAAAAAATAAATTAATGTAAATTGATAAATAAATAAAAAAATAAAAAGGTACTAGTACACTAAACAGATATGATTATTTATTTATAATATTTTCTCCCCTAGGCTAGGGAAAGAGGATTGAGGCCATCTACCAAACCTACAAACCAGGGAGGGACTTTGGTAGATGGCCTCAATCCTCTTTCCCTAGCCTAGGGGAGAAAATATTATAAATAAATAATCATATCTGTTTAGTGTACTAGTACCTTTTTATTTATTTATTTATCAATTTACATTAATTTATTTTTTATTTATTTTTTTATTTACTTTTATTTAACTCTATTTGTATGATTTTACCCTATTTTATTTTATTTCTATTTTATTTAATTTTTTCTTATTATCATTAGTTGTGCAATATCCCTTTATTACTTTATACATTGGGATCGATTGTGTGCCATCCTTCGGGCGTTGTTCACACTCTAGACCATCCTCCATCTGATTCATATGCTTCTCACGGGTGCAAGTTCAGGCGTCTGTGGGTTCCATGACTACAGCATCATGTGATCGCTGTTGGTCATGTGACATGTTCACCTGACCGGAACTTGGTCGCTCGCAATGGGAGACGCCGAGAACGGCGTCCCATGCTGCGGGCGCCATACTGCTATGCTTAGGAGCATCTCACAGGTATCTCCACCTACTAAATATTATTTAACATTGTTATCAGCTGTAGTTATTAATAGATAATTATATGTATTATGAGATTTTCAAGCATGTTTTTAATCTATCGGGCACTTTATGTAATGCACTTTATGTAATATGATTGTACACTTGTGATATTGTTTGCACTGCTTGTAATGCAATGTATTTTTAGCACTTATGCACTTTATTTTGATAATTGTTTACACTGATTATGATGTTGATTGCACACATATGTTTGGGTATTTATACCCCCTACTTGAGTTGTGTCACTGAGCTTGAAAATGGTCCTATGGTAGGACAGAAACGTTGCTGCTATGTGAGCCAATAAACCACTACTTTTTTTCACGTATTTGAGGAGTGCTGCGCTTTTTCTACATCTATATATATATATATATATATATATATATATATATATATATATATGCAAAGCAGCTCATTACACCACCTTATTCAGGTAGTGTTCCCTGGTATCAGCTTAGCTCCTGTTAAGGAATATGAAGAGCTAATCGGGATTTTATGCCAAGCCAGATTACTTCCCAAAAGGAAAGTAGAAACTTTCCTTCTGGGAAGTAGTCTGGCTTGGCATAAAATCCCGATTAGCTTTTCATATTCCTTAACAGAAGCTAAGTTGATACCAGGGAACACTACCTGAATAAGGTGGTGTAATGAGCTGCTTTGCATATTCCCCTACCCAGAATGCCCGCGGAGTGCAAAATGGCCTTATGAAGCTCCGCCAGGAGTGGTTATCTCTCCCTGAGATAAATACTCATCCCCTTTATATATATATATATATATATATATATATATATATATAGTGAAGACTTGCTCGAGGCAAGGAAGCAGTATTTTCCAAATCAAAGTGTTACGCCGAGCACTCCAGGTCCCTGCTCCTCCCCGGAGCGCTCGCACCATTCTTCAGCGTGCAGCACCCCGGGCAGACCCGCTGACCGGGAGCGCTGCTCTGCTATCACCGGCCTCCTGCTGTCCTGTCCTGTCCTGCTGTCCTGTCCTTTATAGTGTAGGAAGTGATTAGTACTGATTGGTCCAGGCACCAATTAGTGGTGCACTGGCCCTTTAAATTTCAGAGAGCCGTCGCGCGCCCGCCGGCTCTCTGAAATTTAATGGGCCTGTGCACCACTAATTGGTGCCTGGCCCAATCAGTACTAATCACTTCCTACACTATAAAAACCCACTTCCCCTTCCTGTCCTTGCTGGATCTTGTTGCCTTAGTGCCCTGAGAAAGCGTTTCGTGTGTTCCCTAGCCTGTGTATCCAGACCCTTTGCCATTGCCCCTGACTACGAACCTTGCCGCCTGCCTTGACCTTTTTGCTACATCCGACCTTGCCTTCGCCTTGTCTTTATGTACCACGCCTGTCTCAGCTGTCAGTGAGGTCGAGTCGCTATCAGGGGATACGACCTGGGAGTTACCGCCGCAGCAAGTCCATCCCGCTTTTCAGCGTGCTTTGGTGAAAACCAGTAACTTCTTAGAACCGGTCCCCTGGTACGGCCCTCGTCATCGCCTCACTGACACAGAGGATCCACTACCTGCATCCTACCGCTTCCCAGTCCGATTCCTGACAGTAGATCCAGCCATGGATCCCGCTGAGGTGCCGCTGCCTAGTCTCGCTGACCTCACCACCACCTCGCTGTGTGAGAGGGGGCGTGAAAGAGGCGTTTCAAAAACAGGAGTTTGAAAGCAGGAGGTTGAGATCGCTGTGAGTGTTAATTTCTGGACCCACAAGGTCTACAAAAAATTTTAAGTGTAATTTTGACTGTCTGTTTTTGCCTATACATTTGTGAAATCCCCATAACTAGATGGCCTCCATGTTGGAAAATGCCGTCCGATGTACATCCTTTTCAATGTATGCAATCCTTGAACAACAGTTTGAGGGTGCATATTGTTGTGCGAGATGTGTGCTAGTTGTCCATTTGGAAGCCCAGATCCTGCATCTAGAGGGGTGACTGGCAACAATGAGAAGCATTAACAACATGGAGAGGAGTCTCCTGCTCACTGAGCAGGCACTCTCGGGAATAGAGGTGGGGGAGGACAGTGGGACGGAGTTGCAGGACAGTCAGGCAGTTAGCTGGGTTACAGTTAGAATGAGGGATAGGGGAAAAAGTGTCAGGGAGGCTAGTCCTGAACTGGCACACCCCAACAAGTTTGCCCGCTTGGCAGATGAGGGGGATGCCATTACAGAGCTAGCAGAACTGCAGCAGGATACCGCCTCTGACCGCCAGGGGGGTGTCTGCTCCAGTAAGGAGGGAGGGAGGAGTACAGGGCAGGCCAGACAGGTACTAGTGGTGGGGGACTCAATTATTAGGGGGACAGACAGGGCAATCTGTCACAAAGACCGGGATCACCGAACAGTGTGTTGTCTGCCTGGCGCACGAGTTCGGCACATCGCGGATCGGGTTGACAGGTTGCTGGGCGGGGCTGGAGAGGACCCAGCAGTCATGGTACATATTGGCACCAATGACAAAGTAAGAGGTAGGTGGAGTGTCCTTAAAAATGATTTCAGGGGCTTAGGCCGCAAGCTTAAGGCAAGGACCTCCAAGGTAGTATTTTCTGAAATACTACCAGTACCATGAGGCGCACCAGAGAGGCAGCAGGAGATCAGGGAGGTAAACAAGTGGCTCAGAAGCTGGTGTAGGAAGGAAGGGTTTGGGTTCATGGAGAACTGGGCTGACTTCGCTGTCGGTTACCGGCTCTACCGTAGGGACGGGCTGCACCTCAATGGGGAGGGTGCAGCTTTGCTTGGGGAGAAGATGGCTAGAAGAGTGGAGAAGCGTTTAAACTAGGGACTTGGGGGGAGGGAACCTACAGCAAAGAGGGGGAAGATAGTGTAGATAGAGAGGTGGGAATTATAAATGTACCTGGAGGTGGAGCGGAGGGAGGGGTTAGAATAGTTAATAGGAATAGGCTTCATAGGAAAATAAAACTTACACCCTTGAATCCCATTAACCCCAATAACATAAAGGATGGAAATGTAATGTGTATGTTCACAAATTCCAGAAGCCTAGCAAATAAAATTGGGGAGCTTGAGGCCTTGATACTGGAGGAACATATTGATATAGTTGGGGTCACTGAGACATGGCTGGACTCCTCGCATGACTGGGCTGTCAATCTGCAGGGGTTTACATTGTTTCGCAAGGTTAGAATGAACAGAAAAGGTGGTATGAAAGTCTGTGTGAACGATGCCATAGTGTGTGATGATTCTGAGGAGGTGGAATCACTGTGGGTAGAATTACAAAAGGAGGGAAATACTGAAAAAATAATACTTGGTGTAATCTACAGACCCCCTAATATCACTGAAGAGATAGAAGGTCGGCTTCATAAACAAATAGAGAGGGCCGTCCGGGCAGGTACAGTGGTAATAATGGGAGATTTTAACTATCCAGATATAGATTGGGGTCCGGGGTTGGCTAAAACTTCAAAGGGGCGACAATTCCTAAATTTATTGCAGGATAATTTTATGGGCCAGTTTGTGGAGGACCCAACAAGAAGTGATGCCTTGTTGGATCTGATCATTTCCAACAACGCAGAGCTGGTTGGTAATGTAACTGTGCGGGAAAACCTTGGTAATAGCGACCACAATATAGTTACTTTTGACTTAAAATGTAGAAAACAAAGACAGGCGGGGAAGGCAAAAACATATAACTTTAAAAAGGCAAACTTCCCTGGGCTAAGGGCTGCACTACAGGACATAGACTGGGGGGAGGTGTTCTCAAATACTGATACAGAAGGTAAATGGGACATCTTTAAATCAACTCTAAATAACTATACAGCTAAATATATACCAAAGGGGAACAAATATAAATGACTAAAACTAAATCCTACATGGCTGACAAATGATGTTAAAAGAGCAATAAACAACAAAAAATAGCCTTCAAAAAATTCAAATCTGATGGGTCAGCTATAACATTTAAACAGTACAAGGAGCTCAATAAAATCTGTAAAAATGTAATAAAAACAGCAAAAATTCAAAACGAGAGACAGGTGGCCAAAGAAAGCAAAACTAATCCTAAATATTTTTTAGATATATAAATGCAAAAAAACCAAGGACAGAGCATGTAGGACCCCTTAATAATGATAATGGGGAGGTTGTCACAGGCGATCAAGAGAAGGCGGAGCTACTGAATGGGTTCTTTAGTTCTGTATATACTAAGGAAAAAGGAGCTGACATTGGACAGGTCAGTGCTGGTAACACATCATGTAATGTACTGAACTGGCTTAATGTAGAGATGGTACAAGGTAAGTTAAGTAAAATAAATGTAAGCAAATCTCCAGGGACAGATGGACTACACCCAAGAGTTCTTAGAGAGGTAAGTTCAGTAATATCTGTACCCCTGTTCATGATATTTAGAGATTCTCTGGTGTCTGGTATTGTGCCAAGGGAATGGCGCAAGGCGAATGTTGTGCCAATCTTCAAAAAGGGCTCTAGGTCTTCCCCAGGAAACTATAGACCGGTAAGTTTAACGTGCATTGTGGGTAAATTGTTTGAAGGACTTATAAGGGATTACATACAGGAATACATAGGGGATAACTGTATTATAAGTGATAACCATCATGGGTTTACTAAGGATAGAAGTTGTCAAACCAATCTAATTTGCTTTTATGAAGAGGTGAGTAGAAGTCTTGACAGAGGAATGGCTGTGGATATAGTGTTTCTGGATTTTGCTAAAGCATTTGATACTGTCCCTCATAGACGTCTGACAGGTAAGTTAAGGTCTTTGGGTTTGGAAATTTTAGTTTGTAACTGGATTGAACACTGGCTCATGGATCGTACCCAGAGAGTGGTGGTCAATGATTCGTACTCTGATTGGGGCATGGAACATCTTAGCTATGAGGAGCGATTAAAGGAGTTACAATTGTTAAGTCTTGAGAAGAGACGTTTAAGGGGGGATATGATAAACGTATATAAGTATATTAATGGCCCATACAAAAAATATGGAGAAAAACTGTTCCAGGTTAAACCCCCCCAAAGGACGAGGGGGCACTCCCTCCGTCTGGAGAAGAAAAAGTTTAGTCTCAAGGGGCGACACGCCTTCTTTACCATGAGAACTGTGAACGTATGGAACAGTCTACCTTCAGGAACTGGTCACAGCAGGAAAAATTAACAGCTTTAAAACAGGATTAGATACATTCCTGGAACAAAATAACATTAATGCTTATGAAGAAATATAAAATCCCATCCCTTCCCCAATATCGCGCCACACCCCTACCCCTTAATTCCCTGGTTGAACTTGATGGACATATGTCTTTTTTCGACCGTACTAACTATGTAACCATGGTTGCCCAGCAGTCTCAACTGATCGCCCAACAAGGACAACAGCTGTCGCAGTTGACCGCCATGATCCAGCAGCTTCTGCCTCCACAGCGTCAGCCATCTCCTCCGCCAGCTCCAGCTTCCCCTCCTCTGCGAGCTGCCGCATCTACCTCTCGAGTCCGTCTGTCTCTTCCTGAGAAATTTGATGGGGACTCCAAGATGTGCCGTGGGTTCCTGTCTCAATGTTCCCTGCACCTCGATATGATGTCGGACCAGACCCCACTGAATGGTCTAAGGTGGCTTTCGTGGTCAGTTTGTTGTCTGGAAAGGCCTTGTCATGGGCCACACTGCTTTGGGACCGCAACGATCCTGCCACTGCTTCCATCCAGTCCTTCTTCTCCAAAGTATGCAGTATCTTTGAGGAGCCAGCCCGGGCTTCCTCAGCCGAGACTGCTCTTCTGAATCTCGTCCAAGGGAACTCTTCAGTGGGCGAATATGCCATACAGTTCCGTACCCTTGCCTCTGAACTAGCTTGGGACAATGAGGCCCTCTGCGCGACCTTCAGGGAAGGTTTATCCAACCACATCAAAGATGTTCTGGCCGCACGAGAAATTACTGCCAACCTGTCTGAATTAATCCAGTTGGCCACCCGCATTGATATGCGTTTCCCTTAAAGACGCCAGGAGCTCTGACAAGAAAAGGATCTTGTTCGCACCAGGCGGTTTCTTCGCTTGGCACCTTTCTTCCAGAGTCCACTGCAACCTACTCCTGTGCCTCCCGCTGAGGAGGCTATGTAAGTGGATTGGTCTCCCCTGACCCAAGAAGAAAGGGCTCGCCGCAGAAATGGAAATTTGTGCCTGTACTGTGCCAGTACCGAACATTTCCTAAAAGACTGCCCTATTCGTCCTTCGTGTCAGGGAAACGCGCGCACCTAGTTAACGTGGGAGAGGCGTTACTAGGTGTGAATTCATCCTCTCCACGTCTGACTATACCTGTGCGGATTTCTCTACCTGTCAGTACTAATACTTCCTTCTCCACTGTGGCTTTTCTGGACTCTGGTTCAGCAGGAAATTTCATTGAAGCCTCACTCATCAACAGATTCAATATTCCTGTTACCCGTCTCGTCAAACCTCTCTTCATTTCCTCAGTGAATGGAGAAAGACTGGCCTGCACCGTGCGTTATCGCACCAAACCCTTGCTCATGAACATTGGAGTTCATCATCATGAAAATATTGAATTTTTTGTATTGCCCAACTGTACCTCAGAAATTCTTCTTGGCTTGCCCTGGCTCCAGCGTCACGCACCTTTCCTTGACTGGGCCACTGGGGACGTCAAGAGTTGGGGACCTTCTTGCCACAAGCGATGTCTCAAGTCGGTTCCTACTAGTCAAGTCTCCATCGTTACAACTTTGCCTGGCCTTCCTAAGGCCTATCAGGACTACTCTGACGTCTTTTGTGAAAAGCAAGCAGAGGTCTTACCACCACATAGACCCTACGACTGCCCCATCGACTTGCTCCCTGGTACCACACTGCCCCGGGGTAGGATTTACCCACTCTCCGCTCCAGAAACGCAAGCCATGACAGAATACATACAGAAAAACCTTAAAAGAGGTTTTATCCGGAAATCTTCCTCTCCAGCCTGTATTGACTACCGCGGTCTTAATAAAATTACAGTGAAAAATCGCTATCCTCTGCCTCTCATCTCCAAACTCTTTGACCGACTGCATGGAGCTAAAATTTTCACCAAACTTGATCTAAGGGGCGCATATAACCTCATCCGTATTCGAGAAGGTGATGAATGGAAAACCGCTTTCAATACTAGAGATGGTCACTTTGAATACCTTGTCATGCCCTTTGGACTTTGCAACGCCCCTGCAGTCTTTCAGGACTTTGTTAATGAGATTTTTCGGGACATGCTGTATTCCTGTGTGGTAGTCTATCTTGATGACATCCTAATTTTTTCCTCCAACCTAGAGGAACATCGCCTCCATGTCCGTCAAGTGCTTCAGCGCCTACGCCAAAATAATTTTTATGCCAAAATTGAGAAATGTCTATTTGAACGCAGTAGTCTTCCCTTCCTGGGATACATTGTGTCCGGTCAAGGTCTTAAAATGGACCCTGATAAGCTATCTGCGGTAATAGATTGGCCACGTCCCACTGGCCTGCCAGCTATCCAAATATTTCTCGGATTAGCAAATTATTATCGTCAATTCATTCCCCACTTCTCCACCATCATTGCTCCTATTGTAGTACTGACTAAGAAAAATGCTAATCCAAAATCCTGGCCGCCACAGGCGGAGGAAGCCTTTAACCACCTCAAAGCCGCCTTCTCCTCTGCTCCAGTCTTTTCCAGACCAGATCCTCTGAAGCCCGTCTTCCTCGAGGTTGGCACCTCCTCAATTGGAGCCGGAGCTGTTCTTCTACAAAAAAAAAACGCTAAGGGAAAAAATATCACTTGCAGATTTTTCTCCAAAACCTTTTCTCCTCCTGAGAAAAACGATTCCATGGGAGACCGTGAACTATTGGCTATTAAGTTGGCACTTGAGGAGTGGAGACATCTTCTGGAAGGATCCCTTCATCCCATCACCATCTACACAGATCACAAATATTTGTCTTATCTTCAATCCGCCCAGCGGCTAAATCCTCGCCAGGCTAGATGGTCGTTGTTTTTTCCCCGTTTCAACTTTCAAATCCATTTTCGTCCCGCAGACAAGAATGTCAGGGCTGATGCTCTATCACTTTCCACCGATGCCTCAGAAGCCGAGACCCTTCCTCAGCACATCATCCCTCCTGAGTGTCTGATCTCTTCTGCTCCTGCTTCTCTGGTGCCAATTCCTCCAGGAAAAGCTTATGTTCCTCCATGCCTTTGCCTCCGGATCCTCAAATGGGGCCATTCCCCCATCTGGCTGGTCACTCTGGAATCAAAAAATCTATACAGTTGATTGCCAGACACTATTGGTGGTCCTCCCTGGAAAAAGATGTGACCGATTTCGTACGAGTCTGTACAGTGTGTGCACATGACAGGACCCCACGCCAGAAGCCTTAAGGTCTTCTCCTTCCTCTGCCGGTGCCTGAACAGCCTTGGTCCCACAAAGCCATGGAATTCATCACTGACCTTACTTTATCCCAGGGCAACACTGTCATCTGGGTGGTCGTTGATCGTTTTTCCAAAATGGCTCATTTTATCCCGCTTCCTGGCCTTCCTTTTGCGCCACAGTTGGTGAAGCTATTTTTTCTGCAGATTTTTCGTCTTCACGGGCTTCCCACGCATATCGTCTCGGATAGAGGCGTTCAATTTGTGTCAAAATTTTTTTGTTTGGTTGTGAAGGTATTTAATCAATCCCATTAAAATGTTGTTTTTTGTTTCATAGATCCCCAACAAATCATCCCTTGTATATGCAAAATGTTTCTTTTCCTGACTTCCCCAGTTTGTTTCTTCTACAAGCTGGTTTTATCCACAAGCCAGACTACAAATCTTCCCAAACTCCTATAAATCTGCTCACTTATTCTTATAGGTGGGTTATTATTACTTACGAACACTTTTAAAAACATCTGGATGGAGAATCTCGTTTTTCTGTAGGTTGTTTTATTTTTCACCAATATCTATTTTATTGTTAACAAAAACAAAAGAAAATTCAGAATAATTGTTACATAACAATAATAATCCTATTGTCACAATAATAAAGAATTTGCAAACCTAGGCTCTTTGTAGGCTATCTTGTGGTGCTATATTACAGGGTTACTTTTCTATAGAAGCAGTACTTCTAGCCAAAATTACCTCTGTATAAAGCCATGTGTTAGAACATGGCATGATTTTGTTCTATTAGATATATACTGAATCCCAAAACTTACTGACTGCCTCAGTTTGAAATTGTAGGCATAGGCAATTGTAGGTATTAGAGATTACTATAGAAGTCTAAAGTACCTTATTAAGGCACAACTTAAAGGTACAAGAGGATAATTACGTTGTCACCCAATTGTGGAATTTGTTAAAAAAAAAAAAAAAAGGTTAAAGGGGTATTCCAGGATTTTTATTTATTTGACTATGCAACTGGGTCTGTAATGTTAGTGTAGTTCATAATATAGTGTTTGTACCTCTGTTTGATGGTGATCTCGCAATTTTTCTGTGATTTTTGGCCCAATTTTTTTCGACAGCATAGACATTTACTGTCCTCAGCTTTTCTCAGCTTCCAGTACAACCCAAGACATTACATCACTAGTCAGGTGTTCAGAGGGAGCCTATCTTTGCTTCAATAGATGGATCGACGGCTTGGTGGGAGATACAATTATAGCCATAAATGTTGGCACCCCTGAAAGAAAATGAAGTATTTCTCACAGAAAAGGATTGCAGTAACACATGTTTTGCTATACACATGTGTATTCCCTTTGTGTGTATTGTAACTAAACCAAAAAAAAACCATGGGAGGAAATAAAGAAAATTGGACATAATGTCACACCAAACTCCAAAAATGGGCTGGACAAAATTGTTGTATTGGCACCCTTAAAGGGAGACTGTGACCAAATCCCCCCCCCCCCCCCCCCCCCACTAACCAAAGGTACTAGCTTTGACAGCGGCGATCTAAAGGGTTAATAGCTGGCCGCGGTGATCGCCGCATGTCGGCTATTAACGCCGGCCCCCAGCTACAGGAATCAGCTGGGGCCGGCCGGTATGACTCGGGCTCGAGTCAGGAGCCCGCGACATACCCGGTTAAGGGCCATTGGACGTGTATACATGTCCATGGTCCTTAAGAGTTTAAGATCTCTCCACAGTTGTTCAATGGGATTTAGCTCTAGACTCATTTCTGGCCACTTCAGAACTCTCCAGCGCTTTGTTGCCATCCATTTCAGGGTGCTTTTTGACGTATGTTTGGGGTCATTGTCCTGCTGGAAGACCCAAGATCTCGGACGCAAACCCAGCTTTCTGACACTGGGCTGTACAGTGTGACCCAAAATCCGTTGGTAATCCTCAGATTTCATGATGCCTTGCACACATTCAAGGCACCCAGTGCAAGAGGCAGCAAAACATCCCCAAAACATCATTTAACCTCCACCATATTTCACTGTAGGTACTGTGTTCTTTTCTTTGTAGGCCTCATTCCGTTTTCGGTAAACAGTAGAATGATGTGCTTTACCAAAAAGCTCTGTCTTGGTCTCATCTGTCCACAAGGCTTTTTTCCAGAGGGATTTTGGCTTACTCAAGTTCATTTTGGCAAAACGCAGTCTTGCTTTTGAATATCTTTGGAACTTGTTTGGGGCTGCTTATCCACCATCCGGACTGTCCTGCGTTGACACCTTTCTTCAATTTTTCTATTCCGTCCATGCCCAGAGAGATTAGCTATAGTGCCATGGGTTGCAAACTTCTTGATAATGTTGCGCATTGTGGACAAAGGCAAATCTAAATCTCTAGAGATTGACTTGTAACCTTGAGATTGTTGATATTTTTCCACAATTTTGGTTCTCAAGTCCTCAGACAGTTCTCTTCTCCTCTTTTTGTTGTCCATGCTTAGTGTGGCTGTCACGATTCGGCTGGCTGGAGGTGGATCCTCTGTGCGTGGATTGGCGTGGACCGTGTTGGTGGACCGGTTCAAAGTTGCTACTGGTATTCACCAGAGCCCGCCGCAAAGCGGGATGGTCTTGCAGCGGCGGTAGCAACCAGGTCGTATCCACCAGCAACGGCTCAACCTCTCTGACTGCTGAAGATAGGCGCGGTACAAGGGAGTAGACAAGAGCAAGGTCGGACGTAGCAGAAGGTCAGGGCAGGCAGCAAGGATCGTAGTCAGGGGCAACGGCAGGAGGTCTGGAACACAGGCTAGGAACACACAAGGAAACGCTTTCACTGGCACAATGGCAACAAGATCCGGCGAGGGAGTGCAGGGGAAGTGAGGTATAAGTAGGGAGTGCACAGGTGAACACACTGATTAAGCCTGCTGCGCCAATCAGTGGCGCAGTGGCCCTTTAAATTGCAGAGACCCGGCTCGCGCGCACCCTAAGGAGCGGGGACAAGACAGACGGGGAACGAGTCAGGTACGGGAGCCGGGATGCGCATCGCGAGCGGGCGCCTCCCGCATCGCGAATCGCATCCCGGCTGAGAGGGATATTGCAGCGCACCCGGTCAGCAGGTCTGACCGGGGCGCTGCAAATGCGAGGAGGCTGCGAGCGCTCCGGGGAGGAGCGGGGACCCGGAGCGCTCGGCGTAACAGTGGCAGACACACAATGCAAAGACTAAGTAAACGTCTCTCCTTTTTATCTGCTTTCAGGTGTGATTTTTATATTGCCCACACCTGTTACTTGGCCCAGGCGAGTTTAAAGGAGCATCACATGCTTGAAACAATCTTGAAATCCACAATTTTGAAAGGGTGCCAATAATTTTGTCCAACCCATTTTGGGAATTTGGTGTGACATTATGTCCAATATGCTTTTTTCCTCCCTTTTTTTGATTTAGTTCCAATACACACAAAGTGAATAAACATGTGTATAGCAAACATGTGTTACTGCAAACCTTTTCTGTGAGAAATACTTCATTTTCTTGAAAAATTTCAGGGGTGCCAACATTCCAACATTTACGGCCATGACTGTAGATCATTATGCAGTAAATTGTAGGTTTGAAACAGCTGGAGGCACCCTGTTTAGAAAACACTGGTCTATTGCATTGACGGGAGCACAGGTGTGTTTCAATGGGTTGGGTGGCTGATGTGTGGGAGAAAGAAATATGACCTCACACTTACAAAAAAGGAATTATGGGACATGTGGTTCAAAGGGGGGAACTCCAACAGGAAATAGCCAATTCATAAAAAGATAGCCATCGCTGTTGTTTAATTCAGATCCTTCCTATGTATGTCCATTACTGTCTGGCAGGTAAGTACTAAAATCACCTTATGGTGGGTAACCCCTTTAAAGGAGTTATCCACCATAAGGTTCTTTTCGTAGTACGTACCTGCCACAACTGGGTATCTGCTGTTGAATTTTGTTCTCTAACCTACACTGTAATGGCTGTGGTAGGTGGATCCACAAGAAGGCAAGGTCAGGTCACAAAGCGGAAGGACAGAACACAGCCAGGGCAAAACACTGGAACAGTTTTTCTAGGGGCTCAGGGCACCCAAACATCCGGCAAGAGGTAGAGGGAGGAGCAAAAATTTATAAGGGAGTATCAGGTGCAATTACTAATTAAGGGCGCACTGGCCCTTTAAAGGAGGCTGGGGCACGCGCGCCAGAGAACAGAGGCAGCGGGGAAGTCAGCAGGAGCAGAAGGAAAGTGACAGCCTGAGATTTGCATGTCCCGCAATGCGAATCCCAGGCCCACTGGAGGAAAAAGGAGTAGAGTGCTCACGGCCGGAGCACTCAGCGCAACATACACATCCCATAGTTCCATAGTTTGTAAGTATGAGGTCCCTTTCCTCCCTCCCACACATCAGCCACCCCACGCATTGAAACACACCTGTGATCCCTTCAATGCAATACATCAGTGTTTTCTAAGGGTGCCTACAGTTGTTACAAAATGATCTCTCTCCCACCCAGCGGTCGCTCCACCCATTGAAGCAGGACAGACTCCCTCTGATCACCTGATGCTGTTAAAAATAAACATTTGGTCGATAATCACATAAGAATTTTGTGACTACCGTCACACACAGGTACAGACACTATATCATGAACTACACTAACTTTACAGCCCCTGTAGCATAGTCAAGTAAAAAAATATTCTGGAATACCCCTTTAGGGTCTATTCACACGTACAGTATTCTGCTCAGATTTTAAGTGCAGATTTGATGCGCTGGATTTCAAGCTGTGTTCAGTCAATCAGTTTACATTGAAATCTGCAGCAGAAAATCCTGCGCATCAAATCTGCGCAGAATACTGTACGTGTGAATTGGCCCTTAGGGTACACAGATTTGATGCACAGGATTTTGTGCTGCAGATTTCACTGTAAACTAAATGACTGAGCACAGCTTCTAATCTGCAGTTACAAATCCTGCGCATTAAATCTGCGCATGATCTTGTGTGGTATGGCGGGGTGTGAGGTGCAGGGCAGATGTAATTACCCCAGGGGCAGATAGCGTTAACCCCTTGTGTTCGTGATGCCAAAAGTTGTGGTATGGTGGGGTGTGAGCTGCAGGACAACAGTAGCTTCAGTCTTCAAGGGTAGACAGTTGTTACAATCTATGCAGTACAGCTAGGGCCCAAGGAGGTGACCAGTGACTAGGAGACCTCGCAGGTTTGTTGGGAGTTGTAGTTGGACTGGAGAATTTAGTGCAGGCCACGCTGGGTAGACAGATGACTTGACTTGACTGACTTGTGACTGACAGGACTGTGACTTTATCTTACTTGCACTTGACTTGTGGCTTCAGGACTTGACTTGAGGCCTCCACTACTCTGGACACACACTCTAGGCACAACTTGACTAGGCCTCTGCAGGAAGCAAGAGAGCGAAGCTAACCCCTACCCAGGGCTTATATGGGAGAGACTAGCAGAGAGTCCATAGGTCACTCTGGGGGTCAGCTGGTCGCTGGTACCTCCTGGGTAACAATAACATGGTACATTTTATTAAAGCTATAACACATCTTTTAATACCTAACATATATACGAATGGGGAAACAACTACAGGGGGCCCTGGGGACACTGAGGGACTCTGCCTGACAGGGCAGAAAAGGTACAGGGAAACACCATCCCGTACTAAGCCACCACACCTGTATGTGTGATCGTACCCTTAATGTCAATAATTGCTGTGATACATTTATTATGATATCTTTGCAATTATAAGTCTGTTTATAAGATAGTCTTTTGCCACAATTCATTGCATATACCTTGGGCAGAAGACTCTGAGCAATACCACTCTTTAAGCATACGTTAGCGTAAGTTGTATACATTAATACTAATAGTACAAACAACCTGTGTATTAAAGCACAGTCTGCTGTCCTTACTAGCTATACAGTAAAAAAAAAGAAAAAAGAATGCTGGTGTTTACTGGCCATAGAGAGGCCAAAAGAAAGCTTTTTTTGACCTGTGTGTGAAAGGAGCCCTACAAATATGTTTGACGTATTTGCCAGAAGCTTTTCCCTGAGTATTCATTGCACATAGGAATCAAATGTAGTCTGCTGCACAAAGGCTTAAATGTATTTCTGTTCCCTTTCCATTCTTGAATGGGTGCCATGTGTTTCATTTATATAATTAGATTTTGTCATTGTGCAGTAAAATTAGCATTGCTAACAGAGAAGACGTTATCACAAGTGGCTGTGCTAGTTGCTTAGAGGTTTGTGTTGCTAGAGATTTCAGTCATGAAATGCCTTTTGGAGTTGTCATAAATGTCAGCATATAGCATTTTTTCAATACACAACTTGGAGAGCCTCCACTAACAACTATAAGGTCCTAGTGTGTGCATTACTGGACTGAATGCAGGGATTGTAGAGGCCATATGAAACGACTTGTTTCCCAAGTGATGGTATTTTATTACTGAAATCTACTGGACTTGACATTGCATAACATAAATGTGAGGGAAATTTGTGAGTGGAGGTTTTTTAAGGTACAGTAATTAAAATGAGCATTTTATAGTGTGGTGTCCCGGTACCGCATCCTATACGGTACCTGTATATAGGTCCCTATAGCCAGAGTCCCTAGGACGTCGGGGTCCTTCTTATTTAGTCCGCCCCTTGTCACCTCTCATCTAGATATTAGTTATCTTACAGTTTACTCAGGATTTATATAAATATAATTGTACCAATGTATATAAGTGGCTAATTACCTGTACGGAGCGTAGCAGGACCTGCGGGTCACGTGATCAGGTAAACTCTATGGTTTTTGCTTAAGGACCTTTGGAGGTCCCTATGACGTATTGCGCCCACAATTCCTTGTAACAGTGAGTGACAGATATTCGGACCAATTAAAACGGCCTCGCCCCTGCCCATATAATGGAGTGGCGGCCATAGCTCGCCCTCTTGTTCCCGAGCTTTCATGAGAGAAGGATCTGCGCTGCTGTTATCAGTGAGTTTAGGCCTGAGCCTTGCGGCAGCGGCTGATCATTACCAAACCGTGTGTATATCAATCCCTAAGCACTCTGCAAGATCACCGGACCTTATCTATCCCCTAAATCCGGACGGATCTTCGCAATTAACCCTAAATCTAGAGACTTATAAAACAAGTCAAGGTCCGCAACAACTGCCAGTCACTGTATTGATGAGACTGTTACTGTTCATTGGATGTATCACAAGCCTTTAAGTAAAGTTTATCCAAGTTCAAGTTCAACTATCTTGTGGACCTTCAGTCATTATTCATATGCACCTATCGTTTCTGGGAAGGGCGGCGATAGGATGGAGACTTACCTCAGCATACTAGCCCTCAGCCTGGCGTCACGAACTATAGGGTTAACCTTAACCCCTGATATACTGAAGCAATACCCTGACTGCATTACCCCTACCCCAGAGGCCTACCACAATAGTATTTATATTTATCACTTATTGATCACTGATTACATAAGTAATAGTAGTTATGTGCATATACATACATAGACTGATATAAGCAATTCATCATTTTTGTTTAAGAGAAAATAGCATTGTAAAGAGACATTTAGAGACTAATTTACAATACAAAGTATTCTAGTCATTGGTATGTAAACAGATGTGTTTAGTGTGAAAATGTAGTGACTTTTTGTTCAGATGTATTGCTGCAAAAGCTTTTATAATAACAAAAGAGCTGTACCGATAGAGCTGTACTTCATGACTTATGCAATTCATTTGGTTAGTAAATGACACTTGAAGAAAAATAATGCTGTAATATAGCATCTGTTACGCCGAGCGCTCCGGGTCCCCGTTCCTCCCCGGAGCGCTAGCCTCATCCTCGTTGCTGCAGCGCCCCGGTCAGATCTCCTGACCGGGTGCACTGCGGTACCGCCTCCAGCCGGGATGCGATTCGCGATGCGGGTGGCGCCCGCTCGCGATGCGCACCCCGGTCCCCGTACCTACTCGCTCTCCGTCGGTCCTGTCCCGGCGCGCGCGGCCCCGCTCCCTAGGGCGCGCGCGCGCCGGGTCTCTGCGATTTAAAGGGCCAGTGCACCTATGATGGTGCCTGGCCCAATCTTCCAATTAGCTTAATTAGTTTCCACCTGTGCACTTCCCTATATCACCTCACTTCCCCTGCACTCCCTTGCCGGATCTTGTTGCACTTGTGCCTAGTGAAAGCGTTCCCTTGTTTGTTCCTAGCCCGTGTTCCTGACCTCCTTCCGTTGCCCCTGACTACGATCCTTGCCGCCTGCCCCCGACCTTCTGCTACGTCCGACCTTGCTTCTGCCTACTCCCTTGTACCTCGCCTATCTTCAGCAGTCAGAGAGGTGAGCCGTTGCTAGTGGATACGACCTGGTCACTACCGCCGCAGCAAGACCATCCCGCTTTGCGGCGGGCTCTGGTGAAAACCAGTAGTGACTTAGAACCGGTCCACTAGCACGGTCCTCGCCATCCCTCTCTGGCACAGAGGATCCACCTCCTGCCAGCCGGCATCGTTACAGTAGATCCGGCCATGGATTCCGCTGAAGTTCCTCTGCCAGTTGTCGCCGACCTCACCACGGTGATTGCCCAGCAAGCCCAACAGATTGCCCAGCAAGCCCAACGGATTGCCCAGCGAAATCACCAGCTGGCATACTTGACCACCGTGACACTGCAACTTCAGTCACAGATACAGCAGCTGCTGCCACAGACACAGCAGCTACAACAACCATCTCCTCCGCCGGCTCCTGCAACTCCTCCGCAGCAACCGGCCGCTCCTAACCCCTGCTTGTCCCTGCCGGACAAATTTGATGAGGACTCTGGACTCTGCCGTGGTCTCCTTTCTGGAAAGGCCTTGTCTGGGGCCACACCACTCTGGGACCGCAATGATCCTGCCACAGCCACAGTCCAGTCCTTCTTCGCTGAGGTCCGTGGTGTCTTCGAGGAGCCTGCCCGAGCTTCTTCTGCCGAGACTGCCCTGCTGAACCTGGCCCAGGGTGTTTCTTCCGTTGGCGAATACGCCATTCAGTTCCGTGCTCTTGCTTCCGAGTTGTCCTGGAATAGTGAGGCTCTCTGCGCGACCTTTAAAAAAGGCCTATCCAGCAACATTAAAGATGTTCTGGCCGCACGAGAAACTCCTGCTAACCTACATGAACTCATTCATCTTGCCACTCGCATTGACATGCGTTTTTCCGGATGGCGTCTGGAGCTCCACCTGGATATGGACTTTGTTCGCACAAGGCGTTTTTTCTCCCCGGCTCCTCTCTCCTCTGGTCCTCTGCAAACCGTTCCTGTGCCTCCCGCCGTGGAGGCTATGCAAGTTGACCGGTCTCGCTTGACACCTCAAGAGAGGTCACTACGCCGCATGGAGAATCTTTGCCTGTACTATGCCAGTACCGAACACTTCCTGAAGGATTGTCCTATCCGTCCTCCCCGCCTGGAAAGACGTACGCTGACTCCGCACAAAGGTGACACAGTTCTTGATGTCAACTCTGCTTCTCCACGCCTTACTGTGCCTGTGCGGATATCTGCCTCTGCCTTCTCCTTCTCTACTATGGCCTTCTTGGATTCCGGATCTGCAGGAAATTTTTTTTTGGCCTCTCTTATCAACAGGTTCAACGTCCCTGTGACCAGTCTCGCCAGACCCCTCTACAGCAATTGTGTTAACAATGAAAGTTTGGACTGTGCCGTGCGTTACCGCACGGAACCCCTCCTAATGTGCATCGGACCTCTTCACGAAAGAGTTGAGTTTTTGTTCCTCAGGTTCTTTGGACCCAAGAAGAGGGGGAGACCCAAGGGGGGGGGTACTGTTACGCCGAGCGCTCCGGGTCCCCGTTCCTCCCCGGAGCGCTCGCCTCATCCTCGTTGCTGCAGCGCCCCGGTCAGATCTCCTGACCGGGTGCACTGCGGTACCGCCTCCAGCCGGGATGCGATTCGCGATGCGGGTGGCGCCCGCTCGCGATGCGCACCCCGGTCCCCGTACCTACTCGCTCTCCGTCGGTCCTGTCCCGGCGCGCGCGGCCCCGCTCCCTAGGGCGCGCGCGCGCCGGGTCTCTGCGATTTAAAGGGCCAGTGCACCTATGATGGTGCCTGGCCCAATCTTCCAATTAGCTTAATTAGTTTCCACCTGTGCACTTCCCTATATCACCTCACTTCCCCTGCACTCCCTTGCCGGATCTTGTTGCACTTGTGCCTAGTGAAAGCGTTCCCTTGTTTGTTCCTAGCCCGTGTTCCTGACCTCCTTCCGTTGCCCCTGACTACGATCCTTGCCGCCTGCCCCCGACCTTCTGCTACGTCCGACCTTGCTTCTGCCTACTCCCTTGTACCTCGCCTATCTTCAGCAGTCAGAGAGGTGAGCCGTTGCTAGTGGATACGACCTGGTCACTACCGCCGCAGCAAGACCATCCCGCTTTGCGGCGGGCTCTGGTGAAAACCAGTAGTGACTTAGAACCGGTCCACTAGCACGGTCCTCGCCATCCCTCTCTGGCACAGAGGATCCACCTCCTGCCAGCCGGCATCGTGACAGCATCCAGGTAATACCACCATAGAGTGCCTTGATAAAAACACTATACAGTGACTTGATTGTTATAAAGTAACTCAATAATACCATTATACAATAATTAAATAAAATATGCATACATTGACTCAATAATCCTGCCATTCAGTGACTCAATAATACCACTATATACAACTGCTCAAACAATAAATAAATAAAGGGAATACTAAGATAACACATCCTGGATCTGAATGAATGAAATAATCATATGAAATGCTTTTGTCTTTACATAGTTGAATGGGGCTAACAACAAAATCACATAAAAATTATCAATGGAAATCAAATTTATCAACCCATGGATGTCTGGATATGGAGTCACACTCAAAATTAAAGTGGAAAACCACACTACAGGCTGATCCAACAAGTCAAAATGAGGATCAGTAGTGTGTTTGTGGCCTCCAAGTGCTCGTATGACCTCCCTGTAATGCCTGGGAATGCTCCTGATGAGGTGGCAGTCTCCTGAGAGATGTCCTCCCAGACCTGGACTAAAGCATCCGCCAACTCCTGGACATTCTGTGGTGCAACGTGGCGTTGGTGGAGGGAGCAAGACATGATGTCCCAGATGTTCTCAATCGGATTCAGGTGTGGGGAACGGGCGAGCAAGTCCATAGCATCAATGCCCTCCTCTTGCGGGAACTGCTGACACACTCCAGCCACATGAGGTCTAGCATTGTCTTGCATTAGGAGGAACCCAGTGCAAACTGCACCAGCATATGGTCTCACAAGGGGTCTGAGGATCTCATCTTGGTACCTAATGGCAGTCAGGCTACCTCTGGCAAGCACATGGACAGGCCCCCCAAACCGGTCATGCTGGAGGATGTTGCAGGCAGCAGAACATTCTCCGTGGCATCTGCAGGCTCTATCTCGTCTGTCACATGTGCTCAGTTTGAACCTGCTTTCATCAATGAAGAGCCCAGGTCACCAGTGGCGAATTTTGCCAATCTTGGTGTTCTCTGGCATATGCCAAACGTTCTGCATGGTGTTGGGCTGTAAGCACAATCCCCACGTGTGGATGTTGGGGCCTCATAGCACCCTCATGGAGTCTGTTTCTGACCATTTGAGTGGACACATGCACATTTGTGGCTTGCTGGAGGTAATTTTGCACGGCTTTGGCAGCGCTCCTCCTGCTCCTCCTTGTACAAAGGCAGAGGTAGCGGTCCTGCTGCTGGGTTGTTGCCCTCCTATGGCCTTCTTCACGTCTCCTGATGTACTGGCCTGTCTCCTGGTAGCGCCTCCATGCTCTGGACACTACGCTGACAGACACAGCAAACCTTCTTGCCATAGCTTGCATTGCTGTGCCATCCTGGATGAGTTGCCCTACCTGAGCCACTTGTGTGAGTTGTAGACTCCATCTCATGCTACCACTAGAGTGAAAGCATCGCAAGCATTCAAAGTGGCCAAAACATCAGCCAGAAAGCATAGGAACTGAGAAGTGGTCTGTCACCACCTGCAGAACCACTCCTTTATTAGGGGTGTGTCTTGCTATTTGCCTATAATTTCCACCTGTTGTCTGTACCATTTGCACAACAGCTTGTGAAATCGATTGTCATTCATTGTTGTTTTCTGAGTGGACAGTGTGATTTCACAGGAGAGTTACATTGTGTTGTTTAAGTGTTCCCTTTATTTTTTTGAGCAGTGTACTTACTTAAATCGGTTGTTCGGTAAAAATGTTTATTTAACTAAAGTGGCTCATAAAAGTGCCTAATAAAAGCTTTAACTCATCTTCCTTGCTCACTTGTAGCCTCCCATATAAGGGTTGCCCATCTGCTGGTGGTGACACTGCTTTTACCTGAGCTGCAGCTCATAGTGTCTGCAGCTGAGGTAACTGGCAGTGCCATTCTGCCAATCATTGGCTGAAGTGGGACACCACTGTGGCCAGTGATTGGCTGAGCAGTGCTGTGACATCCCGTCTGCAGCTGCAGTCTGCTCTGTCAAAATGACGTTCAGTGAAGACTGGCTTCACATGTGCGCCCTTATTCCAGAGGCTACAAGGGACCAAGAAAGGTGAGTTAAAGCTTTTTTTTTTTTTTTATTAGGCAATTTGTGCACATTGGTTTAATACATTTGTTTACTGGACAACCACTTTAATTATGCCACTAAATAATATTAATTTTTAAATGAAATTAAGCTACAAAAATATTAACATAAGTGGAATCACCGTGTGTAAATGTCTGACATAATAAAATATAATTAAAGGGGTACTCCGTTGGAAAGCTTTCCTTATAAATTAACTGGTGCCAGAAAGTTAAACAGATTTGTAAATTACTTCTATTAAAGAATCTTAATCCTTTCAGTACTTTTTAGCAGCTGTTTGCTACAGAGGAAAATCTTTATTTTTTTATTTCTTTTTTGTGTTGTCCACAGTGCTCTTTGCTGACACCTGATGCCCGTATCGGGAACTGTCCAGAGCAGGAGAAAATCCCCATAGCAAACCTATGCTACTCTGGACAGTTCCTGGCACGGACAGAGGTGTCAGCAGAGAGTACTGTGGACAACACAAAAAAAGTTAAGAATTTGCTCTGTAGCATACAGCGGCTAAAAGGTACTAAAAGCATTAAGATTTTTTTAATAGAAGTAATTTACAAATCTGTTTAACTTTCTGGCACCAGTTCATTTAAAAAAAAAAAAAAAGTTTTCCACCGGAGTACCCTTTTAATATAATTAAATGCATAGTATATGTAATTTATCCTGCACGGTGAACACCGTAAATGAAAAAATATTTATATATATAACATTCCACAGAAGATGAAATAAAAAGTGATCAAAAGGTTACTTCTGCCTCCAATGAAAAGTATAGCTCACAACACAAAAAAAGTCCTCACACAGCTCTATAACTGAGACCCCATGAGATGTGTTTTAAATCACTTTATTTCATACTCACATGGTTATTATCAAGTTTTAAATAAAAACTTAAAGCGTACCCGTCAGATCCAACAAAGTTTTTTTTAAATGTATCACTCAGTACCTAATCCTGACCATGTACATCTGATTTTGATGTGTCTAGCACCTTTATTTATTTTTTTATTACACTTGTAATTTAGCTCACTAGTCTGAATTCCTCTCAAAGGGAGGGGGCGTGGCCTCACTGTGCAGGTCTCCGTCCCCTCCCTCAGTATGCTGTCTGCTCATATCTCACCTAGCATTAGCAAAACTACAACTCCCAGCTTGTCCTCACTGACAGTAGCGGGACACAAGCTGACAGTGGGAGGATTTTTCCTCCAGCTGTGAGACCTGCGCTGGAAGTGTGTCCATGACATAGGTGATGATGCATGGACACAGCAGGACTAGTATGTCTCCAACCAGGCAGGGGGGGGGGGGGGCAGTTGTTTGATTCTCTTTTTCAGTATGAAATACTGAAAATGTTCTAATGAAAGCTATTGTTAAACCTATTGGTTTAGCATGCTTTACAACAGATCTAAAGTTTTTGTATCTGACAGTGCCCATTTAAATTTTAATCATGACACATGACATTGGAAGGATTCATTAACCCCTAGGAGTTATCTGTTGTAATCCCACTCAGCTCTGAATCAAAACTTTTGGACAGGGGCACATTAAAGTAGGCCAAAGTAAGATGTTAAAAAAGTACAGTGACCCCCCCGACCTACGATGGCCCCGACATACGATAATTTCAACATACGATGGCCTCTCAGAGGCCATCGCATGTTGAAGGCAGCATCAACATACAATGCTTTTGTATGTAGGGGCAATCACATAAATGGCTATGCAGCAGCGCAGACTGCTTCAGCTGCCGCCAGATAGCCGTTTAAGGTGCCCTGTGTGGTCCGGTGACGATCACTTACATGTCCCTGGCGCTCCGGACTGTCCTCTTCGGGATCCCCTGCATCGCTGTCGCTCTCCATCGCCGTCCCATCATCCAATAGGCGCTTGAGTTATACAAGCTATTTATTCCAATATTCAGGACAATGCATTTCCAAAGGGGTTAATCCTTTTTCCGGCAGGTTTGTCAGCATTGGACCTGACAAAGAAAGAATTAACTACTTTAAAATGTGTTGTCATCAACATTGAAATAAATAGATTTTTTTAATTATTTTATTATGTGAACTGTGTCCTTTCACTATCTGCGAACCGGTGTTCGTCAGCAGCTCTTTGAGGTTCTCCTGTACCTTCTTGCACTGACCGCATCTCTGGATACTAGATACCGTTCTGGGTTGCAGACAACCGCTGTTAATTACAAACTCTCCGCCACATCATTGTGCAAAGCAAGAACGCCTTGCTTTGCAAAATAATGGTGACTAGGTACATGCAACTTGGGCTGGTCACACCCCATTAGTTGTCTAAAGGCCGTGGAGTCAACCAGATGGTATTGGATGGCTTACCAGGTCCAAGTACGAATTGAGGCGCACTACAAAATGGTATTGGGAGAATATTGTTGTCTGGAGGACATGGATTCCCTAATGGATCACTGACTGGATTGGGGAGGATGAGGGCATGACACTGAGGAAATTAGGAAAATCCAAAAAATGTTCTGCCTGTGGAAGAGGCCAGGCTGTTAGACAGTTGGGAGGGATCTGGAGGACCATCAGTAGCAGAAACAGCATTTTACTCTCGTTGTGGGGCGTCTTGAGTGTCCCACGCGTCCTTGTGGTGAGGCTCCCTATTCCTACGGAGAGATGTAGTTCCTACACTCGGACCCTGGCCAAACTTAATTTCTGCTTCAAGAGACAACATATTGCCACGGTCTCTGCATCAGGTAAGGTATTAAAGAAGTTCCACACATCAGAATAATATCAGACAGAGACTGCACCACTTGACTGTGCCCCTCCTCTGGATGTTTTTTTAATAGAACATGAACATGCAGCAGCATCGCAGTAACCTAAGCTCATCAGACAAGCAGCTACTAAAGTTACTTTCACATGTTTTCTTCCCCTACCTTGGCTATGCTCTTCTTTGCTGACACTGCTGCTACCCTCCTGCTCTTAACACGTCAGCTCATGCCCAGGTGGTTCCCACGTCCTATCCAACACCACATCATCGTCAACATCAAACTCCTCATCGTCCAAGCCTATCCTCTCTGCCTGGACTTCTTGGGCTCCTTACTCCCCCTCAGCATAGCCTCCTTGATGCCTTACAGTATCCTCACCATGCCTACCACCACCAGTCCCGCCTGTTCTGGACTCGACCACTGATTCTACCTGATTCTATACATGTTATTTTTTTTATCCTTTTTGGGTGAATTTTCACCAACCTATTTGTCAAATCTAAGTACAGGGACGGGATTCCCATACCAACACCATTACGTCATATTATTGTACTGACCAGTTGGGGTATTGTGTCCCAGGGACTCATAGTCTGCAAGCCTGAAGTGCCTGCAGGCTACAAACGAAAGGTGGATGCAGAGGCACTTGCAGGGGTGGTGCACCCTCTGCCTTTTATATAATAAAATGTATGCTGGACTGAAGTATTATTTTAGTGCCAGCATAGGAAAGGATTTAACATAGCTTCCCTTATTCCATATTTATACATTACTTCCCATGCATATCTATCAATGAAACAGGATGTTGTTGTGTTGTTCAATGCTTTTGATAATGTCTTTAAAGAAGTTTGTAAACTAAGTATTGTGGATAATAAATGCCCTCTCTCTGAGAAACCTGTCTGAGCACATATCTACATGATAAACTGCTCATGGCCTTGAGTCATTTGACAGTCTACCTTTCCTCTGTTGCCTAGAAAAAATATGATCCTAATTGTAGTTGCGTTACCTGAAACCTCGGCCTGGACCCTTTCCAGGTGCTGTGAACAGGAAATGCACCTTGCTGTGGTTATGTCGCTTATTTGACACTCAGCAAAAGGTCATATTTAGATCAGTGATTGTAATCTTTAACCATAAAAGCCATGTTTATTTGAAAGTAAAGTAAAATCTTTAGTTCTGCCTGCTGAGGAATTCTGGTGTTTCCCTAATGTTCTGCATTGCTTTGAAGAATCTATAAAAATAAAAAAATTAAAAGCACTTCCAAATAAAAAATGTTATATCTAATCTCAGTAATTTGGGGGAGATATATCATTCCCTGCACCAATGTAGAGTGGCTTAATTGCGCAAGTCCAATCTTTCCTCAAAAAATGATGTGCAAACTTCCACTTTGCACAAAAAAATTCATAAGAACAAAGCTTGCGCAAAACATTGATGCAGTTTTGCCACTTTGCGCTGCAGCAGGTAATAATAAAGTCCACAACACATTTTTGATCTGTACACGTCCTGGTGCACTGACTACAGAAGTGCTCACATGACTACTGTCTTTCTTCCCTATCTAAAGACAGGCTCATGGAAAGTCTATAATTCACTAACATTCAAACAGCCTGTGAGTTTACGAATAAGCCAACATGATTATATATAATTTTGCATACTATTTTGCGATACATTCCTATTAGCATTATTTTAATTAGTAGTATTGAAGATTATATCTAGGTAAGGCTTGGCCCATATCGCATTTAGTGCCTCAGACGCATGGATACATCAGTGAAAGCTTAAAATAGGCTGCCGATGTATCCGTGCTTGGATCAGCAAAGGTCCAGTTGAAACCAATGAACAAAACAGTCACCTAGAAGGATATTTATCAAGCTCCGTAGTAGTTTTTTTTTTTTTTGCTTAAAAAAGTTCTGAAATATACTCATGTAGTAAAAAAAAATTTTTTTCATTTGCAAAAAGTTGCATCTCCATTTAAAAGTTGCATATGTGGAAGACGCATCTGCTGTGAGCTCCGTGCTGCCCGTGCCTATTTAGCCCTCTTTAGCGCCGGATATCGGCTCCACAAGAGCTACAGACCCACCGGATTTCTTCCTAGCATGTCCCGGTCCCAAAAGTGGGGCTCAGCTCAGGCAATGCAGGTTCTCACGCAATCTATCCCAGAGTTATTCCGGGTGGGGACCAGATCTAAAATGGTGATGTCCTGCTCCACCACGCCTGCAGGCCTATCTGATGGTGAGGACGTGCAGGATCTTTCCCTTGCGGCAATGTTCCGCAATATCAAATCTCTCTTTCAAACAGCTCTGGCTAAAGCCGTCTTGGACTTTACCTCACAGGTACAAGAACTTGCCCAGCGTGTCTCTGATACAGAGGCCAAAATAGAGGAGCTGGCTGATGCGGCAGAAGAAGATAGACACAATATAGATGTCCATGCCACACAGCTAAGTACTCTGGAGCTTAAATTGGAGGACTTGGAAAATCGGACTCGCAGGGACACTGAATCTGACATTTACCTCATTAAAACAGTCTCTGCTACATTCTTTGAACTTGCTCCACAGCTTGAACCGGAGCTGCTGCGATTTCATCGCATTCACCGTGCCTTAGCAGTACCCCGGAATCCTGAGCTTCCACGAAATGTTATCTTGAAATTGCATTACCCGGAGGTTCCGCTCATATACTGTACTGTTTCGCAGGACTGGGGCCCAGCATCACTTGATATATACACTGTTTGCTGAACATCATTTGGCTGATGTCTGGAGGGAATATAACTGTATCTCTCGTGGATATTCTTATTCTTATTCAATGCATCATCATTATACGAGAATTCATTGGGTCTTGACCAATACGCTGGCATTGCCACATTTATTGTATGCTCGCCATGTCCCAGTGTCTTGGTCAGACCACGACTTCGTTTTAACCGCATTTGATTTTGGTCCACGTGCTATCTTGACTTTTAAATGGTGCCTTAATGAATCGCTATTGACCATGCCTAGAGTTAAAACGCAACTGGAAGGAGACCTAATAACTTATTTTGCATCTGATAGCTACCCTGCAACGGACCCACAATGGACGTACATCCGTGGTCGTTTGATCTCCCTAGCTACACTTATAAAAGGGGATAGAACAGCGGTACAATGAGCCCTGGAAGCTAAATTAGCTAGACTTACTTTTGCCCATCTACAGTCACTTTAACTCTATTTCTTTAAATCTTCAAGCAACGCCAGGGCCCTGCTGGATGCACTTCTCTCTACACAGGGGGAAAAGGCTCTCCGATGGACAGGAGCAACTTATTATAAGGTCGCCAATAAGGGTGCATGCACACCACGTTTTTGCTATACAGTTACCGTATATGGTTTTAAGTTAAAAACCGTGCGGGACCGTATAGAAAACTGTATGCATTGACTTAACATTGTAAACCGTATGTCAAACTCATCATCTGGTTTAGTCCATTTTTTTTACCCGTACCCAAAACCGTAGTCTACCACGTTTTTTGGTCCGGGTGAAAAACCGTATTAAACCGTATACGTTTTTTATTTAATATGGGAGCCAACGGGAACCGTACAGAACCGTATGTACGTACGATTCTATCCGGTTTTCACCATACAGTTTTTGACTTTGCACAGTTTTTTTCTTGGAATTTCAATCAAACAAGTGAAACTTTATTCAAAATGAAGTGAAAAGTTAAAAACGTATACGTTTTTTTCTTAAAAAACTGATGCAACCGTACATAATTTTTCAAACCATATACGTTTTTTAACCATATACAGGTTGAAATTTGCACACACGTTTTGATACAGTTTAGTCAGGTTAGAAAAATCAGTTTTTCATCAAAAACCTGATACGGGAACTGTATGAAAATTTGCAAAAACTTGGTGTGCATGCACCCTTAGCCAGACCGTCTTTTGGCTTCCATGCTTAAAAAAACTACTTAATTTAACAGGGTGCACTGCATCCAGCTGCGTCCTGGCCTTCGTACATCCCATCCTGACTGTATATATGATGCCTTTCATACTTTTTATTCCACCCTCTATACCCCTCCCTCCAACTCCCCTAAGTACAGCGAGAGTATCTTACGCGATTTTCTTTCAACAGTCTCTTTGCTACCTCTCTCCTCTTTAGATAGAAAGAGATAGTTATTCAATGCTCCAATAACTTTCAGCTGCAATTGACTGCTTAAAATAAGGCAAGTCTCCGGGACCGGACAGCTTTTCTGCCCCATACTATAAAAAATTATCTTCTCTTCTTCTCCCTCATCTCCCTCACCTGACCTCCTTCTTTATCTTTTGACTTCCTTGATGTACTTATCACTATCCTTCCTAAACCCCTTAAAGACCTACTCCTGCCTGCTAACTATCATCCTATTTCACTTCTCAATACTGATCCTAAACTTTTGATTTTGATTTTAGCAACTCATCTTAACTGGTTCCTCCCAGCGTTGGTGCACTCTGACCAAGTCTGGTTCGTCCCGGGTCGCCAGGCCCCTAATAATGTTCGCACTATTCTGAATCTTTGGTCCAATACTACCTCAAGGCCTATGTTAGCCTTAGCCCTAGATATAGAAAAGGCCTTTGATAGTGTCACATGGCCTTACTTATTTGCTGTTCTTTCTAAATTTGGAATTTCTGGCCCATTTGTCCATATGTTGCATCTTTTGTACTCAAACCCAACTGCTTACTTGAAACTTCCAGCAACTAACCCAAAGCCTATTTCTATTCGGCACGGTATGAGGCAGGGTTGTCCCTTGTCTCCTCCCCTGTTTGCATTGGTGATGGATCCTTTAGCGGCTTTGATTCGTTTTCACCCGGACATTAGTGAAGTGTCGGTGGGATCTCTTACTCACGCTGACTAAGTCATTGGTATCTCTCCCTAACCTGTTTCAACTTTTATCGACCTTCGGTGAGCAGTCAGGACTTCGTGTCAATATAGCCAAATTGGAGGTTTTATATTGCAATGTCCCTACCTCTATGCAACACCTTAGTGCATAAAATTTTGGTTTCAAAGATTCTAGCAGGGGCTTCCCCTATTTGGGAGTTAAACTTACTCATACCTTACCTCTCCTTTACCAAGCTAACTACCCACCTCTATACTGGTCCATTAAGTCGAATTTTCATGAGTGGGATTTGCCACATATCTCCTGGCTAGGCAGGGTGAATGTGATTAAGATGGTGATTTTACCTCGTCTGTTGTATCTTTTTCGCACACTGCCTATCCATTTTCGCATTCTCCAACATGACGTTTTTACATGCATTTGGTTGGGGAAACGCCCTAGAATAAGTAGAACTCTGATGCATTATCATAGAAGTGTGGGTGGTCTCTCTGTTCCCCATTGTATCCAATACTATTATGTAGCTAGAATAGCGCCACTGGCTTTCGTTCAAGTTCCCAAGAATCCACCACACTGGGTAAACCTGGAATCATCTCTCTTATCTCCCTATTCCTATTCTGCTTTACTTTGGTCTTCTTTCTCATCACTGCTGCCTTCTTTTGCATGGATTGTACTACATGCTCTCTCCCTGTGGCATTATGTCCACTTTAAACTTTCTCTCCAATTGCCCATTTCTCTTCTGCTACCCTTGCCAGCCCCCTTTTTGTTCCTGGACTTCAACCTTTTGTATTTCATTGATGGGTGGAGGCTAAACTGACCCGTTTATCGAAAACAGTTGACATCCCTGGATTTACTAATTACTAGATTCGCTATCCCATTGTGTGAGCGCTATAAAGCTCTCCAGATTGTGTCTTTCTTCTCATCCCTAGGGCCTTGAGGTTAGTCCGACTCCTTTTAAAGCTTATTCGCTTTACACCCCAGAACTCCCAGGTCTCATTTCCTCCCTATATGCACAAATTAAAGGGGGTTTCCAGTAAAAAAAAACGTATTTTTTATATATCAACTGGCTCCAGAAAGTTAAACAAATTTGTAAATTACTTCTATTAAAAAATCTTAATATTTTCAGTACTTATGAGCTGCTGAAGTTAAGTTGTTCTTTTCTGTCTAAGTGTTCTCTGATGACACCTGTCTCGGGAACTGTCCAGAGTAGAAGCAAATCCCCATAGCAAACCTGTTCTACTCTGTGCAGTTCTCGAGACAAGCAGAGATGTCAGCAGAGAGCACTGTTGTCAGACAGAAATGAACAATCCAACTTCAACAGCTGATAATTATTGGAAGGATTAAGATCTTTTAATAGAAATAATTTAATAATCTGCTTAACTATCTGAAACCAGTTGATATATAAAAAAAAAAGTTTTTTCCTTGAATATCCCGTTAACTCCCCCTCTCCCAAAGATAGGAAACTTAAATTCATGGTTGACTGGGAGACTGACCTCCATTATGAAATCTCTCTTCCAAAATGGCATGCCTGTTGGGATTCTGTTAGTAGGGGTAGCTTGTGAGTGTCATTGGCAGAAACGTCTCTTAAAGTGTTGCATAGAACATATATGGTTCCTGCAAGATTGCATACTATTTTTCCATTAGTTTCGCCTCTTTGCTTTAGAGAATGTGGTTCTTGGGGTACGATGTATAATGTGTGGTGGAGTTGCCTAGTGGTGGTATCTTTATGGCCATAATTATTGACAGTACTGACTGATATCTTATCGTGCTTGGTTCCTACTACTCCTGTGTTCTGCCTTCTGGGTCATAGACCCATTCGGCTAGAATGCCATATTGCATATTTTGACTGGTGCAACACATCTTACTAGCTACTCACATTTATATTGCCTCCAAATGGAAGCAGACTACCCTTACCCTCCCCTCAGTCCTTGCCTGAATTAATACTATCATGCTTAACCTCTTAAGGACCCATGACGTATGCATACGTCATGGGTCCCGGTCCTGCGATATAACGCGGGGTCACACGGTGACCCCGCATCATATCGCGGTGGGCCCGGCGTCATAGTGAAGCCGGGACCCGCCTCTAATAGCGCGCGGCACTGATCGCTGTGCCGCGCGCTATTAACCCTTTAGCCGCGCGCTCAAAGCTGAGCCGCGCGGCTAAAAACGAAAGTAAAAGTGCCCGGCTAGCTCAGGGAGCTGTTCGGGATCGCCGCGGTATAATCGCGTCATCCCGAACAGCTGTAGCACAGGAGGAAGGTCTCTTACCTTCTCCTGTGCTGTCCGATCGCCGAATGAATGCTTCAAGCCTGAGATCCAGGCTTGAGCATTCAATCGCCGAAAACACTGATTGATCCATTCCTATGGAGATGGATCAATCAGTGTAAAAGATCAGTAAATGCAATGTTATAGCCCCTTATGGGAGCTATAATGTTGCATAAGAAAAGTGTAAAAAAATCATTAACCCTTTCAATTATCCCTTCCCCTAATAAAAGTTTAAATCACCCGGCATTTCCAAAAATAAAAAAAACATTATGTAAATAAAAATAAACATATGTGGTATCGCCGCGTGCGGAAATGTCCGATTTATAAAAATATACAGCTTTTTAAACCGCTCGTTCAATGGCGTACGCGCAAAAAAATTCCAAAGTCCAAAATAGCGCATTTTTGATCACTTTTTATACCACAAAAAAAGTGAATAAAAAGTGATCAAAAAGTCTGATCAGAACAAAAATGGTACCGCTAAAAACTTCAGATGACGGCGCAAAAAATTAGTCCTCAAAGCGCCCTGAACACAGAAAAATAAAAAAGTTATAGGGGTCAAAAATGACCATGTTAAACGTATAAATTTTCCTGCATGTATTCATGATTTTTTTTCGGAAGTGATACAAATTCAAACCTATACAAGTAGGGTATCATTTTAACCGTATAGACCTACAGAATAAAGATAAGGTATCATTTTTGACAAAAAATGTACTGCGTAAAAATAGAAGCCCCCAAAACTTACAAAATAGTGTTTTTTCATCAATTTTGTCGCACATTGATTTTTTTTCCCGTTTCACCGTAGATTTTTGGGTAAAATGACTAATGTCATTACAAAGTAGAATTAGTGACGCAAAAATTAAGCCATTATATATAATTTTAGGTGAACATTTTTAAGAGTTATGATTTTTTAAAGTTAAGGAGGAAAAATTGAAAATGAAAAAACGGAAAAAGCCCGGGTCCTTAAGGGGTTAAAGGGGTACTCCGGGGGTTAATTTTTTTGACTATATGGCATCTTCTTTTTAAGTTTAGTTTTTTTGCAATATACATGTGTTATATGTTTTGGCAGCATGTGTGTTTTGCTTACCTGTTTGTTGGGCAGGAAGTTCTGTAGTTCAGACTGTTTTCTTTTACTGTTGTCCACAGCGGCCATGTTCTGAGTCTGCTGTGAACAAGATGTCATAGCTTTTTTTTTTCTCTGTCTGCATGAGAAATAAACCACGCCCCCTCAGCTCCCCCCTCCTGAGGTCTTCATGAGAAGCCATAGTACACAGCTCCTCACCTCCCCTCCCCCTGTTCTGTATTCTAAGGATGCAGGTTTGCACAGGAGAAGGACCACAGAGAAGATAAGAGTGTTATCTGAAGGGGAGGATGACAAGGTGCATGGGCTGGGGATGTATAGACTGCAGGGGAATAAATCTCAGACTGGGAATGATTTCTATATGTGAAGGGGGAGGGGGGGGGGGACTCCTGAATGACACATGCTTTGAGTTGTAGTCCCAGCTGTTGCAAAACTACAACTCCCAGCATGACAGACTTTGGGCATGCTGGGAGTTGTAGATTTGCAACAGCTGGAGGCACCCTGCTTGGGAAACACTGGTGTATGTCCTACAGAGGTACAGAGGTGTGGTGAACTACAACCCCCAGGAGACTACAGTGGCAGCATGCTGGTGTTATACCACAGACTGAAGACTCCTGAATGACACATGCTGGGAGTTGTAGTCCCTTTTGTGTGTGTATGACAGTGTATCCCAACCAGGGCTGATTTATATTAGTGTGCTGTGTATAAGGGGGCCGACCCGGGAAAATAGTAGGATGGGTAAAGCCAGAACAAAAAAAAAAAAAGGAGCCTCCCCAAATCAGCAAGGCATGTGGCATGCTGGCATTTGTAGTTTTCAGCACAGCAAGAAACAGGAAATAGAAGCAAACATAGGAAAACAAAGTGGGGGATAAAAAGACAACAAAGAACGAAAATAGAGTAGCTTAAACAACAAGAATAAAAATAAAACAAAACAAATAGGGTAAGTCAAAAATGGTAAAAAAAACACGTTGACCACCGGAGTACCCCTTTAATGAAAAACTATCCGCTATCCGAGAAGACTTGGTAGAGAGGTTTCTATAATCTGGGATCCATGGATTTCTTCCTCTTACTGCCCCCCCTATGTCTCATTGTTTATCCCTTTATTAGTGTAGGAGAGAGTGTCACCATTATACTGTATGTATGCTTCTTTAATATTATTGTTAGCACCTTATATCTGATCATCATATCATGAGATGACATTGTACTTCATACTTCCTCTTGTTGACGATTGCAGACTGACTGACACAATTTGTTGTTTCTTTGTTGCCCTGAGGGGCTTTTGTAACCATTTTTATTATGATGTTTTATTGCATTGTCCTGCTATCTTTTTCATTCTAAATAAAGCTTCTTGGTTTGATTGTTAAAAGTCACATATGTATTCCAGGTCCAACCTGGCTTAAAGAAAGTACATACGTCTGCAGAAAAGGACATTAACACCCACTTTAACAACTGTTCTTGTTCTGCATCATGAAACTAAAATGCTACATTAATGTTAATGTTAGTTATAGAAAAAATTTATTATATAACTAATAACTCTTAATTTTAAGGTTGAAAATGCACACTGCACACCTTGTTAATTTTAGGGCATGTACATGCTGGCGTACCCACAAAATTTTAAAATTAATGGTGTGTTAAAATAGTAGAATAAGCAACAAAATAATTGTGTAAGAATTTTTACAGACTACATAAATAACCCATATGTGGCACTAAAATTTTTCCTACAAAAAAAAAAAAAAAGAAACATCCATACTAATACAGCTTCATGCACATTTTGGAGTGGGTAACGTACTGAGCCGTTTTTTGTTTTTTTGTGGCCTCACTATTGTAATTGTGCCTGTTGGTGCTGCGCAGTCTTCCTTCCTGACATAAACTCCGGCCTCAGCAAAGCGACATGAGACTCTGCCCACCAACGTCACAAAATGCGGGCTCAAAATTAAATAAAAAAGCCTCCAGAGTACGGATATTCATGTTGCTGCATAGTATGTTTTTAATATTTTTTTTATTTCTGAGGAGGGTGGATGGGAAGGTTACGGGATAGTTGGAGTACAGCTATTTAGTGGCAGGCAGGCCAGTCAGGGTGTTACCCGATACGGTACTCCCCCTTCCCTTTCACTCTCTAGCAACACTACTGGTAATAAAGGGTAGATAAAGAACTTCAGCTATTAACATAAGAGGAAACTTTTCTGCTTTAAAAAAAACATTTTTGTAAGCGGGTTTCCCAGGTTTTGTTTATGTGTGATTTATTTATCAAGGTCGTGCGACTATTTGATAAATAGGTCGCATGAAAGCAAAAGAAAGTAAAAAAAATAATTGTCATATAAAATGCCATACTTTTGAAAAGAATGATAAATCTCCTTCCTAGTTACTACGTTCATGCCGGATGAAGTACACCTGTACGAAACAAACCGGTTAGTCGCTTCTGAGCCTCCTGTAACATCCACCTGTCCACCTGCTTCCTCGTTGAGCCTCCATTGTTTCAGTCACTTGGCATTGAGTTGCTGGATCTGTTTTCTTGTTTACCGTATATCTATTTCTTTATTCCTTGGATCCCGGCACCACTACTGGACTATTATTTATTATATTGGTTGGACTGCATTGTTTATTACCTCTGATACGTGGATTTTAGTTTTGGTTATTTACATTTTTTCCACCCCTACATTAGCACACGTATTTTTGTTATGTGCCTCCCTTTATCTTTTTCTCATTTACTTGATGGACTTTTTTCAAATGTGTTCAAGTTTTGGCTCTGACTGAAAAATACGACAGAAAACTCAGATACGCTCACAAAAGGACTTGCCGAATACGTTTAGGTCAGTGGTATTAATGGGGCATGTGTTGATTCGAGGATACATCGGCAGCCGATTTTGAGCTTCTATCAACGTATCTGTGCCTCGGAGGTACTAATCATACTGTGAATACTCCCTAAGAATGAGACTAGCTTCAGTTTTAACATTTATATGATACAAAATACCTATAAAACATCTATGCTGCAGCATTCATTAGCATCTATAACAAACCAGTCTGTAGTACTGTGTGTGCAGTAGCCCCAGTATCTTGTTATTATCACAGAAGGCATGCAGGTTTTTATAGTCAGAGGGTGTAAAGAAGGCAGTAATGGAAAAAAAAAGGTGGTTACCAAGGAAATAAGAAAGCTATAAATTCCTAAGGCTGCAGAGTGGTGTGGTCTATGTAGCTGCTTAAAGAGACAAAATATGATAATTATAGTACTTTGTATGGCAGCGCAAACTGCACAAAATGCTCAAAATACTGTCACGCAAGTATATCTTTTTTATTTTTTGTTTGTTATTGCAATACAACTATATTTCTCTAGAGATATTAAGTTGCACTTCAGTTTCTGTATTTAATGTTAAAGCTCCATTCCCAGTTTTGACCAAAAAAAGGTATTCAGCCATCCAAATATGTTTCATCCATCCGAATTGTTAGGAGAAAGCATAGCCAAAGGGATAGCAAGCTGATAGATCATAAAAAGCTGATTGCTCAAGGTCAGACCGCTGGGATCCCCAGCGATCCCAAGTACAGTGGCAAAAAGTCTATTCAGCCTCTATGGAGCCCTGCCTGAACTTGAAAATGTGTGGTAGCCCCTTGAGAATGAATGGAGCAGTGGTTGTGCATGATGCACTTCATTCTTTCCAAGGACAATTCGTCCCTCTTCTCGGGATCGGTGGGAGTCCCAGCTGTCCGACCCCCAGGAATCAACTTGTTATCCCCTATCCTATGAATAGGGGACAACAAGGTGACATAGGAATACCCCTTTTAAAGAAGAGAAAGATATTATTTTAACTTTAGAATTGTACAGAATATAGTTTGCTACCATTAGAATAATGCCATTTCCTTTTTTTGAAAAATATTTACTTACTAACTTAAAATAACATTATATCATAACAATATATGTTGCTACATTGTTCTTTTTATTTGTTTTTATTTTAATTAAAAAAAAATTCTGTTTTCCTTATTATTATTTTTTTCTTTCTTTTCTTCTTTCCTCAGGTTATATGTGCATTTAATTATTGACTTTTATAAATAATGAAACATATTCTCAGTTGTCCTATTCTTATTTATGTATTTTACAGCTACAATTTAATAACATTTACTGCATCTGTTCAACTTATTCAACTTATCTGTTTGGTATTTTACAGTTTATTGTAATATATATATATATATATATATATATATATATATATATATATATTATATTATTTTTCTTTTATTACACCTATTCCAACTGAGAAAACTACATTATATTTTTATGATAATTAATATGTTAATGTTTATTTCAATTGTAATAAACTCTATACTGATAAAAGAAAATGAATAAAGACATTTATACTGGATAGAAGACATGAAACAGTATGTTCTATATGCAGCCACTAATTGAAATTGATCAATAATCAACAGCCAAACGTTTATTTCCAGAAAAAATGTCAATTACAGTCGGCCAAAATGTAAATAGTATCACTACTGCAATGGTACATTTTATGATCACAACTTTTAATTCTTATAATGTCAACTGTTTAATGTTTCTAAATATAATATCAAAACACCTTACAGTGAAATATTGCAAATTTTCCCATATATGTTTGACAATGTTAAACTTTTTTCATATAGGTGGTTTTCTCACATTCATGTTTGTATCTGTTTCCTTTGTGCAGCATGGGCGCACCCCCTTACATCTTGCATCCAATAAAGGACATCTCAATGTGGTACAGATCCTGTTAAAAGCTGGATGCGAGTTGGACATTCAGGATGATGTAAGTAAAAACTTTGATACCAATGTTAACTCCAAATTTAAAGGGTTACTCTGCTGAAAACATCTTATCCCCTGCTGGGGCACTCCTGTCAATCGCGGGGGTCCCGCTGCTGCAGCATTCCAGTCATTCGGTGCATGGAGCGAACTCCGCTCCATGCCCGGTGACTGGTGAATACGGCAAATGAAAATGGTGGTGTTTAAATATTCAGTGATTTGTTTGTGTCCTTCCATGCCAAACTATAAGTTTATCCCTGTCTATTAATAGCATCCACTTTCCACTCGCAAATGCCGGCATTGCCGGACGTGGTGGCGGAGTTGAAAGCCTTTCTGGAGATGGACAGATTGGATACGGAGAGGCATAGAGAACGGAATGCTAAAAAATTCTTTGCCAAGTGGAGCACTTTTATGGTAGCACATTTGGATAGATCGCAAATTGAGGCATTTGTCACGCCATTCCGCCACACGGAGTGGTATTGTAGGGCCTCACTCAGTGGTACTCTGGGCCCACTGCACCTTCCGGATGGTGTGGGTTAAGGAATATGGGTGGACAGTCGAGCTCAGGGTGACTTTATATGCTTTTGCACCTTCTCCTCAACTGGTCTCATCGGCATCTATTTCCTTTTTCTCTTCTTCTCTTTCTTTCTCCCCACTTTTCCTTTTATGCCATGTCCTTTCCTTGATGCTTCCCATTCCATGTGTCTTGACCCTTTGTTGTAGTCTAGTGTTCTTGTTTGTCCAGGAATGCTTGTAACTGTTTTGGTGTGAGTGGACGGAAGGAGTACTTTGGCCTGATATGCAATATACAGAAAATCAAACATTAGTATACAGCCTATCTCTTGTGGCATTCAGGGTACTGCGCTACCCGCCAATGCATTTTCGCATACCATTACTTTCTCGCATTGCTAGTTTCTCATTGCTTGTAAAATGTGAAAAACTCAATAAACAAAGTTTACAAAAAAAAAATAGCATCCACTTAATAATGAGGGACATTCCAATGATGGAAAATGATGGCGTTTCATTTCTTACTGACCTTGGCCCCTCTGTCATCATGATTGGTCCAGAGGCTGGCTGAAGATTGTGTAGAAAACTCTTATACTGCCAAAACAGCTATGACCTGTAAAGTAATGGGCTCTGAAGAATGAAGGTGTCCTTTAGTATCTGGAACCAAGATCTGATCAACAGATCTTTTAGGTCCTGTAAGTTTCAGGCGAGACCTTTATGAGTTTGAATCACTCTGCCTCCTTTGGTTTGCCTTCTTCTTACAGTTCATTTCGATGCCATCACTTTCTCAGATTAGTAAAAAATAGTGCAGCTAGCTGTCCGTATGGTATAAAAAAAAATAAGTCTAACAAGCCCACTGTTGGTGCTTTCAATGGTGGAAAGGGGACAGCCGATAGCATAGCTATACAGACCCCCTTACTACTAATGTTGATTCTAGGCAAGACCTGAATCACTCTGCTCAATAATAGAAAGAATTGTGTGGCCAAAAAGTTAATTTACACAGTCTTAAAACCCTTCATGCACTGATCACTTTGTTAAGTGCACAGAGGAAACATGAATTACAGTCAGAATGTTGGAATCTCGAGAGATAAGTAGCCAATGGTTTGCACTGCTTTCCACAATGGACCCTTAAATGAACACCTTCACTGCTCTCGACCAACAGGAATACTGAAATCATGGAGGCTACATTACATGTATTATTCAACATTACACTATTGAAAATTGTTAATTTTGTTGGATAAAGGGAAATGTGTTATGAAAAAACCTACCCCACTTACCATCTCTCCCATTCACAGGAGGTGGGGTAAATTGAACCAATTAAGGGAGGTTGGAAGGTTTACATTATACAAGTCATTGTGGGGCAACTACACCCTGCTAGAGTTCATGAAACACGAGAGGTTTGGGGGTATGGAGAGTTTATGGTGTCACTCAGGTGAAAGATTTATTTCTGGAAGGTTTCTTCAGGTCACTTGGGCGCTTTCAAGAGGAGTTTCAAATTCCTCATCAATTTTAAACTTCTCTTGAGAGAGCCCAAATGGCCAGAAGGACCTTTCCATATGCTTTTAATGCCAAACACAAGTTTCCTTTGTTGCATGTAATTGAAGATCTATATTTTGATATATTGGCTGAGACTTGGCAGTCTTCTGGTTTTATTCCTCATCCTTATCAATTTTTACCTGTAAATGGAAAAAGGATGCGGGCCCTCTGGATAGAGAGCAATTAACAATGTTAAGGGACAGGTGGCCATTTGTCTCACATATATATTCCATATAGATTACACCAGACACCAGCATTTTTGCATAATATGTCGGACAAACATATTAGGCTCCTCACCTCAGCACAATAACCACCTCTATACAAATTCTCCATGTGTATTGTCCTACACTGACTGCCACCTCTGTCACACTGACTGTTTTCTTCCCCCCCCCCCCACTCTCTCACTCACTGCCCCCTCTGCCATACTGTTTTCGCTGCCCCTTTCCCTCACACTGACTGCCCCCTCTGTCACACTGACTGCCTTCCCTTACACTGCCTGCTCCCTCTGTTATACTGACTGTTTTCCATACCTCTCTTCTTCACACGAACTGTTTCCTCTGCCCCCGGTTCTTCACCCTGATGGTTTCTCCTGCCTCCCCTTTCTCATACTGACTGTTTCCCCTGCCACTCTTCCTCACACTGACTGTTTTGCCTTTTTCCTTCCCTCACACTGACTGCCCCTTTCTGTTTTCAATCTGAGTATGGAGTCCAGAAGACAGTGCTGTGATAACCACCCTGTGATCCTTCCCTGCTCAGACTGGGATAGTGTGCACTGACATCATCAGGCACGCCCAGATACAGGCTAAATGCTTGAAGAGATGCTCCGCCTCCTCCCCATATCAGTGAGCTATAAGTGGCAGTGTAGGACATGGGGAAATGCTGCCCCTAGCACATTCTTATTTAAAAAAAAAAAAAAGTATTTACATCTTTTTTTTTTACCCTGTCAAAGTGCTTCCTGACTCCTGGGCCCGCCTTGACCCCCCCCCCCCCCCTAATTACTTTGCCTTGTGCTTCAAGTCAGCATCCCCCCCATTACTGTCCCTCAGGTTGGCATCCCAATACCCTCCAAAACACGATTACTGTGCCTTGTGCCTCAAATCAGCATTCCAATACACCCCATTACTAGGCATTAGGTCGGCACCCTAGACCACCCCATATTAATGTTTCCTGTGCCTCAGGTCAGCAAACCCCCCCCCCCCCCCCATTTCTGCATTCTTAGATCAGCATTCTTCTCGCCCAATATTGTGCCACAGGTCAGCATGCCAGCAAACTCCCCCTCTCTCCCTTCCTGAACTCGGAATGATAATCTCACCAAGCACAATGCACTCCTCACTCATGGGGCATCACTGCTGCTGCTGCGACTGTGGCATTGCTCCTTGTTGCACTGGTCCAACCTGACAGTGGCATGGCGACACACCGTGTCACAGATGGGACTAATGCCATTGGATTAGGGTATCACTCCACCTGGGGGTGTCAACTGATGCAATCCGCACCCTCCATGTTTCCACATAACAATGCCACTGTAGCTGTTGTAATCCAATATGTTATTTATGATATTTATATGTGCTGTTTGAGATATTTAGAATGAACAACACTTTGTATGTCCTTTTTGGCTTAATAAAGAGAAGGATTTATAAAAAGTCCTGATGGCCAAATATACTATGTCTGCAGATTTAGAAATGAAAAAGCAATGCCGAAGTTGGAGATGCCAAAAAGTGAGCAGAAAGGTGGAAGGTAACATATAGAGACAGTGCAGACTCTGCTCTTGGGCCTTTGTTGTCTTGCAAGCATATGAAAGCTAAGAGAATACAAGTAGATCATTGTTTTATAGAGATATTATTGTTCAGAAACGGTGGTTGCCTTGTAGTCACATATCCAACATTAACCAGAACAAGAGAATTAAAGAGGGCAGTTGTCATGCAATGCAGCATTGAAGTTGAATGGAGACAAGACGTAGAGTAAGGAAAATAAACAGAAGCATTTTGAGCATTTAAACGTATGCTCTCAAAGTTTCTTTCACTATCGGTAACATTCAGAGTGGAAATGATTTGCTTTTTACTGACATCTGGTGGCATTGTGGAGGAAACACTGGGATACATTATAGTATTTGTTTTTAAACTGATGTGTAAAGCTGGATGGAGAACTTAAACATGTGCTGACTGGAATGGATCTGCGTACCATCTAAGTCTGTGGTGCCACCTGACTTAGGGGAGAGGATAAGACATTTTGAATTTCAACTTCTCTATCCCATCCTCCTTATCTCCAATTCAAGCACATATCCGGGCATTTATGTGTATGGGGGTATTGGAAGAGAATTTTGTTGGCTGACAGCTATCCCATGTATGTCTTCTGTAGGACTACCTGTACAAACAAGAGGAGGAATTATGAACTGCCTCTTTGTGTGTGTATATATATATATATATATATATATATATATATATATATATATATATATAATCTTATAGCATAAGCTTATACAAATGTCAGAAATTTTTAGGCAGTCATATGGTTGTGCAAAAAATTGTTACAATTTGATATGGACAGCAATATGTTGATGCTTATCCCCCAAGATGCTTGTGAAAAAGTAATTGACCCAGAAATCAAATCTATCAACTAACCCCTCCGGTGGAAAACATTATTATTATTTTTTTTTTTTAAATCAACTGGTGCCAAAAAGTTAAACAGATTTATAAATGACTTCTATTAAAAAATCTTTACCCTTCCAGTACTTTTTAGCAGCTGTATGCTACAGAGGAAATTATTTTCTTTTTGAATTTCTTTTTTGTTTTGTCCACAGTGCTCTCTGCTGACACCTCTGTCCATGTAAGGAACTGTCCAGAGCAGCATAGGTTTGCATGGGGGATTTTCTCCTGCTCTGGACAGTTCCTGATACGTGCATTAGGTGTCAGCAGAGGGCACTGTGGACGAGACAAAAAAGAAATTCAAAAAGAAAAGAATTTCCTCTGTAGCATACAGCTGCTAAAAATTACTGGAAGGGTAAATATTTTTAATTGAAGTCATTTACAAATCTGTTTAACTTTCTGGCACCAGTTGATTTTAAAAAATGCACAAAGAAGAGTACGCTGTCGGCACTGCTTATTCACCCCCTGCAACAAGCTTAGGCTGCTCCGGGATCCCTATTAGGCAAACACCTTCCGTATTGCTTGCATCTATGTGGTGCTCAGTGGTCAATAGTATAGTACTAAGCGAAACACTCACTGTAAGACGAACAGAACTCCACGGCACTCGCTGGCTGATGCTTGAAAAGACCTTTATTCCAAAATGCTTGACACACAGGAGGGGGCAGAAAGTGACGGGACTACGTCCGTTTCACGGCATCTCACCGCTTCCACTGGTCCCTACGTCACTTCCCCTTCTCCATTCATTAAAAAACCTTATAATTACTACACCTGTTTGGAGTCTGGTTAACCCTAGACATTCTCTCTAACAGTGTCCATCAGATTACTGCAACCTCCTATTCACATACTGCGATTAGAAACAATGACAGATAATCAATGCTCCAATATATCAAATTGTAACAACATATGGTTCTCATATATATGTGTTTATGGTTACAAGTAACAACATTATATTATGTGCTGAATACATTAATGTCACTCCGGTCATTTAAACCTAAACGGTCCAATGCCCCTGTTCTTAAGATGATTGAGGTTTCTTTTTTCAATAGGCGGGTGTCCACATTACCTCCTTCGGCAGAGCCATCTATTCGGACTAGTCCCATGAAGGAGGTGATATTACAAGTATGTCCTTCATGGGACTAACCCGAATAGATGGCTCTGCCGAAGGAGGTAATGTGGACACCCGCCTATTGAAAAAAGAAACCTCAATCATCTTAAGAACAGGGGCATTGGACCGTCTAGGTTTAAATGACCGGAGTGACATTAATGTATTCAGCACATAATATAATGTTGTTACTTGTAACCATAAACACATATATATGAGAACCATATGTTGTTACAATTTGATATATTGGAGCATTGATTATCTGTCATTGTTTCTAATCGCAGTATGTGAATAGGAGGTTGCAGTAATCTGATGGACACTGTTAGAGAGAATGTCTAGGGCAGGGGTCCTCAAACTACGGAGCGCATTTTTTTGCCTTAGAACATCCCTGTGTTCCGAAAGATGCTTTCGGAACACAAGGATGCCTCTGTGAAGTCCCTGCGGCCCGCGTTTACTTTAAAAACGCGGGGACCGCCGGGAGCAGGCACACGCAGCGGCGTCACTGTAGTCCCATGCGTGCGCCCATGGCAACCGAGCGCGGAGCAGCGGAGAAGAAGAGAAGAAGCGAAGACGCAAGGACGCGCGCGCTGGTAGTAGGTAAGTGTTTATCAGTGGCGCGTCCCTTCGGTGTTCTGACCACCGATCCTCTGGTCCTGCTGTGGCCGGAGCAGTGGTCGGAACACTGAAATGGGGCAGTACACAGGCATACAGCCTCCAGCCATACTGTATCGCTGGAGGCTGTATGCCTGTGGGGAAACATACTGCCAACATAATTTGGGGGACTGTACTGCCAGCCTAATGTGGGGGAACTATACTGCCAACGTAATTTGGGGGACTATACTGCCAGCCTAATGTGGGGGAACATACTGCAGAGTAATTTTTGGTATAAATGACACATTGGGGGAGATTTATCAAAACCTGTTCAGATGAAAAGTTGCAGATTTGTCCATAGCAACAAATCAGATTGCTTCTTTCATGTTTGAAAAGGCCTCTGAAAAATGAAAGAAGCGATCTGACTGGTTGCTATGGGCGACTCAGCAACTTTTCCTCTGGACAGGTTTTGATAAATCTCCCTTATTATCTTTATTCTGTAGGTCCATACGGTTACAATGATATCCAAATTATATAGGTTTTATTTTGTTTTGCTTCTTTTAACCCCTTGACGACTACAAGCATATATTTGCACTCGTGGCCGGCTCCCGTTAAGTGAAGCACGTTCAGGAGCTGAGCGCGCTTCATACCCGGTAGGTGCCAGTTGCTATCAACAGCCAGGACCCGCGGCTAATTCCAGACATCGCCAATCAGGCTGATGTCCGGTATTAACCCTTTAGACGCCGGGTTCAAAGTTGATTGCGGTGTCTCAAATGGGAGAAAAGCATTGCTGGTTAGCTCAGTGGGCTGTTTGGGACCGCCGTGGTGAAATCGCGGCATCCCAAACAGCTGAGAAGACAGCGGGAGGCGTCTTACCTTGCTTCGCGCTTTCTGATCGTTGCTTTACTGCTCCATGCCTGAGATCCAGGCTATAGCATTGCAAAAAAAAAAAAAAAGGGTAAAAAAAATTGTTCATAAATGTGATTTAACCCCTTCCCTAATAAAAGTTTGAATTTCCCCCTTTTCCCATTTAAAAAAATAAAATTATACTATTATATATGGTATCACCGCTTGCGTAAGTGTCCAAACTATAAAAATATAATGCAAATTAAACCGCACGGTCAATGGCGTACACGTAAAAAATTCCAAATTCAAAACTTGTGTATTTTTGCTCACTTTGTATACCCTAACAAAATTTATAAAAAGCAATCAAAAAGTCCAATCAAAACAAAAATGGTACCAATAAAAACTTCAGATCGCAGTGCAAAAAAAGGAGCCCTCATACATCACTGTATATGGAAAAATTTAAAAGTTATAGGGGTCAGAAAATGACAATTTTACACATACTAATTTTGTATGTATTTATAAATTTTTTTAAATAAAACCTATATAAATTAGGTATCCTTGTAAGAGACTAGTATACAGAGAAAATATTACCAGATTTATAAAATTAGATTAGGCTAGTTGATAAATCTGTAACATTATTAGACTGTCTAGTCTAAGTTTAGGCCAACTATTAGTTGAATTAATCTAGGGCTGAGTGATTATTTAAATGGTTTAATTAAATAGATTATAGCCCCACCCTGTGGGTCAAGTTACTGATGGGCTGAGGAAGGCAGTAGTAAGGCTAAGTTTCCCCTTGGCTTGTTCTCTGGCAATTTTTGGAAAAATGCTGCTGCAGTTTTGGAGCCAAAGTCAGAAGTGGATCCATAAGGGAGGAGAAGTGTAAGTCCTTCCTTTATATGTTCTTTTCCTTTTGAATACACTTCTGGCTTTAGCTCAAAAACTGCCTGAAAAAAACCAAGTGGAAACTTAGCCTAAGACGGACTGCTTCTTGTATTGGAAGATGTCAGAAAGTGAGGCATAGTGCGTTGCTGTTGCTCTGCATATATTGGCAGCAGCACAAGATTTGTGTTACTGGCCACTGCACATGGCACCAGTTCTAGGAGGATGAAGTAGCAGCTACAACCAAGGGACAGCCGCAGCAACAAGATTCTGATAGAGGTAATAAATCACAGACACACCAACGGATCACACAATGGCGAACAGTACTTATAGTCCTTAAAAAAAAGCAGAAGGCTTTACTGCCCTGCTATGAGAAATGGCCAAGGGAGGGTGCAAGCTGGAGGGTTGTTTAAACCAGTCCACATGGTGAATTAAGAAGCTAAAGGGGCCTATCCAGTCACTTGACCCTTTCCAAAATACAGCAAAAAGTGCTTATTTGGTTCTCTCCATATAAACATTCAGCTCTCATGACAAATACCAGTTGTAGATCCAGATCTTCAGACGCAGAAGAGTGACCTAGGGCAGATAAGTATATTTTCTTGTTAGAAGTCCTGGACCAGAAAACATTTAACTGTTTGTTATGTCTCTTGTAGAACTTCATTAGAAAGGCTATCCAGGTATAGAAAAACATAGATTATTTCTTCCAAAAACAGCATCACACCTGTCCTCAGGTTGTGTGCGGTATTTTGTCAGGGGAACAGTAACCCATATCCTGTAGATCTATGCAGATATTCATTATCTATAGCTATACCAGTGTCCTCCTCATAGTAGTTTCTACAGTATCATTTGTATCATTTGATGCAATAGCAGAAAAAACATCTGAATGGTAAGTAAAAACAGAACTAAAATATAAACCCAGAAGTTGAGTTGACATAAACTGGACTCAAGCCAAGTAGAGTTAGGCTATATTTCCATGCAACATGTTTAATGCAGACATTTGTTTCCCATACATCTATGTATCTATCTAAAAAATATGTGCACATGCTGCAGAAACAGTCTTGTTTTATGTGTGAGATACATTTCTTTCACAGAAATCCAAATGAACCACATGTGAACATACTCTTATATGTGCTAGAAGTCGTCATACAGAGTCTTTTGCTGATATAATCAAATTATAAAGTTTGTTTATTATCTTTTTTATTGTTTTATTCTGTCGTTTCTGTCATGAATATTGAAACGTTATTTATTTATTTATGTCATAGGGGCAGCAGACAGCTTTGCACAGGGCAGCTGTGGTGGGAAACAGTGACATTCTTGCAATACTGATACAAGAAGGCTGTGCCTTGGACAGGCAGGATAAGGTATTACCACAGAAATTAACATTATTAAAATATGTAGTGGTGTGCCATCATGGAGTTACTATGGCATCTCCAAAATGTGGTATGAATTTTATTTTCACTCTCTAAGGGTACAATTACAGTATACGTCAGCATCCCACCAAAAATGGGAGCAGCAGACCCCATTTACTTCTATGGCCAAACAGTGCCGCTCCCTTGTTCATTTGAAATAGCACATTACATCCATAAGGAGTCATTAGGTGACTCTGTTTGGCCATAGAAGTGAATGGGGTCTGCTTCTCCAGTTAACAGGATACATCAACATTCTATTTTTGGCAGGATGCTAACATATACAATTAACCGGACCAGGAACACAATGGGGGGTATTTATCAAAGGATTTATGTGTTTTTTTTTCACGTAACTTTGGCGCAATACTTTGGTGCAGTGTCTTTTTGCGCCAAAGTTTGGCGCATCTTCTCCACTGTCATTTTTACAACTTTCCCAAAATCACACGGTCCTGTGTGTGATTTCAACTCAAGTCAGTAATTGAACATTTGCACCAATTGATCTTTGGTGCAATTTTGGCGCAAATACCGTTTTTTTGGCGCAAATCCCCGCCAAGACATTTTGCACATGGAAAACACACTTACCAATGTCAGAAAATGTAAAGGCGTCAAAATACATTAAAAATAGTTTTGGGTGAAACCAGCGACGCCTCCAGGGCTGCTCAATACTATCCTGCGACATAGTTGTCTCTGAGGAACCTTTACCCTCCGTTGAGCCAGCATTGGACATGGCCACACAGGTTCAGGAAAGGTAAGCACTAAAGCAGTGGTCTCCAACCTGTGGACCTCCAGATGTTGCAAAACTACAACTCCCAGCATGCCCGGACAGCCAACGGCTGGGAATTGTAGTTTTGCAACATCTGGAGGTCCGCAGGTTGAAGACCACTACACTAAAGTAACAAAAAAACTACCCAAGATGAAAATAAAATCCATTTCACATGGTGGCTATAAACCCTACAAAAGAAAATAACTCATGTCGCTTGCTGATATACTGCAGGAGGGACTCCGAAATGGCTGCTCTACAGGGTAAAATACGCCGTCCTCTGTGGTGGTAAGTTCTGTGTAAAAGGCGCTGTGAACAGCTGATTTCAACATTTGAGACAAAATTGCTAACAACTTGCACCAAATGATAAATTTGGTGCATGTCCACGACAACCAAAGCGGAAAAAAAAGGGTAAAAAGAGACTGTCAACAGGCAAAATTGATAAATACCCCCCAATGGGATTATACACTAAACCAAAATCACAATTGACTGCCAGCTCTCTGGTGTGCAGACCCTATAAATTATGTCTATGATTACAAATGACTGAGCTATTGTGAAAATTCGGAAATGGGTGGGGACTGGGTTCTCTTCCATTGCTTTGGCTCAACTTTCCTTGCTGACAACAATAAGAAGTATGCAATAAAGGGGTTATTGGGAACTGTCCCTTTTTTGAAGCATGATGATGTCATTTGCCAGTGAGGTCGGCAGGTTTAAATTTGCCCTCAGATGAGAAATCTGAGGGGCATGCAAAGAATCTGAATATGGAGGTTCTCTGTGGAGGATGGGGCCCTGGACTGACCTGGCTGACCTTGCTTGTGCTGCTATAGGGCCAGCTGTAGCCCAGGGGTGGCTGCCTTTTCCTCAATCAGCTGGTCAAGTGGCTGTGAGGGTGACTGGTTCAGTGTTCTGGTGTTTAGCATGGCCAAGAGGCTGTTCCTTTGCTGGGCCAGAGGAGGAGGCGGGTGCAGGCTGTGTGAACTGTGACATGTTGGTAGGCCCTGTCACCATGACGCTCTACTCTGGAAGCCCAGCAAGTTGTTAGAAGAAGTTTAATATGGGTACCGGGGTGTCTGAGGGGGTGAGGGTGGCCTTTGTAGATTTCCTGGTCCTTGTTTTTCCTGTGTATATTGCAGAAAAAATATTTGTAGTTCTATTTTTTTCTATTTTTTTTATTGTTAGGCTTAGAAAAAGCTGCATGAATACTGGTGATCAGTATTGTAATCTTTAGCTTTTCAGTTCATTTATCATTAATGCTATGATTTCATCCTGAGTTCAGCAAAGAACAAATTCATTTTTAAATCAATGTGCATTCCATTAATGTAAGCAAACTTTAAACATTACTTAGGTGAACAAAACAATGTATGTAATTATAGCAATGCATGTCTGACTATATTATCTGCTGTCTTGTATTCCGCAGGATGGTAATACTGCCCTACATGAAGCAGCTTGGCATGGATTCAGTCAATCTGTCAAGCTGCTTGTTAAAGCTGGAGCTAATGTTCTTGCCAAAAACAAGGTGAGAATGTTATTAAACAACTAACATTTTAACTGGATTCAACTTTGTTGGGTGTAATGTCACTTTTTCATAATCTACACCAAGGTATTACAGTGTTGTTTACAAAAAAAAATACATTGTACATGTGATTTCTATTATTGCAACTTTATGGCAAAATCATTAAGATTTGACAACCATTTCAGAGTGTGTCAGGTTGATGTGATACCAATAGTCTATATTCCAACCTTGACATTTTAAAATAACTTATTGGTTAAAAACTAGAGGATCTTTTAGAGGGCCAAAGGTTGACTATGGGCATCAAAGGGTCTAGAAGATAATATGCCTATTTGGCAACATGCTCACAAGTCGTTACAGATGCTAAAAAGGCTTGGAATGGGATTTCATGGAACATACACTTATGAAATGTAATTTTCTGCCTTAACTGATTTCTGCGATCTTCTTCCTTAACACTACTCCCTACACTCCTTGTTTGTTTCGACAGTGGAGACGTTCCTACAGGGTTTCCAACTTACTTACATTCTCACTATATATCTATATACCTTATCCCTATTTCCAATTCACCTCCCTTAATCATTCTTTCATAAAATAAGACGCCTGTTTTCTGATTTACTCTGGAAGCAAAGTAAGCCACGAGTTGTATTATAAGGCTACACACTTAAAATGCTGGATGGAACTGGTTACGGGAAGAGGACTTTTGCAATGTTCAGATGTAGAAATCAAGCAATTGGGAGACAATAACTTGAGTCTCCTTTGGCTCTCTCGAAAAAAGGAGGTGGCTGCCTTCAAAACCCTCTATTAAAAGGAACCTTGTTAGTTAAGGGGGAACTCCCATGGAAACAAGTAGAAAACAAAAGTTTTCAAATCAACTGATGCCTCAAAGTTAAACAGATATGTAAATTACTTCTATTAAACTTCTACTTCAGTACTTATTAGTTGCTGTATAAAACAGCAGAATTTGTGAATTTCTTTTCTGTCTGACAACAGTGCTCTCTCCTGACACCTCTGTCCGTGTCAGGAACTGTCCAGATTAGAAGCAAATCCCCATAGAAATCCTCTCCTGCTCTGGACAGTTTCTGACACGGACAGAGGTGTCAGGAGAGAGCACTGTGGTCAGACAGAATATTCAAGCGGTAACCCCTATTGCGCCAGCCTCTCTGATTCCGCAAGCACTGAACACACCAGTAGATAAGGCTAATCCTCTTTGGTCCTCATTAACTTCAACCACACTTGCTGATTCCTTTACAAATAATAAACCCCCTGACACAGAGGTACCCCAGTCTCTAGTGCGCTCCCATCCCTCTTCTGTGATTCATGCTTATTCTGCAAGACGATTGTGTCTGATGTTTCTAACAGAATAATTCCATGGTTCTAGGATTAAACAAAAACTGTCCACGTTTTATAACCGTTTAGTACATGACGTGTCTGCTAATCCCCCTCTCTACCACTATTCCTGGAAACAGGAGCTAGGTATTTGTCTTAACGTTGATCTCCGTCGTCATGTGCTTCAATGCTTCCTTGGCTTTTCCCACTGCATGAAATTGCAGGAGAACAATTTTAAACTGCTCACCAGATGGTATAAAACTCCAGAAGCTCTCTTCCATTTTGGCCTATCTAACTCCAAGGTGTGATGGAGACGCAATGCTGCCGTGGGCGGTGCTGCCGTGGAAGATACTATAAATTTGGTTTGTGGAAGCTCCATCTCTCTCTCCATAGGTCTCATTGCTCTAGCACTTCCAATTTAATCACTTAAATATAGCATATTTGACATTGTTCATCATGTAACCTGTGTGTAAAATTATACGTGTAGGGTGAGCCCTAAAAATCTTGTTCTGATAGGCCCAAGGAACAGTGGTCTGAAACTGAAAGCATTCTGAGTTTATTTTCAAAAGAGTAAATCCCAGCATCAGAACTAGAGAAAGCATGTAAAGCCTGTAGCTTACTATGAAAAATATAAGCCTTCATTTTATTCCGTTTATTTATTTGTTCTCTCCATAAGGCAGGTAACACACCTCTCCATCTGGCTTGTCAAAATGGTCATTCCCAGAGCTGCCGTTTCTTACTGCTTGCAGGATCCCGGGCTGACTTAAAAAATCATGTAAGTTGGCAAGGGGGTTGATAAATATTACTATGAAGTGGATTATTCTCAAGCTTTGTCAATACGAATTTTTTTTCAAATGAACCGGTGCTAGAAAGTTAAACAGATTTGTAAATTACTTTTGAGAAGAAATCATAACCCTTCCAGTACTTATCAGCTGCTGTATGCTCCAGAGGAAGTTCTTTTCTTTTTGAACTTATTTTCTGTCTGATCACAGTGCTCTCTGCTGATACCTCTGTCCATGTCAGGAACTGTCCAGAGCAGGAAAGGTTTGCTATGGGGATTTTCTCCTACTTTGGACAGTTCCTGAAATGGACAGAGGTGTCAGCAGAGAGCACTGTGGTCAGACAGGAAAGAACGTCACAAATTTCTCTGTAGTATATCTGTAGTAGCTGAATAGAACTTCCCACCTTCCTCTGGAGCATACAGCAGCTGATAAGTACTGGAAGGTTTAGGTTTTTTTTTTTTATAGAAGTGATTTACAAATATGTTTAACTTTCTAACACCAGTTGATTAAAAAAAATATTTTCCACCAGAGTACCCCCTTACGACCACGGACGTAAATGTAAGTCCTGGTTTGGCGGTACTTCGAGCACCAGGACGTACATTTACGTCCTGTGTATGACCGCTTGCATCGAAGCGGTGCTCGCATCATACACGGCAGGTTCACGTCATACATGGCTGATAGCAGCCGGGGGGGACCCGCCAGTAATAGGCAACATCCGCCATTAACCCCTCAGATGCTGTGATCAGTACAGATCATGGCATCTGCAGCAATGCGCATGTTAAAATAGATGATCGGATTGCCCGCAGTGCTGCCGCGGCGATCCGATCATCTGTAATGGGGGACGGAGGTCCCCTCCCCTGCCTCCGTCCATCTCCCTGCATCTCCTGCTCTGGTCTGAGATCGAGCAAACCAGAGCAGAAGATCGCCGATAATACTGATCAGTGCTATGTCCTTTGCATAGAACTGAACAGTATTAGCAATCAAATGATTGCTATAGATAGTCCCCTATGAGGACATAAAAAGAGTTTTAAAAAAAGTTGAAATTTTTTTTTAAAAAAAGTGGAAAAACCCCTCCCCCAATAAAAATGAAAATAGTCTGTTTTTCCCATTTTACCCCCAAAAAGCGTAACAATTTTTTTCATAAACATATATGGTATTGCCGCATGCATAAATGTCGAACTATCAAAATATAATGTTAATGATCCCGTACGGTGAATGACGTAAATGTAAAAAATAAAAAAAGGCCAACAATGCTGCTTTCGTGTCACATTTTATTCCCAAAAAAAATTATAAAAAATTATCTAAAAGTTTTATATATGCAAATGTGGTATTCATAAAAAGTACATATGATGGCGCAAAAAAATAGCCCTGATACCTCCCTTTATACGGAAAAATAAAAAAGTTATAGGTGGTCAAAATAGGGTGATTTTAGATTACTGATTTTGTACAAAAAGTTTTAGATTTTTTTTAAGCGGTACAAAAATATAAAAGTATCTAGCCATGGGTATCATTTTAATCGTATTGACCCACAGAATAAAGAACACATGTCATTTTTACCGTAAAGTGTACAGTGTGAAAACGAAACCCTCCAAAATGTGCAAAATTAATTTAAATTTCCTCCCTAAAAAAATATTTTTTGGGTTCACCGTACATTTTATGGTAAAATGGTACAATTGGTCATGCAAAAAAACAAGCCCTTATATGGGTCTATAGATGGAAATATAAAAGAGTTATGGATTTTAGAAGGCGAGGAGGAAAAAACGAAAACGCAAAAATTAAATTGGCCTGGTCCTAAAGGTGAAAATGGGCTTGGTTCTTAAGGGGTTAAACCCATTTACCACTGTAGCTGGTAGTGCTGGAGACGCTGATGCCTACTGTGCCTGGATCCGTCCCGCCGTTCAGCTGAAATCTTTGATTTTCTGTACTGTTTCTGGCACTCTAACGTCACCGGCCGCAGCGCCACCCAGCTCATCAATATTCCTCCCCTAACTCCGCCTCTCCCTCTACTCCCCACTCTGTTATGAATATTGATGAGCTGGGTGGTGCTGTGGCCAACGGCGCTGACGTAACCAGTAACCCCTAACTGAGCCAGTCAGCACTTAATTAGCATATACAGAAAAACAAAGATTTTGGCCGAACGGCGGGCCGTATCCGGGCACGTTAGTGCAGGGGACGCTAATCAGTTTGATGCTTATCAGCCAGTACTGCTGGTTAGTGCAGGGGGAGCAAGCTGACAGTTTTCCTTTAACAGTTAAACAATGTTGCTAGTTGGTTATTCATGGACTAAACTAGTTATGTCCATAATTCTCTCTCTCTGGATAAGGTATGGCTGGGGAGATATATTAGCACAGTGCAGACAAGGTTAGATATCTGCTTTGTTGTTCTGTGTGGTATTGTGCACTACATATTTGGGGGGACAGCTTTCCTGAACATGTTGTGATCTGCAGGGAGGAGACACCTGTTTACATGTTGCAGCGCGATACAATCACCTGTCTGTCATCAGGATACTACTCAGCGCATTCTGTTCTGTCAATGAGAAAAACCAGGTCAGTATATTTACTGTACAAATGAGATCCCAGTGTCACATATTTTTCATGTTATTTCGTTTTGTTTTTGACAAAGATTGCAGTTAGTGTTTTTTATTTTATTTTTAAAGAAAGTACTGTTTTTAATGGATTGTATTTTGACACTCTTTCCATTTTTTTTTTTTTTATATAAAGCATAACATGACTCCTGGTCAGTGCCCAGACCACAGGAGCTTCAAGCAGCCTGGTCAACATTTCTAGGTTCTTGAAGCTGGTAGCTGACCAGATTTGTAAATCAATCCTATATTATATGAAGAACTTCTTGTAAACTAATTTGGTTTCATTTGTGCCCCGTGCAGGCAGGTGATACCCCGCTCCACGTTGCTGCTGCTCTCAATCACAGGAAGGTTATTAAAGTGCTTCTAGAAGCAGGAGCGGATGCGTCCCTTCTTAATAATGTAAGCATCTCACGCCTGCTACTTACACTACATATGCATGAGGATAAGGGTATTTTCACATAGAAATAAAATACTGTCATATTTCATTTACGGCATTATTTGAAAAACTGACAATTGTTTGTCATTTATGAATAAAAATGCGTCTTTAAATAAAATATGGATGTATTTTCTGTGTGTGAACATGTCCTACATGTGGTTATTATGTGTATTTTGCTGTAATCTTGGGTAAATTATTATATATACAAGAGAGGTTATTGTTTCATCCTTTATAAGATAGTTACTGGGTTGGATAAAACTAAAGGGGTTATCCAGGAAAAACTTTTTTATATCAACTGGCTCCAGAAAGTTAAACAGATTTGTAAATTACTTCTATTAAAAAATCGTAATCCTTTCAGTACTTATGAGCTTCTGAAGTTAAGGTTTTTCTTTTCTGTCTAAGTGCTCTCTGATGGCACGTGTCTCGGGAACCGCCCAGTTTAGAAGCAAATCCCCATAGCAAACCTCTTCTAAACGGGGCGGTTCCCGAGACACGTGTCATCAGAGAGCGCTGAGACAGAAAAGAACAACCTTTACTTCAGAAGCTCATAAGTACTGAAAGGATTAATATTTTTTTAATAGAAGTAATTTACAAATCTGTTTAACTTTCTGGAGCCAGTTGATATATATAAAAAAAAGTTTTTTCCTGGAATACCCCTTTAAGAGTTTTGATGTACTACCAGTACCCTAACACTTTTAGGCCCAGACTATAAACTAACACGAGGTGCTGAAGACAGAATTTTCAGTGAGTGGCCTGTAACATTTGATAAACCTACCAGTTGCTCTTTTAATAAAGAACCAATATAGAACTATTTTTGTGCATTCTTTTATTATATTTTGTATATTTTGTACTTTGTAAGTATATTTCAAATAATATTTATTGTATCATATGTGCACTGAAACCATAAATCAAATTATCAGTATTTATCAAGTTAGTATGTAAAATATTCTAGTCAATGTGTACCTTAATAGATATTATTTCTCACTTCTGATCTGTTACTGTTATACATTTTGTTTACTATTTCACCAAGGCCCGTATGCTTGTTTCTTTAATACAGAAATAATATTTTGTTATCAATTTACAAGAAATACATATAATAACGATTTATCAAAGCACTAACAATTTTATATTAGTTTAGCAGTATCCATGGTGAATTGAGGCCTTATTAATCTTGTATCTTACTGGTGTATAGTATGCAAAGAATTAAGGCCTTACTGCAGAATCAGATGACTGCGTTAAAGGTTGAAAGCTATGAGTCATGGTTGCTGGATATGTGCCTGTTGCACTTGTTTTGCGAAGAAAAGAGTATGTTACTTTGTTATGTTATATGTTACTTATCAGTAATTTATCACCTTATTATGCGATGCATGCTTCTGGTAAATGACAGATTATTTCTATGGATTCTTATTTTAGGCAGGCCAAATTGCTTTGGACACAGCACGCCACCACAATAATTCAGATGTGGCTCTTCTGCTCACTAAAGCCCCACAGGTACAGTTTTCAAATACACAAAAGTGTTCAGTGTTGGACTGTATATTTTTTTTTATTAAATGATAGTTTATTTTATATAAAACAAATTACGGTACTAATAGGCTTCTATTAAAAAAAAATTATTCTATGTTTTTTTTTGTGTTTAAACTTTTGGCCACTAGGGCTCTCCCTAGGAGTCCCTTTTTTTGTGATTTCGGACTCACTCCGGCCTGGCGGCTGAGTCCGAAATCTGATACTCAGCGCAGCTCCCGCCTGTCAAGCAGACAGGCGGGAGCGAGCGCTGTGCGCGCATCCCTGCCAGGTGCGCTCCTGACTCTGCTGGCTAGCAGCATCTCAGGCTCCTCCCGCTGACAAGGAGAGCCGGTGTGAGGTGGATTTTTCAAACCCATGCAAAAGTCGGACCGCAGTCCGACTTTTGCATGGATTTGAAAAATCCACCTCACGCTGTCCCTGCCCTGCACTCCGCCTGTATGCGCGCTCCCGAGAGGGAGCGCAGCATACAGGAAGAAGGGCGGAAGCGGCCTGAAAAGGCTTCAGATGACGTTGCGTCTGCCGGGACCCGCCCACTTCCTCCCTGCTCAGACGCTCCTCTCTGAGCTACCGAAGATGAACATAAAAAGGTATTTTTAGGTGGTCTTTAAGTAAATAAACGCTAGGATAGATAGAGTTAGAGACAGGGACAGATGGGGAGGGGGATTAGGGAAAGTTTAGTTGTTAATAGGTACTCTTTAAAAGTAACCCTTGAAGCTATATACATCTAAATCTACTGATGCATTTCATTTGTATTTCTGTGAACTGCATCTTCTTTTGCAATACACATCCAACTTTAGAGATTACATCACATAGTACAATTATGAGAACAAGCTGGCGGGCATGCTAATATCTGCATTATGTTCTACTCTATTTCATCTTTTACAATGTAAAACAGAATATGTATTAAAGTGAAGTAGGCTATACATTACAATATTGTATGCACAGTCTACTATTAGTAGGTAGTGTACTATGTTAGTTTCTGATGCAGTGTTAATGTAATTGTTAATATAATGCTGTGGGTTTACATACAGTTCTGTAAACCCACATATGAAATCCTGTCAAATAAGAAATCCAGCTCTGCATATCTGTGTTTTATGATCATTATCTACTTTGAAGTACTGAGCTGTTTGGTTCATTTCATTAGGTACGGTGTATCATAACTTCTTAGGAGCACACATTTATGTATTAAAGGGGTTTTTAAATCAACTGGTGCAAGAAAGATAAACAGGTTTGTAAATTACTTATATTTAAAAATCTTAACCCTTCCAGTACTTATCAGCTGCTGTATACTTCAGAGGAAGTTCTTTTCTTTTTTTAATTTATTTTCTGTCTGGCCACAGTGCTCTCTGTTGACACCTCTGTCTGTCAGGAACTGTCCAGAGCAGGATAGATTTGCTATGGGGATTTGCTGCTGCACTGGACAGTTCCCAACATTAACAGAGGTGTCAGCAGAGAGCACTGTGGTCAGACAGAAAAGAAATTAAAAAAGTAAATAACTTCCTCTGTAGCATACAGTAGCTGATAAGTACTGGAAGGATTAAGATTTTAATAGAAATAATTTACAAATCTGTTTAACTTTCTGGCACCAGTTGATTAAAAAAAAAAAAAGTTTTTCACTGGAGTACTCCTTTTAAAGGATTGTAGTACTAGTGACAATAGAGTGGATATCAAATTACAAATACTAAATTTTTTAGAGGCAAAGGTAAAAAAAATGTAAAGTGAGGAGATAGCCTTTAACATGCTGACAGAAATAGCATGGGGCTTATGTAGGGAATAACCTAAGTTAGTGGGTAATAAAAGGATCTCACACCTTTTCATAGTTGTCATTTGTGCATGGCCAGCTTCATTTAAGCGTCCAGTCTATAGCAGATTAACACGTTTCCAGTTTTGTGTATTTATGATTTTCCCTTCAGTATGAAGGATTAACAGGGCCTTGCAGATTGTTTGTAAAGCTTAGAAGGATATATTTTAACAACCCTAAGGAATCGTGTTTCATTGTGGCATAGTATGTTTGTAGCAATATTTAGGTGATTACTTTGATTAACCTCTTGGGGAACGAAGGGCGTACAGGTACGCCCTTGCTCCCTGTTACTTAAGGACCAAGAGCGTACCTGTATGCCCGTGGGAATTTCGGTCACCGCTGCTGAAATCATTCAGCAGGCATCCCGTGACAATGCCTAGGGAAGTCCTGAGATCAAGTCAGAGACATCCCCGATCATCCTGAAGGATAGGAGCGAGGTGGCATGGGTGCCACCTTTTCCTATCCCCTGCAATTGGCCGTTCAGGACTGACTGGCGAATCGCAGGGCAGGGGAGGGGGTGACAGTTGAGATCCTCCGCTCTGCCCACTCCTGGACAGAGTGGTGGAAGATGGCGGCGGGTACCTTGGGCTGTGGGGACCGGTGAGTGGAGCAGGGGAGCGACGCGGGGAACGGGGAACGGCGAGTGGAGCAGAGGAGGATCGGCAGGCAAGTGGAGGCAGCCGCAGCGTCAGAGGCAGCAGTGAAGATCAAAACTACAACTCCCAGCATGACCATACAGTCCAGGCATGCTGGGAGTTGTAGTTCTGTAACATCTGGCCCTTCAGATGTTGCAGAACTACAACTCCCAGCATGCCTGGATAGTCTCAGCATGCTGGGAGTTGTAGTTTTGCAACATCTGGAAGGGCACTGTTTGGAGACCACTATACAAACAAAGATGTCAATTCAAAGCATGTTGAGACTGTCCAGGCATGCTGGGAGTTGTAGTTTGGCAACATATGGCCCTTCAGATGTTGCCGAACTACAACTCCCAGCATGCCTGGGCAGTCTGGGCATGACATTTGAGAGCGCAATATGTACATTTGAGGCCTAAACTGGTGATTTGCACAGGGTTGGCTGCTGGTTACAGCGGTTCTGACATAAACACAAAAAAATAAATACCCATATGTGACCCCATTTTGGAAACTACACCCTTTACGGAATGTAATAAGGGGTACAGTGAGCATTTACACCCCACAGGTGTCTGACAGATCTTTGGAACAGTGGTCAGTGAAAATGAAAAATTTAATTTTTCATTTGCAAAGTCCACTGTTACAAAGATCTGTCAAACGCCAGTGGGGTGTAAATACTCACTGCACCCCTTATTACATTCTGTGAGGGGTGTAGTTTCCGAAATGAGGTTCACTGTTCTGGCACCATGGGTGCTTTGTAAACGCACATGGCCCCAGACTTCTATTCCAACCAAATACTCTCTCCAAAATTCCATTGTCACTCCTTCCCTTCTGAGCATTGTAGTGCACCCACAGAGCACTTTACATCCACATATGAGATATTTCCTTACTCAAGAGAAATGGGGTTACAAATTTTGGGGTAACATCAGCATTTTAGTAAAAAAAAAAAATGTCATTTCCACGACCAACTTCAACGCAAAGTCGTCAAATACCTGTGGGGTGTTAAGGCTCACTGTACCCCTTGTTACACATTTTGGGGGGCTTTTTCTCCTTTTACCCCTTGTAAAAATAAAAGTCTACAAGAACATGTTAGTGTAAAAAAATGAAAATTTTGAATTTTCGCCTCCATTTTGCTGCTCTTCCTGTAAAACACCTAAAGGGTTAACAAACTTTCTGAATGTCATTTTGAATATGTTGAGGGGTGAAGTTTTCATAATGAGGTCCATTATGGGGTATTTCTAACATAAAGACCCTCAAATTCACTTCAAACTGAACTGGTCCCTGAAAAATTCAGATTTTGAAATTTACTTGAAAAATTAGAAAATTGCTGCTGAACTTTGAAGCCCTCTGATGTCTTCCAAAAGTAAAAACACATCAACTTTATGATGTAAACATAAAGTAGACATATTGTACATGTGAATCAATATAGAATTTATTTGGTATGTCTATTTTCCTTACAAGCAGAGAGGTTCAAAGTTATAAAAATGCAAAATTTTCAAATTTTTCATGAAGTATGGACGAAAATTTACCACTAACATAAAGTAGAATATGTCACGAAAAAACATTCTCGGAATCAAATTCATAAGTACATGCATCCAAGAGTTATTAATGCTTAAAGTGACAGTATAGCTGTCCTCTCATAGACTTGCACAGCGGGGGCAGGGGATTGACGTCACACAGGGGCGGAGCTGTGACGTCACGATACTCCGGCCCCGTGGTTGCCACCCGGCTGTTTGTGAGCTGGCACCGCGGTGTGCAGCTCAAACAGATGGGTGGCGAATACAAGATTCGCCCGCGGTGAGACATCTTAAGGCCGGTGTACCCCTTAAAGTAATGTAAGAATGGGTTCAGTGAACATCTGGACCCCACAGGTGATTCCAAGATTTTTGGAACAGTGGGCCATTTATAATAAAAATGTTTACTTTTTTTGCACGAACATGTTTGTGTAGCCCCATACTTTTCATTTTCACAAGGAGTAAAAGGAGAAAAAGCCCCCTATATTTGTAACACAATTTTCCCAAATACAAAAATACCCTATATGAGGATGTAAAGTGTTGTGTGTAAGCAAAGCAGTGCTAAAGGGAAGGAGTGCCATAAGGCTTTTGGAGAGTTGATTTGGCTGGAATGAATGTCTGGGACCATGTTGTGTTTCAATTTCCCAAGGAGATAAAAGCAGAGTACAGAAAATCCCCCTTGAAATTTATGCAGGGGTGCAGTGATTATTTGTAGCCCTACCACTGTACTCCTTTTATAAATATATATTCCTGGATTGGATGCACTGCCTTTGGTGAAAAATGAAAATTGCACCGACATGCCATCTCAGGAGTGAGAAAACACTATGGGGGGAGATTTATCATTGCCTTCCTGACATTTTATTGGCTGAAATTTTGTGCAGTAAAACTTTTGCACAATTTCAAAATAGACAACTTTTGCAGTCATTCTTGACTATGCAGTAGACAAGATTTATGCAATGCGTCTTCTTTAAAAGATTTGAAAAAAATTTACATCCTACAGCAGGTTCTGAGGTGGTTTTTCGTTTGTGCAAAATTGATCATAGTCTGTGCAACGCGTTGATAAATTTGGCGCACATAAGCCAAAAACACAGCAAAAAAAAAAAAGGCTGTGAAGTAGCTGCACACAAACACATAAGACTGGGTTCACATATGTCTGGCGTCCGTCATATTGTTAGGACTGATCCCATTAATTTGAATGGGACAGTTCACAATCATCCAGCGTCTCAATTTTGACGCCGAATGGTTGGACACGCCGAGGCGGCACTAGACAGGGGAACACCGGATACCATATAGCTGATGACAACTAATGCATGTTGTCATCAATTATATCGAAATCTAGGCAAGATGCAGCACATATGTGAATCCAGCCTTACTGATTTGAACCGCATTGTCTGACAGTTGCAGAGATTCTGAGGAAAATAATAAATGGAAACACTCAAAAGTGACCCCATTTCACAAACTACACCCCCACCAGAATTTATGTAGGTTTCAGTAAACATTTTCCTTAATTACCCTAATTTCCCTGAATTGGATGCACTGTACTCTTTTGGGATCTTCCTTTCTTACCAGTTTTAATAGAAGTAGGTACAGCAACCAAGGTAAAAATCCGAGGTGTAGGCGCGATCTGTATAATGATGACCATGATCCAAGGTATAGGATCTATTGTTTATTATGCCCAATTCAGATGCATTTCGATACACAATGGCCCTCATTTACTAAGATTGTTGTGTAGGTTTCTTTGTGGGTTTTAATTCCCTACAATTTATTTTCCACGGTATTTACTAAGGTTTCCCTACATTTTCCACTTTCCCTACACTTTGCTTTTTTTTTACACATGCTCTGATCTGTCGGGTTTTCCTCAGCTCTAATCCACTACATTTTGGAGGAGATTTATCAAAACCTGTCCAGAGGAAAAGATCGCTTCTTTCATTTTTAACAAGGCCTCTGCAAAATGAAAGAAGCAATCTGATTGGTTGCTATGGGCAACTTTTTCTCTAGACAGGTTTTGATAAATCTCCCCCTTTATGTGGAAACCTTAGTAAATGTTGTTTTTTTGCGAAAATGTCAGGAACACGCCCCTTTTCCAGAGACCACGCCCTCTTTATCCACCGGCCACGCCCCTTTTTCGGGTTTTCTTAGCAAAATGGAGAGTTAGTCGGGGTTTTTTCAATTCTGGCGCAAATTCAGGTGCAAAGTCTGGCGCAGACAGAATTTCTGGCGCAATGCGACAGAATCTGGTGCACAACCCGACAAAACGTGTTGGGATTGCAATAGTAAATGAGGGCCAATCTCTTTATCAATGAACAGTGGCTCCAACCGAAGGAAGAAGCAGCACAACCAAAAGATGCAGAGGTGCAGCAGGTGCAAGCGGGCCCAATCGCAGCCCGAGTCACTGGCAGCAGTAGTGATATACAGCAAAGTAAACTGTCCCACAGCACTCCAAAGTGGTGAACAAAAGGTTTATTTCCTCATGGTAGGATACAACGTTTCGACCGTCAGCACGGTCTTTTTCAAGCATGTTTGAAAGCACGGTCGAAACGTTGTATCCTACCATGAGGAAATAAACCTTTTGTTCACCACTTTGGAGTGCTGCAGGACAGTTTACTTTGCTGGTATTTATAATGGCTAAATTGTGATTATAAATACCAGTTGTTTTTTGTTGTGTGTTATAAACCACTGTTCATTGATAAAGAGACTGTGTCTCAAAACGTGTCTGAATTGGGCATAATAAACAATAGATCCTATACCTTGGATTGTGGTCATCATTATATGGATCGCGCCTACACCCCAGATTTTTACCTTGGTTGCTGTTCTATTGATCCTTTGGACCGACGTGGATCCTCCATGATATCGGACTCCGGGTGGCTGCACCGTGAAATTATTTACAAATCCCTATGGTAGTTGTATATCTCACACAACTGAAAAAGTTGAGCAGGCACTCGCCTTACACATTTTTCTATCATCATTAGACTGTGACAACATACTGTCCCATGGGAAGCTCTATTCTATATTTTTACTGCATTAGATATGTTTCTTACCAGTTTGGGGGACTTTACCGGGAAAGTGTGGCCCTGGTACTATATGAGCACCTTCAGTTCCAGAGGTACTTAGGCCTGACCCTTTTTGGTCACCAAATATAAGGGCATTGATTACTACTTTGTGAAACTCAAGGAATGTCCCGGTGTGGCTGGCACATTGGAAAAATCACAAAAGCATCATAGAGTGCCATTTCTACCATCTGCACGGCCAGCTTTTTGTACTATACTTTTGTTTTGCAAGTGGCACTGCATGGCTTAAAGATTTTTTCCTTCCATATACCGAATGTAGAATTATACGGGGACATTGATCATCGTTGCTTAGGAAAGCAAGTTCTGTAGGCATTTTTTTCTTGCTTTGGTTTTTGCTTATGTGTGACATATTTATTATACTACCACAGGGGGTTGATAAATTTGGCTTACATAATATAAACCAATAAATCACTTTTGAATACCATTTTATTTTTTTAGCACACATAAGCTAAAACCAATAAATTACTCCACAACACCACTTTGTAACTCCACCTTCTCTCCTCTTAAAAAAAAGTGATATATGTATATATATTTTTAAACCCTTTAGGATACATCATGCGCTGTTTTTTCCTTCCGTTACTCCCGTCAAAAAACAACAGCGCCCTACAGACCCCGTAATGGTGAATGGCATATCTGTCAGGACCCATTGTTTCAAAAATAACGTCTGTTAAGGCACAAAAAAAAAGTGGCTGACGAACGTTCGCGGCAGTGTGAAAGGGGCCTTATATAGGTTTGATTTTGTTTTACTTTAAAAAAAAAAAAAAATATATATATATATATATTTATTTATATGAAAATTAGCACATTTAAAATTGTCCTCCTCTTACCCCTCTAACTTTTTTATTTTTCCGTATTTGGGGATGTGTGAGGACTAATTTTTTCATCACGGGAGTTGTAGTTTAGAAACAGTGAGACTCCAGCTGTTGCTTAATTACAACATATCTTTCCCAGACAGCCAAAGGCTGTCTGGAAATGATGGGGGTTGTAGTTCAGCAACAGCCGGAGGCTCCCTGTTTGGAAATGCTGGTTTATGGGCATTTTCCCTAAGGTAGGGCACCATAAATTTACTAACCAATTTTCCATGTTTTTTTCCTTAGAATTTCAGATCTGTGTATGCAGAGGACTTTGGATTCTGTAGACTACGTCGATTAACATTTTTTTTTTTTTTATATTATTAAAATGGTTAACGAGGGCTTGTGGTGGAGTGTTTATTGCAATAAAAGTTTTTAAAAAGTGTTGTGTTTTTTTATTTTATTTACTTTACAGGCTTAGTAGTGGAAGCTGTCTGATAGATGGAATCCATTACTAAGCTGGGGCTTAGCGTTAGCCCCAAAAACAGCTGGTGCTAACCCCCAATTACTACCCTGGTACCCACCGCCACAGGGGTGCCGGAAAGAGCCAGTAACAACGGGCCCATAGCGTCAAAAATGGTGCTCCTGGGCCTAGACGGTAACAGGCTGGCGTTATGTAGGCTGGGGAGGGCCAGTAACAGTGGTACTCGCCCACCCTGGTAACGTCAGGCTGTGGCTGCTTGGTTGGCATCTGGCTGAGAATGAAAATATGGGGAACCCCCACACAAATTGTGCATAAATAATGAAAAAAAAAATGCATAGGGTTCCCCCTGTTTTTATTCTCAGCCAAATACCAACCAAGCAGCAACAGCCTCACGTTACCAGGGTGGGCGAGGACCATTGTTACTGGCCCTCCCAAGCCTAAATAATGCCAGCCTGTTACCACCTAGGCCCAGGAGCACCATATTTGACGCTCCCGGCCTGTTGGTACCAGCTCTTCTCGGCACCCCTGTGGCGGTGGGTACCGGGGTAATAATTGGGGGTTAGCGCTAGCTGTTTTTGTGGCTAACGCTAAGCCCTGCTTAGTAAAGGACTCCGTCTATAAGACAGCTTTCACCACTAAGCCTGTAAAGTAAATAAAATTTAAAAAAAACAACACTTTTTAAAAACTTTTATTCCAAAAAACACTCCCCCACAAGCCCTCGTTAACCATTTTATTAAATATAAACAAAAAAAAATGCTGGTCATCGACATAGTCCACCGATTATGAAGAACTCCTCTGCATACACGGATCTGAAGTGAGAAGAAAAAAACACGGAAAATTGGTTAGTACATTTATGGTGCACTCCCTTAGTAAACAGGGAGCCTCCAGCTGTTGCTAAACCACAACTCCCATCATTTCCAGACAGCCTTAGGCTGTCTGGGAAAGATATAACTTGTAATTTAGCAACAGCTGGAGCCACCCTGTTCCTAAACTACAGCTCCTGTCATTGGAGTTGTAGTTTAGCAACAGCTGGAGGCACCAGCCGCTCACCGGCCAATGCGCCTGCACCTACAGCCCGCCCGCTAGCTATTTCAAGACTACAACTCCCTGCATGCCCTAACAGTGAGGACATGCTGGGAATTGTAGTCGCAATGGCTAGCGGACTGGTGGTAGTTGTGGGTGGGTGGCCGGGTTGCGGAGCCGGCCAGCTCCCAGGAATATGAGACTACACTATAATTTCATATTTGCTGGGCGGTTCTCATGTCCTCCTCCGCTCTCCACATCTCCCACCTGCCGTCTACCTGAGCTGTTACAGGACTATAACTCCCAGCATGCCCTTTCAGTGAGGACATGCTGGGAGTTGTAGTTGCAACGGCTGGTAGTTGCGGGCGGGAGGGTGGTCCAGGAGCAGAGCCTGCCGTCTCCCAGATATATGAAAAATACACTTTAATATCGTATTTCCCGGCCTGGGCTGTGATTGGCCGAGACCGACCAGCCAATCACAGCCCAGGCCGGGGAATAGGAAATTAAACTGTGGTTTCATATTTCTGTAAGCCTGCTGGCTCCGCTGCCCTGACCACTCATCTCTCCCCCACTGCGGGGAGATGAGCGGTGGCGGGGGGGGGGGGGGGAGATGAACGGTGGCGGGGGGGGGAGATGAGCGGTGGCGGGGGGGGGAGATGAGCGGTGGCGGGGGGGGGGGAGATGAGCGGTGGCGGGGGGGGGGGGGGGAGATGAGCGGTGGCGGGGGGGGAGATGAGCGGTGGCGGGGGGAGATGAGCGGTGGCGGGGGGGAAATGAGCGGTGGCGGCGGGGGGGAAATGAGCGGTGGCAGCGGGGGGAGATGAGTGGTGGAGCGGGGGGAGATGAGCGGCGGCAGCGGAGGGAGACAAGTGGCGGTGGGGAAGAGATGAGCGGTGGCAGAGAGATGAGTGGCGGGGGGGGGGCGGGTGGCGAGATGAGCAGCGGCGAGGGGGAGATGAGCGGCGGCGACTTTCTAAATTTGCTGAGACCTGGAGCAGAATTGCGACTTTTTGAAGGGGGTTTGCCACTTTCACACATCATAATCACCTGACCACTGCAAAGTGAAAAATGAAATTTGCTTAGGTAAGGCTGTTCGGAACTTTTTTGCTTACCCACAACTTTTATTTTTTGCGACTTTTGTAAGCTAAAAAAAAAAAGGCTCTAAATACCTTGATAAATGTGCCCCATAGTCAACAACACAATCTGTTTTTTGGGTGCTGTCATTACTGTTTATTGTTGTCAAAATGTAGAACATCCCTTTTATCTTAATACCTGGCCAACATCATGTTTACGCTAGTAAGGGCCCTGCTCTCACCCCCTGGTATTGGTTGTATTACCAATGTCTCAGGAGGACTCTTTGATTTTTTCGCACAGTGCTACAAGCTGCAGTGTCTCTGGCTGTGAGGGGGATGCTAGTATGGAAGTTATCCACACAGAGGTGGTGACCTGATCCAGCAGTTGGTACAGCAATTCCCACACAATTTCCCTGCAAACTTCAGGATGGGGGCATTTAAGTGTCTCTTCCTTGTAAGCATACCTGAGATACTATCACAGAGTTTATGGGGGAGATTTATTAAAACCGGTCCAGAGGAAAAGTTGTCCAGTTGCCCATAGCAACCAATCATCTTGCTTCTTTCATTTCTAACAAGGCCTCTGCAAAATGAAAGAAGCAATCTGATTGGTTGCTATGGGCAACTTTTCCTCTGCACTGGTTTTGATAAATCTCCCCCTATATCTTGCCCTCTGATAAGGCATGGGGAGAATTGGAGCTTCCCATTGAAGTTAATCAAGGACCTGACAAGTAAATTGAAATGTACTTTTCTGGGATATAGACCTCTGCAAATTAGATGAAATGATCAATGACCAGCCATAGTTTGAATGGTCATATGTGGGGTCATCTTAGGGTTAGCACATTCCATTGTCATTAGGCTAGGTTTCCAAATGTTTCTGGTGTTTGGCAAGATTGCTGTTGCTGTCTGGAGGGAATCACACTTATTCACCGACCAGGAGGGATTTGCATCTGGTCACTGGCTACCTATACCGTGCATCGCTACTTGGGACCCCCATCCCGGGTCTCGGCTAGGAGGACTACTCTCCGTGGGTGTGAGTGAGTGGTCCCTATCGGACCGGTTCATCATTTATACAGCTGGCACTTACAGATTTATTGCCAGAGTATTAAGTATTTCCATAGTTTCCTATCCATTCCCCTGATGAACCCTGCATTTCTCCTAAATATCCATATGGGGGGGGGGGGGGGAAACGCGTCGGGATTGACTACTGTACTATTTGTGTCTTATCGGGTGACACTTATTCTGATTATAGGAAAGTGCTATTTGACTGGGACCATTGGTTAATGGCCCTGGCATTACACCCATTGTGTATTTTTGGTGTTGATTATTGCTTTTTTGAGGACTACTATTTTATGATGTTATTATTAAATGTTAAGTTTTAGTGAGCTAATCTTACTCTTCTGTGAATTTTTGTCTATTGGCTCTGCATACATCTGTATATCTGTGAATTTGCAGTGAAATTTTATTTTTGAAAGTTGCCTGGTTTTTAATAGAACAGTTGTACTCAAATAAACCTTGAGCATAAACTGGAATGTCACAAAAATAATATATTTATTATTCTGTATATTTTCATACATAAGCAATATAAATAGCATCTTTACTTTCCATAGGTTTTACGGTTTAGCCGCGGCAGAAGCTTGAGGAAGAAAAGAGAGAAGCTGAAAGAGGAAAGACGGGCTCAGTCAGTTCCAAGAGAAGATATTGCAGATAGTAAGGTATGTATTTACTGTAATGCTTCTTAATATTTAATGGTCACAGCCGGTTCTGTAAAGAGATAGATGTACTTACTACTAAAATGTTATAATATCTTGCCTGCCTAGAGGTGTTGGGATGGGTATGTGAAAAATTAAGTTGGGAGTGTTGTTCACTGTCATATTACTGAATCAAGAGTTATTTTCTAGTGTAACCATATTTTATTTCTTGGTTTATTGAGTATATTGTTCTCATCCTTCTAAATACCCATAACCAAGTTAACCTTTGAATTTCATGACATGAAATATAGACATTTGTGGCATATTGTGATTTTAAAATCGTAACTATCCTTTAAGGCAAGTATGTCAGCAGCTGAGGACACCCACAGTAGTGAACAAGTTGGGATTAAACAGGGGGATGGCAAAGATGAACAGCGAGCTTCAACTGCTGGAAATAAACAAAGAAAAGGAAAAAGACCAAAACCAAAAGAAAAGGTACCGGAAGCTCCTGTCACTACAAATACAGCAACCAGAGTATTACATATACCACATCTTCCTTAAAAGCCAGTTAACTAATGGAAACTTCATGTCTAAGTAGCTATATCTAGGCCTGAATGAGTTTGTGCTGCAATACCAGGTGCAAACTATGAATAGGAGTGCCACTGTTTCAGGAAAAGCAGACCCCTTTTTAATTCTGGACAACTCCTTGCTAACTATATTAAGAATATGTGTAGATTATAGAATCATTGTATATGTGAACAAAACCTGTTTCTGCACATCTTCCACTTTGCTTGCACAGTAGATTCTGCTATGACTAATGTAAAGTGCCTTAGACCCTTAAGCCCTATTAACATGGCGCAACTAGTGCTAGGACTGCTTGGAATTGCGCCATCTCCATAGACATGTCAATTCTTTCTGCAGAGTGCGGAATCTGAATTTCTGCTGTGGATGTTTCCGACGTGGAAATTTCTTCATGTGCATGGTGCAGCGGACATATTTACTGACATTGTCCCGTATTTCCTAACATTTCCCCCATATCTCCTGACACTGCCTCCATATTTCCTAACATTGTTCCCATAGCAGGCCCCCTGAAAAAAACAAAAACACTCACCTCTCCTTTGTTCCTCTAAAGCTCCAGACGCTCCACTCCTTGCAGCTTCTATTCTTTATGTGAAGGCAGCAACATACAGAGACGCTGCACGCACAGGGAGCCCTGCCTGAAGCGACAGGACAGAGCTGCAAGGCTCCATCATGTTATGGCTGCAGAGTATTTTGAACCCTGTGTGTGCCTTAACCTCTTAAGGACCCAGGACGTACGGGGACGTCCCCGCACCCTGGGCCTTAAGGACCCAGGACGTCCCCGTACGTCCTGGCGTTTTCCGGTCTCTGCCGCTCGCCGGGCAGAGATCGGAACTGGATGCCTGCTGAAATCCTTCAGCAGGCATCCAGGGCAAACGCCGAGGGGGGCCATGTAGGCCCCCCATGTCGGCGATCGCCGCAAATCGCAAGGGAAATCGCCCTTGCGATCTGCGGCGATACCGGGCTGATCGGGTCTCTGGGACCCGACCGCCCGGTAATTTCGCATGATCCCGGCTGTCACAGACAGCCAGGACCATGCTGGAGTATAGGAGCGAGGTGGCAAACCTGCCACCTCCTCCTATACCCTGCGATCTGTCGGTTAGTTAACCGACCAATCGCAGGAGGGGGGGCGGTTACTTCCTCCCGCCCTGCCCGGCCCCTGAAAGTCCGGAGAGGACGGGAGGAAGACCGGAGGACGCGACGGGGGAGTGCTGGGGACCAGCCCCGGTACTTACCTCGTCCCTGAAGACCCGGATCCCGGCGAGGAAGATGGCGGCGGCGGCGACAGGTGAGTAGATCTTCAGCCGCGGTCGGGCCCTTTACAGCAATGCACGTCGCCGTAAAGCGACATGCATTGCTGTAATAGGACCCTGTAAACTACAACTCCCAGCATGCCCAGACAGCCCTTGGCGTCTGGGCATGCTGGGAGTTGCAGTTTTGCAACATCTGGAGGTCCACAGTTTGGAGACCACTGTGCCCTTCCAGATGTTGCAAAACTACACATCCTCAGCATGCCCTTACTGTCCAGGCGTAGTTCTGTAACATCTGGCCCTTCAGATGTTGCAGAACTACAACTCCCAGCATGCCTGGACAGTTTTGGCATACTGGGGGTTGTAGTTTTGCAACATCTGGAAGGGCACGGATTGGGAACCACTGTATTAGTGGTCTGCAAACTAGTCCTCCAGATGTTGCAAAACTACAACTCCAAGCATGCTGGGAGTTGTAGTTCGGCAACATCTGGCTCTAAAGATGTTGCCGAACAACTACTACTCCCAGCATGCCTGAGAATGTTTGGGAGTTGTGGTTTTGCAACAGCTGGAGGCACACTGGTTGGGAAACATTGTTTCCTAACTCAGTGTTTCCCAACCCGTGTGCCTCCAGCTGTTGCAAAACCACAACTCCCAAACATTCTCAGGCATGCTGGGAGTAGTAGTTTTGCAACAGCTGAAGGTCCCCCCTGTGAATGTACAGGGTACATTCACATGGGCAGGGGCTTACAGTGAGTATCGGGCTGCAAGTTTGCAATGCAGCAAATTTTGCGCGGCAGCTCAAACTCGCTGTAACCCCCCCGCCCATGTGACTGTACCCTAAAAACACTACACTACACTACCACATAATAAAATAAAAAGTAAAAAACACTACATATACACATACCCCCTACACAGCCCCCCTCCCTCCCCAATAAAAATGAAAAACGCCTGGTACGCCACTCTTTCCAAAATGGAGCCTCCAGCTGTTGCAAAACAACAACTCCCAGTATTGCCGGACAGCCGTTGACTGTCCAGGCATGCTGGGAGTTTTGCAACAGCTGGAGGCACCCTGTTTGGGAATCACTGGCGTAGAATACCCCTATGTCCACCCCTATGCAAATCCCTAATTCAGGCCTCAAATGCGCATGGCGCTCTCACTTTGGAGCCCTGTCGTATTTCAAGGCAACAGAAAAGGGTCACATATGGGGTATCGCTGTACTCGGGAGAAATTGACTAACAAATCTTGGGGGTCTTTTTCTCCTTTCACCCCTTATGAAAAGGTGAAGTTGGGGTCTACACCAGCATGTTAGTGTAAAAAAAATAAACTTTTTACACTAACATGCTGGTGTTGCCCTATACTTTTCATTTTGACAAGAGGTAAAGGGGAAAAAAGCCCCCCAAAATTTGTAACGCAATTTCTCCCGAGTACGGAGATACCCCATATGTAGGCGCAAAGTGCTCTGGGGGCGCACAACAAGGCCCAGAAGGGAGAGTGCGCCATGTACATTTGAGGTGATTTGCACAGGGGTGGCTGATTGTTACAGTGGTTTTGACAAACGCAAAAAAAACAAAACCCCACATGTGACCCCATTTCGGAAACTACACCCCTCACGGAATGTAATGAGGGGTGCAGTGAGAATTTACACCCCACTGGTGTCTGACAGATCTTTGGAAGAGTGGGCTGTGCAAATTAAAAATGTTGTACAGCCCACTGTTCCAAAGATATGACAGACACCAGTGGGGGGTAAATGCTCACTGTACGCCTTCTTACGTTCCTCAAGGGGTCTAGTTTCCAAAATGGTATGCCATGTGGGGGTTATTTTGCTGTCCTGGCACCATATGGGCTTCCTAAATGCGACATGACCACCGAGCAAAATTTGCTCTCAAAAAGCCAAATATGACTCCTTCTCTTCTGAGCATTGTAGTTCGCCCATAGTGCACTTCAGGTCAACTTTTGGGGTACCTCCATACTCAGAAGAGATGTGGTTACAAATTTTGGGGGGTATTTTCTGCTATTAACCCTTGCAAAAATGTGAAATTTGGGGGGGAAACACACCTTTTAGTGATTTTTTTTAATTTTTTTTTTACGTATGCAAAAGTCGTGAAACCCCTGTGGGGTATTAAGGCTCACTTTATTTCTTGTTACGTTCCCCGAGGGGTCTAGTTTCCAAAATGGTATGCCATGTGGGGGATTTTTGCTGTCCTGGCACCATAGGGGCTTCCTAAATGCGACATGCCCCCGAGCAAAATTTGCTCTCAAAAAGCCAAATATGACTCCTTCTCTTCTGAGCATTGTAGTTCACCCATAGTACACCTCAGGTCAACTTATGGGGTACCTTCATACTCAGAAGAGATGGGGTTACAATGTTTGGGGGGTATTTTCTGCTATTAACCCTTGCAAAAATGTGAAATTTGGGGGGAAACACACATTTTAGTGAAATTTTATTTTTATTTTTTTACATATGCAAAAGTCGTGAAACACCTGTGGGGTATTACGGCTCACTTTATTCCTTGTTACATACCTCAAGGGGTCTAGTTTCCAAAATGGTATGCCATGTGGGGGATTTTTGCTGTTCTGGCACCATAGGGGCTTCCTAAATGCAACATGCCCCCCAAAAACCATTTAAAAAAAACGTACTCTCCAAAATCCCCTTGTTGCTCCTTCGCTTCTGAGCCCTCTACTGCGCCCGCCGAACACTTTACATAGACATATGAGGTATGTGCTTACTCGAGAGAAATTGGGCTACAAATATAAGTATACATTTTTTCCTTTTTCCCCTTGTAAAAATTCAAAAATTGGGTCTACAAGAACATGCGAGTGTAAAAAATGGAGATTGTGAATTTTCTCCTTCACTTTGCTGCTATTCCTGTGAAACACCTAAAGGGTTAAAACGCGGACTGAATGTCATTTTGAATACTTTGGGGGGTGCAGTTTTTATAATGGGGTCATTTGTGGGGTATTTCTAAAATGAAGACCCTTCAAATCCACTTCAAACCTGAACTGGTCCATGAAAAATTGTGAGTTTGGAAATTTTGTGAAAAATTGGAAAATTGCTGCTGAACTTTGAAGCCCTCTGGTGTCTTCCAAAAGTAAAAACTTGTCAATTTTATGATTCAAACATAAAGTAGACATATTGTATATGTGAATAAAAAAATAAATTATTTGGAATATCCATTTTCCTTACAAGCAGAGAGCTTCAAAGTTAGAAAAATGCAAAATTTTCAAATTTTTCATAAAATTTGGGGATTTTTCACCAAGAAAGGATGCAAGTTACCACAAAATTTTACCACTATGTTAAAGTAGAATATGTCACGAAAAAACAATCTCGGAATCAGAATTATAACTAAAAGCATTCCAGAGTTATTAATGTTTAAAGTGACAGTGGTCAGATGTGCAAAAAAAGGCCGGGTCCTGAGGTGTAAAATGGCTGGGTCCTTAAGGGGTTAAAGGGGTTATCCAGGAAAAACTTTTTTTTATATATGTCAACTGGCTCCAGAAATGTAAACAGATTTGTAAATTAATTCTATTAAAAAATCTTAATCCTTTCAGTACTTATGAGCTTCTGAAGTTGAGGTTGTTCTTTTCTGTCTAAGTGCTCTCTGATGACATGTGTCTCGGGAACCGCCCAGTTTAGAAGAGGTTTGCTATGGGGATTTGCTTCCAAACAGGGTATTTCGTGAGACACGTGTCATCAGAGAGCACTTAGACAGAAAAGAACAACCTTAACTTCAGAAGCTCATAAGTACTGAAAGGATTAAGATTTTTCAATAGAAGTAATTTACAAATCTGTTCAACTTTCTGGAGTTGATATATAAAAAAACTGTTTTTTCCTGGATAACCCCTTTAAAGGTGAAGGAATTCCTGGGTGGCCCCCTCATCTACTGAGCAATCTAGGCTTGTGCATACTTCACCTATAGGGGGTTCTAGTGCCGCATTACATCATTACTCGATAACACATTGAGGGGAATTTGCTAAAACGGTTGTTTTGCACTAGCTTAGTTTGTGCATAGATTTACTATTGTTACACATTAAAAAATTCGGATTGTGTTACACATGCACCTGATTGTGGGTGTCTTTTTTCACATACATCAAAATTTTGGTGCATAAAGTGACTTGACTTCTAATGCACCAAGCAAATCTAGTCACATTTCTAAATACCATATGACTTATACAGTCTTTAGCTACATCCATTTTGCTGTGAGAAAATGAAAATTGACAAGACCGTTAATGCGCCACAATTCTGGCACATGAGGCACAGTAAACAAATCTGCCTTTGTCTCATAAGTAGAATTTCTGTTTCAAGGTAGGGTCACACATGCCGTATTTTGCTGCTGCATATTTTCTTACCCATTAGTCAATGGGTAGCAAAGTCGGCTGCAGAAAATACACAGCATGATCTGGCACCTGCGATGCTACTCTTAAGCTTTAAGAAGGACTATTTTTGTTAACTATTATACCCGCCTATCTCCTAAAATAAAGTATATCATATTATATATTCTCAGATTTCAGCTCTGTCAGACCCAACATCACCTGCAGATCAGCAGCCGTTTTCTGGTGGCCACCAAAGTCATAGCCAGAGGAGAAAGAGCAAACATAGAACGTCCTCCCCATCATTCCCGCCTCATGAGGCCAGGGCCTACCAACTGTACACATTATACAGGGGAAAAGATGGCAAGGTTATGCAGGTAACGTGTGAATGTTCTGTGTACAACAAATAAGGCAAAAGCACATGACTCAAGTACTGTACTATATTTTATTGAACCAAAATAGAGACGTTATTGTTTAGAGATAATGGGGGAGATTTATCAAAACCTGTGTAAAGAAAAAGTTGCCCAGTTGCCCATAGCAACCAATCAGATCGCTTCTTTCATTTTGCAGAGGCCTTGTTGAAAGTGAAAGAAGCGATCTGATTGGTTGCTATGGGCAACTGGGCAAATTTTCCTCTGGACAGGTTTTGATAAATCTCCCTCAATATTTTGGTAAATATTGGTAAAAATCCATTGATGATTTTTTTTACTCTAGGCTCCTATTAATGGATGTCGCTGTGAGCCTCTCCTTAATAAGCTTGAGAATCAGTTAGAGGCCACTAAAGAAGAAATAAAGGCAGAGATTGTGACTGTGCAAGATCAGATGAATGCAAAACTTGGACAGATGGACACTAAAACCCAGCACCAGGTGTGACAAACTACAGTGTCATGGTGTAGAAAGCTGAAATCTAGTCTCATGCTCATTGTTACTAAACATTTTGCAGTTACGTGTTCTGGACAAGCTGATGATGGAGCGGATGTCTGCAGAGAGAGCAGAATGTGTCTGTCGCCTTCAGCAGCAAACGGATGTGCAAAAGATGGAAGCTGAAAAACGTCAGGTACACACAGTCACTATGCAGTGATCCCTCAACTTACAATGGCCTCAACATACAATAGTTTCAACATACAGTGGTCTTTTCTGGACCATTGTAAGTTGAAACCAGACTCAACATAAAATGCTACTGACCGTCCAGATCTGTGAAACGTGTCAATGGCCGGAAGAACTGACCAATCAGAATGAGCATTTACTGGTAAAACCCCTGTATTATTGAAGCGTATCCACTGACTGATGTCTCGTAGCGCCCCCTACAGTACAGGGAAGTATTACATGTTCTGTACACTTTACCTGTCCCAGGGTTAGCTGCTCCTCTGGACACAGGTGAGGGCGGCTCCATGTTACTTTTTTAGGACATTGCATGTACTGTACAGGACCCCGAAGAAGTTCCTGTCCTCTACATAGACCAGTGTTTCCCAAGCAGGGTGCCCCCAGCTGTTGCAAAACTACAACTCCCAGCATGCCTGGACAGCCTTTGGCTGTCCAGGCATGCTGGGAGTTGTAGTTTTGCAACAGCTGGAGGCTCCATGCTTGGGAAACACTGACATAGACAGTGATTTACAGCTCCCAGCAGATCTTTCTTACTTTTATATGTAAGGACTTGCTTTATCTATATTAGTTATCTAATTATTTTTCTTTAATTCTCACTTTTTTCCTATTTTTGGATGACATTTTGGTGCCTTTAGAACCAATTACCAGGTTTCCATAGAGTTCTGGTCTCGACATACAATGGTTTCAACATGAATAATGTAACTTGAGGGACTTGGTTAAGACATATAACTGAAAAGCCTCAGTAAATGGTGCTCATACACTTTTAATAGCTGTCAGTTAAACATTTATTAGGGTGGGTTCACATTATGTTTGTGGGTGGGTTCACACTACGTGTACGGGTGACGGATCCTGTTGGGAGGAGCGAAAACCACGGTTTTGGGCCAGGTTAGAAAACAGTCTACGGGGCAAAAATGAGCCGACCGGAGTCAGCGTTTGACTCCGGTCGGCTCATTGAAATGAATGGGGTTTGGGCTAGATGGGATACGGTAGTGGCCGGTTTTTGCTCCTCTCAACCAGATCCGGCACTCGTACACTACAAACGTAGTGTGAACCCAGCCTTAGGCATACAGCTATCCTTCCCTGCTAACCCATGCACCTGTTGTTTGGCTTGGCCTGCGTATAAACATTTGGGGAAAGCAAAATACTTCCCTGCTAGTTTTCTTGTTGAAGTTATTGTGAAAAAGCAGGTCAAAACTGCAAGGGGTAGAATATTGAAGTGGTGTAAATTCTGTAGGCGAATACTTACAAACGTTATTTGTATGGATACTACAGGTACATAATTGTAGAACTTACACACAGCTTTATTTTTAGGTTTCTGTTGTGAATGAACTGAAAACTTGGTGTTTACTAAAAATCCAAAACCTTGAGTTAAAACTTTCTGGAGATTCCAGACCGCCAAAGACAAAGCCATCTCCTTCATCGTCGACAGATCACCCTATTTCGGACAGTCCAAACAGCAGCAAGGAATGCAACAGTGTAGACATATGTGACGTTCCACAGTCCTCCATCCAACACATATATGCCACCACGCAGAGCAGTATATCCGATGAACCTGTCAGAGAGCAGTCACTTCTCCCAGAGGAAAACAGCAGAAGGCACCAGATTGCTCCTACTAAAGAATTCATGGTGTGTGCATGTAAGTCAGCCAGAATATTAATTTGATGATGCATGCTAATAAAAGGGGATGGATGCAATGGAAACAGTCATAGGAATCATCTGCTTATTGGAGTTATAATAAAAAAATTAGGGGGAACCCATGGATATAATATTAAAATATAAAGTATAAATAAAGTGGAAAACACTGAGCAAAACAATAGCACCTTTCCTTGCTACAATCCCATAGTCCCCTTTGATACACATAAAAAAAAGTGCCAAGCATTGTATTAACTGCATTAGCCAAATAACATACATTTTCAAGTCTATACTTTTTGGTTTGACTGAAATAATCTGGTTTTATACTAAACAACAAAATTGTTGGAGACATCACTTAAAAGGTGGTGTGTTTGATATTTAGTTCTATACATGTTGTACAGTGCTGCATGTCAATGGAGGTTTTGTGATAGACTGTCTATCTAACTGCTACCATATGTGTACAGGATGAGCATTATGTTTTATCCAATACAAATGAATGAGCTGGAAAGACAGAACATGGCCTACTGGAAAATCTTAACACGCATTCATACTCTATAATTTGCCTTGGACGCATTGAGTGTTTATCACTTCACTTTAAATGAGGTTCAGATAATGTAAAGTAATGCATCTGGTTTTTAATAATTTTCTTGCACCATATGTCATAGGGAGTGGGGAAAACTTAAAGTCTCACTTGTAGAGAAGGATCTAGGTGTTACTTGTATATCCCAAACTATGCAATGTGAATTAGCTGCTTCTAATGCCAGCAGAATATTTTCATGTATTCAGAGGCATAGACCCATGTGACTGGGACATATTATCATTTTACAAAGAAGTAACATAGTTTGTAAATAAAAAAATTATAATAATAATAAATGAAGTTCTAATCTAGCCTATGAGCTTTCAATTCGGAGAAAGGAAAAAAAAACATACTGAAGAAGATTTTTCCTTATTTTAGGGAGAAAAATTCCCTCCAAATATGTCAATCAGAATAAATCCCTGAAAAAACGACCCTTGTCAAGAATCTAGTCACTATACCTATATATTACTCTCTAGATATGCATCTAGGCCTCTTTGAACTCTTGTAGTGAGTTCACCGTGACCATTTTCTCCAGTAGAGAGTTCTATAGTCTTACTGCTCTTACAATAAATAACCCCTTTCTATGTTGGTGTAGAAACTTTTTCCTCTGGGCATATTGGTACAGTCTTGGGTGCAAATAGACCAGAAGAGATCTTTGAAGTAATAAATCAAGGAACAATACATAGTTATTAGGACACCCTAACCTGTCTGTTTTTTAAACTTAATAACCTGTCATATCACAGGAAAAAAAAATGCTTATATATGTTACTCACTAGGTCATACAGATGCTTTACTTGCCTTTTTTCCATGTCTTGCTTCTGTATTTGGCTCACAAATCCCTTTGTTTTGCTGCATTTATTCTGACGTCCGCTGCTCAGGATGGGGGGCGTGTCCAAGGCAAGCACTGAGCCTGCCCTTGCTTACCATTCATTCACTTCATTTTCTGTGCTGGGTCTCTTCATCCAATCACCATAGGCTGCTCTGTAACCCCCTTCTCTCTGGACAGAACAGGAGTGAGCAAAGAGGAGAGTAGTCCAGCCCTCACTGGACTATGTCCATGCCTGTGCTTTAGCTGGGGAAAACATGAGGCTTGAGTCAGACAGGATTATGTTCTGGATGGTATGGGGACGCCTAGTGGTGTTATTTATAAGCCATGAGTTCTATGAAAAGGAGATAAGATTTTTTTATGAAGTAGATTAGAAAGGTTAATGTTTTGCCAAGATGTACAAGATATACAGTGGGGATCAAAAGTTTGGGCACCCCAGGTAAAAATTTGTATTAATGTGCATAATGAATCTAAAAAAAGATGGAAAAATATCCAAAAGGCATCAAATTACAGATTAGACATTCTTATAATATGTCAACAAAAGTTAGATTTTATTTCCATCATTTACACTTTCAAAATAACAGAAAACAAAAAAATGGTGTCTGCATAAGTTTGGGCACCCTGCAGAGTTAATATCTTGTACTGCCCCCTTTGATAAGTATCACAGCTTGTAAAAGCTTTTTGTAGCCAGCCAAGAGAATTTCAATTCTTGTTTGAGGTATCTTTGCCCACTCTCCCTTACAAAAGTCTTTTTTGGGCTGTCTGTCATGCACTGCTCTTTTAAGGTCTATCCATAGAGTTTCAATTATGTTGAGGTCAGGAGATTGTGAAGGCCATGGCAAAACCTTCGGTTTATGCCTCTTGATGTAATCCCCCGTGGATTTCGAGGTGTGTTTAGGATCATTATCTATTTGTAGAAGCCATCCTCTCTTTAACTTTAGCTTTTTCACAGATGGCATCAAGTTAGCATCCAAAATTTGCTGAAATTTTATTAAATTCATTTTTCCTTCTACTCGTGAGGTGTTCCCTGTGCCACTGGCTGCAATACAATGCAAAAGCATGATTGATCCACCCTCATGCTTAACAGTTGGACAGAGGTTCTTTTCATTAAATTCTGTTCCCCTTCTTCTCCAAACGTACCTTTGCTCATTCCGGACAAAAAGTTCAATTTTAACCTCATCGGTCCACAGAACTTGTTTCCAAAATGCATCAGGCTTGTCTATATGTTCATTTGCAAAGTTCAAACGCTGATTTTTGTGGTGAGGATGTAGAAGAGGTTTTCTTCTGATGACTCTTCCATGAAGACCATATTTATACAAGTATCTCTTTATAGTGGAATAGTGTACCACAACTCCAGTGTCTGCCAGATCTTTCTGGAGGGATTGTGCAGTCAAACGTGGGTTTTGAACTGTTTTTCTCACAATCCTGTGAGCTGTTCTGTCTATTTTCTTGGTCTTCCAGATCTTGCTTTTACTTCCACTGTTCCTGATGACTGCCATTTCTTAATTACATTCCGAACAGAGGATATTGACATCTGAAAACTTTTTGCTATCTTCTTATAGCCTTCTCCAGCTTTGTGAGCATCAACTATTTTCAGTTTCAGATTTCTAGGCAACTGCTTAGAAGAACCCATGGTGCTGATTGTTGGGGCAAGGTCAGATGAGTCTAGGCATTTAAAACCTTTGAGATTGACATCACCTGGTCTTCCCAGATGATGATTGAGAACAATCCATGACACTGGCAGGTCTCAGCTTTGCAAAGGGGGCAGTGCATGCTATAAATTCTGCAGGGTGCCCAAACTTTTGCAGACACCATTTTTTTGTTTTCTGTTATTTTGAAAGTGTAAATGATGGAAATAAAATCTAACTTTTGTTGACATATTATAAGAATGTCTAATCTGTAATGTGATGCCTTTTGGAGATTTTTCCATCTTTCCTTGGCTTCTTTATGCACATTAATACAAATTTTTACCTGGTGTGCCCAAACTTTTAATCCCCACTGTAAAGAGTTTTTGAATCTAACAGTGCCCATTTAATTTCCATTACCTTGCTGAGTACAGGAGTCCACCAATTCCCTTTATTAATCTGGTTGCCCCTCTTGTAACCCACTTGAGCTCTACTATGTGTGTTCATCTGTTCATTGTGTTTATGTCAGTTTTATCATGTTATCAACTTTTCCATTTAGTATCATCTGCAAAAATGGATACTTTATTGTGCAATCCCAGACAAGATACAAGATAATTAATAAAGGGGAGTAATGGTTCATATGTATTCCTGTGGCACCGCACTGCTAATAGTGACCCAGTCAGAGTTTGTGTCATTAATAGTGTTGAGCGGCATAGGCCATATTCGAATTCGCGAATATTCGTGAATATATGGACGAATATTCGTCATATATTCGCGAATATTCGCATATTCAAAAAAATTCTCATTTTATTTTCGCATATTATATGCGAAAATTAGCACATACAAAATTAACATAAGCGGAAATTCGCATATGCGAAAATTAGCATATACAAGTTTTCGTATATGCGAAAATTCGCACACCAGTCTCACACAGTAGTATTAGAGCCTTCTTTACACCACACAAGCTGGAAGCAGAGAGGGATGATCACTGTGATGTGTACTGTGAAAAAAAATAAAAAATAAAAATAAAAAAACGAATATTCGTAATTACGAATATATAGTGCTATATTCGCGAATATTCGCGAATTCGCGAATAAAATTTGCATTGCGAATATTCGCGAGCAACACTAGTCATTAACAATCACCCCATTTTCTATCACCAGTTACAATCATTTTCAATGATATTGGAAATTGTTCTATTCTGATCCCCTAAGTTTCTGTATTAGGGCCAATTTTTTGCACCGTGGTCTGTAGTTTTCATTGCTACCACATTTGCATATATGTGACTCTTTAATTACTTTTTATTCTTTTTTTTTCTGGAATGTGATGTGACTGAAAATCAGCAATTTTTGACTTTGAATTTTTTTTACGGTTACACCGTTCACTGTGGGGGTGGGGCGGTCATTAACATTATATTTTAATAGTTGTGACATTTACGCACATGGCGATGCAAAATATGTTGGCTTTTATTTACATATTAGTTACTCGCTGCAGTGCCGTACATTTTCGTTGCATGTCCCAGTCATTTCAGGTGACTTTTCAGGATAAGCTTTCCCATGTGTGTACATGTCTACAGTATTTCAGGGAAGAGTATTTTTGTTTACTTGTATCCCACCACATTTGAGCTGTACATTGCCAGTATACATTAGGATACTGGTAAATATATGCTGACATATACAGTGGTGTGCCCACTGGCTTTAATGGTCAGTGGGAACTCCTTGGTACACTATACAGTATGTCAGACATACATTTTTATCAGTATCCTAATGTATGGTGGCTACGTACAGGCCGCCCATGGTGTGAACCTCACCTCACTGGTTATTAAACAGGTTTAGGATATGAAAAGCTTATGAATTGTATTTTTCTTACAACATTTTATTTACGTTTAGTTACTATTTTTATGATAGCAGATCAGAATAAACCTTGAAGGAAGGAGGAGAGGGAGACTGTGAGTATATCAATGTTTTTTTTTTGGCATGTAGAGTAAAGCTGTGAGGGTTCACACTTGTTCACACGATGGAATGTCTGCCTAGAAAATTTCTGGGCGGACATTCCACAGACAGCGCTAGGACCGATTGGAGATGCATTTCCACATGGATTCCACAAAAATAATTGACATGTCAGCTTCTTCAGCGAGGCCGGATTTGGGATTGTGTACAGTGCCACCAAAATCCCATTAAATGAAATAGAATTTCCAATCAAAATTCTTCAGCCATATTCTGCTTGAAATTCCGTCATGTGAATATGGCTTAAGGGTTTGTTCACATCATGTTTGGCAATCCTGTTGAAACATCCACTTTTTTCTTCATGGATCTGTTAATAAATCTATTGGTTTTAAATGGGGCGTCCTTCATGGTTAAAAGTGTCCGTTTGAGTAGGATACATTTTTTTTAATAGGACAGATGGTGATTGTGTCATTGTTCTGTCCTCTTAAAAAAACACAGGATTTTGACTGATTTCGTTTTTTTTTTTTACAGTGCAAGTCTATAGAGACATGATGCTGCAGACATTCTGTTGTACTATCCTTTTGGTCATCTGTTTTTTATTAAACTTGCAATTGTTTTTAACAGGATCAGTTTAAAAATGGATACAAACGGATACAATGGATCCATACCAACAAATATAGTTTATATTAAAGATTTCTGTTGCACTCTGTAAAAAATGATATTGGTAATTGGTAATCTTGGACTATTTTACAACTAACCAGTTTTATTTTTTTCTCAATAGCCATAGAGCAACCACCGCTTATGTCTAGTGTGCAACCTGCTGTAAGATCTAAAGAAAAAGCAAGCTGTACATCTTCCTTCAGGCATCAGCCAGGCCTATCCACTTCCAGCCTTCCCAACCCTAAAATGAGACATGCTAAAATCCATCCTACCACCAAGAACTTATCAGATGCCAAGAAAGAAGAGCAACAGATCATAAACCTTATGGACAAAGGGACACAGACAAAAAAATGTGCGAAAATCAGTCAGCTTAGACAGAGAGGATTCTTGTCTGGACATCAAAATCAAGGTTGTAGTACAACTAGCGAGCAGACTGGTCCACTGGTGAAGGACACATCTCAAGCGCTGGAAATCACTCAATATTTCTTTGAGGCAGTATCTACCCAAATGGAAAGATGGTATGAAAGAAAGATAGAGGAAGCCAAGTCCCAAGCAGACGAGAGGGCAAATGAAGATAAGGCAGCCTTACAGCAACATATAAGGAGCCTAGAAGAGGAGCTTGTGAAGTTAAGGACTAAATTACAGAAGGAAAGCTAGCAACAAAGCATCTGTACAAAGGAACTGTACAAACAGTCTTCACCACCAAACTCAGTGTTTTATAAAAATATTCTGAGTCCTTTTTGCATGATTATACATGGCAACTTACTGTAAAGTCAATTTTAACATTGACAAATACATGGCATGCAACAATACTATATGTTAACAATTGCACGGCCTAACCATTTGGTACATATTCTAACTTCTGTCTGTAGTAACATCCAGTTCAGCTATCATGTGCCATATACTCACTGTTTACTCTGCTGTACATTTGATGCTCTAATGTAGTAGACAAGTGCATGTACCACATTGCACTACCATCTGCCATGCCAGCTCCTTCTGACAGTGAATGTGTGGTGTGACACACGTGCTTTGCTATCGAGAGTACCATGAGCCAAAATTGAGATAGTCTTAGAGATGTTGTTATATTTGCAAGTTACTTGCCCCATAAGTAAAAATAGATTGCGACCATAATTTTCACACAAAGTCAGCATTTTGAAATTGAAAATCTGGCACTTACATCTGCCTAGCATGGACTAGTCCATGGAATGACCCACATTTGTTTCTGAAATGTATCAAAAAGCAAAATTGATTCATTGAAGGAACTGCTCCTAGTGACAGAGGATAAAAGGTGCTGTCAGAAAAGGTGTCATGCAAAGCACCTGTGTAACATCAACATTTGGACTGCAGAAAATTACACTTCTGGAGTGCACTGGATAGCTGAGTATCAGTGTAATCTCACTTACTTAATTGAATAGTAAAGTCACTACAAATTTATTCTTTGCTGTACCTCTTTTTTGACCCCCAATTTATTGCCAAAATGGGCTGTCTGCAAGAATCCTTGAAATATTTAAAGAACCTTCATCTCTTTACAGAGAAACAAACCTCAACTACACAATTGTCTGTCTATGCCTAGCCACAATTTACAGGGGGGATGAATCTATATATCTATATATATATATATATATATATATATATATATAAAACTCAACGTGTGTGTATGTATGTATGTTCCACAATGTTACTTATATGTCAACAACAAACATAGGATAGGTGATTTAACCCTTACTCACCCCCATTTGCCAGGGGCGGGGTTTATGTTTAAAGTCCCATACAAGTCAATGGGAAATATATGTTACCGCATAACTTCCAAACGGCTGGAGATATTTGGATAATACTTAGTCACATGTTACTTATATGTCCACTTAAAATATTGGATAGTTAATTTAACCCTTAACCACCCCCATTTGTGAGGGTCAGGGTTTTTGTTTAACCCCTTAAGGACGCAAGACGTAAATGTACGTCCTGGTGAGGTTGTACTTAACGCACCAGGACGTACATTTACGTCCTGGGCATAACCGCGGGCATCGGAGCGATGCCCGTGTCATGCGTGGCTGATCCCGGCTACTGATCGCAGCCAGGGACCCGCCGGCAATGGCCGTTCTCGCGGGCGTTCGCCATTAACCCCTCAGGTGCCGGGATCAATACAGATCCCGGCATCTGCGGCAGTGCGCGATTTGAATGAATGATCGGATCGCCCGCAGCGCTGCTGCGGGGATCCGATCATTCAGAACGCAGCACGGAGGTCCCCTCTCCTGCCTCCGTCCGGCTCCCGGCGTCTCCTGCTCCGGTCTGTGATCGAGCAGACCAGAGCAGAAGATGACCGAAAACACTGATCTGTTCTATGTCCTATACATAGAACAGATCAGTATTAGCAATCATGGTATTGCTATGAATAGTCCCCTATGGGGACTATTCAAGTGTAAAAAAAAAATTAAAAAAATTTAAAAGTAAAAGTAAAAAAAAAAGTGAAAAATCCCCTCCCCCAATAAAAAAGTAAAACGTCCGTTTTTTTCCTATTTTACCCCCAAAAAGCGTAAAAAATTTTTTTATAGACATATTTGGTATCGCCGCGTGCGTAAATGTCCGAACTATTAAAATAAAATGTTAATGATCCCGTACGGTGAACAGCGTGAACGAAAAAAAAAAAGTCCAAAATTCCTACTTTTTTAATACATTTTATTAAAAAAAAAATTATAAAAAATGTATTAAAAGTTTTTTGTATGCAAATGTGGTATCAAAAAAAAGTACAGATCATGGCGCAAAAAATGAGCCCCCATACCGCCGCTTATACGGAAAAATAAAAAAGTTAGAGGTCATCAAAATAAAGGGATTATAAACGTACTAATTTGGTTAAAAAGTTTGTGATTTTTTTTAAGCGCAACAATAATATAAAAGTATGTAATAATGGGTATCATTTTAATCGTATTGACCCTCAGAATAAAGAACACACGTCATTTTTACCATAAATTGTACGGCGTGAAAACGAAACCTTCCAAAATTAGCAAAATTGCGTTTTTTGTTTTAATTTCCCCACAAAAATAGTGTTTTTTGGTTGCACCATACATTTTATGATATAATGAGTGATGTCATTACAAAGGACAACTGGTTGCGCAAAAAACAAGCCCTCATACTAGTCTGTGAATGAAAATATAAAAGAGTTACGATTTTTAGAAGGCGAGGAGGAAAAAATGAAAACTTAAAAATTAAATTGTCCTTAAGGCCAAAATGGGCTGAGTCCTTAAGGGGTTAAAGTCCCATGAAAATCAATGGGAAATGTATGTTCCCACATAACTTCTGTACGGCTGGAGATATTTCAATACCTGGTGCACATATTACGGGTCGGGATATGAGGTCAGGATAGGAGGTCGAGTTAGGAGGTCGGGATATGAGGACAGGATTTGAGGAAGGGATAGGAGGTCGAGATAGGAGGTCGGGATATGAGGACGGGATAGGAGGTTGAGATAGGAGGTCGAGTTAGGAGGTCAGGATATGAGGACGGGATAGGAGGTCGAGATAGGAGGTGGAGGTGGAGATAGGAGGACAGGATAGGAGGTCGGGATAGGAGGTCGGGTTAGGAGGTCGGGTTAGGAGGTCGGGATAGGAGGTCGGGATAGGAGGTCGAGATAGGAGGAGGGGATAGGAGGTCGAGTTAGGAGGTTGGGATATGAGAACGGGATAAGAGGACGGGATAGGAGGTCGAGTTAGGAGGTCAGGATAGGAGGACGGGATAGGAGGTGGAGATAGGAGGACAGGATAGGAGGTTGGGATAGGAGGTCGGGATAGGAGGATGGGATAGGAGGTCAAGATAGGAGGTCGGGATAGGAGGTCGAGTTAGGAGGTCGGGATAGGAGGACGGGATAAGAGGTGGAGATAGGAGGTGGAGATAGGAGGACGGGATAGGAGGTCAGGATATGAGGACGGAATAGGAGGTCGAGATAGGAGGTAGGGATAGGAGGTCGGGATAGAAGGATGGGATAGGAGGGTGGGATAGGAGGTTGAGTTAGAAGGTCAGGATATGAGGTGGAGATAGGAGGACGGGATAGGAGGACGGGTTAGGAGGTCGGAATAGGAGGTCGGGATATGAGGACGGAATAGGAGGTTGAGTTAGGAGGTCAGGATATGAGGTGGAGATAGGAGGACGGGATAGGAGGACGGGTTAGGAGGTCGGGATAGGAGGTTGAGATAGGAGGACGGGATAGGAGGACTGGATAGGAGGTTGGGATAGGAGGTCGGGGTATGAGGACGGGATATGGGGTTGGGATATGACAACAATATATGAGGACGGGATATGAAGTCAAAAGCTTCCTCCTCTGTTGATTTTCCTCCCCAACAAGGATGAGGAAGGAAAAACCGGGCAACGCCGGGTACTCAGCTAGCATATATATAAAACTCAATGTGCGTGTGTCTGTGTATATATGTGTGTATGTTCCAGCATCACGTCCAAACGGCTGAAGATATTATAAACATGAAACTTGGCACACATGTTACTTATATGTCAACAACAAACATAGGATAGGTGATTTAACCCTTACTCTCCCCCGTTTGCCAGGGTCGGGGTTTTTGTTTAAAGACCCATACAAGTATATGGGAAATATATGTTACTGCATAACATATGGAGATATTTTGATAATACTTGATCACGTTACTTATATGTCCACTTAAAATATAGGTCGTAAAAGGAGGTCGGAATAGGAGGTCGGGATAGGAGATCATGATAGGAGGATGGATATGAGGACAAGATAGGAGGACAGGATAGGAGGTTGAGATAGGAGGACGTGATTAGAGGTCGTCCTCCTTTGTTTATTTTCCTCTCCAACAAGGATTAGGAAGGAAAAACCGGTCAACGCCGAATACTCAGCTAGTCTTTATATATCTAAAACTCAGTGTGTGTGTGTGTGTGTGTGTGTGTGTGTATGTGTACGTTCCAGCATCAGGTCCAAGCGGCTAAAGATATTAACATGAAACTTGGTGCACATGTTACTTATATGTCAAAAACAAACATTGGATAGGTGATTTAACCCTTACTTACCCCCATTTTCCAGGGTCAGGGTTTTTGTTTAAAGTCCCATACAAGTATATGGGAAATATATGTTACTGCATAACTTCCAAACGTCTGGAGATATTTTGATAATACTTGGTCACATGTTACTTATATGTCCACTTAAAATATAGGATAGTTAATTTAACCCTTAACTATTTGTTAGGGTCGGGGTTTTTGTTTAAAGTTCCATACAAATCTATGGGAAATTTATGGACGGCATACGAGGACGGGATATGAGGATGGGATAAGAGGGCGGGATAGGAGGACGGGATAGGAGGACGGGATAGGAGGACGGGATAAGAGGACGGGATAAGAGGACGGGATAGGTGGTCGGGATATGAGGTCGGGATATGAGGTTGAGATATGAAGATGGGATATGGGGGCGGGATATGGGGTTGGGATATGACAACAATATATGAGGATGGGATATCAAGTCAAAAGCTTCCACCTTTGTTGATTTTCCTCCCCAACAAGGATTAGGAAGAAAAAACCAGGCAATGCCAGATACTCAGCTAGTAGACAACATAAAATAGTTAAATTAAGACACTTTCACACAGCATTATTTTGGTCAGTATTTTGCATCAGTATTAAGCCAAGTTCCATGATAGTTTTTCTCTGTGTAGGTTCAACGCAAATACTGTGTAGATGCAAATACTGATCCAAATATTGCTGTGTGAAAGTGGCCTAAGGTCTCTTTCACACTTTAATATTTGGTATTTTGTAACTCTGTTAAGTTAAACCTATGGGGGCAGACCAATCAGATCACTTCTTTTATTTTGCAGAGGCCTTGTTAAAAATGAAAGAAGAAATCTTATTGGTTGCCATGGACAACTGGGCAACTTTTCCTCTGCACAGGTTTTGATAAATCTCCCCTATGATGATTTTATTTTTGTTTAGGATCCACTTTTATTCTATTCACACACAATATTTTGTCCATTGTTTGAGCTGTAAAGCAGCTGAAATGTTTTCTTTCCTTTTGATACATTTTTTTTAGCTGTTATGTAGTTGTTTGTGATTGGGGAGAAGGCTCAGTCAGATCATACAACTTTGACCCCTGCTCTATTGGCACTGAGCTGTACAGCAGAGAAATATGGCTCACGAGCTGGTCATCGCAGCTATATAGTTTGTTTTATTCTAGCTCTTGGTGAAAGTGTTTAAAAAATAATATTTTCTAATAAACTAACATGGCACTACTAGCTGATTCATTGGTTTTTAAAGTGTACCTGTCATTTGAGAAAACTTTTTATGTAATATAGACAATACCATTATATGTATATTTGTAATATACATTGTTTAAAAATGCGTACATTTTTGGGTGAGAAAATGCTGTTCCTGCAGCTATTGCCTGTGTGCTTGTCCGCTCACACTTCCTGTATTTTGTCTCTGCATAGAGACACACAGGCAATAGCTGCAGGGACAAGATAACATATTTTTCACCCAAAAATATACACATGTTTTTTAACCAATGTATATTACAAATATACATATACAGTTATTATCCACATCGTATCAAAATATTTTGCAAATGGCAGATACACTTTAAATGTAGAATGACACCATGATATCACAAAATACAAGCCACTAAAAAACGCTAAGAACCAAAACCTATATTACTGACACAAATTCAGCAGTATTTGATGTAATTATCCAGAAATGTCATCTTTTTTTATTATTTGTATAAAGGGTCATCGTGTCAGTCTTCTCACATTTCTAGGATTTCCCCAGATGAAAATCTATTCATTTAAATTTTAATAGAGATACCTTGTGAATGCTCAAATGTTACTGCATTTGTTTCCACACTGTGGATTGTTTGATAAATTTGATGCCTCTTCAGGCTAGGTTTCTTTCTGGCCTAAAAAAATGCCACAAAAACTGCAACTGTTTTATCCAGAATGTGTGTGGTGTTTCTTCAGGTGTTTTTCCACCTGGGAGGAAATAGCATTTTTTTACTCAGTGGAAGTTTTTCACTTCCTTTAACCCCTTAAGGATCGTGGGGTTTTTTCCGTTTTTGCATTTTCGTTTTTTGCTCCTTGCCATTAAAAAATCATAACTCTTTCAATTTTGCACCTAAAATCCATATGATGGCTTATTTTTTGCTCCACCAATTCTACTTTGTAATGACATCAGTCATTTTGCCCAAAAATCTACGGTGAAATGGAAAAAAAAATCATTGTGCGACAAAATTGAAAAAAAAACCCGCCGTTTTGTAAACTTTGGGGGCATCCGTTTCTACGTAGTACATTTTTCGGTAAAAATGACACCTTATCTTTATTCTGTAGGTCCATACGATTAAAATGATATCCTACTTATATAGGTTTGATTTTGTCGGACTTCTGGAAAAAATCATAACTACATGCAGGAAAATTAATACGTTTAAAATTGTCATCTTCTGACCCCTATAACTTTTTTATTTTTCCGTGTATGGGGTGGTATGAGGGCTCATTTTTTGAGCCGTGATCTGAAGTTTTTAACGGTACCATTTTTGCATTGATAGGACTTATTGATCGCTTTTTATTAATTTTTGAAATGATATAAAAAGTGACCAAAAATGCATTATTTGACCGAGCGGTTTAATTAATGATATATTTTTATAATTTGGACATTTCCGCACGCGGTGATACCATATATGTTTATTTTTATTTACACAGTTTTTTTTTTATTGGAAAAGGGGGGTGATTCAAACTTTTAATAGGGGAGGAGTTAAATGATCTTTATTCACTTTTTTTTTGCAGTGTTATAGGTCCCATAGGGACCTATAACACTGCACACACTGATCTTCATCATTGATCACTGGTTTCTCATAGGAAACCAGTGATCGACGATTCTGCCGCATGACTGCTCATGCCTGGATCTCAGGCACTGAGCAGTCATTCGGCGATCGGACAGCGAGGAGGCAGGTAGGGGCCCTCCCCCGCTGTCCTGTAAGCTGTTCGGGATGCCGCGATTTCGCCGCGGCTATCCCGAACAGCCCACTGAGCTAGCCGGCAACTTTCGCTTTCGGTTTTAGCCGCGCGGCTAAAGGGTTAATAGCGTGCGGCGCCGCGATCGGCGCTGCGCGCTATTAGAGGCGGGTCCCGGCTTCACATAACGCCGGGCCCGCCGTGATATGATGCGGGGTTACTGTGTAACCCCGCGTTATATCAGGAGAGCAGGACCAAGGATGTACCGGTATGTTCTTGGTCCTTAAGGGGTTAAGGTACCACTCTGTAGTTCTGATGCAGAGCGAGTGATGCATAGCATCATTACTTACCTCCATTGGCTGTATGCCGTACCAGAGCCCGGACTTCTGTCACTATACTGACAGAAGTTCCTGGACCTAGCGGGACTGAGCTCTTCCCGCAGCTATACAGCCATGGATACAGCTCATGCTGGGCAGAAATTATACATTGTATATCTCCTGCCCAGCAAGAATAAACAGTATAACAGTGATCTGTACTGTAACCCCCTGCTTGGCTAAACAATATGTGACAGACCAGCAAAGAGAAAGCTGAGAAGTGCGTATTCTGCACAACTTAACTTTTTGTAGCCCTTCCTGTCTTCGAGTGATGCTGTTAATAAAGGCGGGACTACACAGGAACATGGTTGGTAAGTGAGGCTCTGTTTACATTTTTCACTTTTGTTTTATTTATTTTTTAAAAGGCATGTGAACAGACCCCTTTTTGGCAGTGTTTCCCAAACAAGAAGCCTCCAGCTATTGCAAAACTACAACTCACAGCATGGGGATTGCAGTTTAGCAACAGCACTATTTACCTATGTAGATGCTGAAGCCATGGTGTTTTTGCAGGCAAAAACGCCAGTCTCAGAATGCTACAATTTTGGAAAAATACCACTGAATCCAAAACCGCAGACATATTGCCAAAATGAGCTTTAAAAAAAAAAAAAAAAAAAAAAAAGGCAAAGGAAGAAACGCCATGTAGGTTTGATATATAATTATATCAGCGCTTCCAATAGGATCTAAATATTAAGCTGCTGGGTATTTTATATGGATCCCTGTAGACCATAAAGAGGAAGTATAAAACTAAAAAATTTAATAAATAAATACCAGCGCTATGGGGATAGTACTTTTGTCTTTATTGAGAGTTAGATAAAAGGGTATGTTATTGAGACAAATCTCATTTTATACCTTTTTATCTAACTCTCAATAAAGAAAAAAGTACTATCCCCATAGCGCTGGTATTTATTTATTTATTTAATTTTTTAGCCATGTAGGTTTGGCCTTTCATAAATCCCTATTAACTTTCAATTAACATTTGACTTAGTGTTTTAGCCATGAAAAAAAATGCAGTGTGGCAGTTTAGGCATTTTTTTGCCCAAAACTGTCCAAATGGTCAGAATGCAGCAGCCAAACAGTGTACAAATTTGCTGGCAAACGCATGCGGATTGCTGATTTGTTTTTACCTAGTTGGGTCAATTTGTACCAGAATTTCCTGATCACTCGAATTAGTCAAATGGCACGGGGGTGGGTGGAAAGGGGGTGTGCTTGGGGATTTTTAACTTGAGACTAGACGTTATACAAATGTGCTAGATTTGAAGTGGTGCAGGCTGTTTGAGAATCTGATGTATCTTTGGACTGTGTAGTTATAGTTTCTACCAACTTTACTTTACTACTATATTACTCAGCACATTACCCACCCATAGACATCTTTTCCCCTATCCAAAGGATAAGGGAAAAGATGTTTGATTGGGGGGGTCCCGGAGCTGGGACCCCCAGTGATCTCCGTGCAGTAACCGGCATTCTGTCCCGAGTGCTGCTCCAGTCTTGGAAACCCAGCTGTCACGCCCCCTCCTATAGATATGAATGGAAGGGGTGTGGCGTGGCATCTCCAGTCCCAGAAATGCTGGGTTTCTGAGACTGGAGCAGAATGCCAGGTGCTGCACGGAGATCGCAGGGGGTCCCAGCGGCGGGACCCCCTCCATCAGACATCTTATGCCCAGAACTATAATTCTGATGCTCACTTATTCACCCCGCTATGTTTTGTTCCATTTGACAAACAGTAGAGTGGATGTGTCCCTATACTATGTTCTCACATAGGGGAGCATAGTCTAATACAGTGCTTTCCAATCTTGATGCCACAACACTCAAGTGCATTGGCGGCAACACCCAGGTGTTTGTCTGGTCCAACATCAGCAGCAGCAGGCGCTGGTCACTGTTCAAAAGTCGCCACAGCCAGGCTGCTGACCTTGAGCAAGCAGTCGGCAAAGTGGCCACTTTAAATCGGTGAACTGTGGTGGCTCCTGGGACTGACGAGTGATGCCCCTGACGTTGAGGAGCTGCACAGAGGACGTCCCTCAGCTCAAGACGGCACCCAAGCCTGAGCCTGTCGGAGACACAGGCCAGGTAAGAAAAAAAAAAAACATGCAGAGGATCACATTGCGAAGGAGGGTGGAAAGATGTGTGTGTGTGGGAAAATCAGAAATGGGGGGGGGGGGGGTGTATCAGAGTTAGAGGAATGTTGTGGCATAGGCTGATTAAGGGGAATGAATGATCAGGGGTGATAAAGGGAGTGAATTAAAGGGCACGGGGGAATCAGAGTAAGGAGAAAGATGTGGCACATGGGAGAATGAGATTTGGAGGTATGATGTGGCACATAGGGGATCAAGGGTGAGAATAAAATGGCACAGGGGAGTCTGATCAAGGAGGGTAATAAAAATGCACAGGGGGTAGCAGCCACATTTCTAATGTTGATACTGGTATCACGGCGTGCGTGGTAGGACACGCAATGTGATATGTGCAATTGGTGAGGGGTATGTTACCAAACATGCACATCTAAAAAGGTTGTCACCAAACATGCACAATTAAAGGCTGACACGAGCAAGATAGTCTAAGGAAGATCACATGCACCACTCCATCAAGTAAACAAAGTGAGTAGCTTTATGCCATCAGGTGAACAGGATACAATGTTTTGGTTGCCCTTGAAACCTTTTTCAAGCATGCTTGAAAAAGGTTGCAAGGGCAACCGAAATGTATCCTGTTTACTTGATGGAAAAAAGCTACTCACTTTGTAAAGTCTCAAAGAAAGAAACAAAGGACAGCCGGCACCACCATGTTATAGATCCGCCATTCAAAACCAGCTCAGGATATCGGACCCAGGTGTATGAATTAAGCACTGGCAAAGTGGCGCTACACGCCATGAAAATGACAGCAATTGATATAACTTCACACAGAGAAAGGAAGCAGAGCGCTCACCATTCCAATTGCAGGCAGACCGATCAAATTCAATAATCCGTAGACACTACCAGTCCAAGCAGGGAGGCGGCTGATGGATCCGGGGGGAGCTCAGATGTCGGGCCACAGACCGTATCATGCCCCTAGGTGCTTCGTCAGGCTACTCAAATTAAAGCTACTCACTTTATGGAGTGCTGCATGTGATCTTCCTTGGACTAATCGTTTGGGACCCTGACCTGGGCTCTCCACCTGCAGGCACCTCCAGAAAAATGTATAATATATAGATATATATATATATATATATATATACACCGTATCTCCCATAAGTGAGTCCTTCCTTCACGTTTTTGTGAATATTTTTATATTTCATCATGTGACAACACAGAAGTGACTCTCTACTACGATGTAACGTAGTGACAGCATAGACTGTATAAGTGTTTAATATTGTGTCTCCTCAAAATAACTCAACACACAGCCGTTAATGTCTAAACTTTAGCTACAAAAGTAAGTACGCCAAATTGGGCCCAATTAGCCATTTTCCTTCTCCAATGTACTTTTCCCTCCCAGGTGTGATTGGTGGGTAGGTGTTATTGCTCTCACATGCTATAATGCTGGTCACATGAAGTTCAACACGGCACCTCATGGCAAAGAACTCTCTGAGGATCTGAAAAAAGGAATTGTTACTATACACATAAAGATGGCCTATGCTATGCAGCACGGTAGGCCATACAGCGGTTTCTCAGAACATACCTCGCCATGGTCAACCAAAAAAGTTGAGTGCATGTGCTCAGCGTCACATCCAGAGGTTATCTATGGAAATAGACATATGAGCGTTGCCAGCATCGCTACAGAGGTTGAAGGGGTGGGGGTCCATCTGTCAGCATCAGATTGATCTGCATGGCTGTCATCCCAGTAAGAAGCCTCTTTTAAAGATGATGCACAAGAAAGCCTGCAGTTTGCTGAAGACAAGCAGATTAAGGACATGGATTACTGGAACCATGTCCTGTGGTTTAATGAGATCAAGATAAATGTATTTGGTTTAGATGGTATCAAGCGTGTGTCGGCAAATAGGTGAGTAGTACAAAGACAAGTGTGTCTTGCCTACAGTCAAGCATGGTGATGGCAGAGTCATGGTCTGGGGGATTCATGAGTGCTGTTGGACTGGGGAGCTACAGTTCATTGACGGAACCATAAATTCCAAAATGTACCGACATACGGAAGCAGAGCAAGATCCCCTCCGTTCGGAAACACAGGACCATATTCCAAAATGCAGGGGTGTAGTTAGAAACCACAGGGCCCCGGAGCAAAAAAAAATTTCCCTGGGCTCCCCTACCCCAGGGCCAGACTGGGTCCAAAAATAGGACTGGGCATAGAATAAGCAACCCATTTTTTGGTGGTGGTCCAACTGCTGGGATCTCCACCAATCAAGTGGCTCTCCAGCTGTAGTTACAACTCCCATCATGTCTGCAGAGCCTCAGGCATTATGAGAGTTGTAGTTTTGCAACAGCTGGAGAGCGACAGATTGGTTTCACCCATCATCCCCACAGAGCATACAAGTGACTACAGCAGTGATGGGACAGTCAGGAGAATACACAATAATATCAAAAAGCTGAGTGACGTCTTCTCTGTTTTCTTCCCTTTTCTTCTTCATCTGGTCCAGACTGCTGTGACTTCTTCCAGCTACCTCTCTGCAGAGACTGATGCCCGGACATTAGTTCCTCACAATGTCAGTAGATACTTGTATGAGGGCAATAATCATTATAACCCTGCCACACACTGTACCCCCTGAATATAACCCTGCCACACTCTGACATTTTAACCTCTGAATATAACTCTTCCACACACTGTGCCCATAATAATAATACTGCCACACACAGTTTCTTCTAAATTCAGCTGAATCCCACCCATGCACTGTCCTGCTCCTCCAGGCTCTTCTGTCCTCCTCGAGACACTTGTATTCTCCTCCTCCAGACTCCTCTGTTCCTTTAAGACCCCTTCGTCTTCCTAAAGGCTCCTTTGTACCCCTCTCCCAGACCCCTAAGTCCTCCCCAAGCTCCTGTTTACCTCCCCAGACCCCTAGGTCCTCCTCCAGGCTCCTCCATCCCCAGCCCCTAATTCCTCCTCCAGGCTCCACCGCCCTCTTCCAGACCCTTAAAGGGGTACTCCGATGGAAAACTAATTTAAATTAACTGGTGACAGAAAGTTAAATTACTTCCCTTCTAGTACTTATCAGCTGCTGTATGCTCCACAGGAAATTATTTTCTTTTTAAATTTATTTTTTGTGTGACTACAGTGCACTCTGCGGACATCTCTGTCCATATCAGGAACTGGCCAGAGCAGGAGCAAATCCTCATAGCAAACCTATCTTGCTCTGGACAGTTCCTGACATGGACAGAGGTGTCAGCAGAGAGCACTGTGGTCAGACTGGAAAGAAAAAAAGAGGATTTTTAAATAGAAGCAATTTACAAATCTGTAACTTTCTGGCACCAGTAGATTTACAAAAAATGTTTTCCAACGGAGAACCCTTTTAACCCCTTAAGGACCAAAGGTCTACAGGTACGCCTTTTCTCCCTGGTACTTAAGGACCAAGGGCGTTCCAAAGGCGTACCCCAGTCCGGCGGGGACCGGGCCGGGGTGACTGCTGATATCGATCAGCAGGCACCCCGCGCCAATGCCCAGGCTATTCCAGTGATGCGGGTACATGGCGATACACCCCCTATCACCCACTGTATCTATGGGGAGGTGGCGATTTCGTCACCCCCCCCCCCCCCCCCCAGAATCGCTGCTATTGGCCAGACGATCGTCTGCGGCTCTGCTAGCCCCCTGAGTTCATTCAGCAGGCAGAGCTGCGAGGAGCCAGGGACCCCCCCTGATCGGAGCACCTTACAGAAGAAGACCCCTTGTTAGAGCAGGAAGAGATCACAGCCCAGGGAGAGGTAGGGTTAAAGTAAAGTAAAAAGGAAGTGTAAAAAAAAGTTACATTTTTTCCCCACCCCCGACCCCCTAATAGGACCTAAAGGGTCCGCCACAATTTAATTTAGCGTGACCCAGGCCCTATTAGGGGTTCAGGGCGCTGCATTTTGCCTCATTTTTTTTGGGGGGGGGGGGGGGGCCGCAGCCCTTCCCCCCCCCCCCCACACACACACAAACCAGCCACCCCCCCACCACCGTAGAAAAAAGGTGATGGCTCGCCAGGCATTTTTGGCAGCGGAGGCATACACTTTTCTTGCCTCCGACTCTGAATCTGTCAGTGAGGATGATGAAGATCCTACATTTCTGTGTTCTTCATCATACGAGCGACAATGCCACTGGTACTAGGAGTCCAACCCCCCCCCAGACAAGTTTACCAGAGCCCCCCTTGGGTGACCCTGTCTGGAGACCCCCCGAAGGCTTATCAGCCACGGATTTCGGAGTTTGTTGGCGACTCCGGATTGACAATTCTGGATTCACTGAAATTGACTATTTCAGTAACTTTTTTCAGTGACAGTTTTGTCAATCTGATAGTGAAGCAGACGAATCTGTACACCCAGCAGTTCATCGCCCACCACCCTGATTCTGTTTTGGCCAGGCACAATGAATGGTACGCCATTGATGCAGCAGAAATAAAGACATTTTGTGGCCTCATGCTGCATATGGGCCTGGTCAAAAAGCCAAGTGTCAGGCAGTACTCGAGCAGGGACGTCCTATACAAGACCCCGCTTTACAGTATGGCCATGGCACGGAGGCGGTTTGAGGCCATTCGGAAATGCCTCCATTATGCAGATAATGAGGCATGTCCACCCCACCTATGACCGGCTTTACAAAATGAGGCCAGTCATCGATCACTTTGGGGCCAAATTTTTGGAGGCCTACGTACCCCTCAGGGACCTCTCGGTCGATGAGTCTCATCAGTTTTAAGGGGAGACTCATCTTCCGCCAGTATATTCCCTAGAAGTGGACGCGGTATGGCGTGAAGCTCTATAAACTTTGTGGAAGTACCTCTGGGTACACTTACAAGTTTAGAGTGTGTGAGGGATGAGATTCCCGTATTAAACCCCCAGTTTGCTCCCCCACTCTGTGTGTTAGCGGGAAAATCGTTTGGGAGCTTGTGCACCCTTTGCTGGTTAAGGGTTACCACGTGTATGTGGACAACTTTTATACTAGCATCCCTCTGTTCACATCCCTTACCGCCAGATCCACATCCGCTTTTGGGACCGTGCGGAAAAGCCAGAGAGGCCTCCCTCTAAATTTGATCCAGACACCTATGCCCAAGGGTGAGTCCCGTGCCCTTACCCATGAAAACCTGTTGCTGGTCAGGTATAAGGATAAGAGGGATGTCCTTATGCTGACCACTATTCATGGTAACGGCAGCTCACCCGTCCCTGTGCGAGGTACCACAACAATGGTCCTCAAGCCCGATTGTATTCTGGACTACAATCGGTATATGGGGGAGAGTTGATCTTTCTGATCAAGTCCTCAAGCCATACATGGCCATGCGAAAAACACGGGTATGGTACAAGAAAGTTGTGGTCTACTTGGTACAGGTTTCCATGTACAACTCTTTTGTACTGTCCCAGTATGCTGGCAACACATGGACATTCCTCCAGTTCCAAGAAGAAGTCCTAAAGGTCCTGATCTTTGGCGACCGGGAAAGAGCAGGCCGGACTTCCAAAAAAACCTGGAGTTATAGGTGCCAGGATCGTCCCAGGCCAACACTTTCCAGGTGAAGTCCCCCACACTGGAAAGAAGGGACGATCCCAGAAAAAATGCAGTGTGTGTGTAACAGGAGGGGGATTCGGAAGGATACCACTACTCAATGTGACACTTGCCCCGATCATCCGGGCCTCTGCATTAAAAATTGCTTCAGGGAGTATCACACTTCCATTCAGTACTAAATTTTCCCTTTTCATTTTATAATAATTTGACCCCAATGTACCAAGTCCAGAGTACATTCCAAATTTTAACTCCATAAAACCACTAAATTGCCCCAAAACTCATGTAAAAAAAAAAAAAAAAAAAAAAAAAAAAAAACTGATAAGACCTCTGGGAGTATTTTTTTTTTCTTTGGGTCATGGGTCACTGAGTCACTATCATCGGGGACTTTTTTGTTGCCTCAAATGTGCAGCGCTCTCTCTCCACCTGAGCGGGTGCGCATTTGAGGCAACAGGTTAGGGACGGCCACACATCACATTCCCAGAATGATGATTCAGAGCATAGGGTTTGGGGTGGGCATATTTTTTTTAAGTTTTGGCTATACTCTGGGTCATCATTCTGGGAACATGACCTGTTTTATAGTTTTATGTCCCACTGTACCCCATTTTAGTTGTTTAGTGTACCCCAGTTATTTACCCCATGTAATGCCCCTTGAGGGGGGGGTCCCACTGTTCTGGCTCCATAGGCAGCAAGCTCAAGGCCCCTGAATGCGACCTGCTCCTCTGAGACCAGTTTGCACGCTGTTTACGTCAAGACATAAGGTATGTCCTTACTCCAAAGAAATGTATTTACAATGACATTTTCTCTTTTTACCACTTGTGGAAATGAAAAATTTGGGGTAACCCCAGCAATTTAGTGTAAAAAATATTTTTTTTTTCATTTTCACATCCCACTTCATGAATATTGTGGGGTGTTAAGACTCACTGTACCCTTGTTATGTTCCTTAAGGGGTGTAGTTTCCAAAATAGTATGCCATGTGTTTTGTTTTTTTGCTGTCCTGGCACCATAGGGGCTTCCAAAATGCGACATGCCCCCCCCCCCCCAATCCCATTTCAGCAACATTTGCAAATGTGACTCCTCTTCTGAGCATTGTAGTGCGACCGCAGTACATTGGATGTCCACCCATGGGGTTACAAATTTTGGGGGGCATTTTCTCCTGAGTATGGAAATACCCCATCTCTTCTATTACCCCTTGTAAAAATGTAAAATTTGGGGAAAAAACAGCATTTTAGTAAAAAAAAAAAAAAAAGAATTTACATATTCAAAGTCGTTTTGTTTTGCTGTTCTGGCACCATAAATGGGACATTCCTAAACGGGACATGTCCCCCAAAAACCATTTCAGGAAAATGTGCTTGCCAAAATCCAAATGTGACTCGGCTTCTGAGCATTGTAGTGCACCCGCAGTGCACTTGATGCCCACACATGGGGTATTTCCATGCTCAGTAGAAAATGCCCCCCAAAATTTGTAACCCCATCTCTTCTGAGTATGGAAATACCCCATGTGTGGGCGTCAAGTGCACTGCGGGCACACTACAATGCTCAGAAGAGAAGGAGTTACAAATTTTGGGGGGTGTTTTCTACTATTACCCCTTGTAAAAATGTAAAATTTGGTGGAAAACTAAAAAAAATATTTTAGTGTAAAAAATAAAAAATAAATAAATGTACACATCCAACTTTAACGAAAAGTCATCAAACACCTGTGGGGTGTTAAGGCTCAGCGGACCCCTTGTTACGTTCCTTGAGGGGTGTCGTTTCCAAAATAGTAGGCCATGTGTTTTTTTTTTTTGCTGTCCTGGCACCATAGGGGCTTCCTAAATGGGATATGCCCCCTAAAACCATTTCAGAAAAACTCACTCTCCAAAATCCCATTGTCGCTCCTTCCCTTCTGAGCCCTCTACTGCAGTGTTTCCCAACCCAGTCCTCAAGGCACACCAACAGTCCAGGATTTTAATTTTTCCCTGTTCTATTCCAATGGAGTAACTGAAAAAACCCAGAATGTTGGTGTGCCTTGAGGACTGGGTTGGGAAACACTGCTCTACTGCGCCCGCCGAACACTTTACATACACATGAGGTATTTCCTTACTTGAGAGAAATTGGGTTACAAATTTTAGGAAGATTTATCTCCTTTTACCTCTTGTAAAAATTCAAAAACTGGGTCTACAAGAAAATGCGAGTGTAAAAAAATGAAGATTTTGAATTTTCTCCTTCACTTTGCTGCTATTCCTGTGAAACACCTAAAGGGTTAACACACTTACTGAATGTCATTTTGAATACTTTTGGGGGGGTGCAGTTTGTATAATGGGCTATTTTTGGGGGATTTCTAATATGAAGGCCCTTCAAATCCACTTCAAAACTGAACTGGTCCCTGAAAAATTCTGCTTTTGAAAATTTAGTGGAAAATTGCTGCTATACTTTGAAGCCCTCTGATGTCTTCCAAAAGTAAAAACATGTCAACTTTATGATGAAAACACAAAAGTAGACATATTGTATATGTGAATCAATATATAATTCGAGATTTTCCTAGTGTTCTATGAAGGAAAATATGGATTTTATTAAAGACAAGAGGCGAGTATTATGCCATTCTTTCTTTACTTGCTCAAATAGCAAACAAACAAACAGTTAACATAACAGCAGAAAAACTTTCAGGTGGTAACAGGAGTGCTATAAGGTAACTAGTCCACCAATCAGCATCCAGCACAGGTAATATAAGGTCCAGATACCTCTGTCACTCCCTCTTTCTTTGGTGTAAACTTGATTGAAGATAAGGTTAAGAAACAAAAGACTGGAACAACACATCACGGAACAGAAGACTCCAGGATTTCAAAAGGAACGAAGACTGTAAAACTGAAGTATGATCCAGAAGCAGAAACGGGCTGGTCGAAAACAGGATCCACTGATGTTGGAACGAAGAGGCTGTAGGAGACACAAACAAAACATGATGATAGGGAAGGGAGGGATAATACTCGCCTCTTGTCTTTAATAAAATCCATATTTTCCTTCATAGAACACTAGGAAAATCTCAAATTTTATTACAAGACAAAGAGGCTCCTATTATGCCAGTTTGAAGCTGGTCACAATAAACATCAATAATAATATGCAACAATGAGACTCTGGACGAAAGTAAAAGGTCTTGAAAGTGGATTCTGAAGACCAATCGGCTGTTCTAAGAATATCAGATAAAGAGACTCCAGCTTGGAAAGCTTTAGTGGACATAGCTCCTCTGGTGGAGTGAGCTGAAAATTGTGAAGTATCAATGCCAGCTAGCTTCATAGTATTCTTGACCCATCGGGCTAAGGTGGAAGAGGAAACAGGCAAGTAGGGTCTACAGTATGAAATAAGTAGTTGAGAAGAGTTTTCTTGTCTGATGGGAGAGGTTTTAGCCTCATAAGCTTTGAGACACTGAACTAAACAGTTTTTCTTGATGAGGAAAAGTTGGATAAAAGACTGTATGAAGGTTAGTCTTAGTGCGTCTGGAGATAGTGAAGTGTACGCCTTGAGGGGAAAAAGTCCTGTGGGAAATATCTAGAGCCCTAACATCCGAAATTCTTTTAATTGAGATGAGACAAAGAAGAACGGTGAGCTTAAAAGATAGAAGCCTGAGAGGGAGGAGATCATTGACCTCCCATGATTTGAAAAGATTAAAAATCAAAGTAACGTCCCAAGTTGAATGATATCTGGGACGAGGAGGTCTCTTGAACTTAATACCTTTCATGAGTTTGCAAACTTAAGGGTGTTGGCCAACTGGAATAGAATTTACAGGGGGATGAAAAAAAGGATATAGCAGAGCGATAGACGCTGATGGTGCGATAAGCTTTCCCAAATTCAAAAGAAAAGGAAATTTAAGATGTTGGCAATAGATGCATGTAAGGGATTCAAATCCAGTTGCATGCTCCAATGTAGCCATAGTCTCCAGGCTGATCGGTAAGCTGATCTGGTGCCTGTTGCCCAGGCCTCGGACAAGATGTCCCTAGATGTCTGTGAAAGTTGTGAATCAAACTCTGCCGTCCGGATATTAACCATACTACAAGATGAAGAAGTTCCGAAGTTATCAGAGGATGAAGGTTCCCTGCCTGATCTCTGAGAATTTCTTTGAATTGACGAAGGATGCGCGGGACATCTATTGTCATCCCCAAGATCTGGGGAAACCATGACTGGGTTGGCTACCAAGGGGTCAAGATCACTAAAGTTGCTTGTTGAGTTAAGGCATGAAGGAGAACTCCCGGAATGAGAGAAAAGGGGGGGAAAGCGTAAAGAGTCGAAGGAGGCAAAATTTGACGGAGTGCATCCACTCCCAGAGCTTCGGGATCTGGTCGCCAGCTGAAGAATTGAGGGATTTGACGATTCAATCGAGAAGCGAACAGATCTATGGAAAAGGGTCCCCATAGAGAGTTGATTTGGAGGAAGACCTGGCGATCGATTGACCAATCACTGTTGTCGATTAGGTAGCAAGAATTCCTATCCGCTACCGTATTGGAGAGTCCTGGAAGATACTCCGCCTTGAGGACAATACTCCTGTCCAGACAGAAATGCCAAAGCTCTTTGGCAATGTCTGCCAAAGGCTTCGATCTTGTGCCTCCTAGGCGATTTATGTACTGAACCGCCGAAATGTTGTCCATTTTCAATAGGATGCAACAATGAGACTTATCTCTCGCGAAACTATTGAGGGCAAAGAAGCCTGCAAGAAGTTCCAGACAATTGATGTGAAGAGAAGTTTCTTCCTCTGACCATTTGCCTCCTGTAGAGGAATGACCACAACGGGCTCCCCAACCCAACCGACTGGCGTCTGACTCTATGATGAGATCTGGAATGGAATTGAAAATAGTTTTTCCGTTCCATTCCTGTATGTGATGTAGCCACCATAAGAGCTCCTCTTTGGTTTCCGAATTTAAAGTTATCTCGTCTGAGTAGGCCAAGCCCTCTCTCAGGTGTTGAGCCTTGAGACGTTGTAGGGCTCTGTAATGGAGAGGAGCTGGAAATATTGCTTGGATTGATGCTGAAAGAAGACCCACTACACGGGCTATGCTCCTCAGGGATATCAAATCCTTGTTCAGGATGGACCGAATCTCTTTCCGTATTAGAGATCATTTCCTGTTGGTGAGACTTAGAAGGGCCGCACGTGAGTCTATTGTAAAGCCCAAAAATTCTACCTCCTTTGTAGGGGTTATAACAGATTTCCTTACATTGATTAGAAATCCCAGGTCGTTTAGAAGTGATAAGGTCCATTGAGAATGAAGATTGATTAGATGAAGGGATTGAGCCATGATAAGGATATCGTCCAGATAGATTATAAGACGAACACCTCTGCTCCTCAATGTCGCCACCACTGGTTTTAAAAGCTTTGTAAAGCACCAGGGGGCCAACTATAGACCAAAAGGGAGACTCTGAAACTGCCATTTCTGGCCTTCCCAAAGGAATTGAAGGTAAGGTTGATGCAGACGATGTACTGGAACCGTCAGATAGGCATCCTTTAGGTCTATCTTGACCATCCAATCGTTTATGGACAAAAGATCCCTTAAAAGATGGATACCTTCCATCTTGAAGTGTTGGTATTTCACATAATATAGTTCACTAATTTCAAGTAATTTAGTTCTCTCAGATTTATTACAGGCCTGTGGCTGCCATCCTTTTTTTACTAAAAAGAGGTTGCTGAGAAAACCCTGAGAGTGGTAAGGTACTAGGCAAATGGCCCCTTTTGAATATAATTCCATCACTTCTGCGTTCACGAGACTCTAATCTTCTAGAGCGAAGAAAATGGGGTGGGGAAGACATTTCTGGACTGGAGTTTGCCAAAATTCTATTTGGTAACCTGTTATGGTGTTCAGAATCCAGGCGTCTGATGTGATCATTTGCCAAGCTAGGAAAAATACGCTAGTCTTCCCCCTAATGGAATTTGGGAAGAAAGGGGATTCATTACTCTTACCTGTAGAAGCTCGCGATCTGGGGTAGCCTCGATGACCTCTTGCTCTCCATGGTCTGCCTCTTGTAGGGAAGAAGGGAGAGTTCTGGTATGAAGTCGATCCCTGGTAGCTTCTGTCAGTATTGGAGGGACCTTTATAGGACTGTCTCTCTTGACCTTGACGACCGGGGAAGCGGCCCCTTCCTTTCCCGGCCTTACCAAAAACCTCTCTCTGGAACACTTTTTTCAGGGAAGTCTGCGCTTTGTCAAGCGTCGAGAACAGCCCTACATATTTGGAGATCTCCTTGATAAAAGAGTCCCCAAAGAGGAGACCTTCAGATTGGGATTCCGATTCTGTATTGGCTAGGTGCATTAATTGGGGATAGAGTTTAAGGAGGACAGCTCTACGCCTTTCGCAGCAGAAGGCCGCATTTACACCTCCAAACATGCAAATCGCTCTTTGAGCCCATCCTCCACATTGATGGGTTGGCCAGAAGATGCAGCTTCTTCGGACAAATCAACAATCTTGGTGAGGGGCCCCAAGAGGTCAAGGAATTTATCCTGACAAAATTTTAATGAACGATCTATCCCTTTTTTGGGATTACTGCCCGCTTTTTATAAGTACTTGGCAATAATTGGGTCCAACTCAGGAGTCTGGGAGATTTTATTTGGAAGAGTGGGCCTTGGACATTCAGCTTTCATTTTATTTCTGGCTGATTTGTCCAGAGGTTTCCTGAGCCAGGCACAAAGGTATTCTGATACCCGAGGCTGGGGCTCCCATTCCCCAGAGCAGGGGGTGCTTGATATTATCAGGGTCAAAAAATGGAAGCCCTTTACTATCCAAGACTACAGGGGCAGATTTCTCAGCATTTATTTGAGAGGAATCCTGATTATCAGATAAATCCTCATATTCAGAATCAGAAATTATTACACTCTCCTCATCAGAGGACCCTTGACTGGAGGAGGTATTGTAGGAATCTGGCTTGAATCTCTTAGAGGCTCTATTAACACGCTTAACAATGATCTCCTCGCGGGACGAGGGTATGTGGTGCTTTAGGTGCTCACCTTTAAATGTGCTACCTTTAGAAGGTGCAAAAGACGAGTGTCCCTGATCTTCCTGGCGTAAAGCCGCTATTGTAGGTGGATGAAGATCGGTTTTACAGTGGCGTCTCTTATGAGAACGCTTGCCAGATTTTTAAAAACCTTTAGCCAAGCCAGAGGTGGAGTCCTCCGCCGACCAAAAAATGTCGGACAGGGTAGAAGGGTGCTTCTTTTTGGAAGCAGTAGTGTGTGACACTGCCATAATTACTGACTTAGCAATAGAATCCTGTATAGAACCCATACCTGTTTGAACAGCTAAACTGACAGATTTAGTCACAGAATTGTCAACCACATTTCTAATGTGTTCATCTAAGGCGTAATGAAAATCCTTATACCCTGAGGGAAAGGCAGAGAGAGGGGACTGTGTAGCATTATTCTCCTCAGTCATAATTACCTACTATTTGCTGGCTGTATTAACAACAAATACAAGCAGGTAAATCTAATGGTGTTAATAATTATAAGTAATTATTAAATACTATGCCTAGAGTACCCAGACAGGGAGATAAGAGGAGAACACATTGTTCGCTGTGACAGGACACACTCCGCTGAGACAATGACAGCCGCAGCAGCGCCTAAGAGAAGATCAGCACAGGAGTGCGAAGTCTCATGATACCTGAGGAGATCGCGTCGGGAGAGAGGATAAACTGCCTAGTAACAGGAGCGGCCGCGCGAAAGTGAGGGAAAAGATGCGATAATGCGACTGAACCCGGAGATGGTATAACTACATGAACCACGGTAGGGGAATGATACAGGAAGGAAAATGAAATACAAGAAACAAGGGGCGGCGGCAGTGAGGGAAAAAAATACATGCTGGAGAAACTGACTGCACAGCAATATGAATAAGGGTATAACCGAATAAGGTAAATTGAATAGGAATGAATATATATTGCAATAAGGGAAACACAATGTACATATATGCAAAACCACAAATGTAGAATTGTCAGACACTATATAGAACTTATCTTTGAGTAGAGCAGCAAAGAAAGAGGGAGTGACAGAGCTATCTGGACCTTATATTACCTGTGCTGGATGCTGATTGGTGGACTAGTTACCTGATAGCACTCCTGTTACCACCTGAAAGTTTTTCTGCTGTTATGTTAACTGTTTGTTTGCTGCTATTTGAGCAAGTAAAGAAAGAATGGCATAATAGGAGCCTCTTTGCTTGTAAGGAAAATACATTCTAAATAAATTTTATTACAAGACAGAGGGCTTCAAAGTTAGAAAAATGCAAAATTTTCTATTTTTTCATAACATTTTGGAATTTTTCACCATGAAATGATGCAAGTATCGACAAAAATTTACCACTAACAAAGTAGAATATGTCGTGAAAAAACTCTCTAGGAATCAGAATGAAAAGTAAAAGCATCCCAGAGTTATTAATGTTTAAAATGAAAGTGGTCAGATGTACAAAAAACGCTCTGGTCCCACAGTGAAAATCTGCCTGGTCCTTAAATGGTTAAATCCTCTTTAGGCTTCTCTGTTCACCTCTCCACAAACCCCCAAGTCCTCTCCATGCTCCTCTTTCTTCCTTGCCCCCAGACCCCTAAGTCCTCCCCCAGATCCCTAACTCCTCTCCACACTTCTCTGCCCCCTTCCCCAGACCCTTAAGTCCTATCCAGGCTCTTCTGCCCCCCTTGCCAGACACCCCAAAAGTCCTTTTCACACACCTCTCCCCAGGGCCCCCAAGTCATCTCCACACAGATCTTTTACTTCATTAAAAGCAGGTCCACACCAACTTTAATATGCAATCTGACCATTAGTCAGGTTTATTAGACAGGTTGCAGGACAAAACAAAACTTAATTCAGAAAACAAAATGAAAGCCTGGCCTGTCGGGCCACTAACTATACATATGTAATTCCCTCACTAACAACTGTAGAGCTCTCTGCCAGCTTACAAAACAGGTCCAGCAACCTTTACTCACTGTTCACACTTGTCTATCTATCCCAATATATGTCCTTGTTATTAATAAAGACTATGAAGAATATGGCACTTTGTTACACTTGATCTTAAAAATGATCTGTTGCTGACCTCTTAAACAAATAATAGGTTCATATTGCTGATAGCCTGGAAGGACAGGGATATTGAGCTTGGTGTCCTTGATTGTGGTCATGAAAATGGTTCTCTGAAGAACTGAAATTAGACATGGTGGACCCCATTTTGAACCTCTTTCTGACCAGTAAGAATAAAAATTGAGGTCTGCAACCAACCTCCAATGCTCCTCCTCTTTGGCAAAGCAAACAATCTGGAGCCTTTTTAGTGAAATAGAAAGCTTTTCAATGTGACTTTTGATTATTGTACAAATATATATTAAGGGATACTGGAGGAGAGTTGTAGAGAATATCCTGTCTTAGAAACAAAAATCCAGTGAGGTTTTTAATATTAAAGGGGTACTCCGGTGGAATTATTATAATTTTTTTCAAATCAACTGGTGCCAGAAAAATAAACAGATCTGTAAATCACTTCTATTTAAAAATCTTAATCCTTCCAGTACTTTTCAGCTGCTTTATGCTCCACAGGAAGTTGTATTTCTTACTGGAGTTCTTTTCAGTCTCACCACAGTTGAGACTGTGTATTAGGAACTGTCCAGAGTAGGAGAAAATCCCGATCGCAAACCTCTCCTGCTCTGGACAGTTCCTGATATGGAAAAAGGTGTCAGCAGAGAGCACTGTGGTCAGACTGAAAGAAATACAACTTCCCATGGAGCATACAGCAGCTGATAAGTAATGGAAGAATGAAGATTTTTAAATATAAGTAAGTAGTTTACTACTCTGTGCAACTTTCTGGCACCAGTTGATTTGAAAAAAGTTTTCGGAGTTCCCCTTTAAAGGCTTGTTCACACAGCAGACTTTCTCCACTTTAGGGCACTCCGTTACTCAGTCCACTGGAAGTACAGGAGTTGAGCAGAGTAAAAAATTGTGCCTGTCCTTTTTTACCCCCTGTAAAATACCGGACACCTAACGGAACCCATTCAAGTAATCAGGATCGGGACCCAGCGGTGTCAGTTGTGCTCCTATATGTGTGCAGCAAACAGACAGTCTGACCCCATCTCAGAACAGAAGGTCAGGCATCACAAACTAGAGGGAGTAAAGGTTCCAGAGAAGTGCTTCCTTTTGAACAAGAATGGAGCACAATTCTCCTGGAGCATGGTCTGTTGCAGTCAACTTTTCTAAAACTTCTGGAGATGTTCTCGCTTGCCTACAAAAAATGCCAAAATCTAGGCTTCTTAGGGGCTTGGGCAGTAGTGCAGTAAATGGAGTTTGCCCGGTTTCACATGGATGTATTATCACAGGTCTTTTTTCACAACATAAACACTGCCGCTATAGCAGAAGTCCTGCAGAACTGACCTTTGCGGTATGGGACACAGAAAGGAAAGCAGCCACCATCTTGTTTCTGTGGAACTGGCAGCAGCAAAGAGAGGCTGAAACCAAGTGATGGCTGGAGCAGAGACCAGGGGCAAGTACAAGGTGATGCCTGTAGTGTTCTGAGAACACAGGGGGTCATTAGGTAAGGGGTGGCTTTATGGCTGGAATTCTATGGATAGATGTCGGTAGAAGGCCGCCACAGGAGGATCCTTAGTCTTCTTCCTGTTTGTGATGCACGAATGCGTGGTTAGTGACTAAACTACACCAGTGGGGATGATGGCCACAGCATCTTGTATCCCCCACCTATTACAGGATGTGTGTAAGAGGGGGGTAACGCCCAGCTTCTGGGGTCACGTCTGGGCTTCTGTTGCTTAAAGGGGCTGAAATGCATATATGATAAAAAAAAACGTTGCCAATATGGATTCCTTTACTACTATAGTAGTGTCTTAGCCTGTCAGTCAGACTGATAACAGTAGCAGTAGACTCCTTCCCACTGAAAATACATATTTTAGGTTCAGTTACCATTTAAGCCTTAAAAGGATCTGCAGATCAGCCTGACCTACTTTTTTGTGAATTGTGATTACATGGAATGTTATAACAAAGGATATTGGTTTTATGGTGAACGCCCAGCATATCCTGACCACCTTAGTGTGTTTTGATTGTAATAAGTTGCCTGCAGTTTTTTATTTGAGGTACTTAGCGGACCCCCCTAAACTGGTGAGAAGTCATGGTGGCATACTATGAAATCACCACACTCTTCTGTTTTATAAAAACGTTTTGCAACTTGTGGCACTCTAGCTTTATAAAACTACAACGCTTATGCCCTGGCAGCCTGGAGGATCCTCTTTTAGGTTAGGGTCACACGTAACTGATCTGCAGCGTTTTTTAAGCTGCTGATCTGCCAGTGTCCCAACCCACACTGTGCCTACTGCTGTTGCCAAAAACAAACCCGGCCCTCCTCGACCCACCTCCAGCCAAACTGAGGGCCTGCGAGTCAACGATTGCACTCAGACATCACGATATAGGAGTACACTGTGCATGCAGGCCAGGGGGCGGGTCGAGGGGGGCTGGATTTGTTTTTGTCAGCAGCAGGAGGCACAATATGGGTCAGGTGTAACCCTACCCTTACAAAGTTCATTACCATGTGGCCTGCAGCTACTGCAAAATTACAACTCCCAGCATGCCCTGACAGCTGAATCTCTGGCTCTCCAGCGGCTCCAAAGATCCCTGCACGGCGATTTGTAGTTTAGAACAGCCAGAGAGCTAGCTACAGGTTAAAAAGCCCAGCTATGAGGCAATGTCCTATTCCCTTACATGCTTCGGTCAGAGGTACACACAGAGAGACCTTGACTTGTACCACTAAAAGGAAGAGTAAAGTAGCCTTTGTCCTCCATTGACTTTTATTATAAGAAATGTTTTTGTTTTTTTCCACCCCTCAGTGCCAGAGAGTGGATGCCATGCTCTGTAAATTTTAGTATGTGGGTGAAGCTCAGCTCATTCTGTCCATAGGTAGGTGTGTCTTAGGCTGCATTCACACCTCGTTTTCACTGTATGGGTGCCGGATCCGGCTGGGGGAGGGGAAAACTGGGCGCTCCCGTACCCCAGCCGGACCAGCGCTGGTCGGCTCATTTTTGACCCGTATCCGGTTTTGTGACCGGACCTAAAACCGTAGTATGGAAAATTGCTGCACTATGGCTAATAACATTAAGTTGCTTTATTATACTTTTTGACACCATTCATAGGTTGACCTTCTGATATGTCATAGCAACATGTTTTTATCTCTCAGGGTCCAGGTCCTAAGAGAACAGATGCCAATAATCATTGAGAAAAATACATAACAGAAAAGCACAGAATTTCACACAGAAGTCTGAATGCTTGTTTCAAAGCCAACCCTTTGTGCCTTAGACCAACTCAGAATGCATATTTTAAAACTGTACTATTCATTTCATAAACCAGAATGATACAGTTACGAATGATCTTTATTAGACTGCATAGCTATGGGGGTAACAAATAAAAAAAAAAAAATAAGGCCATAGACACGACTGACAAATAACGTGTATGTCCTAACAATATAGTACAAAATGTGCAGGCTTCACAGTATAATGTTGTGATTTACAACACAATATGGAGTATGGAAAACAAGTTAGACCACAACAAGAATAGAAATGTTTAGATTTTCGGATTTAACAGTTTTAAGGGAACTTTGGTTTATTACAAAAATAAAACCTTGGATTTTGTTTTGTTTTACTTGGGAAAAATACAAACATGTCCTACATTTCTACATATTGTACGTTACAATCTTTCCTTCCATATGTCCACTTGCTGTGCAGCGCTAGAAGCAGTGTGCTTGGTTTTACAATGAACTGGTTTAAGTTGTACACAAGAATGGCTGATGGGTACCTTTTGAGAGGATGCCATTTTCTACTTAAAAAGGTACATTGCATAGCTTCCTGCATCATTGAAATGACTTGACCTGAGCTGCAGGACATGCTGTTCATTCTATTTCGCTGTGCACAGTTCCATGACTCTTCCCAAATAATCTCTCCATTCTGCTGCTGTGTGCGCAGACTGTTGTGCATGTTTCCATACATGGTTTACACATGTTCTGAGGTAGTCACCAGCTCAAACCACTGCCTGAGGGCATCACTAAGGGTTTCTGGAAGAGTGTTCACATCTCGAAGGATGATGTAGAATGGAAATGGAAATTGTTCCATGTAAGATATCATTTTTGGCATCTCTTTGGGGTCAGTAAAAATTGGCACTTTAATGTCCAAGATGGAATCCTAAAAACATATGAAAAGTGTTAATAGCAACATTGAAAATAGAGTGAAAAGAAGTTAACTGAAACAGAGATCGCACTGGGCTTAAGAAAAGGAAGGCTGCCATATGATGTACCTGATGTATTAAGAGACAAAAGCTTTTTCATAAATCTACACTAGCTATGAGCGGAAATAGATTTCAGGCATAAGTTATGATAAATCTAATGCTTCATTGGCCAACCCTCTCCAGCTAAAGCCCAAATCCTTTTAAATAAAGCAGCACAGGTGGGCTAAAGCTATGTTCACACAGCGTAATATGTGCAGAATGTCTGCTGGGAAAACACAGGCAGACATTCTGCATAATTTGCAGCCATATTTCCATGGAAAGCTGCCATATATGGGTAATAAATCCCCCCAGTTGTTCATTATTCAATGACTGCAGACATTACTGTTATTACTGCCTATTTGTATGATGACCTGCTGTACCAAGTAGCCCCATGTCAGCAAGAAGCCACTAGAAAACGTACGTACCTTGGAAGTTGGGTTGTCCAAAATAATGAAAATAATAAATATGTTAGCATTGCGGGCTGCCTTTACTGCCCTTGTTACACGGTCTTTCCCCTCTACAAACAATCCTCTTCCATCGGAGACTATGATAAGTAGTTGGGCGGTTTCTAAAATAAAACATAATATTTAGGAATCATTACCAAATATAACATTCTTATCAGGCTGGTGATCTCAAGTTTCAAATTTTTCTGACTAAACTGTAATGCATATGTGGAAGGAGGGTCAAGGCCTTCAGGGAGTAGGAAGAAACTGATAAATCTGGGCCAGCGTGCATTAAACTGCATGAGAGAAAAAAAGTAGAGTGATTTTCCCCCAGCAATCACAGCTCAGGTAACTAGCTGAGGTAAAGTGAAAGCTAAGCAGTGATTGGTTCATGTGGGAAAATCTCTTTTTTCTCTCTCTCACACTGATAAATCTGGGCTAATATGTTTATTCTGAACACTGAAGAAATATGAGAAAGGGTTCTATGCACAAGTCAAAATATTGTCTTTTAAAAGAGCAAAAAACATGTTTCCACAACCTGCTGACTTATTCACACATTTGCAGAACATATATGTGCTAGCTTCAGGCTTTGCTGCATACTCTATCTTACACAAATACATATTACTAGGAATTCCTCATACTAAAAACTGCACCACAGTAATCACGTGTAAAAATTCCACTTATATTAAAACAATTAACCAATCTGTTGTATCACATTATAAAGCAGGAGGAAATGACTGACAGCTGCAGATACCGGCTGTTAGCTCATACCGAGGGAGCTAAAACTAACTGTGGCCTTCTTTTCTCTGACACCCATTTATTAAGTTATAAAATCTCATTTCACTACACTGTTTTAAAGTTGTAAAGGCTGCATCAAGCCCTACAGGATAGGCCATTAAACAAAAAGTCCTGTAAAGCCCTTTAAGTATCCTGTGCATATTTGATTTGCAGGATTTTCTGTTGCAGATTTCAATGTAAACTAAATGACTGAGCACAGCTTCTAATCGGCAGTTACAAATACTGAGCATCAAATCTGCACAGGACACTGTACATGTGAATAGGCCCTTAAATTGTATAGTAAAAGTAAGGTTTAACAACTATAGAGGCGAGAAAAAAATTAAACTGCACTCACCATCCAACGCCATTTTATTCGGTCATCTAAAGGTGCAGGCGGGTGTGGAGGCAGGGGGCAAACCCGAACAGACTGGGTCACACTGAACTGCACTTCTTCAAGCCGGTATAACAGCTCGAATAATCACAGTTTAGTGTGAAACAGCCTGTTCCAGTTTGCCCCTGCCTCCGCACCCGCCTGCACCTTTAGATGATTGAATAAAACGGCATTGGATGGAGAGTGCAGTCTCATTTCTTTCTTGCCTCTATAGTTGTGAAAGCTTTGTCGTGGACGTTACATCTCCGAGACCAACTTCATTTCAGGAGACCCTAGTCCTTTCCATTGAATGTAATCCATATACCCTAGTCCTGCTAGTGACGGGCCACCACTTTTAGTTTATATAAAAATAAGGTTTGATAACATAATAAACAGACATAGGAGAAAATAAAGGCAATAAGATATGTAGCTTAGTATGCGCTAACTGAAGCTCCGTAGGATGTAGGTGGTCACTGAGTACCTGCTTATTCTGAGCTTAGGAGTCCAGTGGACGATTTCACTAAATAAATGACAGCCAAGCTTATATGAGAATGCATAGATAGCTGGGGCCACCCAAGAAACACCCAAGCCCAGACCTAAACCTAATCTGCTCAGCTCTCCATGTTCAAAAATGGAGCAATCTCTAGAAATCACAATTGTTCAATAAGTGCAGTAAACTAATAATACTGTATTAAAAATCCTACTCACAGTTCTCTAACATCTGACCACAGCAAGAGGTGGTAGGTTTTTAGTCTTCAAAATTGGAGCAAGGTAACTTTCACCATAGACAATTTACTAAGCCAAAGCTATTTGAGCCGTTTTTTATTGTACAAAATCTTAGCTGCATTGCCTGGCTATACACTATGTAAAAAATCACATAGTGTGCTAAATATATATATATATATATATATATATATATATCTATCTATATATATATATATATATACACATATATGTTAATATATCTTGTTTTATTGTGTATTTTCATTGTGTCTTTTAGTTTTATTGTGTCTTTTCGTCTTTTTACATTACAGGCAGAACAGACATAACAGGTTTTAGTGCTCACACACCGTGCCTTTAAGTTACAAGTCTGTGCATATAATAACTGAGAAATGCAATACATTTGTTTTTAAAACATGGAAGAAAACGCTACATAGGAAAAGCACCAAAAAAAGGAGGATTTAGTCTCTCCAAAGACATGAGTGAAATGCTTAGGGCAATTGTTTCAATTTCCCCTTTAGAGAGGTAAATGGAAAAGGAAACTTGCATACATAGGATACCTATGCATTCATGAAGTCCACTGGACATGTAAAATAGATTGGTTTACACATGCTTGTTGGCCACATTGGTATAATAATCATAATATATAATACAAAGTCTTCTATACATTCTCACTCACCTAGATTACTGCTTTGAGGCATTTGTTGTGCTGCAGCAAACATAATCACACAAGATTCTAAAAACTGTAGGGGAAAAGGAAAATAAAATCAACACTTGGAGAAACAAAGACAATGAATAGGCCTGTACCTATCAACAGGTCTCCTTCCTTACCTGGGCCAGTAGGGTTTTCTTCTGTTGAAACTTGCATTGACTTAGTATTCTGGAGCCAGACTGCTCACTAAATTGTTCATGGAAGGGATGTAAGAGCTTAACATTTTCTCCAAAACTAAGATAGAAACAGATCCTGTGAGCTTACGGATACTTAGCAAGCATAACTAAAATTTTCAGGTCCCCATGAGGGAAGTCATGAATACACTTGTGTTGATAGTACATTGAACTACAATTATGCAAATGGATTTAATTAAAAGATGGATATTAGTTTCATACATCAGATCATCTGCATAAAAATGGACCAGTCTAGTGGAGCTAAACAGAAAATCTCAATTTTCATTTTTCAAGGGCAAATGGAGGATTTCCAAATTGGCTGGTACCACAGTAACAGCAAAGAATCAAATTATAATTGCTTACTTTTTGTGTACTACATCACGTTTTTATATAACACGATATAGGGGTTAGCAGTAGCATTCCTGATAATATGCCTATATAGGTAAAAAGGTTTAGTGCAGAAGCTACATATAACATTAAACATTCAGTGATTGTTACTTACCTGTACACAGCAATTTGTCCAACTTCCAGAAGTGTCAGTGCATTTCCTATCACTGCCAGGGACTCATATGCAAGCTGGAAAATAAATGCAACTTAATTTTTGTTAAACCAGATCACTAACAAACCAGACTTTTGGCTATAAGTTTGAAGAAAAAAAAAAAAAGTCTTATCGGCAATTTGATAACATCGTACATACAAGGGAAAGTGCAGAAATCTTCCTATACTTAGAGGAAAGGTTTCCCCCATCAAAAACAGAGATTCGTTATTGTAAGAGCAGTGAACTATGAAACGCACTGTCACATGATATTGTGATGGCTGACATAAGTTCAAGGGGGCTCTCCTGAAAAGTAACGGGTACTAGATTTCTGGAGGTGGGATGATCATCCAGGGATTTACTCTGCCATATTTAGAGTTGGGAAGGAATTTCTCGCATTTTTTTAATTTATTTTTTCCTTTCTCTGGATCAAGTAGAATCCCAAGTTCAACTTGTCTTATATTACGTAAATACCCAGATAAATTCCAACCTGTTTGGAGTGGTTGTCGACCATACTGGAAGAATCATCGATAGCTAAACAGATCTGGTATTCCCTTTTGCTGGGCTTTGTTCTGCGCAGCCAGATTTTGTCTTTTCTGAACTGACTGGCTATGTATGGTATCACTTTTCGCATATTCAGTCTTTTTCCAGTTCTGTAATCCCCCCTGTAATATGAAACAGCAAGATTGGAGGAATCAGCTTCAGTGGATACAATTACACCTTTTCTGCAGGGTCTTCTGTTCAGACAAATTTTAAATATATCCTTTAACACCCATTTAAAGAAGTACACTTTTTTTGCTCATATCATGCATGCTCACTATCACTAGTTGTACAGCACCATTTGTTTAAATCTACATTATGCTCTAACAGCCTATGCTGCACTATATAAGCAAAAGTGCTACTTGAAAAAGAGACAGATGAACGTCTCGAAACGCGTCTAGCCTCTACATATACCAGCAATCTATTATACTATACTCACCACCATAGAAACCAGGATCTTTACAATCCAACTTGCAACTGCTGGAGGCCCCGAGTGAGCGGCCCACTGTTACATGTGCAGCAACACAGGACATCAGCACTGTTACGTGCGCTTCTACACAGGACGCCACGCCGTGCCAGTCTGGCACCACAGGACCACGCGGAGAAGTGCAGCTTTCCCTCCAGACTGGCACATCCAACTGTGCTGGACGCTAGCCGAGCCAGCCCGTCAGTGTGCATAGGGACACCGCCTGGGAGGTCAGGTAAGTGGTTCTGTGCACCATTGCATATTGCTAACCCACTGTACTACCAATGAACATAGGAGTATTAACTCCATTATATCACTAACGGTGGTAAAATACTAACTATTACTGTACCACCAATGAGCATAGGAGTATAACTCCAGTATACCACCAACGACGTACTACCAACTGCTGCTTATTCATTTTATATCCTGGACATTTAACCATAAGCTGGCTTACTTTTATTATTATTTTTTTTTCATATTTTAACGTATATTTCTATATCTGTATTAATTCCTGCCACCTGCAAGGGCCCTGCAGGGGTAGGTGATTATAACTGTATTTAATAAATGTTTTATGATCACACTGAATCTCCTACAATCTTTTTAATATCACATTTACACATTATATATATATATATATATATATATATATATATATATATATATATATATATATATATATATATATATAGAAACATTACATTTACACACACACACACACTTTTATACACACATTAAAATCCATATAGACAACATCACATGTTTATATGGTCCATAAATATTTATCCATATCACACAAACCCAATTCTAGTATTTAATACAATACATAAGCCCAGATTTGAGGAAACACGTACACAGTATATACACAATCTTCCTATATAAGTGCTACTTTATTAAAGTAACCTCACAGATTTGTGTTCTTAGTCTATAAATAAGTCAGTCGACAAATCTGGACAAGAGAAAAAAAAATATATACACACTGGTATACAGCTACTATAACAAGTGCATAGAATTCTCCATGAAATATACATCTACTCACTTGAGCTTTGATGCTTTTGTAGGCTCTAGTATGAGCCGCAATTGTTCACATAATTGCTGGGATAGGGGAGCGGTGAGAAGGAGGTAACTCTGCCACATTTCAGCTGCTGTCTTCTCCTGAAAAAGAAAGGACTTTTAGGATTTTATGAAGTTCAAAAGACACAATTGAAAAATACCTTTCTTGCTTTGTCAGTGTTAACATAAAATAATATATGAAATATAATAAGTACTGGATAGAACTACTGCCAGTTAAGAAAGCCTTGATATGTAAATAATAAGACCTGAATTAATCCCTTAAGGACTCTGCGTTTTTCCATTTTCAGTTTTTCCTCATCACCTTCTAAAAATCATAACGCATTCAATTTTGCACATAAAATTCCATATTATGGCTTATTTTTTGCCCCACCAATTCTACTTTGCAGTGACAGTCATTTTACCAAAAAATCCACGGTAAAACGGAAAAAAAATTCATTGTGCGACAACATTTTTTATCACGATAGTCCCGATCAGCCCGACTGAGCTGCCGGGAAGCTTTTACTTTAGTTTTTGACACTGCGACCAACTTTGATCGCCGCATCTGAAGGGTTCATAGCCGGTGGCACAACGATTGGTGCCGCGCGCTATTAGCCCAGGGTCCCGGCTATCATAAGCCGCCGGGACCACGGCGTGACCCCGTTTTAAACACCGGGCATACACTTACACACTGCGTCCTGAAGAGGTTAACAGAGGGTGAGGGTGGGCAGAGGGGGAATAAGCCAAAATGGGTTCCTCAAATGGTTCTTGGAACTTTTACCTTAAGGTATTGCACTTAAAGGGGTTCTCCGTTGCTTACACATCTTATCCCCTACCCAAAGGATAGGGGATAAGATGCCTGATCGCGGGAGTCCTGCCCCTGGGGACGCCCGTGATCATGCACGTGGCACCCTGTTTGTAATCAGTCACCCGAGCGTGTTCGCTCCGGGTCTGATTACGGGCGACCACCAGGTCGGCGGCGTGTGATGTCACACCTCCGCCCCCGTGTGACGTCACGCTCCACCCCTCAATGCAAGCCTATGGGAGGGGGCGTTATAGCTCCGGGGACTGATTACAAACGGGGTGCCACGTGCAAGATCACGGGGGTCCCCAGCGGCGGGACTCCTGCAATCAGGCATCTTATCCCCTATCCTTTGGCTGCAATTGCAGTGCCCACCGTGGTACCAGTACAGTGGACAAACCCCACAACTGACCCCATTTTGGAAACTACACCCTTCAGAGAATTCATTTAGGGGAGTAGTGAGCATTTTGATTGAGGATAGTTTTTAACATTAGGGCCGTGAAAATAAAATTTTTCATTTTTATGCACAAAGCGCACATTTACCACAAGTTGGCTCACTTTTACTAGGAACGCAGGATTAATAGCAGCCAAAACGTTGTTACTCTACTTCCCCCACACTACTTATCCTCTGACTGGAATCAAGCTTGCTGGGAGTTGTAGTTTTGAAACCTCTGGAGGTCCGCAGGTTGAAGACCACTGCGGCCTTCGACATCATCCAGTCCCCTCTCACCCCCTTTAGTTCTGTACTCACCTCCGCTCGGCGCTGGTCCGATGCTGCAGGACTGTCCGGTGGGGAGGTCGTCCGGTGGGATAGTGGTTCCGGGCTGCCATCTTCACCGGGGGGGGGGGCGCCTCTTCCCCGCGCTTCGGGCCCAGAATAGAGGCGTTGCCTTGACGATGACGCAGAGGGACGTTGGTAATGAACGTACCTCTGAGTCGTCGTCAAGGCAACGTGACGATTCCGGGGCTGGGCCCGAAGCGCGGACAAGAGGCCTCCCCGGTGAAGATGGCAGCCCGGAACCACTATCCCACCGGACTACCTCTCCACCGGACAGTCCTGCAGCACCGGACCAGCGCCGAGCGGAGGTGAGTACAGAACTAAAGGGGGTGAGAGGGGGGCTGGATGATGTCGAAGGCCGCAGTGGTCTTCAACCTGCGGATCTCCAGAGGTTTCAAAACTACAACTCCCAGCAAGCCCGGACAGCCGATGGCTGCCCGGGCTTGCTGAGAGTTGTAGTTTTGAAACCTCTGGAGGTCCGCAGGTTGAAGACCACTGAGGGCGGAGAGTTCACTCGAGTATTAGCCGAGGGGGGTGTTTTCAGCACGAAAAATCGTGCTGAAAAACTCGGCTTATACTCGAGTATATACGGTATGTTTAATTTAGGGATTTGTGGAACTCTTTGAAACAATCTTTTATGCACAGGCCAGGGTTATCGGGGCAAATTTCACAGTGGAAAGTGGTGTCCTTTCTGATGCTTTGTAGCAGACTCTACATCTCTTTTGGGTCCTTCCCTTTTTTCCTCTAGAGGGGATAACATTGGGAAAATGTTGGCCAGGTACAATACGGTTGTACCCCGCTGATGAGGTACTGGGGCGCTCCTCCTATGGTTGTCCACAAATGAGGGCCTTAATTAGGCTTAGTGTGGCCCTGGGCAAAATCAAAAGTGGGGCCCCAAAAGTCGTAGTAGTGCACTAACCAGACTTGAAAATATCTAAAAAGCAATTGAAAAGTCCCATCAAAACAAAAATGGTACCGATAAAAACTACAAACAACAGCGCAAAAAATTACCCTCATACATCCCCATATACACAAAAATAAGAGTTATAGGGATCAGAATAGTACAATTTTATATTTTTGTATAGTCCCCCAACATTAGGTAGACAGTATAGTTCCCCTCACATTAGGTAAAGAGTATAGCTCCCCCACATTAGGTGCAGTATAGCTCCCAACATTAGGTGCAGTATAGTGCCACCACATTAGGAGCAGTATACAGTAGTTCCCCACATTAGGTGCAGTATACAGTAGTCCCCCAACATTAGGGGCAGTATAGTTCACCCACATTAGGGGCAGTATAGACCCCCCACATTAGGGGCAGTATAGACACCCCACATTAGGGGCAGCATACAGTAGTCCTCCCACATTAGGTGCAGCATACAGTAGGCCCCCCCCATTAGGTGCAGTATACAGTAGTACCCCCCCCCCATTAGGTGCAGTATACAGTAGTACCCCCCCCCCCCATTAGGTGCAGTATACAGTAGTACCCCCCCCCATTAGGTGCAGTATACAGTAGTCCCCCCCCCATTAGGTGCAGTATACAGTAGTCCCCCCCCCCATTAGGTGCTGTATACAGTAGTCCCCCCCACATTAGGTGCAGTATACAGTAGTTCCCCCACCATTAGGTGCAGTATACAGTAGTTCCCCCACCATTAGGTGCAGTATACAGTAGTTCCCCCACCATTAGGTGCAGTATACAGTAGTTCCCCCACCATTAGGTGCAGTATACAGTAGTTCCCCCACCATTAGGTGCAGTATAACGTAGTCCCCCACATTAGGTGCAGTATACAGTAGTTCCCCACATTAGGTGCAGTATACAGTAGTTCCCCACATTAGGTGCAGTATACAGTAGTTCCCCACATTAGGTGCTGTATACAGTAGTTCCCCCACATTAGGTGCATTATACAGTAGTTCCCCCACATTAGGTGCATTATACAGTAGTTCCCCCACATTAGGTGCAGTATGTTCCCCCACATTAGGTGCAGTATGTTCCTCCACAGACATACAGCCTCCAGCCATATATAGTGTATGGCTGGAGGCTGTATGCCTGTTTACTGTAGCAGTAGATCCCGGGAGCGGCGGTCGGAACACTGAAGATGACCGCAGGTCACTTACCATACCCGCGCGTCCTCCTCACTGCTCCGCTGTACTGTTGCTATGGGCGCACGCACAGGACATCAGTGATGTCCCAGCGTGCGCTTCCTCCCAGCGGCCCCTGCGTTTTTAAAGTTAACGCGGGGCCGCTATGAGGTAAACGGGGCATCCTTGTGTCCTGAAAAGATTTTTCGGGACACAGGGATGTCCCAAATGTGACGGGGGCCCCCTGCGGGAATGGGGCCTGGAGCTGGTCACTGCCTAAAGTGGCCACGGCCGGGCTGCTAATCTTTAGCAAGCAGCCAATGCTGCGGCCACTTTAAAACAGTTGCCCCCCCCACCCCCCCTTACTGAGCAGCCGGCCGGGGGCCCCCTGGGGGATGGGGGCCCTAGGCAACTGCCTGGTTTGCCCCACCCTAACACCGGCCCTGCCCACCACTGTACGGTTTGAGGACTTGATCGGATAAGTCCACCCCTCCCATTTATTTGTTATAATCCAGAATGCGATCTGGCTTAGAGACTGTGGAACTTGTGCCTCGTACAGGGACAGTGGTGGAGCCGCTGCCATGGATGGATGTCAATATAAGGCCATCTCTTTTGTCTTTATATTTTAGCAGCAAGAGGTTATTGCTGCAAAGTTCTTGCCTCTTGGCAGTGGTTGCGCAATATGTGTTTTGGGAGGCCTTTTTGGTTCTTGCGAACAGTGCCAGAGGACAGTAACTCTGGCAACAAGGCACTGAAAGAGAGGTAGGCTTGATTAAAAATTGTCCATGTAAAGGTGATACCCTTTGTCTAAAAAGTGGGTGCACCATGTCCCAGAGAATGTTCTCACTTACTCCAAGAGAAGGGGGGGGGGGGCATTCAGGGGCCCAATAATGCAGTCTTTCCCTTTGCACACGCTAAATTTATGAGTGTACCCCGAGATGCTTTCGCACAGCTTGTACAATTTAATTCCGTACCTGGCCCTCTTATTGGGCAGGTACTGACGGAATTCAAGCCGGCCTTTAAAGACGACTAGGGATTCATCCACACAAATGTCTTTCTGGGACATATGCCTCTGAAAACTTTGCACTGAAATGGTCAATTATTGGCCGAAGTTTATAGAGGAGATCAAAAGAGGGGTTATTTGGGGTGGGCATTGGGTATTATCATTGTAATGGAGGAATTTGAGAATTGGGGAGCATGGTGTTGCTGTACAGTGGGGTATGGTACAGGATGTCCGCACTCCAAAACTGCCTAGTCTCCAGATTTTTCTCTATGCCCACGTGGAGAACAAGGCCCCAAAATATCATTTCATCAGAAGTGACAGGGGTCCAGTTTGAATATGATCAAGTGGGGTTCTGGGCCAAAAATTGTTGGGCATATAAATTGGTCTTTTGTACAATTATGTTGACCAATTCATTAGAATTTTAAATTTTTTTTTTTAACAATCAATTTCAGTAAGGTCATCTGTATTGAACTGGATTCCTGAGCTGGCCACGAACTCAGGAATCTGGGCCTCAATTTACTGGGACTGGGGTCCACACAGGGTCACTTGTTTCGGGTGCTGGCTCAGGCAGTGTCCTGCGACGCCTTTGTCGCAGTTACTCATCACTACTAGAGGAGGATGAGGAGGAGGAAGGCAAGAGGAATGGGGCGTATTCCTCTTATGCATCACTGGCCATCTCCGTATCAGAGGCAAGAATGTCATAAGCCTCTTCTACAGTGAACACCCTTTGCGATGAGCGGGTTGGTTGGGACATATTTGTGTTTCTAATTTGGGGTGGGGTGTATGTAATGCTTTCACACGTGTGGGGGATATGTCCGGTAGAGGTGCATGTAGTGATTTAACACATGTGGAGGGTCACAGGTAAAATATTTGTTTTATTCACGTTACCTAAACGTCCCTAAAGCCCTGCCTATTCCAGGAACCTAAGCTCAACACATATATATATATATATATATATATTTTTTTTTAACAAAAAAAAACGGACACCAACTCCTACTGCCTAATCTAGATGTCCACTACCCCAACACCCTGCCTTTTTTTTTTTTTTTTTAAATCAGAACATTTTTATTGAACAGTTTTTCATAATAAAAGACATACAAAACAATACAATACAATAGTCCCCGGAAAAAAAAAAAATCTGCGCCTGCGCAGATCGCCGGGGTCGGCAGAATAGTTCGTCCCCAGCTATCTGCCCATACACCAGGGACACAGATCCCACACTACATGGGCAGATTGCCAGGGACGAACGATTCCGCTGGCCCCGGCGATCTGCGCAGGCGCCGGGGAACCACACTCGCGTGGAGATGGAGGTTTTGTTTACATGCGTGGTCATGTGCCTCCCCGATCACGTGTGCGGACGTGAGGAGTTCCGGTGCGATTCAGCTTGCTGCTGTGCGCCGGCGCACTCCTCCGCTCAGCCTCGCTTCCGGTGGGAATCAGGGCCGCACCTGTGAACAGGTAAGTCAGAGCAGGCGCAGTAGAGTGATATGTCATCACTCAGCGCCGCTGATTAGATGACGTAATTAGTTGTATATGTATAAAAAGATGAGCCTTGTGAGTGAGTAGTGTGTCAACCAGAAGAGGCACGCAAGTGTGAAACGGTCGTCGTTGTTTGTTATGCGCACCTGCTTGTACCCTACATGTGTGAATAAAGCCTGAAGTTTTGGTGAGTGACCGCTCCATTCTCTTTCTTTGGACTGTGGATTTGAATGAACTGTTTCATATCGGAGCTGAGCACCACCATTGTCCGACATTCCACTCTACAGTAGTCACTAGAGATGAGCGAACTTACAGTAAATTCGATTAGTCACGAACTTCTCGGCTCGGCAGTTGATGACTTATCCTGCGTAAATTAGTTCAGCCTTCAGGTGCTCCGGTGGGCTGGAAAAGGTGGATTCATTCGTAGGAATGAGTCTCCTAGGACTGTATCCACCTTTTCCAGCCCACCGGAGCACCTGAAAGCTGAACTAATTTATGCAGGAAAAGTCATCAACTGCCGAGCCGAGAAGTTCGTGACGAATCGAATTTACTGTAAGTTCGCTCATCTCTAGTAGTCACATACCCACCTCCACTAGAAAAATAGGAGCCCCCACCTCTTCTAGACACTGGTAGTGCCAGCAGAACTCTGTATATATTGCGTATATATATATATATATATATATATATATATATATATATAATAATCCAATCGCAGCCAAAGCAACAAGGAGCTGCCTAATCTAAATATCGGTGGTGATTGGTGCTGTGTTTTACAGTGCCAAACACCACCGATGATCCCTGTTACCGGGCAGGGTAACAGGATGTTTCGCTGTCATTGGCTAGTCAGATTTGACTAGCTGATGGCAGCGATCGCGGTGGGGAGACTAAACCTTCCTGGGTCCCGACACAAGATGGCTGGCTATCAGTGATAGCCACCATTTTACCGGGCGTGGCGCTGTATTGTCAGCGGCGGCCAGTATGCACATGACGTACATGTATGAAAACCTTCTCGACCATGACGTACATGTATGTCATGGGTCGGGAAGGGGGTTAAATGCTAAGAAAGGTCAGAGACAAGAGTAAAATAAATACTTGCACTACAGCACTTCTGAGTGGACTTCATGCACGAAAAGGGAAAAAAGGGGCTGATGGAGGTAATAGAAGCAGATTACACAGTATTATAACTTGGCATCATGGGCTCAAAGGCTGAAGTAAAAATTCCTGGAATACCCATTTAACTTGAAATTAAGTGGTGACTTTACAAAGATGAAGGACTTAAAGGGGTACTCCGGTGAAAACCTTTTTTCTTTTAAATCAACTGGTGCCAGAAAGTTACACATATTTGTAAATTACTTCTATTAAAAAATCTTAATCCTTTCTGTACTTATTAGCTGTTGAATACTACAGAGGAAATTCTTTTCTTTTTGGAATGCTCTCTGATGACATCACGAGCACAGTGCACTCTGCTGACATTATTATAATAATAATAACTATTTATTTACTTATTGTTGTCCTTAATGGGATTTGAACCCAAGGCCCCAGCACTGCAAGGCAGCAGTGCTAACCACTGAGCCACCATGCTGCCCTTAGAATACATCTGCTATGCACGGTTGCTAAAATGGACAGAGATGTCAGCACAGAGCACTGTGCTCGTGATGTCATCAGTGTTCCAAAAAGAAAGGAATTTCCTCTGTAGTATTCAGCAGATTATAAGTACTGGAAGGATTAAGATTTTTTAATAGAAGTAATTAACAAATATGTTTTTGCCACCAGTTGATTTAAAAGAAAAAAGGTTTTCACCGGAGTACCCCTTTAAATCAAGATATACAGAGTAAAAGCTATGGTTAAAATGCTTACCTCTTCAACATCACCATGTGTATACCATGCTTCAAGTTGCTTTTCAAGTTCTTTTCTAAGATCGTCAAGATTTTGAGGAGACTGCTAGGAATACAGAATACATAAAGTATAACATACTGTTCATCTGCAAGCTTTTACAAATGACATACAAAGAGAAAAACATTTAAAACCAAAGCCAATATACTTACAAACAATTACAAAGGTTATAATCAAGACAAATGAACAGATTACAGTACCAGATAGAATTCCATGCAACAACCTTAAGATGGCTAAGTCATAATAGTCACACACATGACAATCTTGCAGCTGGACAAACCTGCCACAGACCTGAATAAATTTGTCTGAGTTGGTCAGGGTGTAATTTGTGAACACAAGATATATGGTAGTGAATGTGCGGTTTGTAGTTTTACCTGTACAGGTTCCACTCTTAAAAGATCCCAGACAGTATGTATGGTTGAATCTCTGTTTCTTTCAGGTTTCTCCAAGTCTGCATTTGTGGGTTCAGAATCTCTAATTTGTACCTCATCCTCAGTGGTTACACCTGGCACCTCTAGATCAGATTCCATGGGCCCTGTATTTGAAACAAGTTATACTTGTTATATTTAAGTTCTTTCAATGGTCGTCGCAAATATGATATAAAGGTCACACAACTATAGATGCCAAAGCACAGCAAATAGTAAACAGCTTTTTATTGGATGATGCACATCTTTAGATCTGGTGATGATTCACCTTGTGCCATAGACTCTCTTGACTTTGGTTCCTCTGGCCTTAGCTGTTCAACACTGATTGATTCCAGGCACTCCTCTTCCTGTGTCTCCATTTCCACATCCTCATGTGCAGCACTGTCATTTTGTTCCTCCTTTTGGGGTTGTATGGATTTCTCTTGCTCTTTACTAGCTGTATCTGCAAAGAAAAAGAAAAAAAAAAAAAAGAAAAGATGAGAGACTATGCATAAAAAACACAACTTTGAAGGCAAAAAAGGCTAACTGAAATTCACTTATATAAAACACCTAACATTTTTGTATATACTGAGTAATGTAACATGTCTGAATTTTATACATTAGCCCATACTGCCCACAAAGAGTAATCATTAAGTATGACCTCCGTCATAAAGAGAGCAACTATTTAAGCATGCCACTGAACATGGACATTAAATTGCCAGACATAAAAGAATGATTAATGGCTACTGGATACAATAATTTTAGGCTGAAATGAGTATGCACTCCATTAGAGTAAGGTTAAATCAGTAAATCTAAGAGAACAACAAGAAGCTGATACCAGATTCATGTTGATTTGTCTATCGTATTATGATATAAAGTAAAAAATGGGGAAAAAAAAAAAATCTGAAGTTACCTGCACTTAACTGAATAGACAGGTTACTAGTATTGATCCTGATTAAAACGCTGTTTACCTAATTAAAAAAAAGGTCCAGCCGTTCCACGGTAAGGCTACGAGCATTCAGTTATTAAACGTCAGTTTTCTGTGTAAAAACAGATGTATAATAACGGATGAAATAACGGGTTATAACAGCTGAATAAATATTCATCCGTAAAGACCAGTTATAACATCCCTCATGTATGGCCGTAACACCTCTGCCTACAGACTCCCACAGCCAGGACTACTACTACTCCCATCATGGAACAGACTTGTTTCCATGATGGGAGTAGTAATTCCCTGGTTGCAGGAGTCTGCAGACAGCTGCGGAGGCTACATTAGTGTTTGTACTACTACCCCCATCATGGAACAGTGTCTGTTCCATGATGGGGTTGTAGTACAGGGGCTGAGGGATTGATTGCACCCGATGCTGCTGATAGAAATACTTTTCATATATAGCGCTGCAGCGGCATATGTATATAGAAGCACTGTGGGGGGCAGATAACACTATATGTTTGCCCCCCAGCACATCTATATACATATACCCCTGCAGCGCTATGAATGAAAAGTATTTCTATTAGCAGCGCATAGTGCTGTTCCATGATGGGAGTAGTAGTAGTCCCGCAGCACTGCAGGAGTCTGCTGATGTCACCTCTTCTGAGCATGCTCAGAAGTAATAACTGATATACTAAACCGGGTGCAAACTGATGACATAAAGGCTCATCCGTCAGCCATAGACTTCAATATTAAAAATAACGGCCGTTAATTTACTCGTTTGTGATGTAAGAAAAATTAGTGCATGTGCCGTTATTTCTTCCGTCACAACTAACGGACGTTATTCATGACGGGCTATAACGGTTCCTAACAGATAATGAAAAAATACCATAGACTTTAATGGGATTGTTTAATGGCCGTTCAACATGGCTTTTCTAACGGACGTTTTTAACGGATGAATTTTTATACTGTGAAAGCAGCCTAAGCCTTAATTTTGCTAATATGCAAATTTGGTTATGTGGGCAATGGAGGCAGACTGCTGGTTTGCTAGCAAATTCTTCCTCTGCATCCCAAGCAGAGCAGTCACGTGGGCAATGACTCATGGCATGCAGATGAGAGTGAGAAGCCAGATGAATATTCAAGATGGGGAGGGGGATCTCGTGACACAGGGGACAGAGAAAGGATTGCTAACAAAGCAGCAGACTGCCTCCTTTGGGCATATAACCAAATTTGCTAAGGATCAGTGTGGAATGGCTGGACCAATTTTAATAAGGTAAAAAACATTTTTTTCATCAGGTTCACCTGTGTATAAGGGTGATCCTGCAGTCAGGTTCCCTTTAATACATAGCATCAGATCACATAAAATAAATTGGTCAATGATTGACATTACTCAATTGCTAATGGCTGGTATATACCATATGTTTGAGCATCGTAAGACTCAGCTCCTTCCTTGATGTGTTCATATGCATCAGCTTCTTGTGCTTGGTGTTTAGTTTGCTTGTCGCTTTCTTCCATTTCACTGCTGGATTCCATGGTCTTGAGCCTTTTTTGGACTTGTTCAGTGTAATCCCCCAAAGTGCGATCATCATTCGACTGCCCAGGTTTACGCTTGATACTCTAATAAACAATGTATATCAGGTACATACAGGCCAAGAACAAACATACTTAATACAATGTAACTTCTCCTCTGTAAGCAGCCACTTCACAGTATTAGGAGTTCTTTAGTAAACTTTGTACATTTGCAGTCCTTTTTAGGGACAATTCACACGTACAGTATTCTGCGCAGATTTGATGTGCTGGATTTCAAGCTGTGTTCAGTCATTCAGTTTACACTGAAATCTGCAGCAGAAAATCCTGCACATCAAATCTGTGCAGAATACTGTACGTGTGAATAGACCCTTAATGTGGCAGCACACCCTCACCATGTGCTCCTTTTGGGGTCATAATACTTTGGGATCAAGAATATGCAGCTTTGTTCATAACTGCCTCATAGACTAAGTTTTATTACAGGTAAAAAATGCAGTTTTATTTCACAGATTATTTCCTGCATTCATGGAGTACAATAAAATGCCATATCAGTCATTATTAGCTCAAATGAAATGACTTAAGTTACTACCCCCCCATAAATCTCCCATAAACCTTTATCCCATTAAGGATGGATTTTGTATTTACATTTTTTCCACCTCTGCTTTTAAACCCTTGAGGATGCAGAGTGTACAGGTATGTCCTGGGCGTCTGGGACTTAGCGCATTTACCGTTTTGCCGCGGCTATGAAGCAGGAGCTACGCTCGCATCATAGCCCGAGGGGACCAACTGCTATCAAGCAGCCAGGGGCTGGCCTGTAATGGCTGATATCAGCGATTGCACTGCTGTCCGCTACCAACCCCTCAGATAAATATTGATCCTGGCATCTGAGGTGCTTGCCAAGGCTGCGGGGATCAGATGAGCCATTATGGCAGCCAGAGAAAAAGTAAAAATAACTCAACAGATTGTATCGCTGCATGTGGAAATGTCTGATCCATTAAATTATTATGTTTATGATCCCGTACGTAAACGGAATGAAAAAAACAAAACATATGATCAAAAATCTATATTTTTGGACTTTATCAGAATAAAAAAGAAAAAGCAATCAAAACGAACCATGAAAAAAAGAATGGTACCAATAAAAGCTTCAGATCACAGCACGAAAAAATTAGCCCTCATACATCCCTGTATACGAAAAAATAAAGTTACAGGGATAAGAAGGACAATTTTAAATATACTGATTATGTTCAATAAAGTTTGACTTTGTATTAAAGAAGTACAATACTAGTAAAAATATATAAACTGGGTATCGTTTTAATGGCACTTAGCTACAGAAAAATAAACATTTTCTGTGTTCTCAAGACCAAAATGGGCTGAGTCCTTAAGGGGTTAAAAAGCCATACCTTTTATTTTTTCATCTATTATGGGGGTAATTTTAAAAAATATAGTATACAGTCTGGTGTTGTGAAATGCGGTCTGTGCTGAATAGTGGGCACACTATTCAGCGATCACAGACCACGCTTCACAGCACCAGATTCCCAGCTACAAGCCATTCTTCTATTCATCCCTCCTCCGCAGCAATCTAGCTCTGAGGAAGGCTCGAGTATAGGACCGAAACATCAGCTTGTAAATATAATATTGCTAATAAAAATACACCTATTTTGCATCTACCTTGCCTAGTTCACTGCCATTGCTATTAGCCCCAATTTTCTATGCAGTGTCAGGGATTTTAATTTATGCATGTTATTGTGCCAGTAGACACCAGGGATACGGCACAGAACAGTTTGAATGCTGCAGTCACTATTGATTGTGTCGTATAAACAGTTAAGTGACCTGCATCAGTCATCTACCTTGAGTGCCAAGTTTTCTTCTTCTATTTGGACAAAATGGTTTGGGAACCTACTTGTGCACTAAGAAATTGGAGAGTGCCATATTTCTCTCTTTGAATGGCAGTGGACTGATAACCTGTTGAATTAAAAAGCTGTACATGAACTAGGTGCTAAAATATACATATTTCAACATCAATAATTGTTAGTTACTTAACCCTAAAACCATTTACCTGTGTAGGACGAGCAGTGAGTTTTTCTAGGGCCATACGTGCCATCAGTTTTGAATCATGCCCTTCAGACTGACTTGCATCAGCAGATCCTGCACCATGATCCTAGATAAAGTATTTAGGAGATGAATTTTGGTACACGAGAATCTTCTCAGTAAATTATCACATTCACCACAGGTAGAACTTATAATTTTGAACAAATAAATTTCAGCAGAATTTGAGTGAACATATCTGGCAAGTCACCTCTTTGGCATCTTCCTTTTCTGAAGCTGCTCCAGCCAGTTCAGCGGCACTGTCACTCTGTAAGTTGTCCTCTGCAGTTTGCCCACATGCCTCATGTTCCATTCTCTGAGCAGAGTCAGGGACTTCTTCATCTTCACCAATTTTTTCGTCTTCATCATTCTGACAGACAACATATGGAGGTCAGGATAATATATTCATTTTATATTACCATACAGGTGTCCTTTAAGATGAGAAATTTTGAACACACCGGATACTGTGCTCTGCAGATTATGCATAATGTGTACTGACTGTTTACATGATCACATCCCAATTTTTAATAATGCTGCAATATATTTAAAAAAATCTTTATAGGGTCTACGGATCTGAGATTTGGCTCTCAAAACCCCTATATGGGGATGTTGCCAAAGAAATTGCATTGCTAATACATCAGTCTCATAAGAACTTTCATTAATCAATATCCTCACAGAATGAAAGTGACTATAAAATATCAATCTATACTTTTCAGTGAGCATGTGATAAATTCTGTCTTAAACACCTACAACATCAGCAGAAACATAGGACATGTTTTGTTTGATATACTTTAATGTATGACACTACTAACGCATCCCAAAGAGATCTGACGTTTTACCTGTGGCAGGAGCCCACTGTCTGCTGGCAATACATTTTCCTCCTCTTTTTCTGGTTCCTGTTTTTCCTGCTCCTCCTCTTTTACAGGCTCTGTTGTATTCTCCCCAGCCTCCTCGTGTGCAGACTCTTCTTCTTCTTTTGGCCCTGTTTCTTCCTTTTGCTGGTCATTGTCATTTTCTGCTTTGTCTGGTTCATTCATTTCCTGAGCCTCTGCATCTTGTTTTTCCTCATCATTCTCTTCCTGCCCTTTGCTTTCCTCCTTTACATCTTCTGGCTTCTCTTCTATGTCAAAAGGAATTTGTTCTGGAACAAACAGATCTATCAATAAATTTGCAAGCCGATACTTGTAAGAAGTAACAAGTATTTACAATTAGTTTTTCCTAAAGTGGACATTGACCACTAGATCCCAAGGGAATCCTACTTCCATTATGCTGCTAGAAGCTTTCTACATGTCATTCCAGAAAGGACAGAATCGTGCATGCAATGCACATCTACTTTCCAGTGCACAAACAATATCCAGATGCCTGTAACTAATATGCATACTAACAGTACTGATCATACTATCCATAAAGGCAGGGTAGAGTAGCTTGGCAAGCACACTTGCCTTTAAAATGCTGACACCTAATATCTAGTAACCATGTGAGTGAAAAGAAAATACGATTGTTGTAGTACTCACTTGTAAAATCTTTTTCTCACCAAGTAGTTCACTGTTGGGGAAGGTGACAAAGAGTATAGGCTGCTGCCACAAAAAAAAAAAAAACACACACCACAACAGTGCAGCACAGAAGCAGCACTGAAGGGAAATGGGAAACCTAGAACAAGACACTTGTCAGGCCAAAATTGAGAACAAAAAAGCCCATAATGGGTAGTTCACACACACAGGATTCTGCGGTAACTGCAGACTAGAAGTTGTGCTCAGTCATTTAGTTAACATTGAAATCTGCAGCAGAAAATCCTGTGCATCAAATCTGCATACGTGTGAACGTACCCAAAGAGAGAAGAATGGTGCGCAATCTAGCTCAGTAGAGAATACCCACCCTGGGAAAGTCAGACATTGATGAGAAAAAAACAGAATCTGGATACCATGGGGTGGCGGCATTCCGGGACTTTTGGTACTTCATTACTGTAGTTTGGTTGGTATTTTTGCTACACATATTTGATATGGATTATGGTATTTATGACTGATGCACTTGCACTTTGTATAGCTCCATATTGAGCTTGCCAATAGCCATTGGTATTTGTACAATCTACCTATATGTAACTTCCTTCTGTCAGTATATAGTATCAAGTATTATCCTGCACTTGTCAGCTTACTACATTTAATATTTTGTCCTGGTGATGCAGCCCATTTGCTGATGTCCATTTCCTTCTTTTTACATGTATTTTTAATGTATGTTGATTTTTTTCTTCAATAAAGATTATATATACTTTTCATGAATTGTTTGAGTAGCTCCATTTCTTTAGTGTGTATCCAGTTATAGGAGTCTATTTTTGGCCATATTATCACAGTCTTTATTTGGCTATTATCACAATTTCCACATGGGTGAAGGATATGTATACAGTTTTCCCTCCACTTAAAGGGTCTGTATACATGCGGCTGTGGTTTCAAATATAGAAGAGGAGGTGAAAATGGAGAAACAAACTGGACAATTACATCCTTTGGAAGGGAGGTAATAAGGCTAATAAGATTTAAAAAAATAAAATAAAATAAGTACAGTACAACATATGGCAGGAAAGGGGATAATGTGATTGATGGATCATCAGGTACAAAGTATAATTAATATTTCCTTGGAAGGGGCAATGTGGCTATTGGAGTAGCACATTGTGTTGTACCCCTAATAGAGGAGGGAACCTCTGTATAACAAAATTATTTCACCTAGGAAAAGGTGAAATAATATGTTATACAGAGTGGCCCTTATCCATTATACAATTACTTCACTGATAGAAAGAGGGGTAATTTAGCGTAGCATATGAGATACTCTGTTTAATGGAGGAGAGTACCACTGTACAATACAATAACTTCACTCAGGGGTAATGTGGCTTGTGGAGTAGTACATTAGGTACTATGAATGATGAAGCAGGGAACTGTATAACACAATTACTGTCTATGGGAGAGAGTAAGGTGGCTATTGAAGTAGCTAGCATAAAAGGAACAACATGTAGTAGAAGTGTTACCCATTTGGTTTCCATACATGCTAGTGGGGCAAACCGCCCTCCAACTCTGGAAGCAGTATTCATGGGATGGGTGACCGATGGTAGAGGAAAGCAGAAAAAGCACTGACCAGTTTCCTAGCATACGCATATGAATAGTTTGGGGACAATGCTAACAACCACCTAGATCATGCAGTATTACCTAACAAAAATATTATCTGTAAGGAAGTAAAGAGGGTAATCTACACCAGACTGACAACAAAAGGCGCTAACAGTCTATACAACACTGCTGGTAAACAACAAGAGGATGCAACAGAATCCTCAGGACAAATTAGAACAGCTGCCTAAAATATGGAATGATGCACGAATGTTCAGGTCATCCTTGCGCAGAGTCTATGGTAATTTTCACTTTCATTTTAGTACATGAAAGCAAGCAATGAAAGGGGTAAGTGAAGTGATTGTCAAATAACCATGGCTCCACACAGTGAAGGAGGACAAAATACTCGTGGGCGCCAGGAACAGCTGCAAATGCTATAGGAGACCATGGAGTTGCGGACAGTCGTGCAGACACGAGGGGCGCGCAAGTACAGCTCCGATGGCGGTAGAGACAACAGATCTCTAAATGTGGTACTGAACACTGTGGGGAAAACTAAAAACATCTCCAAAGGTCATAGGAGACCATGGAGCTGTGAATGCTCCCCAGGCTACTAGGAGGTGCTGAAATACAGCTCCAATGGGCATACAAGACCATAGAACTATAAATTCATCCTCAAAACTAAACAATGCAGCAGACCTGCAGATCAGGGAGTTCTGTCTCTTATGGACAATAAGGTAAAACTGATCAGCTCAGTGTTTGCCAGAGGGGTATAGCCTGTGCAGGAGGAGCTAACACCTTTTCTTTGATTAGTGTTGCCTCCTAGTGGCAGTTGCCTATACCCATGACCTCACATGGCCTCAATAATACAAGCAAGAAATGAGCTGTAAGCAATCAATAAATATGAAAAAGAATAACCAGAAGTTGGTACTACTAGCTTCTGTACAATAAAGGTTCAACAACAAGAAAATATGCTGTATCATGCCAACAACCCAGCATAGTGGAATGGCTAGGAGAACTATTGATGGCCACCTGAGCATTCATAACTATACAGCAGCAGCCACAAAATGAGCAGAATGTGTTACGGATTAAACAAACACTTTGTGGGTAAGTTTGTGAAAGTCTGACATTCACATGCCACATATTCAAACCTTACCTTCTCCGCTTTCCTCATCTTTTTCATCTCCACTCGCTTTACCCTCATCAGCTTCTAGATTTAGATCATCAGGAAGTTCAAGGGCTTCTGGTTCTTCATTAGTGTCTTGTTTACCATGATAAGGGTCAGTCTCGTTCTCATCATATTCACGCTGAAATGTGACCAGAAAAAAACCATTAAAAAAAGGTACATTTGAAAAAAAAAAAAAAAGGAGAAAGATTCTCTCACCATACAGGGTTGTTATAATATGTAATATGCCTTTAGTGAAGCATTTAGTACAGTTCCTAAATATTTCCTGACTCTTAAGAATGTATACAACATATCCCACATCTGAATGTAAATTCAATGTAAATAGGTGAAGTCATCACACTATGGCAGTATGTAATGAGTTCATATAATAGGTTCAAGCAGCTTAAAAGCATCTAAAGTAAACTCTGACAGAGGTTTAAGTAAAAAGGATTCCAGGAGTTAACAGTTTCAGCTTACCTCATCGATTTGCTCATGAATTTTGTCTTTGAGATTTTCTTCCCCTTGTTCCCCTTCAGTCTGATCTTTTGGGTCCTGCTTCTTATCTTTACCCTGGTCTCCATCATTCTGGTTGTCATCCTTGGCAACCAGCTCTGAGTCACCCTTAAAATATTACATAACAGTATAACACACCATCATCATAAAGTGTGACGACATACTATATTAAAGACAGCTTTTGAAATCGAATGGAACTTAACCCCTTAACGACCATGGACGTGTATACTCGTCCATGTGCCGTTAAGGTGGTATGGCGCGGGCTCCCGAATCAAGCCCGCGGCATACCGGCCGGCCCCCAGCTGATTCTTGTAGCTGGGAGCCGACGTTACGGCGATCGCCGCTAACAGCGGCATCTAAAGGTGCCTTTATTCCATCCCTGGTGGTCCAGTGGTGTGGATTGCCCCCCCCCCCCACACACACAGCTCGATTTGGGGGGGGGGGGTTGGGAGGGGTGATCCACTGCTGAGGTTTACCTCATGTCCTGAGTTGGTTCCGGAACTCAGAATGATAAGGGCAAGGCTTTATCAATCGAGTGCACACAGAGCATACAGATCAATGTGGTTTTATATAACCACAATAATCTGTATGAGGAATCAAATGATTCCTCCTAAAAGTCTAAAAAAAAAAAAAAAAAATGTCCCCCCCAAAAAAAAGGAAAAAAAAAAAAAAAGTTTAAACACACCCCTTCCTTATTAAAAGTTTAAATCACCCCCCCTTCCCAAATACCATATAAAAAATATATAAACATAATAAAAGTAAACATATGGGGTATCGCCGCGTGCGTAAATGTCCGAACTATAAAAATATATTGTTAATTAAATCGCATGGTCAACAGTGTGCGCGCAAAAAAATTCCAAAGTCCAAAATAGCGTATTTTTGGTCACTTTTTATACCATAAAAAAAGGAATAAAAAGCGATAAAATTCCGATCAAAACAAAAATGGTACCGATTAAAACTTCAGATCACGGCTCAAAAAATGAGCCCTCATACTAACTTGTATGCGAAAAAATTAAAAAGTTATAGGGGTCGGAAGAGGACAATTTTAAATGTACAAATTAGTGTTTGGGCTACTACCCCCATCATGGAACAGAGTCTGTTCCATGATGAGGGTTGTAGTACAGGGGCTGAGGGATTGATCGCACCGGATTTCACTTCTGAGACCCGATGTGATCCGAAGTTATTAGGCAGGGGAGCAGGCGGCATTGTCCTTAACCCTGCAATGTATCGTGTGTTTTAACAATAATTTTTATATCCCCCCAAGGGGAGCCCTGAATGGCCGGTACGGAGGAGCCAATCAGGGCTCTCTGCGGGTTTTTTAAAATGAACATTGTGAGTGGAAGCGGGGGCCATATGTATATTAAAAGCACTGTGGGGGGCAAGATATAAAGTGCTGCAGGCGGGGGCAGACATATAGCCTATATATCTAGCCCCCCCCCCCCACCCAGTACATTTATAATATGCCCCCCACCGCACATTAATAAACATATGACCCCCGCCAATGCATTAACAAACATATGACCCCCCCGCCAGCGCATATATATATAGCCCCGCAGCGCATTTGTCATATGTCACTGCAGCGCTACGAATGAAAAGTATTTCTATCAGGAGCACATAGTGCCAGCAGCCCGATGCTGCTGATAGAAATACTTTTCATACATAGCAGCGCTGTGGGGGGCAGATAACCTTATGGTGGACAACCCCTTTAATACAACTGTATCCTCCACTTCTCAGCTAAGAGCAGGACTAGTTATGTATGAGATTACGGCCTCTGGATGTAAGTAAGGATGTTCTCCACTGACAGCAAATATCTTAACATAGTTAAAACATAAAACACAACTTTTATTAGGAGGTTGAACAACAGTGATTAAAAATTGACATAAAAATAAGAAAACCCTTATACTTTTGATGGTGATACCGCTTTAAATGCTATAACAGAACTTGTGGGAGTCCAACCAGTGATCCTGATAACAGAGGTCAAATGTCCTCTGAATGAAAAAAGCAGCATGCAAACTTTTAGCACTTTATTCATTCATTACACGTGCGGTGTGTTCCATTTTTTGGGAGACAGTTTTCCTCCATTTTTATGATCTGATCGGTGGGGATCTCAGTAGTCAGACCCACACTGATAAAGCTGGTTGGCCACCATACCTACCCACCATACATATTACACAGGGGATAACTTTTGATTATGTAAAATATTCTTTTAAGCCTTGTAATTACATAAACACTCGTTCACTGTGTACTTACCATATCCATCCCAGGTCCAGTCTCTTCTGCTTTATCACTGTTGCTATCATCATCATCATCGTTATCATCATCATCTCCCCAAAGACGTTCATCAAGTTTGTCTGCATCAGCATCACCAAGATCTCCCATTTGTTTATCAAGATCCTCTTCTTCACTGGTGGATTTGTCATCTTCATCTTCTATTAGAAAACACATATTTCCATAAAAGCTGTCCTATCAATGATTTATTTATTTATGTTTTGTTCTGTTTAGTCAAAGCTGTTTGGCTGTAACACATAACCATAATAAAATAAAACTCCACTTTCTCATCCATGTCATTCGGGGACACCAACAATATGACTACGAATATAACTACTGCTAACAGAAGGACAACAATAAGAAAAGGAGTGTTCGCTTATCTTCTCCTTACCAACTAAACCCCTCCTGCAGGCACTGACCTAAACCACTTTTTGCTGGTCCATGTTCTTTTATTTATTTTATCATGTGTACCTGTTTATTTAAGGAATAAGAGGATAACTATCTCTCTGTTATCCCAGTTCTCCCTGTTTGCACTGGATTTCCGGGTTCTCCCCTGGGGTGAACAGTGAAAACTAACAAAAACAAAATACATAATGTTTATCAGAATTGTTCCTTAGGTTATGTTCACACACAAGAATTTCCACATGGAAATTCTGCATGTGTCTATAGCCTTATTAACTTCAGTGGGATTCCGCAGTCCCATTCACACTGCAGAATTTTCCCTGTGGATGCTTCGCAGGTAAAATTCCGCATTCTGCAAAAATATAAGCCATATTTTTACGGAATTCAGCTCAATTTAACTCAAGCAATGAATTAAAAGCACTATTTTCCATGCACAGAGTATTCTTGCAGAATTCATGCATAATTCTGTGGCGGCATCTTTCCACGGAAATTCTGAACATACCAATAGCTTTTATGATTTCAGTAAAGTGTGGCTGTATGCTCTTGGGCCCCCCTAAATTTTTTTTTTTTTGACCCATCAATTCTGCCGCAGCTGCTAAAGGATTAGGAGTACAAGCTTTAATACCAACAAACCGTGCAACTACATCCACTGACTAGAGGTGACATTTTCTCTGTTTGGAGCTGTTCCCTTACCCTTTTTATTTCTATCTGACCCCGACCATCATGGTAAGTTCTTAACCACTGACTGACCATGCTACTGCTACTTCAATTGGTGTCTCCCACAAAGTAATAGTGTTATTCCTCACACAGTAAAAATTCCCCCATTGTGTCCACTACAAAATAATAATGCTTCCTTTGAATCCCTTAACAGTGATAATACAGTCATTATGCATCCATAAGGAAAGCTTGCCTTATTTTAGTCCCACTTCCTACCCCCATTATTACTTCCCCTTTGTTCGTGCCAAAAGGTAATAGTGTCCCTATTTTATCACAGTAATTATACCAACTGCACCTGCATTTCACAACTGTACTCTAACTACCACAAAAGCCAAACATCTTGCTGACACTACGAGATGTCCAGCAGTATTTTCTGAATCATCCACCCCACTCTCCCTCCCTTCAGCATCTCAGAGCACTAAAAACAAAAGGAAGAGCCAGTATACACACTATGTTGCACTGAAGAAAATTTCCTAGGCTTTCTCCTGAATAGTACATACGCACACAGTTATGTTCCAGTGAGGTAATGGTGGCTGCAGATTTGATAGTCAAGACAATAGGGGTGCATATATTCAGTGGTCCAAGGATATGGCATGTAATGATGAGCACCAGCAGCAGACTGGTGGCATTCACTCCTTCAGCTTCCTGATATGACTACAGCACTGTCAGTCCTGTGGCCTAAACACCTTGAAAGAGATTTATCAAGCTCCGCAGTAGATTTTTTTTTGCGTAAAAAAGTTGCACGTGTGACTTTTCTATACATGCTGCGACTTTTTGATTTTTGCTTATTCCAAAGCACATTTCTGAAATCTGCTCACGTAGTCATTTTTATTTTTTTTACTTTGCAGTGGTCATGTATTTATCAAATGCAATAGTCGCTATTTATGAAGAAAAAAAAGTTGCATCTCCATTTAAAAGTCCATTCCAGGTACAACCTGGCTTACAGAAAGTGCATACATCTGCAGAAAAGGACATTATCACCCACTTTAACAACTGTTCTTGTTCTGCATCATGAAACAAAGCTACTACATTAATGTTAATCTTAATTATAGAAAATAATAATTATATAACTAATAACTATTAATTTTAAAGGTTGAAAATACACACTGCACACCGTATAAATTTTCGGACATGTACATGCTAGCATACCCACAAAATTTTAAAATGAATGTTGTGTTAAAATAGAATAAGGCACAAAATAATTGTGAATGTAAATAACCGATATGTGGCACTAAAATTTTTCCTTCAAAAAAAACAAAAAACCTCCATACTAATAAAGCTTCATGCATATTTTAGGGTGGGTAATGTAACAAGCCCTTTTTTTGTGGCTTTACTATTGTTAATGATCCTGTTGGTGCTGCGCTGTCTTCCTTCCTGATGTAAACTTCGGCCTCAGCGTAGCAACGCAAGACTCCGCCCACCAACGTCACAAAATGCGGCTCAAAATTAAACAAAAAAGTCTCCAGAGTACGGATATTCATAGTGCGGCATAGTAGGTTTTCAATATTTTTTAATTTCTGAGGAGGGTGGATGGGTTGTTGCGGGATAGTTGGAGTGCAGCTATTTAGTGCCATGGAGGCCAGTCAGGGTGTCACCAGATGCGGTACGTCCCCCCTCCCCGTCACTCTCTAGCAACACTACTGGTAATAAAGGGTAGATAAAGAACTATTAACATAACAGAAAACTTTTCTGCTTTAAAAAATGATTTTGTAAGCGGGTTTCCTGGTAAATAGGTTGCATGTAGGCAAAAGTAAAAAAAAAATTGTCATATAAAAGTCATACATTTGAAAAGAATGATAACTCTCCTTCCTTGTGATTTTCAGGTGTGAGGTTGTCCGAATCTTACTAAGCTGTCTCCCCCACGCACTAGAGTAGTTTGGCGAGTCAGCTGAGCTTGCTGCTTACAAAACACAAGGAGTCATGCAGCCCTCTGCTTTGTAGCTTCTACCTGCAGCCAAGGGGGTGGAGCCAAAATCTAATAATTCTGTCAAAAATATGAATCAGGGAAAAATGGCAAATTATTCTAATAAAATTATTTGGCCAGCTCTCTCTGCATTCTATGATACAGCTCTCAATTAAAAAGTTCTGTGGGTGGTGGTACGCTAACTGCATTCATCCACAGGGGATACGTTCTAATGATCAGTGAGGGGGCAAAGTGGTTGGGCCCACTGATCAGACACTCAATCTATGTTCACTACATAGAGACTTTATTCTTTGGAGTATGTCTTAGCAAAAGTCCAATTTTTGGAAAGCTCACAATAGTATACGGTAGGGATGTCCCGATACCATTTTTTTAAGACCCAGTACGAGCACCGATTCTAGTACTCGTCGATACCAAGTATGAGTACTTATATTTTAAAGGGAATCTGACACCAGTGTGACGCGGTTTCTGGCGCTGTTTACCGTGCTGATATGTGGGTTCCTTGTTGTGTACAATGGAGGTGGCTGCTGTAGTACAAGCCAAGATTTCTCTATTCTCCATTGGGCAGAACAGGGAATTTGTATTGGCGGCGAGAATGATGACTGATGATCACATGGTGAGCAGCGGTAGAAACAGGGTCACCTGCACTATCTACCTATAAATTTAAGTTAGTGCAGGTGACTCTGCTGTAAGATTGTCTTTAATAGTAGGTAGTATCCCCTTGTAAGTAGTATAGATAGTTGCAGACATTAGACAGCAGTTCATCCTGTAGACAGCAGTTCATCCTGTAGACAGCAGCCCCCCTGCAGACATTTGTATCAGCCCTCCTGTAGACCGCAGGACCCCCCTTTTAGTCAGCAGGACCCCCCTTTTAGCCAGAAGGACCCCCCCCTTTTAGCCAGAAGGACCCCACTTGTAGTTGCTTACTTGCCTGTCGCCGCTCCGCTGTCCCGTTCTGCCGCTCCCTTTACTGCTGCTGCTCCGTTCTGCCGTCTGCATCCTGTGGTCTTATGGAGGTGCATGTGACACACGTCACTCTGCTTCCTCCGTAGCATTACGCTGGGCGCAGGGGAGGACGTGGAGTGACGTGGGTGTCAAATGCTCCTCCATAAGACCACAGGATGCAGACGGCAGAACGGAGCAGCAGCAGTAATCGGAACGGCAGAACAGGGCTGCGGCATGATGCGGATCAGAGAAGCAGCGGAGCACTCCACCAGGTATCTGCTTTGGTATCGGGGACATTAGACGAGTCCCTGATAACATGCAAATACCGGGTATAGGCCCCGATACTAGTATCGGTTTCGGGACATCCCTAGTATACGGTACATATATTACAGTTCTACTACAAGATACATGTACTTTATAAAATGCAAGAGAAAAAGGCAACAGTACCAATAAGTACTAAGATGCCCTAAGCATACGATCTGTATACAATATTTGGGTATGCAGGTGACATGGATAATTGAAGGACCACATTTTGTCTAAGCAGACTTCCACTTTACAAAGATAAGATTTTCCCTTTCTTACTGAATGTACCTTAAGATAATGAGATAAGACTTATGTACCTTGCTTTTCTTGGTCTCCATCATGCATCTTCCCATCAAAATCGTCAGACATTTCAATAGCATTATCTTCTTCTTTTACATCGGGCTTGTCCTCAGCATTATCCTTGTCTTTTTCTTGACCCTTTTTCAAGGTGTCTTCAACCTGGCAAATGTACAAGCATAAAATGATTTACACTCATTTTTTAAAGAAAAACTAACTTATTCCATATCCATAGGATAAGTAGCTGATCGCAGGGGGTCTGAATGCTGGGACCCCCGCGATCTCCGTAATGGGAACCAAGCTGTCAGTGAGGAGCATGTGCAGTTTACTGGTAGATGGAATGCGCTCAATGCATTTTTATGCGAGCGCTGGTGATGCCCAAGTGCTGTACTCGGATCTTTTCGGCGCTCCCATAGAACTGCTGGGTGCCGTTCTGGAGATCTTGGGGATCCCAGCAGTCGGACCCCCCGCGATCAGCTACTTATCACTTATCCTGTGGATAGGGGATACGTTTGGTTTGACTGGAGTTCTCCTTTAAAGAAGACCTGTGACCAACACCAAGATATATATATATATATTATACAGATTTGTAATTTATCAGCTGCCTTGGCAAACTGTCCAGTACAATAGGAGACAAAAAAAAAGCAAAAAGAGTATTGGCACAGACCACCATTCAATATGAAAGGATGTTGCTTATACCAGGAATGTGGACTTAAACATTTAAAGTACTAAAGAGGCCAAAGCTAATGTGAGGTACACAATGTATGAGAGGTTAGGGAGGGGAAAGGAAATTATAAAATGACAAAATCACTTGTAAAATATAATACCTATAAAAAGTATTTAAGACCACACAATTGCTAAAAACATCAAAGGGAATTATAGGGAACCTGTCATCAGTGTCACCCTCACTAACCTGTTGGTACAGGAAGTGTGACACTGATGATAAGGATATGTCAGTGTGCACCAAGCCTGCCACCAGAATAAGGAAGATAGACAAACGGTACCTCCGAATGGGGATCAGCAAGTATCGTTATCAGTGTTACCTGCACTACAAGCCTGTAGTAAGTGCAGGAGACACAGATGACAGATTCCCTTTAATAGTTACAAAACAATGCAAGTGTACAACACATCATGAACGTACAAGAAAATAGAATCAAAATACATAGCACCAAATTAAGATACAAATAGAAATAAGCAGCATAAGAATAAAATGGAATCCCAAACAACATGATAAGACTCCGTATGAGTGATAGATAGAAGAAAAATACATTAATGCTGCAAAGGCATAGATCATAAAAAAGGTACTGGAATAAATACCTGAAGGTTTTTTAAAAAGGTAAACAAACAAAAAATGTGAAGAATGTAGGTGTTTACGAATGAGGGTCGACTGGGCTACAATTGAAGGTATCTAGATGAACTATATCTATGTGAGTAAATAGCTAAGCCAGGTTAACTAGGGATGCTTTAAACAAGAGGCATATGAGCAATATGTAACTCGCGTGGGAGAAGTTATCTAAATGACATTACTCTGCTTATGTCAGTAAAACAATAGCAGGGTTGCTGCGCACACAAAGACTTAGTGGCACATGTGCCTTACAGAGAAAAAGCGTATATAATCAAGTGGAGCTGATTAATTCATGGATCCAGAATATATACACACACATACATGTGTGTGTACATATAAAATAAATACTTCTACACACACAGTATCTCACATAATTGTGTATCCCCTTAAAGGGGTACTCAGCCCTAGACATCTTATCCCCTATCCAAAGGATAGGCCAGACCTATGTCTTGCCTCCTACTGACACTAGCTAAAATGGATTACCTCACTTCCAGTGGGTGGGTATATCCTGCCAGGGAGTAGACCTATTTTTTCCCTAGTTTCAGCGCCTCCTAGTGGCAAGAGCCTTTACCCATCAGTAAGGTGTCCCCCAATACAGTTTTTGTGTGGGCAGACAAGCATGTTTTTTTGCACAGAGAACAAGCAGGGCACTGTGACATGCTTCTGCTCACACAGCAGGCTGATTGACAAGCCAGGAGCATGCAGAAAGCCCTCCTTGCCCAGCCCACACTTGCTCTGTTTTGTTCCAGTTGACACACACGGGCTAGCTGCAGGGACCTTGCACTACCCCACCTTTCGTTTGAGGATGCCCCACAGATGCTCAATAGGGTTTAGGTCTAAAGACATGCTTGGCCCATTCATTATCTTCACCCTCAGCCACTTTAGCAAGGCAATGGTCGTCTTGGAGGTGTGTTTGGGGTCATTGTCAAATTGGGATACTGTCCTGCGGCCTAGTCTCTAAATGGAAGGGATAATTCAAAATGTCACAGTACATGTTTGCATTCATAGCTCCTCAGTGTCAGAAGCACTCAATCGGCCCCAGAACTTGACTGTGGGCAAGACACACTGGTCTTGGTACTCTTCACCTGATTATCCTCACACACACGCATGACACCATCTATATGTTCGTACAATTGTTATTTTCTATTGCCATTCTGCATGGAAGAGATGAACGGCTTGAATTGCATTATGTATGGTGTGTATTCAAGAAAGCCCAGTTCATTGTAAAAATGTCATCTTGCTGCGTGGTCTGTGGTGGTTGATTAACTGAATTATCAAACTATAAAACCACAGATTTCAGAAATGGGAAGGCATATCAAAAAATTTAAAAAAGGTGCGTGATCAGGACACCCTGAATTGGTCCTCTTTAAATGTCAAGTAAAACATAATATATTAAGTAAGTGAATTCATACCTGGTCTTCATTTTCAATTTTATCACTCACATCCTTCATGCCTTCTCCTTCCCCTATACCACCTCCTTCATAATCATGGAACTCTGTAGCTCCCTCACCAGAAGAATCCTCAATCAGTTCTTTTGGAAGGCAAAATCCCTAAAAGATTTTAATTGAATTTAATAATAGATGCTTAGTTTAAGAAACTGAACACATTTCCAGACAAGACAAACTAGAAGACATACTACCGAAATATGGTACTAACTATAACACATGGTGGTACAGAGGAAAACAGTATTTATTTACCTGTAAGACAATTCTGACAAAGCCATTATGATTTCCACACTCTCTCTCACTCTCTCTCTCTCTCTCTCTCTCTATCTATCTATCTATCTAGAGAGTAAAAGCTTCAACTAAACCAAACTTCTTCATTTACTAATATTTGATAAATTTTTTTTTATGTTTTGGATGGAAATCTCCTTTATTTAAAGTACTGTGAGAAGACTTAAGGTAATTCCACTGCACTTTTTTCATTATAATTCTCTTGTATTTTTTATATCCTGGAATAACTATGATCAACTATAGGTAATCATAGTTTGAAGTTCTTCATCCATCTGTGGTTAAAAAGAGTAGTAATAGTTTATAATTAAATCACAATTATGCCAAGAACCCTGGGCATATCTTGTCAAGAATGTTGTAAAGGGGAACTCTGGTGGAAAACAAAATGTATTTAAATAAACTGGTGCCATAAAGTTAAACAGATTTGTCAATTACTTCTATTTAAAAATATTAAGTCTTCCAGTACTTATCAGCTGCTGTATACTACAGAGGAATTTGTGCAGTTCTTTTCAGTCTGACCACATCACTCTCTGCTGCCACCTCTGTCTGTCAGGAACTGTCCAGAGTAGGAGCAAATCCCCATAGAAAACCTATCTTGTTCTGGACAGTTCCCTACATGGTCAGGTGTGTTGGCAGAGAGCACTTCCTCTGTAATATACAGCTGTTGACTTAAGATTTTTAATTTACTAATCTGTATAACTTTTTGGCACCAGTTGATTTGAAAATGTTTGTTTTCCACCGGAGTACCCCTTTAATGATAACTATTCATTTTCAAGGGCAGAACAGATATTTACCTTCTGAGCAAGTTCTGTAAATATATAGGTCAAGACTGAAAGTAGTTTGCCTGTAGCCCTGTGTGTTGTCAAAGATACAGTGAGGTAAAAGAGGAGAAGGTCGGAATATGAAGACAGCATCGGTAGAAGTCGGACAAGCAGGCCACAGCACTGGTTAAAAAACTAAAAAACAAAATCATCATAAGAAACTTGTTACAAAATATTGTATGCTGTGATCAACAAACAACCATATAAAAAATGTTTGCATACAAGTGAAGCAGATGTAAGCCTACCGTGTGCTTATCCTTTATGCAGTCCTCGCCATAGGTTTTAAGCCTTTCAAGCAGCTCAGAAACCGCAGATACTGTGGTCTGCACATCCAAAGCCTTCAAATCATGGAAGAGATCTTCAGTCAGCAATTTAGCAATGAGGCCTTCTTGAAGACTGTCCCCTTCATGATGTTCATCTATCAAAAATACATAAAACTATAAATAAGAATACAAACAACTTATGCTACTTAAAACAGATAATCTCAGCATACATAAATATATATATATATATATATATATATATATATATATATATAAATATATATGAGAGAGAGAGAGGGATAGAGAGAGACAGAGAGAGAGAAGTTAGGAGTAGCCGTATTAGTCCAGTGATGCAAAATAATCTGTAGTTGCAGTATCTTGTAATACCTTTTTTATTGGACTAAGAAGATTTTGTAGAGACAAGCTTTCGGGATTCCTCCCTTTATCAAGTCATAAGCAAATCTAAGCTCACAAGGGGAAAACACACGTTCTATCTCACAGCGTCTCCTGCCCTGGTCTGAGATTGAGCAAACCAGAGCAGAAGATGATCGATAATACTGATCAGTGCTATGTCCTATGCATAGCACTGAACAGTATTAGCAAACAAATGATTGCTATAGATAGTCCCCTATGGGGACATAAAAAGTATTAAAAAAAAGTAGAAAAATTTAAAAATAAGTAAAAAAAAAAGTTAATAATCCCCTCATCCAATAAAAATTGTCAGGTTCTCCCATTTTACCCCCAAAAAGCATATTTTTTTTTTTAAATAAACATTTGGTATTGCCTCGTGCGTAAATGTTCGAACTATTAAAATATAATGTTAATGATCCCGTATCGTGAATGGCATAAACGTAAAAAATTTAAAATTGTCCAAAAATGCTGCTTTTTTAGTCACATTCCATTAAAAATTTTTTATAAAAAAATGATATCAAAGTTTCATATATGCAAATGTGGTATCGATAAAAAGTACAGATGACGGCGCAAAAAATTAGCCCTCATACCGCCCTATATGCGGAAAAATGAAAACGTTATAGGTGGTCAAAATAGGGCGATTTTAGATTACTGATTTTGTACAAAAAGTTTAAGATTTTTTTTAAGAGGTACAAAAATATAAAAATATCTAGCCATGGGTATCATTTTAATCGTATTGACCCACAGAAAAAGAACACGTCATTTTTACCGTAAATTGTACAGTGAGCAAACAAAACACTCAAAATTGTGATTTTCATTAAAATTTCCGGGTTTGCCGTACCATTTTATTGTAATATTTCTTACAAAGTACAATTGGTCACGCAAAAAACAAGCCCTTATATGGGTCTGTGGGATATATAAAAGAGTTATGGATTTTAGAAGGCGAGGAGGAAAAAAAACGAAAATGCAAAAATAAAATTGACCTGGTCCTTAAGGTGAAAATGGACTTGGTCCTTAACCCCTTAAGGACTCATCCCATTTTGGCCTTAAGGACAATTTAATTTTTTACGTTTTCATTTTTTCCTCCTCGCCTTCTAAAAATCATAACTCTTTTATATTTTCATCCACAGACTAGTATGAGGGCTTGTTTTTTGCGCAACCAGTTGTCCTTTGTAATGACATAACTCATTATATCATAAAATGTATGGCGCAACCAAAAAACTATTTGTTGTGGGGAAATTAAAAAGAAAAAAGCAATTTTGCTAATTTTGGAAGGTTTCGTTTTCACGCCGTACAATTTATGGTAAAAATGACGTGTGTTCTTTATTCTGAGGGTCAATACAATTAAAATGATACCCATTATTACGTACTTTTCTATTATTGTTGTGCTTAAAAAAAATCACAAACTTTTTAACCAAATTAGTACGTTTATAATCCCTTTATTTTGAGGACCTCTAACTTTTTTTTTTTCCCGTATAAGCGGCGGTATGGGGGCTCATTTTTTGCGCCATGATCTGTACTTTTTTTGATACCACATTTGCATATAAAAAACGTAATAAATTTTTTATAATTTTTTAAAAATAAAATGTATTAAAAAAGTAGCAATTTTGGACTTTTTTTTTTCGTTCACGCTGTTCACCGTACGGGATCATTAACATTTTATTTTAATAGTTCGGACATTTACGCACGCGGCGATACCAAATATGTCTATAAAATTTATTTTTTACGCTTTTTGGGGGAAAAATAGGAAAAAACGGACGTTTTACTTTTTTATTGGGGGAGGGGATTTTTCACTTTTTTTTTACACTTTTACATTTTTTTTTACACTTGAATAGTCCCCATAGGGGACTATTCATAGCAATACCATGATTGCTAATACTGATCTGTTCTATGTATAGGACATAGAACAGATCAGTGTTATCGGTCATCTTCTGTTCTGGTCTGCTCAATCTCAGACCAGAGCAGAAGACGCCGGGAGCCGGAAGGTGAGGGGACCTCCGTGCGACGTTCTGAATGATCGGATCCCCGCAGCAGCGCTGCGGGGATCCGATCATTCATTGAAATCGCGCACTGCCGCAGATGCTGGGATCTGTATTAATCCCGGCACCTCAGGGTTAATGGCGGACGCCCGCGAGATCGCGTGCGTCTGCCATTGCCGGCGGGTCCGTGGCTGCGATCAGCAGCCGGGATCAGCCGCGCATGACACGGGCATCGCTCCGATGCCTGCGGTTATGCACAGGACGTAAATGTACGTCCTGGTGCGCTAAGTACCACCGCACCAGGACGTACATTTACGTCCTGCGTCCTTAAGGGGTTAAGAACTTAGACAATTTTATTTTTACGTTTTCATTTTTTCCTTCTCGCCTTCAAAAAATCAAAAAACTAATTTTCATCCACAGACTAGTATGAGGGCTTGTTTTTTGCGCGACCAGTTGTCTGTTGTAATGCTATCACTCACTTTACCATAAAATGTATGGCGCAACCCAAAAAATACTATTTGTGTGGGGAAATTAAAAAGAAAACAGCAATTTTGCTAATTTTGGAAGGTTTAATTTTCACGGCGTACAATTTACAGTAAAAGTGACATGTGTTCTTTATTCTTTTGGTCAATATGATTAAAATGATACCCATGATAACATACTTTTCTATTACGGTTGCTCTTAAAAAAAAAAAAAATCGCAAACTTTTTAACCAAATTAGGACGTTTAAAATCCCCCTATTTTGAAGACATAACTTTTTCATTTTTCCGTATAAGCAGCGGTATGAGGGCTAATTTTTTGCGCCGTGATCTGTACTTTTTATTCATACCATATTTGCTTATATAAAACTTTCAATAAATTTTTTATAAATTTTTTGGGAATAAAAGGTTATAAAAAAAAGCAGCAATTTTGGTATTTTTTAAGTTCACCGTACGGTATCATTAATATTATATTTTAACAGTTTGGATATTTACGCACGCGGTGATACCAAATATGTATATAAATTATGTATTTTTTTATACACTTTTTGAGGGTGAAATAGGTAAAAGTTGGACAATTTAGGTTTATATTGGGGAGGGGGTTTTTCAAATTTTTTTTAACTTTTATACTTTAATAGTCCCCATAGGGGACTATTTATAGCAATCATTAGATAGCTAATACTGTTCAGTGCTATGCATAGCACTGATCAGTATTATCGGTTATCTTCTGCTCTGGTCTGCTCGACCGCAGACCAGAGAAGAAGACCCGTGGAAAGCAGCGGAGGCAGGTGTGGGGACCTCTGTCTGCCGTTCTGATAATAGGATCGCCGTGGCAGTGCTGCGGGTGATCCGTTTATCCATTTTAGTGTCCACAATGCTGCAGATGCCGTGATCTGTATTGATCACGGCATATGAGGGGTTAATGGCGGAAATCCGCGCGATCGCGGATGTCCACCATTACCGGCGGGCCATCAGCAGCCGCGACATGCCGTGCAAGACCCGAGCATCGCTCCGAAGCTCGCGGTTATGTATAGGACGTAAATGTACGCGTGCGTTAAGTACCACCTCACCAGGACGTACATTTACGTCCTGCGTCATTAAGGGGTTATATAAAAAAAAAAAAAAAAAAAAAAAAAAACGCTCCCTCCCATAGACTTGCATTGAGGGGACGGGTGTGATGTCACACGGGGGCGGAGTCCTGACGTCACGGACTTCCATTCCCGGAGTCGCGACTCAGACCCTCCAGCGGTTCCAGTGAGAAAACAGGTGGGTGCCGCATGCAATAATGCGGGGGTCCCCAGCGGCGGGACCCCCACGATCAGACATCTTATCCCTTATCCTTTGGATAGGGGATAAGATGTCTAGGGTGGGAGTACCCCTTTAAATAAAATTTGTTCCATGAAAAAAAAAGCCCTCATAAGGCTCTGTAGAATGAAAAATAAAGCAGGTTTGGCTCTTAAAAGGCAAGGAGTAAAATGTAAAGATTCAAGGTAGCTGCATCCTTAAGAGTTTAATACTTTATATTTTATTTACAAGTTTTGACTTATTTTTTACCTTCTTCATCTGATTTTTTCTGCTCACTCTTTTCCACAAGTTTTTGGATGGCATATAAAATGCTCTTGATGGCAGCTTCCACGTGGTCTGAGAAATCTCTTACATATTTTTCATCTGACTCTTGGCTCCCTTTTGATAAAATAAATACAGCAAAATACGAGAAAATTACACAACAATTAAAAAACAAACTACTATAGTACGAAATAATTAGTTTACTAGGATTGTGTATTTATACTGTTAGTTTGAAAAGTGAAATCCAGACTGCCAGGGACAAGGATAAAATTATTTCTACCACAGTATGAGCATTAATACATTAATTAAGGGGCGTAGCTAAAGCTTAATGGACTCTGGTTCAATAGCTGAGCTTGCCTCCCCAATCTATTGTCTTATATGTATGCTTTATTATTGATATTTATACATCTATTTATCCATCTTCATCCAAACATGAATGCTCGGCTGAGTGATGTGATACCTAGTTCCCCACTCCAGCTGGCTTAGGTAATATCAATAGGGAGCTAAGTAGAGGTCTCTGTAGGCTCATGAACCCGTTTTGGTCCCTGCTGCAGGTACTTTTCACTGAGTGTACCTCGTTTAGTAAAGAGAAATACTTACCAACCGATCTCCCACTGTTGTCAGGTTCCTGGACAATTTCCGACTGCAGTCCTCATCTTGCTACTTCCAGTGACTTATCACGTGGGCAAGAACTGCTGAGAAGGCAGTTTCACCTGTGTGGCATGCCACTAAAAATAGTATGAAAAGGACCAGAAGTTTGGAAAACTGGCAACGGGGGGGGGGGGGAACTGGGCTAGGTAAGTATATCTCTGTAATTGCAGCCCAGACCACATATAATATATTTAAAAAAAAAGAAAAACTGATAAAACCCTTCTCTGCCCAGACAACCTCTGTAAAACACTAACTCCATTCCTCCCCAGACCAGTAGGAGAGAGGGCCTGGAGCTGGAGTTTCAGGAACTGTAATGCTAATCTGGCCATAGCTTGAATGAGTAAAACCAATCTATATAATAAAGATTTAAAGGATTCATTTTGAACCCTCGTTTGTGAACAGCACAGGCAGATATCATATGTGTTATCAACACACGGTTTCCTGTGACCAGTTATTGTCCTTTGCGCACTGTCAAAATGACAGCCGTCAAACTAAAAAGAAAAAAAACGGCACAACGGTAATGTGAACGTAGCCTTATATATCCAGTTTAGCTAGTTCTTACTCTTTGCTCTTCCAATTGCCTGAAGACGTGATTTCCATAAAGAGAATTCTCTGACTGCTACACGAATTTCTTCTCTGATGTAGTGAATGCTCTTCAAAAAAGGCATGTGTTGTGCAGCCTCTTTTACTTCTGTCTCAGGGAGAACAAACAGCAATTCTACCTCTCTTAAGTCAAGAGCTACCTGCTGCATGGTATCTAGTGCTGAAGTGCAAGCCTCATAGTTTTTCCTAAGAAAAAATAAAAGTGACAGCAACTTAAGCACACCTGTTTTAAAATGGCTTAAATAGTAGTTTGACCTTTACACAGCCCATGTAGATAGAATATTAACAAGTAAAGAGTTCATATAAAAATCATAAAAACATTACTGGTCATTACTACATATCCTGTATAATAGTAAATACATATTAATTATACAGTCTCATGATTTATCTAAGTATAATAAAACAAATATTGACGTCTCCTGCAGAACCCAAGGCTTACAGATCAGCTCAATTTTACTTCTAATCCTAGCGATTCTGAGTTTAATAGGTTAATGGTAGTTACTAATGTAATCCTTACACCAAATCCAAGGTGGAGCTTACATTTGTACTGCCCTTTTTTGAAAAATGTCCTGATTTCTCGCTAATCCATAATTATCTGCCTTCTAAAGAAAATTACCCATTGTACTTAGGCATCTGTAAATCTGATCATACAATCAGGTCTCACCAAGAATAAAAAAGAGGCTTGCAAGACTGCAGTCGAATGGCATCCATGTTTGTTTTTGTGGCCTTAATATCTGTTATCATCTTCGTTACTGTCTTATTCAGCTGCTGCCATTCACCATCTTGTCTGCGGACAGTAAATAGTTTTGGCAGTCCATCTGCAGCGGCTGGAGAAGGAACATTCAGTGCTGTTGTCCAAGGCTTGGCTTCTTCACTAGTGTTATTTTGCCTTTCCTTATTATCTACAGGACAGCATTCCAGTAACCAGGATAGTTGTTCAAGCACAATGTTGCACTGCATTGAAAGCTTCTGCAACCTATCAAGCCACTGCTTCAGCCCTTCTTGTGGTGGGAACGCAATCTTGTACTCATTAGACCACTCCAGTTGACAGCGGATTTCCTGCATACATCTCAACAAATTTCTGTAAAAGTATGAGCAAACACAGATTACAATAATGAACAAACACAGGCTATACACAATATCGCAAGTTATATTTTGAGTCATGCAGAAGTGGAGCCTGATAACCCCTTTAAGATACCACTAAAAATACCCAAGAGAGATTGTCAGGGCCTTAAAAGTTTAAGCTACACATTATTTTTTGTTCTTCTCTTTTATTTACTTGTCTAAAGAAAAAAAGAAACTTGTGAAAACAATATCTGGAAATTACCGGAGAGTAATCCACTGCTCTGTAACAGTAGAAAGGGAACGTCTCTGTCTCATGAGGATCTTTAAAAGATGGCTGGAGAAACCCTTGCATCTCTCAATATTCCCTAAGCCAAGCTCCTAATAAGAAAAAAATAAAAGGAAGATATTATGTAAAACTGTAAGTTAATGCTACATGAATGCCAGGATTAAAAATATATGAATCAAAAAATTTATTAATGTAGGTATTGGCATATTACACACATTTTTAAAACTAAAATATGGGGCAGAAACCCTCCCTGCATGTCATACGTCAGCAGAATGAAGAGGAGAATGATGTAGCAAATTTGGGGAGGAGGAGGAGGGGAGGAGGAGGGGAAGGAGGAGGGGAGGAGGAGGGGAAGGAGGAGGGGGGAGTTGATGTGGCACAGGCGCATCAGAATGAGGAGATGGGGGGGATGTGGCAGCTGATGGGGGAATAAGATTTGGGGGGAATGATGTGGCATTAAAGGGATTATCCAGGAATGGAAAAAAAATTAAATAAAAGCTCAGATCAGCTTGGACATTAACCTTGCATCTATTAATCTACCGTCTTTTTATCTCCTGTACATGGCTCTAATACACCTTTCTGCCCTCCTACTTGTTCCCTTCCCTGCATGCTGTCTTTACACTACAGGTCCCAGCATCCTTTGCTGCTGCTCTGTGCTCACTTCCTCCTAACTGCCATTTTCTGCCCCAGTCCCTTGGCCCCAACACTCAGAACGTTACTAAGCAACCATTCCCATCCTGCTTTCACCTGCAAGAAACCTGCTGTACAGTCCGGTCCTTTTACAATTCTAATAACATGGTTGTTTACTAAATGTGTGAATTAATTTGTGCTTCTGCCCAACATTAGCCCTAAACAGCCCATAAGTATAGATAGATATAAATAAATTACATATATATAATTTTATATTGTATTTAAAAATACAATTTTTAGTATTGATACTATAGTGTATTTCTATATATACACACCTACATACTTTTACACAATACGTATCTACAATATATTTAAAATAGTTAAAACTATAAGTTAACTATGAGTTGGCTTGACTGAACCCACATGTGGACATATTTCGGAAATTTCATTTGACTCTACAGCTTTTGCAAACTACAACTCCCAGCATGTTGGTGCAACCTTTGCCTGGCCAGGCATGCCGGGAGGGGAGTTGTAGTATTGCAACAGCTGGTGGCAACCTAGTTCAAAAACAATGATTGATAAATAGATCCTATAAATATATATATAATATATATATATATATATATATATATATATATATATATATATACACACAATAGTATTATATATACATACACACACACACACACACACACACACACAGCTCAAAAAAATAAAGGGAACACTTAAACCTCACAATGTAACTCCAAGTCAATCACACTTCTGTGAAATCCCACTGTCCACTCAGGAAGCAACACTGATTGACAATCAATTTCACATGCTGTTGTGCAAATGGGACAGACAACAAGTGGAAATTATAGGCAATTAGCAAGACACCCCCCAATAGAGGAGTGGTTCTGCAGGTGGTGACCACAGACCACTTCTCAGTTCCTATGCTTCTTGGCTGATGTTTTGGTCACTTTTGAATGCTTGCGGTGCTTTCATTCTAGTGGTAGCATGAGACGGAGTCTACAACCCACACAAGTGGCTCAGGTACTGCAGCTCATCCAGGATGGCACATCAATGCGAGCTGTGGCAAGAAGGTTTGCTGCGTCTGTCAGTGTAGTATCCATAGCATGGAGGCGCTACCAGGAGACAGGCCAGTACATCAGGAGATGTGGAAGAGGTCGTAGGAGGGCAACAACCCAGCAGCAGGACCGCTACCTCTGCCTGTGTGCAAGGAGGAGCAGGAGGAGAAAGGAGCACTGCCAGAGCGCTGCAAAATGACCTCCAGCAGGCCACAAATGTGCATGTGTCCACTCAAACGGTCAGAAACAGACTTCATGGAGGTTGGTACAAGGGCCCGACGTCCACAGGTGGCGGTTGTGCTTATAGCCCAACACCATGCAGGATGTTTGGCATTTTCCAGAGAACACCAAGATTGGCAAATTCACCACTGCTGCCCTGTGCTCTTCACAGATGAAAGCAGCTTCACACTGAGCACATGTGACAAACGTGACAGAGTCTGGAGATGCCGTGGAGAACGTTCTGCTGCCTGCAACATCCTCCAGCATGACTGGTTTGGCGGTGGGTCAGTAATTGTGTGGGGTGGCATTTCTTTGGGGGCCGCACAGCCCTCATTGTGCTTGCCAGAAGTAGCCTGACTGCCATTAGGTACCTAGATGACATGCTCAGACCCCTTGTGAGACCATATGCTGGTGCGGTGGCCCTGGGTTCCTCCTAATGCAAGACAATGCTAGACTCATGGGGCTGGATTGTGTCAGCAGTTCCTGCAAGAGGAAGGCATTGATGCTATGGACTGGGCCACGCGTTCCCAGATCTGAATCTGATTGAGCACATCTGGGACATGATGTCTCGCTCCATCCACCAACGCCACATTGCACCACAGACTGTCCAGGAGATGGCACCGCCTCATCAGGAGCATGCCCAGGCGTTGTAGGGAGGTCATACAGGCACATGGAGGCCACACACACTACTGAGCCTCATTTTGACTTGTTTTAAGGACATTACATCAAAGTTAGATCAGCCTGTAGTGTGGTTTTCCACGTTGACTTTGAGTGTGACTCCATATCCAGACCTCCATGGGTTGATAAATTTGATTTCCATTGATAATTTTTGTGTGATTTTGTTGTACGCACATTCAACTATGTAAAGACAAAAGTATTTCATAAGACTAGTTCATTCATTCAGATCTAGGATGTGTTATCTTAGTGTTCCCTTTATTTCTTTTGAGCAGTGTATATATGACACGTACATTAAAGTAAAGGGGGTTGGGGAAATGCCTCTCACTATTAGGGGGTTGTAGAGTGAGTCCTGTGCTTAGATGTTTGTGGGGGAGGTGTCTGCTCATCTTGTCTCAATTCCCTGAATGCATGCCTCATGCATCTGCAACAACAGGGGAATTACCCTTACCCCACACATGCCCCTGCCAGGTCTCACTGTCTGCACCCCCCTCCCCCTCCCTCCCAGGATAGTGCTACTGAGGACAACTCTCCCCCCAGGATTTGCCTTGTCCTAGTTACCCCTCATCAGGAGAGGGTTATAAGTAAACAGCAGCTCCTTACTTCCCATTCAGTGCTGGTCAGGGAAGGTGGTGCTTCCTTCAGTGAAGCTGACTGTCTCCTCTCTAACTCTGTGCAGGAAGGCTGGAAGCAGCTCCTCCTAGTGCTTCATCATCTCCTACTACTGCTGAGACCAAACCCCTCCCCCACCCATCTAGCTCTGCTAGGCTGTAGCAGTACAGAGGAGAGGGAGAAGTGATGTCTGTCTACCTCCTTCTCTATCAGCCTCTCTTTCTAGTGGCCCTGTGAGAGATGCTAGGCAGGAGAGCTCTCTCCCTTTCGGGAGGCAAGTCACATGGTCTCTCTCTCTGAAGGTTAGTCACATGGTCTCCATCTCGGCAGTTGGGTCATGTGGTCTCCATCTCGGAAGGTGGGGGCTGAGGGAGGAGGGACAGCATCCGAGATGGAGATGCCACAACAGGGAGGCAAAAGAAGGTTTTCATGAAATTTCACCATAGTAGGAATGGTGAAAGGAATAATAACTTTTAATGGATGTTAACTGAATAAAAAAAATAAAAAATCTAGGAAGGAGGAGACTATTAATAGACAAATTATTAAAGGACAACTGTAGTGGAACACATATATATTCCCGTGCCCAGGCCTAAAAAATAAACAAAATAAAACTTATCCATACCCTCCTACGTGCCCCCGTTGGTCCGGCAGTGCTAACCTCATTCCACTTCCTGGGGACGAGGATGCCGCAGAGCCGTCGGCATATCATCGGTCGCAGCGATGTCCCGCCCAGGCCGGTGATAGGCTGAGCCCACTGTCATGTAAGAAGCCAGCCTGAGCTCCTTACATGACAGTGGGCTCAGCCTATCACCGGCCGTGGCGGGAAATCGCTGCGACCGGTGATATGCTGGCGGCTCTGTGGCATCCCCGTCCCCAGGAAGTGGAATGAGGTTAGCACTGCCGGACCAACGGGGGCACGTAGGAAGGTATGTATAAATTTATATTGTTTATCTTTGAGGCCCGTACAGGGGAATATATAAAAGTGTTCCACTACAGTTGTCCTTTAACTGGAATACCCATTTAAGTATAGAGCTTCCAAGTAATTTTTTTTTTTACTCAAATTTCCTTGTTAACCCCTTGGGGATGAAGCCCATTTTGACCTTAAGGACCAGGCCAATTTTAGTTTTTGCACTTTCGCTTTTTCCTCCTCCCCGTCTAAAAACCATAACGCTTTCAATTTTCCACCTACAGACCCATATAAGGGCTTGTTTTTTGCGTCACCAATTGTACTTTGTACTGACATTACTTATTTTATAACAATCTGTGGCAAAAAAATAAAATCAAAAATAAAAATAAGAAAGAAACATATTTGTGGGGTGAAATTAATCGGTACTATTTTTGTTTTCATGGGACTTTTTGATTGCTTTTATGAATATTTTTATGGTATATGAAGTGACCAAAAATGCACAATTTTGGACTTTAGTATTTTTTTTTACGTGTACGCCATTAACCGTGCGGTTTAACTACCCTTATATTTTAATAGTTTGGACATCTGTGCACGCGGCGGTACCTCATATGAAGAGGCAGGTGAGGACCCTCCTGCTGTCCAGTTAGCTGATCGGCTCCGCTGAGCTGCCAGGACAAGTTAAAGTTTTTAGATGCTGCGATCAACTTTGATTGCGGTGTCTAAAGGGTTAATGCCAGGCATCACCCCCAATCGGCGGTGCCTAGAATTAACCCTGGGTCCTGGCTGCTGATAGCAGCCGGGACCCACAGGGTTTGACACGCGATCTGCTCGTGAGCGCGCTTCAAACCCTGGTAACAGGACTCAGAGTTACAGGTACGCCCTTCTGTCCTTAAAGGGGTATTCCGCCCCTAGACATTTTATCCCCTATCCAAAGGATAGGGGATAAAATGTCAGATCGCCGCGGTCCCGCTGCTGGGGACCCCCGGGATCCCCGCTGCGGCACCGCGCTATCATTACAGCACAGAGCGAGTTCGCTCTGTGCGTAATGACCGGCGATACGGGGGACGGAGCAGCGTGACTTCATGGCTCCGCCCCTCGTGACATCACGGCCCGTCCCCTTAATGCAAGTCTATGGGAGGGGGTGTGACCACCGCCACGCCCCCTCCCATAGACTTGTATTGAAAGGGGCGGGCCGTGACATCACGAGGGGCGGAGCCGTGACGTAACGATGCTCCGGCTCCTGTACCGCCCATCATTATGTGCAGAGCGAACTCGCTCTGTGCTGTAATGATAGCGCGGTGCCGCAGCGGGGATCCCAGGGGTCCCAGCAGCGGCACCGTGGCGATCTGACATCTTATCCCCTATCCTTTGGATAGGGGGTAAAATGTCTAGGGGCGGAATACCCCTTTAAGTACCGGGATGTGAGGGCGTACCTATATGCCCTCCGTCCCCATAAGTTTAAAAAGGAGATTTTTTTGTACTCACTGTAAAATCTCTCTCTCGTTATTGGGGGACACCGATACTATTGGGTATATGCTCTTGCCACTAGGAGGCGCTGACACTTGGAAAAAAGTCGGCTCCTCCCTGGCAGGATATACCCGCCCACTGGAATTGAGGTAATCAGTTGTGTCACAAAGCAGTAGGAGAAGCCAACAAAGAAATATGTCTGAAGGACCCTAGAAAAATCCCGGAGGAAAAAAACCAAGAACCAGAAAAGAGGACCTGGACCAAAAATGAAGAAATGGATGGGTGCGGCTTCCCCAATGAAGGCTACGAAAAAGAGATTTTACGAGATTTTTCTCGGTCACTCTTCATTGGGGGGGACACCAATACTAATGGGATGTACAAAAGCAGTCCCCTAGGGTGGGAATAACAACCAGAGAAGGGGAGACAGACTGGAAACTGACGAAACCCTGGCCCAAGAGGCAACAGTTACCCTGAAAATGAGTGTCCGGAAGGTCCCATCGTCCACGGAGATGGACTAGGATGCCAAAGAAGTGATCGTCCGTTGTAGAGACTCAAATCTATGGCCCACAGAGAGACAAGAAGGGCTGCCAGGAAGCCCGACGATCGTAACCATCCTGGAAAGAGATAGAAACTTCCAGAAGAAGACTTCCAGAAGCACAGAACCAGACAGAGGGGAAAACAAAAATAGAAGGGGCCCGACAAGGGAACCCCAGCCCAGAGAACCAACAGATTTAAAAAAAATGCCTGGGAGAGCAGTGCATGCCTGAGCAGAAGGCGAGCAGAGTCAAGGTGGAGACCAGAACATCTGGGGGGGGGGGGGGGGGGGGGAAAGGAAGAGAGATGGAAACTGGCTCTAGAAAGGCACAATGCATAAGCTAGATCACCGAATTTGAAAATCTGCAGGCTCCTTAACCTAAGTGCCAGGGAAATGCCGCAAGCACCAGGGCAGAAGCTGACGGAGTCTGACACAGTGCCAGTACAGCGGTAAAAAAGGTGAAGAGGAAAGCACGTCCACGTAGATGGCGAATTGGCCTGACTGGCTTAATCTGGCAGACCGGAACGCCCTCTGTCCCAGGAATACATGGACCCCAAGGGAGAAGACAAGAGGTAACAAACGGCCAAAAAAAGGAACGGAACGCCCTGAGAAGGAGCATCCCAGAATACCGGAGCGGCCGACATGGGAACAGAGGTTCCAGAGTCTCCTAGAAGACATACACCCCTAGGGTGAACAAACCCAGGTACCGCGAAGCGCTCCGGGAGACATATGTCTATGTCTGAACAAGAAAAAGGTGCGGTACAGAAAGACCGCCCCACAAATGGGATCACGGAGAAGTCTGGGCAGGAGTGCTATCATGCACGAGACCGCAACCATCACTAAGGCCCTGAGTACCATAAGGGCCAACCTAGATAATAAGGCCAGCCACAGCAGCCTAGGAGGTTGCCCAATACAAGGAGACTCCCCAGACTCGCACAAGCCAGCGAAGAGGGAATGGGCACGGAGAACCAACCTTGAACCCCAGTGGTCAGAGCGGACCAGAGTATGCCGAAGTTGGGACTCAGGATCTTGGTACATGAAGGTTACTCTAAGAGACTGGCGTGTCAGTGTAGAGCAACTGACACTATCAAAGGGAAGGATCAACACATCCCTCCAGGGAGATTGCGCCAAGGAAGGAGAGCAATGGTAGGGCCCAAACTACAGATGGTGGTTAGTCTTGCCGACGCAGAGCCCTTCATGATTGCATAAACTCCACCAACAGAGGAGAGTGCCATGGCTGCATACAAAGCTCTTCTAAATGCTCTCAGGTAAAACAAGGGCCCAGCCAGGTACCCCACCTATGTAGGGGGACTCCATGTCGGCAGTGGAAGCGCTCAACGAAACAGTCCCCCAGTGGAGGGGAAAACAAGGGGGGGGGGGGGGGTGAGAGGAAACTCAGGTACTGACCGTGCTGAGCTTCCTGATTCCCGTACCTCCTGCAGAAGGAGATAGCCAAGTACGAAAGGTACTGTAGGAACAGTGCCCTGAGGCAACGGGTCAAAGTACTGGGAGAACTCAGCAACCCTGGGAACCCTGCGGCAACATAGTGAGGTATGGAGGAGCCATTTGTGTCCCCAGATCTGAATCCTGGACACTGGTGATGGGTACAGAGAATGCAAGTAAGAAGCACACGCAGTAACCTATAGCGTGTGGGAGGAACCCTTTGGGGTGAAATCCTGGTCCCTGAGAAAAAAAAAAAGGAGGGGACCGACAGAGCCAATCCGGTTGCTGACTAAGGCAGTAGAGCAGGCGACAGCCACCCTGCACCGGAAGGAGCATGGGGGGGGGGGTCTGTGGACAAGACTGTCTCCCTATCAGGCCCCATGCCAGAACAGAAGTTCGTCAACATTTCACATGTGGGCACATGCCTCTTGACAGCCTCTTAGGTGGTGGAATGTTGAGTGGGCTATTTTCTTGTTTTAATTAGCTGTGTGCAATACCAAAAGTAGAGAAGGGACATTACTGCAGAGATGTCCTCTACATACAAAGAGCAATAATGGAGCCAGTTGAGCCCACTAATTCAATCATCATGGTGGTTAATTGCACAGTGTTTTTAAATGTGTGTGTTCTAAATTTTGTATTCATTTGTGCACTTTTTGGACCCTTATATTAAAGACCTGTAAATAGTTTCAACTTTGGTGGTTTATTGTTTGTGGCTGGAGGAACCACTGAGCCTTCAATGCCACACTGCAGGAGAGGAGAAGTAGGGCAGAGCTATGCAGACTCCCCCATGCCATAATGCCGGCCGGGAAGAGACCTATAATCCCCAGTTCCTGTGCTGTAGAGGCAGAAGACTGAGTTACACTCTGAGTCCCCAGCACACATGGCTGCCGGCATTTGTAAAAGGGACAGGCTTCCCCATGACTGACGCGCCCACTACAGGTGAGTCTGCGGGCACTGATACAAGGAAGCTGCGACAGAGAGGGGAGCGAGTCGGCACTTAGTTGATCTCCAGAGCCCGGGAAGAAGGGGGACGGAGCTACAAACCGACGAAAGGCGACAGAGGAGTAGAGAACAGCCAGGGCAGAGATTGGGGGGGGGGGGGGGAGAGAAAGAGTCTGCGACCGTAGAAAGTACAGGGAGCCGCCGCTAAAGCCGGCAGCTGACTTGAACAAAAGTGTCCGCCGTAACTCCCGAGCTCTAGACTGAGTCTACGGGCGGGAGAAGAATAAAATAGATATATCATCACTCACTGATATCTGGACCTTAGCCTCCAAAATTGTCCCATTGCGGACCGAGTCCACAGAGTAGAAGAGGTAAGAGAGACCCAGGGAGATAATTAACCCCTTAAGTCCCGCCATAGTGTTGCCAGAGGTTCAGTAAGTGAATCACCGAACAAAAGAGGGCACATACCTACCTAGCTCTTGGCTATACTCAACTCCTGAAGTCTTCAGCCAGCTAAAGGCCACGCTGCATCATGCCAGGCTGCCATAGCGAGGCGAGCAGGGGCAGTGGGGGACCCGGACCCAGGGTATACGTCCAGGCCCTGGCCCTTGGCGAGAAGAGGTTAAGGGTCCATACTCTGTGCACCGTGCCCCTTTGTCGCATGTGGGAGATCAGATAGCGCCATGCTCCTGTCGCCCAATCTAGAAAAATAACAAAAGGAAAAAGAACCTAACTATACATACTTAACTAGGTAATCAGTTTTAACTAGAAAATAATAAAACAAGAGACCAGGTCTGGGGAGCACCAGACCTGTGTCTTGCCTCCTACTGACACTAGATAAAACTGATGACCTCACTTCCAGTGGGCGGGTATATCCTGCCAGTCATGTTTCGACTTTATCAACTGCATGAGTTCTTGTTGTGAAGTGAAAGCATCAAGGCAAAATAACTTAACATCCTTGAAGCATTTATCCAGGCAAACTAAGGCTGGGTTCACATCAAGATTTGATTGTCCTGCAGACCACAATTTTCAGTCAGTGTCAAAAATCTGACGTTCTGAGAAAATGACCAGATCGCAGTAACTAGCTGACTAGGATAGGGTCCGCAACCCCATAAAAGTTAATTGGTCCGTACACAAATCGTATCTTTTGCAGCGGACACTCAAATCATGATGTGAACCCAGGCTTAGGCTGGGTTCACATCACGTTTTCTCCCATACGGGAGTGCATACGGAAGGGGGGAGCTGAAACCTTGCACTCCTGTATGCCTTTCTATGTGCTCCTGTATGTAATTCCTTTCAATGAGCTGGCCGGAGTGAAAAGTTCGGTCCGGTCGGCTCATTTTTGCGCCGTATGAGCTTTCACAACCGGACCTAAAACAGTGGTTGACCAGTTTTAGGTCCGGTGAAAAAGAGCATACAGCGCAAAAATGAGCCGACTGGACCAAACGTTTCATTCCGGCCAGCTCATTGAAATGAATTACACAGGGGAGCGCATAGAAAGGCATACGGGAGCACGAGGATTCAGCTCCCCCCTGGCGTATGTGCTCCCGTATGGGAGAAAACGTTATGTGAACCCAGCCTTAGTTTGCCTGGATAAATGCTTCAAGGCTGTTAACAGTTCTTTTGCCTAGATGCTTCCACTTCACAACAGCAACAACTTATGCAGTTGATAAAGTCAAAACATGAAGATGAGATACTTCATTAGCTGACTGAATTCAAGAATAAGTCAACATACTAGGGTAATATAGTGTACTTCTCCCTCAGCTGTCTAAAGTAGTATGCTTACTAAATAAATAATAATAAATATTAATATACCAGGTACACTACAGATCCATGTTCAAGTGGCAGAACATGGATCAATAGGGAAATAAGCTCATTTAAAATATAAATAAAATAAAAAAACCTACAAGTGTTCAGTCTCCAGGCACACATTCAGAGCAATATATACAACGTGCACACTGAAATCCATCAGCATTTCTCACCTTGACAGGATTTAACAGTGCAGCCTCCAGTCTAGCATTACGAGCAAGTGATCTGTAGAAATACTTCTGACAACCATCCCAAGTTGTGGTGATTTCTGAAAGCAGTCTAAAGGAAAAATACCATATGGTCAAGCTTAATAACCAGTCTCTGTCTTCCTTACAATGCACATTTTTCTTTACATTTAAAAAATGTTTGTAGTCCAAGCAATGATCTTACAAATAAATAGTTACAAATAAATAGTTTTCCTAAGATAGAGTTCAATTCTATGCTAAAATACATTCATGCAGATATGCTGCACGCATATCTTTTGGTTTTCTTACAAAAGGATAGCATACAAATCTGCTGGTGTGACACTGCAGGAAAACAAATTATTTTCAGTGACAGTCAGACTGAAGTGGTTATCTGGGCAGCAATATTTTTCTACTTAGGGTCAGGGAGGTGGTAAATAAAAAAACAACAAGCACTTATTGGCTGAGTGGGCCTATGACGTCATGTCCAGGAACCCAGAAGCGCAGTGCAGCTGGAACAGGAGCTTTGTGATACTGGTGGAGACGGGTCAGTGAGGAAGGCAAGTTTGTGTTTATATGTGTCGTCCCCCCCCCGCCCCCCATTTACCACCTCCCTGACCCCTTTTACCTTTGACATTTACTAATTCAAGAAAAAGTCCAAAAAGGAAACAAACACATCAACTATTTTTAAAAAAATAGGTAATACACATACTCAGAATTGGTCTCCTGGGTACTATTTGAGACAGCAAGTGCACTGTGTAGGTCCAAAGGATAGAGGCAAAGCATATCCTGATTGTTCTTTGTACGCATCCATGCAATTCCCCGGCGATATGACAAGCCTACAAATTATAATAATAAAAATGTATGTAAAGAAAAATTTAAGCAGCTATGCTTGACAATAGAAGAGCTTAAAACAGTTTCATGAACATTTGTGAGAGCTATACAAACAAAAAGCAATTAAATAAGCACTTAATAAATTAAGGACACAAAGATGGTGTGAAACAAAGCGTAAAAAAATTGTGTTAAAGAGTCATTCACATCCATTGACTGAAACAGTTTGGCTAGGTTCACACTACGGAATTTCAGCCTGCAATTCCGCTTTGATATTGCAGGCAGAAATTCTGCTTGCTAAAATGTACAAGCTAGTGAATAAGTTTTCCGTGCACAAATTCAGTTTCCAAATTTCCAAAGTGTGAATTTGTGAACCGGAAATCCGCTCATGCAGAGCTTCGTATTATTTGCAAAGAGACTTTACTATATAATCCCTCAACAAGATCATTAAATAGATAAATATATTAAAAAGAATAACAAAACTGACCCCTGTGGTACCACACTAGTGACCCAATGAGAGTATGTACCATTAATAACCACCCTGTTTCCCGTCACTGAGCCAGTTGCTTACCCACTTACACACATTTTCCCCCAGACCAAACATTCTCATTTTATGTACCAACCTTTTATGTGGCACAGTATCAAATGCCTTGGAAAAATAAAAGGTATACAACATCAGTGTACACCCTAATCCAGTCTTGAGATCACCTTCTCATAAAAGCTGATCAAGTTAGGTTGATCGGATCGATCCCTCATAAATGCTGATATGGAGTCATACATTTATTTTTATCGAGATAAAAGAGGTCAAAACTAACAGGCCTATAATCCATGAGTAACTTTTTGGCTCCCTTTCTAATACTGGTACCACATTTTCTATGCACCAGTCCCAGGGAACAGACCCTGTCAATTTAGAGCCCTTGCATATTACATATGGGGGTCTGTCTATTACATTACTTAAATCTTTTAGAATGCGGGGGGTAAATGCCATCAGGACCTGAGGATTTGTCGATTTAGATTTTTCTTTTTTTATGCAACACTATTCTATGACTTGGGTTAGACAGATGACAAGTACTGTAGAGTGCCAATGCTTTAATTTCTAACATTTTTACTATTTATATAGTTGAACATTTTGGGGTTAGTTTTACCTCTCTTTTGCAATGAGTCTGTCTCCACTTTTGCTGGTTTTATCTGTGTTTCTTTGTTTTTCTAAACATTTTACAGTTTTCCCTATAGCTTTCCAATGCTCCTTCACTGCCTTCCTGTTTGAAAAGCTTGAAACTTTTTTTTTATTTTTTTTAAAGTTTTTTTTAGTCGTTTATTGCCTTCTTTACATTTTTATTTACCTACACTGGTTTTCTTCTGTTCCTGACCCTTTTATTCCCCTTAAGGTATGTACATCTCATGGCGAGAATAAGATATTTTTAAACATCTGCCTATTTTGTGTCTTGTACTCTTGTTTTTTAAAGGACATTATCCCAATTTATAATGTTAAGGGCTTCTTCTGAGCTGATCAAACTTTGCCATCCTTAAGTTTATTGTTGTTTTGGCTTCTTGTAAGGTTCCCTAATAAGAGTACCTTTGATAAACTGCACTCTCCCTAATCCCCCTCCCAATCTGTCCCTGACTAACTGTATCCCCACACTTATTTCAAAACCCCCTAAAAATACCTTAATTTATTGATATTCAGCAGCTCAGTTATCTGCCTTGTGCCAGGGGAGGAAGTAGGCGTGACCGGGCAGGCGCAACGTCATCTAAAGCCTGCTTGGTCTGGCTTCCGCCCTTCTTGATGTATGCTGCTATCCCTCTCGGGAGCACTCATACAGCCCCAGCACAAGGCAAGGACGGCAGCCTCCGAGTCTCCTAGAAGAGCAGCGCTCCACTAACTCTGGGCCAGCACGCGCCTGCTCTCCTTGTCAGGGGCGGAGCCTGAAGATGCAGCTGGCTGGCAGTCAGGAGCACACCCTGCAGTGATAGGAGCACATCGCTCGCTCCCGTCTGACAGGCGGGGAGCTGCGCTGAGTCTGCAATTTTGGACTCACGCCAGGCTGGCGTGATTCCGAAATCAATGAAAAAGCTTGCAGCCAGGGACTTCTAGTGGCCACAGTTTCAAAAGGAAAATAGACATAAAATGACCCGGGGTTTTTCCGTTTTTGCACTTTCGTTTTTTCCTCCTTACCTTTAAAAAAAAAAAAATCATAACACTTTCAATTTTGCACCTAAAAATCCACATGATTGCTTATTTTTTGACCACCAATTCTGATTTGTAATGGCATCAGTCATTTTACCCAAAAATCTACATCTAAATGGAAAAAAAAATCATTGTGCGACAAAATAGAATTTTGGTAAAAAAAGGACACCTTCTCTTTATTCTGTAGGTCCATACGATTAAAGTGATACCCTACTTATATAGGTTTGATTTTCTCGTACTTCTGGAAAAATAATAACTACATGCAGGAAAATTTATATGTTTAAAATTGTCATCTTCTGACCCCTATAACTTTATTTTTCCGCTTACAGGGCGGTGTGAGGGCTCATTTTTTTGCGCCGTGATCTGAAGTTTTTAGCGGTATAATTTTTGTATTGATTGGATTTTTTGATTGCTTTTTATTCATTGCTTCATGATATAAAAAAGTGACCAAAATACGCTATTTTGTACTTTGGAATTTTTTTTGCGCGTACGCCATTGAACGTGCGATTTAATTAACAATATATTTTTATAATTTGGACATTTCCACACATGGCGATACCACGTGTTTATTTTTAGTTACACTTTTATGGGAAAAGGGGGGTGATTCTTACTTTTATTTGGGAAGGGATTAAATGATCTTAATTTTTTTATTTTTTTGGGAAATGTTATAGCCCCCAAAGGGTACTATAACATGAAGTACATTGATCTCTCTCATAGCATAGCATTGATCAGTGTTTCTGCTGCTTGACTGCTCATACCTGGATCTCAGGCACAGAGCAGTCATGGGCAGGCTCACCAACGAGACCGCTCGAGACCGCAATCAACACTAAGGCCCAAAGAACCAAGAGGGCCGACCCAGGAAATAAGGCATGCCACAGCAATCTAGGAGAGTGCCACATACCGACTTGGGCCCCAGCGATCCAAATGGACCAGAGTACTCTGAGCAACATCCTGTCAGGATGGGAACGGAGGGGGAGCAAAAGGGAATGCAGCTGGGACCACCAGGTCCTGGGAACATGAAAGTAACCCAGAAGACTGTTGCATCAGCTTAGCGCAACTGACATTGAGAAAGCAAAGGCTCAACACACCCTTCAAGTGAGATTTTGCCAAGGAAGGAGGAGTGCAATGGCAGGACCCAGACAGACTGTGGCTAGACCGGCTGTCACCGAGTCAAACACGAGTGCCTAAACTCCTCCTACAGAGGAGAGTGCCTCGGCTGCATGAGCCTTATGCAGCCGGAACCAACCAAGAGACAGCAGGAGATCCATTACTATAATTATGGGAAAGAAGCACACAAGCATAGCCGGTGGCAAACTCTTCTGACTGGGCCCTTGTGTTTTTTTTGCTACGAACAGCCAGGCACCCCACCCATGTATGGGGGGGGGGAGAGAGAGAGAGAGAGATGAGCCTCTTTTGGCAGAAGTGCGTGCTCAGTAAAACAGGTCCCATGGTGGAGGGGAAAACAAGGGGTGGTCGAGAGGAAACTCAGGTACACACAATGCCCAGCTCCCGGATGCCAGTACCCCCTGAGAAAGGAGGATTTCACAAGTGCGCCACTGTAGGGGTGGGGTAATGTCACTCCATAGCAACAGTCTAGGTACTGGGTGGACATGGCCCCAGGGACCCTGCGAAAACATACCAAGGCACGGAGGAGCCATTTGTTTCCCCAGAGGGATCTGGACACTGGAGCTGGGTAAAGATACGAGACATGACTAAAAATCCAGAGAAGAAGCACACGCATCAACCTACAGCATTTGGGCGAAACCCTGGACCCTGCAAATAAAAAGAGGACAGAAGGTGCTTCAACTGAGCCATTCTGGACGTTGTCTAAGGCAACAGAGCAGGCACCAGGGCCACCCAGCAAGATTTACCTGGAGGCATGGTTTGGGGGGGGGGAGGGCTACAGAACAGACTGACTGCTAATTGACATAGGGACGGACCGTGGACACACCAGATCCCGCACTAAGAACCACACACTGCAAGTGGGTTACCAGCCCTCAGCCGTGAGAGCAGCAGGCATGTGGAGAGGGACCTGGGAAAGTAGGGAACCCTGCAAACCACTACGTAGTGCATTGTATAAGGCCCATGGAGCAACATGGGGTCACGCATGCTGAACCACAGCATGGCAGTGGGTTACCTGAACTTCTGCCACGGTGCAGGCCATGTATGGTAGGTGACCCGATGTAGTAGGAACCCATGCAGACAACCATCTGGCAAACTGGTATAGGATTCCTGAAGTCACGGGGTCACTCCTTTGAACTCTCTTACAGAAAGCAGGGTACTGGAGTGCGGCCAAACCGATAGGTGACCTGGCTGTGTAGGAGACCATGCAGACGAATGTCTGGCTGACTGGCATCAGTCCAGTGTACCTGCAGAGACCCTCTTCCAAATTTCTCCCAACAGCAAAGAGGTATGGGAAACCCCAACCACGCACGCGGCCGCCCGGAGGTGGAAGACAGACTGCGGCGGAAACCGTGCAGACAACGGTCTGGCTCAACGATTACACCTCCAGGTGCTGTTGAAAAGGGGACAACAGCCAGACAGGCTGTGCCCCTTTTATCGCATTGGGGGAGGGCGAGGAGACCTAGGAGCCATGGATAGAGTCCCCAACACCTTGGGAGATGTGGGGAGGCTGAGAAGCCGTGGATTGTATCCCGTCGCCCCGTATAGGGTTCATAGGACACACCAGGTCCCTTCTTTGGACTACGCACACAACAGTGGGGTACCAGAACTTCAGCCGCAGATACATCAGCCAAGTGATAAACGACAGGTGGCAGAGGAAACCACACAGACCACTGTCTGGCTTACAGGTATGGGTCCATAGTATACAATGGGTCACTCCTTCAGATACCTCGCACACCAGTGGGGTACTGGAACTCCAGCCGCGTATACATCACCTGTGTGATTAGTGACAGGCGGCAGAGGAAACCATGCAGACCCCTGTCTGGCTTACTGGTATGGGTCAATAGTATACAACGGGTCACACCTTCGGGCACCTCGCACCAGCAGTGGGGTACCGGAAAGCCAGCCACGGATACGGCTGGTATGAGATTGGTGAACTGTGGATAAGGGAATCATAGTGTATGCACACAACAAGAACCCTTCCTGATGGATGACCGGTGGATTAGAAAACCACTGCTCCAGATGCCCAGTACCCTCCTGGGAATAAAAGCCGCATGGCGGACTCCCTAGACACAGGGGCGTGGTAACAGGCAGTAGGGGAAAACAGACAAAAGTTGAATCCCCGGGGTCTTCCAAGGGAGCAGACATCCCTGGAAACGACCCACCACAGTGGGTCACAAGTTCTGCCTGTGGACAGGGGCTCGATTACATAGGTAAAAGGGTCGACATGGAGTGAATGCAAGGATGCAGCACACAAAGCTGCCACCAGAGGTAACTCATTTTAGAAGAAAACCAAGAGGTGGAATGCAGTAGACGACTACAAGGGGGTGTTTGAAAACACACACACACATTTTTTATATATATTTTTTTTTGCTGTCCGCTGGCTTACAAAGAAAGCTGCTGCGGCGAAGGAATATAAAAGAATGTCCCGGCTGCAAAAGCAGGGGAGAGAGTGTAGGTTTAGAGGAATAAAACCCTCGGTGCTAGATCCCACGCTGTAGGAGAGGGGACTGGGGGCAGAGCCATGCTCCGTTTCCCTGCCCGACCATCATGGCCGCTGGCAAAGTGTAAGTGCCGAATGGTGGAGAGCAGTGCAGGGTTAAGTGCAACAACCCCTGCTGCCGATTTAAAAGGGTACTCTGGTGGATAACTTTTTTTTTTATGAACTGGTGCCAGAAAGTTAAACAGATTTGTAAGTTACTTCTATTAAAAAATCTTTATGCTTCCAGTACTTATTAGCAGCTGTATGCTACAGAGGAAATTCTTTGCTTTTTGAATTTCTTTTTTGTCTTGTCCACAGTGCTCTCTGCTGACACCTCTGTCCATGTCAGGAACTGTCCAGAGTAGCATAGGTTTGCTATGAGGATTTTCTCCTGCTCTAGACAGTTCCTGATACGGGCATCAGGTGTCAGTAGAGAGCACTGTGGACAACACAAAAAAGAAATTCTAAAAGAAAATAATTTCCTCTGTAGCATACAGCTGCTAAAAAGTACTGGAAAGATAAAGATTTTTTAATAGAAGCAATTTACAAATCTGTTTAACTTTCTGGAACCAGTTCATTTAAAAAAAAATGTTTTCCACATTGAGTCTTTGGCCAGCTTAGAAGGAAAACTTCCCCCGCACTAACCAGCGCATGATCATGGGCCGCTGATCAGTTTGATGCCTGCCGTGCCTGGATCCGCCCGGCCAAAATCTTCATATTTCCATATGTGCTAACTGGCACAGGCGGGGTAACTGGCACTCAAATGTCAGCGGGTGCAGCGCCACCCAGTTCATCAATATTTCTCCCCTCCCTGCTCTGTAATGAAGAGGGAGAGGCAGAGGAATATTGATGAGCTGGATGGGGCTGCGGCCGTCGGCCGCTGACGTCAGAGTGCTAGTTGCACCACCTGTGCCAGTTAGCACCTAATTAGCATATACGGAAAAGCAAAGATTTTCGCTGAACAGTCGGGCAGATCCAGGCATGGTAGGCATCAAACTGATCAGCATCCCCCACACTACCAGCCAGTACCGCTGATTAGTGCGGGGGAGCAAGCTGACAGTTTTCCCTTAACGCCACACTGCATCATGCCAGGCTGCCATAGCGGGGCAAGGGGGGACCCGGACCAGAGATACTACCCTAGCGCTGGCTGGCTCTATGTCCCGTGCCCCTTCATAGCAGAAGGGGGAACTGGTAGTGCCATGCTCCTGAACCCCCACCGGAAAATTGAAAATAAAAGGAATGAAAAAACTAAACACCCCTAACTATAAAATCAAGAAAAATAACAGGTCTGGAGAACTCCAGACCTGTGTCTTGCCTCCTACTAACACTAGCTAAAACTAATTACCTCACTTCCAGTGGGCGGGTATATCCTGCCAGGGAGGAGCCGACTTTTTTCCTAGTGTCAGCGCCTCCTAGTTGCAAGAGCCTCCTCCTAGTGGTAGTATCTGTGTCCCCCAATGAAAAGCGACCGAGAAAAATTCCTGGATCAACTTTCTGTCCCTATAAATCTAGAATCCATAACTAGCAATGTTCTTACTCTCCAAAAATGCATCCAGGCCCCTTCTGAACTCTCCTACTGAGTTCACCATGACCATCTCCTCTGGGAGAGAATTCCACAGTCTCACTGCTCTTACAGTAAAGAACCCCCGTCTGTGCTGGTGTAGAAACCTTTTTTCCTCTAAACGAAGAAATGAAGAGGATGCCCCCTTGTTATAGATCTAGTCCTGGGTATAAACAGATCATGGGAGGGATCTCTGTGCTGCCCCCTGATATATTTATACTTATTAGGTTGTCCCTAAGCCTCCTTATTTCTAAACTAAATAACCCTAATTCTGATAATCTTTTTGGGTACTGTAGTCCTCCCATTCCCCGTATTACCCTGGTTGCCCGTCTTTGAACCCTCTCCAGCTCCATTATATCTTTCTCGTACACGGATGCCCAGTACTGTGAACAGAATTCTATATGTGTTCTGACTAGTGATTTGTACAGCGGTAGAATTATTTCCTTGTCTTGGGCCTCTATGCCCCTATTGATGCACCCCATGATTTTATTTGCCTTGGCAGCAGCTGCCCGACACTGATCCCTACAGCTAAATTTACTGTTAACTAAGACTCCCAATTCCTTTTCCACATCAGTCGTCCCAAGTGTTCTCCCATTTAAAACATAATCCCAGCCCGGATTTTTCCTCCCCATGTGCATAACCTTACATTTATCAGAATTGAACCTCATCTGCCACTTCCCAGCCCAAACCTCCAACCTATCCAGATCTATTTGTAACAGTGCACTGTCCTCTATAGTGTTTACCGCTTTACAGAGTTTAGTATCATCTGCAAATATTGCTACTTTACTATTCAACCATTCTACAAGGTCATTAATAAATATATTAAATAGAATAGGACCCAAGACTGACCCCTGTGGTACCCCACTAGTAACAGTCACCCAATCAGAATAAGCACAATTAATAACCACCCTCTGTTTCCTATTACTGAGCCAGTTACTTACCCACTTGCACACATTTTCCCCCAGCCCAATCCTTCTCTTTTTATACACTAACCTTTTATGTGGCACCATATCAAATGCTTTGGAAAAATAAAAATATACAACATCTAGCGATTGCCCCTGGTCCAGTCTGGAGCTCACCTCCTCATGAAAGCTGATCAGGTTAGTTTGACAGGACCGATCCCTCATAAATCCATGCCGATATGAGGTCATAAATTTATTTTTATCAAGATATTCCAAAATAGCATCTCTTAGAAAACCCTCAAACAATTTTTCCTGGGGAACAGTCCCTGTCACTATAAAGTCCTTGTATATTAAAAATAGGGGTCTGTCTATTACATTACTTAATTCCTTCAGAACTAGGTGATGAATGCCATCTATACCTGGTTATTTGTCTATTTTGATTTTTTGTAGGCGGCACTGTACTTCTTCCTGCCTTGCTTATTTTCCTTGATAATTGGTCCTCTGCTGCTTCCATTATATTTGAGTTTATAGCAAACTTTCAACCTATAAGCCTGTATAGAAACCGCCCACTCATAGCCATCTGTAATTTTCACTATTGCGGTGTAGCCTTTTACACTGTAGAGCCTGTATCTACAGTGTCGGACCAGTTCTCCATTAACCCAAACCTCTACTTCCTACACCAGTTTCTGAGAAACTAGTTTCTCTCCTTAATCTCCTGCTATCTCTCTGTTGTGGCACAGGTATTAGTTCAGAAAATACTACCATGGAGGATTGTGCCTAAGCCCCTGAATTCATTTTTAAAAAACACTCCACCTACCTTCTACTTTGGCATTAATGCTAATGTGCCCCATGTCTACTTCAGCCCCTCCAAGATGTGCCGAACTCGAGCGCCAGGAAGACAACAGTGTTCAACACACTACTATATGACACCCATGATAAAATATGGGTAATCATGTTATGAAAGGATTGGGGATATTATGAACCTAACACTGAACCATACATCTGAGTCAAGTAAAATTCTTCAATATCTTTAATTTATTTTAGTAGTTTTACACATTCTCACCATCACTTACTGTCCAAAATATAATGTTTATAGCTTGCTGTCTAGCGGTATGACCTATTCAGTTCAGTTTGCAGTCAGGCATGCTCACTTGCAACACTAGAAAGGGTAACCGGTTAATCTATTGAATAAGATGGGAACTAACGTGAAAGGCCCAGAAGTAACAAAGCATAATGTAAAAAAACACAAGTGTATGGATACACACACTTCAGTAGCCTGCTAAAATAGTTTTGTTTATAAATGTTTAGGATGTAAACTATACTTTAGGTGTAAATTATCTTGAAGCGGTCTACATATTTTTGTCTGAAATCCGGAATAGTTCCTTCAGAGTACAATATATTTCTTACATCACAGAGCATACCTGTTACAGATAACATTTTGAAAAGCTCTGCAAGTGCCCTTTGTTTTTGCATCAATATATGTTTGGCCTCCGATTTCTGCTTTTCCTTTTCTGCACTCTGGTCTACAGTAAGATTTTGAAGCTCTTGCACAGATTCTATAATCCCCTCTGTAATGAAACCATCAAATTAGTTATTAAAGCCTGTGACAAAAAAAAAAAAAAAAAAAAAAAAAAAAAAAAAAACACACAAATGCTGTAGATGAATTGTCAGAAACCAGTATAAAAGTGTGTGATTGGTTGCTTCTTTTTTTTACCTGTAAATGTATTGAGGTTTTCAAACAAGGATGGGATTAAGCTCTTCATTATGAATGAACTGCACAAATGTTTCATTTTTTTAGTCAGCTTTGGAAGGCGGCATTGAAGCGATGCAGTGGAATAAATATCCTCTCCACAGTTTAGCTGTTAGATGAACAGATAAAAAACTAAAATAAACCGTAAGACCTTAACTAACAAAATTATTACATGTTGTTGAATTAGACCTTTATACAGTTGTGCTGTTGGTATACCCTTGGAGAATTGGTAATATATGCACCATTTTAATGAAAAGATGAGTGAGCAGGCAACACACTTTTCTTTTATTTCTTATATTCAACAGTAGCTTATTACAGAATGGCAGAACCATCAAAACAAACCATCCTGCATGAACCACACATTAAGGATATGTTCAAACAGGAGCGCATCCGCAGGGTATTTAAAGCCATGGATGCGCTGCTGGCACACACAGAGTTATGGGAGCGCGAGCTCCATGCTAATGCTGCCGCCAAAGCTTGGTGTGTCTGCTCATGACTGCGTTTTTTTTTCCAGCAGCGCATCCTCTGTGTCAAATACGTTGCGGACGCACACCTGTGTGAACGTTCCCTTAAGATCTCTACAGAGTGGATTGATGTAACTAAGGGAAGGAGACTGTGAAGGCCACTTTAGAACCTTCACCTTTATCTGCTGCTATGGTAAGGGTCAATGTTATGCTGGAAAGACCAAAAGTGTTCCATGTGCAGCTTTCTTGCCCAAGAATTCAAATAGTCTGCAGTATTTTCTAAAAAATACTGCATTAATCTTGCCATCAATTTTCACAGCTTAGCTTTTAGAGATCACACACCACAAAACATCAGTAGGCCACCAACATGTATCACAGTGGGTTATGAGGCCTTGTTAACCTTTCTCTAAACAGGACGCTTATGGTTGTGACCATAAAGCTTATTTTGGTCTTGTTTGTCCAAATAACAGTGTGCCAGAAGCTGTGAGACATGTTATAGTGCTGTATATTGTACCTGGCTTTTATTGTGGTATTGCAGGGCATACATTTATGCTCGGCACTCTTAATAGTTAATAAGTTATTGAACAGTACTGATTGCATATTTTGTATCTTTCTTTCCATTTTTACAAAGTTCCATTACCTTGCTGCACAGGTCTTTTGACAGTTCTTGTCTGCTCCCCATGGCATTGTATCTAGCCTGTTCAATGAATAAATGTGTCGAGCTAACAAATTTATTGGCGGGGAATTTATAATTGTATGTGTAAATAATGTTATTTTTCACCAAAATGTATCAAAAACACGTTCATCAGAAGTAGCTTATATCTGAGCAAGTTTCAAAGTATGGTCTGGGCTGGAGTGAGATTGTGCAAAAAATGTCAACACTTTTAAATGGTCTTATTTGATAAATCAGGTACCACTGCATAAGTAAAAGCTCTTAACTTCACCCATACTACCAATTTAATAAGAACATACATGTGAAAGTCACAAAATTATCTCACAATTTACCCATTGCAGGGAAAAAAAAAAAAAAAAAAAAAAAGATCTGACAATTTACCAACCAGAACCAATTTTAAACTTCCCCATGACTATTTACACACAGAAGCTACATTTCAATTTAAAATGCCATAGATGTGAGTAATTAACCTTTAATTACAATTAACTGTATGTGTCACCTTGTGTGTCTAAGCAGCTCAAACTTTCAAGGATATGTAAACTTTTGTTCAGGGCTTTTTGGGCAATTTCTGGTATGATTAGGATTTAAAAAGGAGCATAACAACTATATTTTAGTAAATGGCTACATATGATTGCTATCCTTAAAAAGTACCTGTCCCCAAATAAACTGTTCTAACTACCTCAGGCTATGTTCCCTAGCTACTCCTTACCCCCCTTCAGCCCTTAAAATTTTTTATGTATCATACCTTTCTTCTTGCTCACAGTGCAATTTACCAGCAAGAAAAAGTAGGCGTTTCCCAGCAGGCATGACATCACTGAAGCCTGCTGGGGGACCCCTTCCGCCCTCACACGGTTTGCAATGCTATGATGAATAGAAGAACTCAAGCTCTGCGCATGTTTCAGTATGTGTTGCTAACCGTGAGGCTCTCCTGCAGCTTTCAGTCTGTGCAGCTTTCTGTGAGAAGCTGTGAAGCTTTCACTTTCAGTGGAGGGGGTGGAAGTGGGGGGGGGGGGGGGGGGACGGGGGGGGGGAAGACCAAAATCACTGTATTAATTGTGGCAAGGAACAGAACAGAGCCACCTAGTGGCTGTTTTTTATACTACATTTTAAACATATTTATGTTGATAATTTTAAAAGCAAGTGAATGGGAAAGTGTCTGTGAATTGCACAAGGAACACTATATTAAAAGGAAATGTCATCAGAATCACCCGCACTAAACCTGTTACACAGGCTTGTAGTGCGGGTGATCCTGATTAATACGCTTCTTAGGCTGGGTTCACACTACGTTTTCTCCCATACGGGAGCGCATACGGCAGGGTGGAGCTAAAACCTTGCGCTCCCGTGTGTCATTCATTTCAATGAGCCGGCCGGAGTGAAATGTTCGGTCCGGTCGGCTCATTTTTGCGCCGTATGCGCTTTTCCCCCGGACCTAAAACTGTGGTCAACCACGGTTTGAGGTCCGGTTGTAAAAGCGCATACGGCGCAAAAATGAGCCAACCGGACCGAACGTTTCACTCCGGCCGGCTCACTGAAATGAATGACACACGGGAGCGCATACGAAGGCATACGGGAGCTCCCCCCTGCCGTATGCGCTTCCGTATGGGAGAAAACGTAGTGTGAACCCACCCTTACCTGGTTACAAATGGTTCAGTGGTTCTTAAGATATCTTTATTTTTAGTTTTCTGTTATTCCCTGGCTTGGGACTCAGTGGGAGGTGTTATCATCTGGGACTCGGCCACACGTCATTATAGCTGGGCGGAGCTGCCGCCCGGCTCATGAATATTCATGACCTTATCCTCGTAGTCTAACTCCTTTTTCTAGGTCTGGTGGGGAGGGCCGCGAGGATAAGTTCATGAATATTCATGAGCCGGGCGGCAGCTATAATGACGTGTGGCCGAGTCCCAGATGATAACACCTCCCACTGAGTCCCAAGCCAGGGAATAACAGAAAACTAAAAATATAGATATCTTAAGAACCACTGAACCATTTTTAACCAGGTAAGGAGCGTTTTAATCAGGATCACCCGCACTACAAGCCTGTGTAACAGGTTTAGTGAGAGTGATTCTGATGACAGATTTCCTTTAAAAGTTTTATTAGGTGACAGGTACTCTTTAAATTAAAGACAGTTTTTCTGGCATGATCAGTTATGTTTTCTAAATTAATGAACACATTTCACAATTTTTGCCAGGGTATGCAAACTTTTAAGTACAACTGTATGTAGCGGCTCTTGTTGCAACTCATACACACAAAAGGGGGAGACACATTAGATATACAGTAGTATATGCAGTCCAATGACTTATTGGAAAAAAAAAAAACACAACACACATACCATGCGGTAAACATTTTGGTTTGCTATGACCCTATAGGAAAGTGCATTCTGATGCACTTTAAAAGGCTACTGCAGTGTGAGAAAACTCCAAAGGATAGGGGATAAGTGTCTGATCGCAGGGGGTCCAATCGCTAGGAGCCCCTGTAATCTCATAAGTGTCAACCGGGCTCTCCCATGCACGGAGCTATGACAACCTCCTAACAAAGTGAAGGCAGACATGCCCCCTCCAGATGCATACCACCCTTACAGAGGCAATAGAATTCTTTGGCCTCTGTTGAAGAAATGGAGCCCCATAGCTGTAGAACCTATGCACTGTGTATATGTCAAATGGGTTTGAGTAAACTAAAATCTAAAAACTATATCTGTGGAAAAAATACTTAAACTTCAAAAATGGTAATCATATTAAATTGTTCTTTTGTTGTCTTACTGGTACACTGCTTGCTCCAGATAAGGCAGTATTCAATACAGAAGTGAGCTGTTGCAAAGCATTTCTTTTGACTTTCAAGTCTACTGCAGTGTCAGCGAAATCCAGCCGATCATCTTGGACACTTTCTACTAATGCTGAAGAGGAGCCTTCATTCAGAGTTGTTTCAAATTTCTTAATAAATTTAAAAAGTGTTCTATATGGAAAGCAAGAAATAAAAATTAATTCTTTTATGTACATCTAATGAAATTAGGTTTTAAACAAAACTAAAGCTGAGGCCCGTTCATAAAACCCTTAACTGCAAGTTTACAGTATACTCTTGACGAACAACGCTGAATGTGTTTACAAGGTTGTATTACCCTAATAGAGACAAATAAAAAAACCTTCTTTTGGCCTTTTGGGTGGTGAATTTTATTATACAGTACAAATTAAATTAAACAGTGCAGTAGACTATGCTATTTCATATAGATTTTTCCTGTTAAAACAGAAAAATAGACTGCATAATAACACACAATGAAAATTGAGAATGTATGGCATCTATCACTGGCGTCTATTTAAAAGGTATGCATCAGGAAGTTTAAGTGATCTCACTGTCCATATATGGGAGTTATCACTAGAGCTTTTTAATATAACCCTGCTGCTCCCTGCAGGCTCCATGCCAGTAAGAGCTCGAGGTGCTGGTGGGCTAAGCTGCTAAGGAGGGGAACAATCTCTTCTGCAAGCTCCATCACAAAAGATGGCTTTGACATCCTCACAGAAGTTTGCCTCCATTGCAGTGATAGTTACTTCTACCCCCATCCTTCCAGCACCAAGTCCCTGGTTCCAGGTGAGCATGATTTTAACTACATGTGCATCTTTTGGACAAAATGTATGTCACAGTGGCATCAGCATAATGATGTATCGATGCTGCAGGTGCACCAACTATCTACCAAATTGGAGTGTTTTGCCAGATGGGATACCCATCTACATAATGTGGGTGGAAGAGTGTTAAGATTTTGGAGGAAGGAGGCAACCTACCTAATGGGTGAGAGTAGGCGGGGGGGGGGGGGGGCTGGGGGTAGCCTTATACTGGGAGCAAAAAAAAAAAAAAGTGGGCTTTACCCATCTGCCTGCGTACTTACTATATATCTACTAAATTGTGGGTCTACCTACTGTAGGGACAGTAGGGATGTAACAACAAAAAGGAGAAACTATTAATGTGGGGGAATGGTTGCTATGGGAGCCCCAAGGAGCACATTGACACTTTTTCAGGCACTATAGAGAAGGGCTTTTTTTTCTTTAAATAGAGGTGAGGAGGGTGCTGGAAAAGTGAGAAGCTTAAAAGGTTAGCCTGGAAATTGTGCAGAAATTAGACATAGATGTTAGAACTCATTATGGCAGTTTGGGCCAGATGGAAAAGGAAAGAGAATCACAGTGATCAGAAGATGTCTAAAGTGAGTCCAGAACCTTCCCCTTTTACCATTAATGAAAAATGCAAAAAAAAAAAAAAAAACCTCTCTCCATAGCAGCACACATTTTTTGCATGCAGTTCTCTGAATATTAAGGCTTAAACACATTACAAATCACTAGGGGGAACCATTTTTCAAAACCTTTGCAAAGGAAAAGTGTAGCAGTTCCCCATAGCAACCAGATTGCTTCCTTCATTCTTAAAGCCTCTGAAAAACGAACAAGCAATTTGATTGCTTAGTCAACATTTTCTCTACACCGGTTTTGAGAAATCTCCCTGTGTGCAATTGCACACTAATGCATTTAAAAAAAAAATTGCCTCCAAAGACTAGAATTTGGGGAAGGGACTCATGGAAACGTTGTGCTAGTGTGTTACAATGGCCTTGTCTCAACAGAGCAAAGGGATTTATTAAAAATCATTTTCTGCATTCAAAAGGGGGAAGCATCAACGACCAGGGTTCATAAATGGAATATGTCGATATATAGACAGTTACTACAGAGGCCTACCTAGGTGGTGATAAAGCAGCAGTCCTAAAACTTATAGGGGGAGATTTATCATGATCTGTGTAGAGGAAAAGTTGTGCAGTTGCCCATGGCAACCAATCAGATTGCTTCTTTCATTTTTCACAGGTCTCTTTAAAAATGAAAGAGGCAACTGCACCACTCTTCCTCTGCACATTTTATGATAAATCTCCCCATAGAGAGGTGGCGAGGTCTGTATAGGAAAATAATCCTACTAGATGCACATACAGTGATATCCTTCGGAGTCTTCCATCAGAGGGATGGATGTGGGTATCTTACTATACAGAATAATATAACCGAATTAGAGTGTATCTTTTGCTTACAGATTACGGTCTTACCGATGTGTCTTTTCCACAGACTGTTTTACAGACCAAAAACTGCAATCATTCCACTTGGATATTTTCACAAAATCCTACAAAAATAAAATGCTAAATTACTGATAATCATTAACTTATTTTCTATGAAATATTAATTTCCAATCAAAAGTGAATAAATGGTTTCTGTGTAATAAAATGCTGATCCATTTGCAGATTTGGTCTCTTCCAACTAATCACCAACTAGAATAAGAGTTTACACTTGGCAATTTTTGAAATCTGGAAATGCAGTTTTTGAGCCAAAGCCGGAAGTGTATGGAAAAGGAATGGCATACTCTTCTCCTCTCTGCTGCATCAACTTAGGACTTTGGCTCAAAACCTGTTGTGGCAGTTTTACACAAAAAATAAAAACAACAAAGAAAACCTGACAAGCTGATAAATTACTGCACTGCATGTATATGTATGTATGGGGAGTAATTTATCAGCACAATAACACAAATATATTCTGCAGTGCTGCACACCAATTTCATAGATATCCAATTAACCTACAGTTAAGTTTATGGAGAGTGGAGAAGCCTCCTTTTCAGCAACACACCTGAGTGGCTTACAGATGTAGAAAATGGGGACCATCGCGATCTCTGGGCGGCATCCCGGCATTCTAAACATTTTTGTTTAGAATGCCGGGTTTGGTCGGCGGTTGTGTCATGCCACGCCCACTACATTCATTTCTATGGGAGGGGGAGTGACAGCTGTGGTCTCTTATCACACCCCCTCCCACAGACATGAATACAGGGGCATGGTTTGACGTCCCCACGGGCACCTGAACCCATAGTTCTGAACAAAAATGTTGAGAACGCCGGAGTGCCAGCTGAACCCTTTAAGGGCACATTTACATTTTTTTCACTCGTCCTGCAGATGTCTGATCGCAGGGGATCCTGCTGTGATGTCACACCAATCCCCCACCCGAGCAACCACAGCTGTTATGCCCCCTCCAATAGACATGAATGGAGGGGAGGGGACATGGCGTGACCCCTTGGCCGCACTAACGAATTAGTGGAGACTAGCTGCTATGATGCCTACGATAAAGACAACTCAATCTCAATAGATTGGATTCTTCAGTGTAATGCCAGATTTAAGCAGATTTTGGGATGGGGTGAAAGTACAGTGTACGATCTTGATTATTATTTCCTAAGTGGCAAAGCCATTGCTGCTGCAATATTGGGATGAATGGCACCACTCCAATATAACTGCAGCAGTGAGGATTGTCTAACTTCCCCAAATAGTGTGAGTAGTTGAGTAGGCTGTACCTAGTTATTTTTTGTCTGGCCACTGGGAAATTGTTGTTTGTGTACATACATATCTAATCTAATCTATCCATCTAATCTATCCATCTATCTATCGTGGAGGACTCTCCAATTTCTGTCATCTGGATGGAGCCTTTACAAGAATAAGGTCCATGTAGGCATGACTTAAAATTCCACGGGAACACCATTACAGCCACCATGACAAGGAGACACTCAGCAGGCCAAAAAATTAAAGTGGGCTAAGCCGACTGATCCGTAATTGGCTTGTGGTCGTAAGCATCAATGGACAACAGAAATTTGCTTGGCTCCATGGATGCTATGACCGACCGAAGAGACTCCAAACAGAAGTGCTTGTTCAGGAGTTTCAGGTCCAAGATCAGGCAAACTTAGGTCAGAATAAAATCCCTGAATCTGTTTCTGAGGGGTAAGAAGCATGATTACTTATCTAGAAAAAGCTGGAGATGGGGAGGGCAAGAAAGAGAAAAAAAATACTTTTCTGGGTAAATCAAGAGAATTCGATCCTGTAACCTCGTGACATCCCAAACCCAGGCATTCTGAACATTGGCCAGCCAAATGTCCTGGAACAGAGAGGCAGTCGTCCGAGAGGGAGCACACCTTTAAGACACTAAAGCCATGGAGAATTTAGGAGTGAAAGTGTAATGGCTGGGATTGAGGAAGGAAGAATGGATTTGGAGAATGAGTACTATTTTCCCTGGGATTTGCGATCAGAGTTGGCTGGCAGGACAAGCAACATTAGTCCTGACATTTTTGATGCCTCTGGTGAAGATGACCGCTCTTTCCACACTTCATAGGAAAAAATTGGACAAAGTAATTTCCAATAAAAAGACAGGTATCGATGAAAGAAAGATCGGAGAGTTTGGAGTCTAAATCAGCCCACAACTACTGAAGCCAGAGAGCGCAGTGAATAGCCACAAGATTTGTCACGACCGTAACCCTTTAAGCCAAACAGCTGGCAGAGCCTTAAGAACAGAGGTACCTGTACCGTCCAGCATTGTAAATCTGTTGCGTGACATCCACAAGGTCCTGTGCTGGAGCACTGGAGAGAATGCTGTCCTTGAATTGCTTTGACCAGGTGGAGATGGCATTTGAGACCCATGTGGAGGCAATATTTGGTATAAGAGCAATGCTTGTAGCCTAAAATGTTGATCTAAAGACAGAATTAATGTGCCTGTCCACAGTCTTTCAGAGACCCATCATTGGTCAGGGGAAGAGATATAGACTGGGACAGCCGAAAAAGGAGATTTTTTTTGTAAAATATATTGATCGTAGCCTTCATTGGGTGATACCTTGAAAAACAACCAGACAAAGGAATTAGTCCCTAGACCGAGCTCCCGGGTCCACAAGGCCTGCGGACGAGTCCCCAGGCCAGAGACAAACTAGGCCCTGAAAATGGGCTCCAGGAAGATCCCCCGTCCACAGGCTCTAAAGAGAGACAAGAAAGGTTTGGTGCATGAGAACAAAGACCTAAACCGCTGCAGACTTAAAAAACCCTGTCCCAGGGGCCCACCATGAGTACCCAGAAGGCGACAGTAGCCGGGCTGGTATAATCCGGATGACCGGAACTCCCTTTAACTCGGGAGGAATGAACCCCGAAAGAAGAAAGGAGCGAATCGCTCAGAAAAGGGGTATCCTGGGCACCGGAGAAATAGACATAGAAACTAGAGAGGTCCGATTTACCCGGAAGACGAACTCTTAAATCAAACGGCCAAGTATCAAGCGTAACACCTCGAAAGGGAACATCCCAGAACACTGGAGTGGCAGACATGGGAAATGGAGGATCCCGAGTCACCTGGAAGATTCATACGTGAAAAGTAAGGAAAACAGACGTCCACGAAAACTCTCTGAATGACAAACTTCCCTATGGAAACATGAAGTAGTGAAGAAGTAAAGTACAGAACGATCACACCACCAAAAAGGATCGTGGAGGAGCGCGGGCTGGATTACTACACATGCCTGAGATCTGAACCACAAACAAGGCCCAAGGACCGGAAGAGCCACCAGACAGGAAGGCACGCCACAGCATCCTAGGACAGAGACCAAGCCAAGGAATAACCGGTTTTGGATCTCAGAAGTCCGAACGGACCAGAGCACCCTGAAGAAACGTCCTGCCAGAGCAGGAACAGAGGGGGAAACGGAGGGGGGGGGGGGGGGGGGGGGAAGGGAGGATCCAGTAGGGACCCTCAGACTCTGGGCACAGTAAAGTTATTCCAGAAGACTATGGTAACAGTGCAGTACAACTGACACAGACAAAAGGGAAGGAAGAACACACCCTTCCAGGGAGATTGTGCTAAGGGAGAAGAGCAATGGCAGGACCCGAACAACACAGTGGCTAGACCAGCTGTCGCCGGCCATACAAGATAAACTCCTCCAAAAGAGGAGTGAGTCAAGGCTGCATGAGCAGCAGTAAAGAACCAAAAACAAACAAAACAAAAAAAGAACCAGGCTGCAAAAGGTGGACAGGATGCACACCAGCCTAGACAGAGAAAAAAAAAAACCCTGGTGATTTCTCCCAGCAAAAAACAAGGGCCCAGCCAGATCCCCCACCTATATAGTGGGAACAGAGAGATGGCATCAGCTTGGCGGCAGAGAAAAAACAACAAAAATAGTCCCCTAAGAGGAGGTAAAACAAGGGTGGCCAAGAGGAAACTCAGGCACTGACCATGCAAAGCACCTGTACCCCCTGTGGAAAGGAAAGTGGCAAGTGCACCAGGCACAGTAGGAGCAGGGAGATGCTGCCCCACAGCCTCAGACCAGGACTGGGAGAATGTAGGCCCCAGCAACAACCCATCACTGTATGGAAGAGCCACCTCGTGCCCCCAGGGGGATAGGAATCCTGCACACTGGAGCTGGGCAAACATACAAGACGTATGGAGAGCCAGTCCGGACGAGGACTAAGGCAGCAGAGCAGGTGCCAGAGCCTGCTGGTATACCTGGAGGTATATGGAGGGGCAGAACTGACTGTGTTCCCCCAGCAGGCACCATGCCAGAACCGAAGTGCTCAACAGAACTGTGGAAACAAAATCCCAGGAAGCCCAGAGGCACACCCCACCCAATAGAAGGACATGTGGGCTTTACACTGACAGAGTGGCCTTATCATATGGAGGGACATAGACAAGGGTATCTCACGATAGTAGTGGGATACCAAGACTGCCGACATGAAAGAAACCACAGACATCCCAGCCGCCACATACTCACCCTCAAGACTTTGACCAGCAAGGGCCACCTGCCTTAAGCCAGCTCAGCAAGGCAAACAGGGGCAAATGGGGGACCCGGACCCAGGGTACACCTCCAGGTGCTGGTTGTTGGCAGGGAGGGGTTAACGGCCCATCCAGCAATGCACCGTGCCCCTAGCTTGCAGGTGGGGGGAAGGGATCAGGCAGTTCCATGCTCCATTCGCCCCACGCTAGAAAAAAACAACAAAAGGAGAGAAAAACTAAACTTTAGACTGAAACTAGGAAAAATATAAAGGGAAAAAAAGACCAGGTCTGGGGAGCTCCCAGACCTGTGTCTTGCCTCCTGCTGACACTAGCTAAAACTGGTTACCTCGCTTCCAGTGGGCGGGTATATCCAGCCAGGGAGGAGCCAACTTTTCTTCCTAGTGTCAGCGCCTCCTAATGGCAAGAGCATATACCCCATCAGTAAGGTGCCCCCCCCCCCCCAATGAAGAGCGACCGAGAAAACCAGATGCTCTACAGAAGCAGACCACAAAGAAACCTGATTCGAAGAGAAAGGATATCCGTGTGCTTGGATTTGGAAAAGCACTTGTCAGGTGACATCCATTCCTTTATAAACAGCTTTTAAAACTACTAGTGGTTATAAAAAGTTGTGAATAAGCCTGAAGTCCCTATTGAAAACAGCCTCATCCTAGGTTTCCAAAACCTTAGGATCCAAGTCTGCAATGGACTGGCAGAGGGAGAAAGCCCAATCCAGGGTGGGCTCCGTAACCTCTCGCGGGGAGGGCAAGCTTTTTGGAGCCAGCTGATAGTTACAGTTACAAGCAGAGCAGAAATAGTTAGTAACCAAGTGATGGGCGTTTTGATGGTGGCAGTAGGTCTCAAATCAAGAATAAGACGGTGGTGAGGATAGGGGGGAATAAACGTAAAAAACGTTTTTTAGTTTTTTTTTTTTTTAAACACACAATGTTACAACAAATATAAGGTTTGGAACATGAACAGTAAATGTTTGCCCCACTAGGATACCCTCGACACCAGGAGAGAGGAGAAAGCCTATCCGGTAAAAGGGGATAACTGAGGGCTTTGGAAAGCAAACCTGTGGCACAGAAAGCAAGAATGGGTAAGAAGGAAAAACAGCCAGCTCGGGAAATGAAAAAAGGGAACCCCAGATGAGAAACACGCATCATGGAAAAACATGTGCCAGATAAAGACAGCAGGAGTAGTGGAAGAGCAGATTTGAGACTATGCTAGAAGGGCGGGAAAGGTGATGGAGAAATAACAAAAAACTGCTGCTGGGAGCAGGACATCTAAAAAGGGCAGTTCTGAACAGGTACCAGTCATACTGGCACAGTTGAGCTTTTGCGATCCCAGCACAGAAAACTTGTGCCAGGTGGCTATGCTGCTGCAATTAAAAGTGGCCACCGTAAAAATACATATACCTGGCTACTAATGATAATGCATTAAACAACAAATCTAAAGTGAACATATCTATATTTTGCTTTTTACTGATAAAAGCCAGATAGTGAGATGTTTCTTCTTTTAATGTGTTTAAAATTTCTGGTTAATTTCTTATTGTTTTTTAAAGCATTTATTATTGGAAAACCATTTTGTCTTAGCTGCTTCTAACAACTTTTAGAGATGTGCGTTTCAGCAAGCTTCATGGATATAGACTAGAGCTGACCCTATTCACTTCCATGAGAAGATTTTCTAGCCATGCTCTGTGACCTGTGCAAAGGTCAGGAAAGGAAAGGGAGCTGAGCTCTGCCCATCATCAACTGTGAATGGCCTGGTCCAGTCTTATCTATATATTGGTGTCATTTCATTTAAACAATAGTTAATTTTCTGATAACACATTCTCTGTAATTATCTACATTTAGCAACTAAAGCAAATTGGCAATTGAAAAGTCTATTAAAGATTTAAGTGTTGATTAGAGTTAACTATTTTTACTTTGGTACTTTAAGAAAAAAATTTATAATATACATATCAGCACCTCCAGCTCTTTTTCCACAGGCTTACGCAATTCACTGATTCTTGCTTCAACGGAAGGCAAAAATTGTTTGTAATAATGGTAAAGATTCCAGAGTAGATTGCATAAGGAATCTGTAAAAAAAAAAAAAAAGGACAATCATACAAATACATGTACAAATTACCTGTGTGTATATACAGTATAAAAATGCAGTGTTAAAACCATAATATAGTAACTGAACCAAACACACTAAAGAAATTGAATGGCTGTGCCAAATGAACAAAACAATGCAAATGTTTATCCTTATTAAAGCACACATTGGCTCACATTAACTATAAAAAGGGGGTCAGCATTCTGGTACAATTTGAGCCAAAAAACTAGATTTCATGCTATGTTACTTTTTCTACTGCAGTGTAGAAAGGGCATGTGGCTTTCGCAAAAGGGTTGTGACTTCTTCGAAAGAGGGAACCGCTAAAAGGAAACCTGAACTTTCAACCACATTGAAAATAATGCTTTTTGTAGGCAGAATGTTTATAGAGCAGAAGATGCTGAGCAGACTGGTATTTGGTTTAGTAAGGAAAGTATAATGGGGGGCATTTACTAATCTTTTACTATGTAGTCTGGTTTTTACCCTGTTTTTTTCTACTTCATTTTTGACTATGTGCGACAAATTTACTAAATTGCTGCACGGCATTAATAAATTTGGCACACATAGGCAAAAGTGGGAAATTTACTTCATGTAGTAGAAAAAATAGTCTGTTCCTTTTTCCTGCTGTCTGGATAGGTTTGGCTGCTGGTTTCCTTCTGGATCTTTTGTTTTTGAGTTTTTTTTAGCTTTTTCACCACATCTAAATAATTCAATAACTACAGTGGTCCCTCAAGTTACAATATTAATTGGTTCCAGGAAAACCATTGTAAGTTGAAACCATTGTATGTTGAGACCATAACTCTATGGAAACAGGGTAATTGGTTCTAAAGGCACCAAAATGTCATCCAAAAATAGGAAAAAGTGACAAAGAAAAATAAGTAGATAACTGATATAGATAAAGCAAATCCTTACATATAAAAGTAAGAAAGATCTGCTGGGAGCTGTAAATCACTGTCTATGTCAGTGTTTCCCAAGCAGGGAGCCTCCAGCTGTTGCAAAACTATAACTCCCAGCATGCCTGGACAGCCAAAGGCTGTCCGGGCATGCTGGGAGTTGTAGTTTTGCAAAAAATGGGGCCACCCTGCTTGGCAAACACTGGTCTATGTAGAGGACAGGAGCTTCTTCAGGGGTCCTGTACAGTACAGGCAATGTCCAAAACAAGTAATGGAGTTGCCCTCACCTGGTGTCCAAAAGAGCAGCTAACCCTGATACAGGTAAAGTGTACAGAACATGTAATACCAGACACCAGTCAGTGCATACACTTCAGTAATACAGGGGTTTTACCAGTGAATGCCCATTTTGATTGGTTGGTTCTTCCAGCCATTGACACGTTTTACAGATCTGGACTGTCTGTAGCATTGTATGTTGAGTCTGGTTTCAACTTACGATGGTCCAGAAAAGACCATTGTATGTTGAAACTATTGTATGTTGAGGCCATTGTAAGTTGAGGGATCACTGTAAATTGTAGTCATGGCTCAGAAGTGGTAAACGGCGTTTAGTGTGTGTGTGTGTGTGTGTGTGTGTGTGTGTTTATTACATTTTTTTAACACAGTTTTTTTCTCCCTAAATGTACTTACACTTTTTTTTTTTTTGGTTACTTCTTCTACAGATCTGTGTATCCTGTGGACTCCTTCGGATTCGGTGGACTACTTCGATGACCAGCGTTTTTCTTTGCTTGATGTTAATAAAATGGTTAACGAGGGCTTGTGGGGGAGTGTTTTTTGTAATAAATTTTTTTTAAAACCTGTTGTGTTTTATTTTTATTTTACTTTACTAGACAGGCTTAGTAGTGGAAGCTGTCTTATAGACTGAGTCCATTACTAAACCGGGCTTAGCGTTAGCCACAAAAACAGCTAGCGCTAACCCCCAATTATTACCCCGGTACCCAACACCACAGGGGTGCCGGGAAGAGCCGGTACCAACAGGCCCGGAGCGTCAAAAATGGCGCTCCTGGGCCTAGGCGGTAACAGGTTGGCGTTATTTAGGTTGGGGAGGGCCAGTAACAATGGTCCTCGCCCACCCTGGTAACGTCAGGCTCTTACTGTTTGGTTGGTATTTGGTTGAGAATAAAAATAGGGGGACCCTATGCGTTTTTTTAATATATTTAATTATTTATTTAAAAAAAAAAAACGCATAGGGTCCCCCCTATTTTCATTCTCAGCCAAATACCAACCAAACAGTAACAGCCTGACGTTCCCAGGGTGGGCGAGGACCATTGTTACTGGCCCTCCCCAGCCTAAATAACGCCAGCCTGTTACCGCCTAGGCCCAGGAGCGCCATTTTTGACGCTCCAGGCCTGTTGGTACCGGCTCTTCCCGGCACCCCTGTGGCGTTGGGTACCGGGGTAATAATAGGGGGTTAGCGCTAGCTGTTTTTGTGGCTAGCGCTAAGCCCAGGTTAGTAATGGACTGTCTATAAGACAGCTTCCACTACTAAGCCTGTCTAGTAAAGTAAGAAAAAAACACAACAGGTTTAAAAAATTTTTATTACAAAAAACACTCCCCCACAAGCCCTCGTTAACCATTTTATTAAAATCAAACAAAGAAAAACGCTGGTCATCGAAGTAGTCCACCGAATCCGAAGGAGTCCACAGGATAAACGGATCTGAAATGAGAAGAAAACATGGGTTAGTACATTTATTATCACCTGCTCACACATCTCCCGCCCCGCACGACTACAACTGCCAGCATGCCCTTACAGTAAGGACATGCTGGGAGTTGTAGTTGTGTGGTGCAGGAGATGTGTGAGCAGGTGATAATAAATGTGACAAGCTTGTCCCCTGCCCCCAGCTGCAGGACTACAACTCCCAGCATGCCCTTACAGTAAGGTGGGGCGGAGGCCGGGCACAGTGTTTCCCAACCTGGGACTTGTAGTTTTGCAACATCTGGAGGCACCCTGGTTGGGAAACACTGTTTTAGGCCAGTGTTTCCCAACCAGGGTGCCTCCAGATGTTGCAAAACTACAAGCCCCAGCATGCCTGGACAGTCAAAGGCTGTCTAGGCATGCTGGGAGTTGTAGTTTTGCAACATCTGGAGGCAACCTGGCTGGGAAACACTGGCCTAAAACAGTGTTTCCCAACCAGGGTGCCTCCAGATGTTGCAAAACTACAAGTCCCAGCATGCCTGGACAGTCAAAGGCTGTCTAGGCATGCTGGGAGTTGTAGTTTTGCAACATCTGGAGGCAACCTGGCTGGGAAACACTGGCCTAAAACAGTGTTTCCCAACCAGGGTGCCTCCAGATGTTGCAAAACTACAAGCCCCAGCATGCCTGGACAGTCAAAGGCTGTCCAGGCATGCTGGGAGTTGTAGTCTTGCAACAACTGGAGGCACCCTGGTTGGGAAGCCTGCGCAACTTACCGGCTTCCGTAGCATCCAGCGCTGCACGACAGTGCCGCGCGACGATCTCCGACAGCGATCGTCGCTGGAGCCTCGGAAGGGTAAGTGAACCTCTTCGCCGGTCCCCTTCAGCTGTTTAGTTTTGCAACAGCTGGAGGACTACAGTTTACAGACCACAAACCAGGGGTCTGCAAACTGTGGCCCTCCAGCTGTTGCAAAACTACAACTCCCAGCATGCCTGGACAGCCAATGGCTGTCCAGGCATGCTGGGAGTTGTAGTCTTGCAACATCTGGAGGCACCCTGGTTGGGAAACACTGTTTTAGGCCAGTGTTTCCCAACAAGGGTGCCTCCAGCTGTTGCAAAACTACAACTCCCAGCATGCCCGGACAGCCAATGGCTGTCCAGGCATGCTGGGAGTTGTAGTCTTGCAACATCTGGAGGCACCCTGGTTGGGAAACACTGTTTTAGGCCAGTGTTTCCCAGCAAGGGTGCCTCCAGCTGTTGCAAAACTACAACTCCCAGCATGCCCGGACAGCCAAAGGGTGTCCAGGCATGCTGGGAGTTGTAGTCTTGCAACATTTGGAGGCACCCTGGTTGGGAAGCTTGCGCAACTTACCGGCTTCCGTAGGATCCAGCGCTGCACGACACTGCCGCGCGACAGTGCCGCGCGACGATCTCCGTCAGCGATCGTCGCTGGAGCCTCGGAAGGGTAAGTGAACTTCTTCGCCGGTCCCCTTCAGCTGTTTAGTTTTGCAACAGCTGGAGGACTACAGTTTACAGACCACACACCAGTGGTCTGCAAACTGTGGCCCTCCAGCTGTTGCAAAACTACAACACCCAGCATGCCCTGACAGCCAAAGCCTATGGCTCTCAGGGCAGGAGCCCGGGCTGACATTACAGTGCAGCCGCCCGGGCTCCTCATACGGCCTCCCCGCTACCCCCCTTGTCTCCCGTCCGGGCTCCTCACACGGCCTCCCCGCTACCCCCCCCCCCCCCCCCTTGTCTCCCGCCCGCGCCGCTCAGCTCCCGCTGCTCCAAGACTACAACTCCCAGCGTGTCCTCACTGTAAGGCCATGCTGGGACTTGTAGTCTTGCAACAGCAGACAGATGGGAGTTGTGTGGCGCTGGCAGGTGAGAGGGGTGGGATGTAAATCACTGTAGTGACTATAGTGCCCCGGTAGCGCAGTGAGGGTAGCGGGGAGAAAGTATGTCGGAGCCCGGGCGGCAGCAGCTTTTCCTGCTCCATGTTGGAGCTGGAGTAAATTTAGTCAATTTTTACGGCCGTTGCGACAGTTTATTGCGCAACTGCGACTGTCTCAGTTAATAAATTCCTGACCACTGCAAGTCAAAACTGAAAACTTGCGTAAATTAAGCGGGAAAAAAAAATTTGACTTTCTAGCTCTTGCTAGGGAAAGTCGCACAATTTATAGGGTAGGCGCAATTGCGACAATTTTGCGCCAAAAATAGTCAGAAAAAAATGACTAAACCCCTTAGTAAATGCCCCCCAATGTTCAAATGTCTGCTCTTTTTAAAACTCCATAGTCCAATGGGGGAGACTGAAAAATGACTGGCAGCTATCCTATTGTATGTAAACTCAAACAGGGAAAAATGTCTATCACTTAGCAGAATCACATATTGGACATGCTAGCCCAGAATAAGCAGGAATTTAGATCAATACAGGAGCAGGGGGAGGGGGAGTGATGTGGGCAGCCTTATAAGTGCATGGCTGATAGATGCCATTCACAGACTAAATCTCCTCCTGTAAACACTGCAGGATGTAAATGTAAATCTTGGTGTGTTAAGTACTAGTGCACAATGACCTACACTTACACCCAGTGTGGTTAAGGGATAGTATGCCTAAAGTGATAAAATATTTTTTCTAATTAGCTTACTGTATACTCATCTAACCAGTTACATGTACACCCATGTGTGCTGGTACTTAGTGAACAAGGGCGTGGCTGTATTCCCTGGTGTCTTTGTAGCGAGCGCAGGAGCTGTTCACGTAACACAGCAGGAGAGAGTCTATGGGCCCAAGTCATAGGCATGTTGTTCTAATCCCATTAGAGATAATCCCATTTATAGTACTACTTACATGATGGAAAAAATAAGGAACAATCTTACAGAAATCCCTGAGAAATAAGGATAATCAGATAATTAAAAGTAATGACATACCTTTCCTGGATGCTTGTGGCACAAGCAGTACATGGCAGTGAAAAACAATCATCATATGGAGACGAGAGGCGAATTCTCCCAAAGTGGATCCTTCAATAAATGCTTGTAATGTCTTTGTAACAGACTGCAATGACTGCTCTTGATCGTTCTCTGCATATATAAACCAATATACATTTACAAACAAATATCAAACAAACACTATTATACCAGGCAAGTTTCAATGACAAAAATGTAATAAGCCCACCTTGCTCATGTTCCACTTGAAGGTAATCTTCAATCAACTGATAAATAGTATACCAGTGCCTTCGGGATTTTTCAGCATGTCTTTCCATAGCATTGTCAAGACTCAAAGACCAGCAGCTGAGAGCCAACAAAGAAATTTACCCAGTTAATTAAAGAGCTGTCAAGAAATTAAAGTGTTTTTCCAGGCAAAAATAATTGATGGCCTTTTATCAGTGTAGGTCATCACTTGCTCAATGATTTAAGTAAACGGAAGCTAAATTGCAGTAACCAGCCCTGGCACTAGGCAGTGAACGGAGCCAAATGCTTCTGGCACTATTCACTGTGTGTCATGGCTGTGCAAAACAGGTAATCTATGGAGGAGCCAAATGTCAGCACCCACAATCAGTGATTGATGGCCTATTCGAACCATAGGCCTTCAATAGTAGTTGCCTGGAAACAGTCTTAAGGTTGGATTCACATGGGGTGATTTTTTTTTCCACATTACTGTGTCCTAAAGGTTAGGGTGAAATACTGAACTGCAAAAACATGAAAACCATTGATAGACTTAAAATGCATTTGGGGGGGCTGACCAGTTGCGAATAGCAACCAATCAGCCTGCTTCTATCATTTTTTAAAATAAAAAGCAATCTGATCGGTTGCTATGGGCAACTAGTAAAATTTTCCTCTGCAAAGATTTTGATAAATCTCCCCCTACATGTTTGTGTTACCTTGAAAACTGAAAAATTGGGAGAGGGGAGCAAATACACTGTATGAACCTCAATTTGTGATAACACAAAAGATACAAAATGAATGATGCCAAACCTTACAATCCAGAAATTCTGGAAGTTCTGTAAAAAAGCATTACCCAGAATTGTGTTTCATCTTTTTTTCTGCTGCTATGAAAATACCTGCACTTTTATTGGCTTACAGACATTTTAACAAAACCAAGAGGACAAGCGCAGTACAGTCACCATTGTTCTATTTGTGGAGATTTCATCCCCATTTCATCTGCCAGTAAAGGCAGAACTTACTTTACGAAGTATTTGACAACGTTTTCTTTAACATCCATAAAGCATCTAAATAACAGTAGAACCATATTAATCGCTATATTTTAAGATTAAATAGAGTCTTACTTTAGTTCAAGTTTACGCCACTGGAAAATAAGTTGTCTAATTTCATCAAGGTTCTTTCGCAAAGACAAATCCCGGTTAGCGTTTTCTTCCCAGTCCTATTGAATAAAAGTAATGAGTGCAAATAAAACCACTTAATTAGGTATCACTTAAAGAAATATATTGTTAAAAGAAAAGAAAAACCAAACTGTCTAATGGCCACTGCAATGTTACCTATAGAGATACATTCCCAGACATTTTGAAGCAATGGGAAAAGTTTTTTATCCTGCTTTTTTTTTTTTTAAGGAAAAAATTTAACATTTTCAGAAAAATTAAATAAAAGTAATGGAGAAGTTTTACAAATTGCTAATGATTTCAATGCTGATGTTGGTCTCACCATTTTACTGAGAGAGGGAAAATAAAAAGAAAAAAAAAATTACTAGACTAGACAATGACTAGTTTTACATGTCTAATAAACATTATTAAAATAAACATGTAACAACATATTTGCAAATTTACTTACTTGAGATTTTGCCAAAAGTATTTCCAGACCATTTAAAAATTTGCAAATAGGGCTGGAGAGAGGAAATCCTTGAATTCTATCAATGATCGTCACAAGCTATAAATACAAATAAAATGTAAAAGTAGGTATTAAAAAAAATGGTTTATTTATTTTTTATTAACAGGTAATCTGTAAAAAAAATGAATTGCCATTAACCAGAGAACAAAAATATATTTGATCAAATGTATCTTACATAACGAAAGCATTTAATATATCTTCATAAGCCAACATACCCCACTGCACCGCAGCAGCCCTCAGCCACATGCTGCAGGAAGTTGTGTAGATTCTTCCTATGCTATGATGAAATGTTACAGCATCGTGGGGACTAAAGGCTATACTCCCCCCTCCCAGTTGTGCCTGGTTGTCACCGTTCATGTCATTTCAAGGGACTACAGAATAAAGGTAGCCATACACTTTCAATAGCAGTCAGCAAAATGGTTATCCTGACGACAGCTTTCTTCCGATATCCATGTAAAGGTTTGGCATAGCGGACTTTATTTTGTGTTTACTCTGGAGAGAGGAGGTTAAAGTTGCTGCCAGGCAGCTCCAGCTGTAGCTTATCTCTTTAAAAACAATAGGGTTGGGCTGTTAAAGGAGAGAAGGGCATGTTGGATTTTAACATTTTCTGTTGGGAGAGAGTTAGGAGTCATCCATACACCTTACATGGTTGTCTGCTCCTACCAAAGTTGGAGAGTTCAGCCAAATATTGTAGTAAGTGTATGGGGACCTTTACAGTCCCTTATTGTCACGTGAGCAAAGTGCCGAGACAAACAGGAAGGCAAAACTCAGCAGTACAAAGGTAACAGAAGGATGCTAAAATTTCCAGTCTGAATATGCACTGAATCCAAAACAGAAGTATAGCAGCAGCATCGGCAGCAGAAGTGGGAGCTCCAAGTAGTGAAAAATATATGAAGCACAAAGGGGGTTGAGATTTTTATTTTCAATCTAATTGGATACCAATTAAATATCATAAATGAGCTTGCATTAGCTGTCATTGTGTACAATGCGAATTCAGGTAGAAAACAAGACACGGTGCACAACTACAATCTTGTATAATGATCTGATTGCTTCTCAGCATGATATCAAAAACTAACAGGTTGTTAGTATACAATTTTGATGAAAAAGTACAAGCCCACTCGCCACGTATAATGCAGTGCTGACATGTGACCAGTGACAGCACGTCACATAGCCGCTTAGGAAACTCAGAGACTTGATAGCTTTTTTCCCCCTTTTAATTTTTATTTTAAAACATGGCCTGGGCACATTAGCTAAAATGTTCTAATGGATAACCCCATGAGTAAAAATAATGTTACATACCATAGTTAAAAGCTCAACTCATAATATTGTGTTTTCAAATGGTAAAAAAATCTATACCATCGATTTATTTCTTAATATGAATCATGGTAGAAATTCAATTTTATTATACAGAGCTCAAAATTTCACAAATAAGCATAGATTTAAAAGCCAATGCTTAAAGGGGTATTTCAGCCAAAACCTTTTTTTAAACTGGCTCTGGAAAGATAAACAGATTTGTAAATTACTTCTATATAAAAATCTTAATCCTTCCAATAGTTATTAGCTTCTGAAGTTTTCTGTCTAACTGCTCAATGATGATGTCACGTCCCGGGAGCTGTGCATGATGGGAGAATATCCCCATAGGAACTGCACAGCTCCCGGGACGTGAGTCATCAGAGAGCAGTTAGACAGAAAACAACTCAACTTCAGAAGCTAATAACTATTGGAAGGATTAAGATTTTTTAATAGAAGTAATTTACAAATCTAGAAAGAAAAGAATAAATAAATGTATGTGCAAGCTCACAATTACTAATACACACCGAGGTCTAACTAGGGCATGCAACTATACCTTAATTGCTCAAAAAGGGAAACCAAAAGTAAAAAGTAGCCCGGACCTTCTAGGTGAGTGTAAATATATAAATAAATAAATCTCTGGATCGTGCTTCAATAATAATAGTCAGCAATTTATTAAAATAACATATGTGTAAATTAAGATTAGTTACTTCTCACAGGGCCCATGTGAGAAGAACATATACAATAAAAGCAACCAATCAATAATAATTATGCATAATTTAAATAGCATATATTATAACAATGTCACTGGCATAAAATTGGCTTCTGAGGTGTAACCGGTATATGCCTGTTAGTGTAACAAGCAGACACCAACTGCACAAGATAAGCAAGATACAACTGAAGTGCTTAAGTGATTGTTTCCCTCATTTAAATGTTCAAAGTGAAATGTATCCTTTTTTATAATATTACACAGTTTGTAACAGTTTCAGAATTATGTAACTGATCCTTGTAGTGGCAACCCGGGCAGTAGGTGTTGTTACCACAGTGCCTAGATGGTTTTAGTGCACTGGGTCCTCTGTGCAACGGTCCCAGATGTTAACAGTTTTATCCAGCAAGGTCCGAGTAGGAGCGGTGGCGGTCGCTTCTGGCTAATGGCGCTGGCAGGTGCCGATGGTCGCAGGATGCCGAGAAGCTGCTGGCGCTGGCAAGCGCTGGAGATGGTATAGTCCTCACCGCTGGCTGGATGGAACCGGAGACCGTCCGCTGGGTGCGAGGAGCTCACCTCGTGTTGCTGGCGTGTGACGTCAGGTGATATTGGAGCCGGAATCACTGCACCAGGGTTGATTTGCAATATCTGGACCAGATATATACCAGACTGGATACACTGATGGTTTTAGCAGTTCATAAGAGGTAACCAGCAGTTGTTAATAGGCACAGTTCATAAGTAGCGTATATGCCAGTGGTCATGCATAAAAGACTAGACGCGTTTCAGGGTTGTGTAGTATAACCCTTTCCTCAGTAGTCATTGACATTACATGTCATTACAAACTGTGTGATATTATAAAAAAGGATACATTTCACTTTGAACATTTAAATGAGGGAAACAATCACTTAAGCACTTCAGTTGTATCTTGCTTATCTTGTGCAGTTGGTGTCTGCTTGTTACACTAACAGGCATATACCGGTTACACATCAGAAGCCAATTTTATGCCAGTGACATTGTTATAATATATGCTATTTAAATTATGCATAATTATTATTGATTGGTTGCTTTTATTGTATATGTTCTTCTCACATGGGCCCTGTGAGAAGTAACTAATCTTAATTTACACATATGTTATTTTAATAAATTGCTGACTGTTATTATTGAAGCACGATCCAGAGATTTATTTATTTATATATTTACACTCACCTAGAAGGTCCGGGCTACTTTTTATTTTTAATTTACAAATCTGTTTAACTTTCTGGAGTCAGTTGATATATAAAAAAAAAAAAAGTTTTGGCCTGGAATACCCCTTTAACTGCAGGCACCACGAGATAAGTGTATGCCAGTTTCCTGCATATGGTCTTATTACTAAGTGCAATAGACAATAGTATACCATTAACTCCCAAACTCCAACTAGAGGTGGCTGGGGGCAATCAACATATCTATGCAAAGTTTTATAAGCTCTGTATCATAAACACAGAGGGTTACAATTCTAGCGTTACTGTCAGTCAATTTTTGACATGTTGATCATACATGTCAAAAGTGGTTGATCACATCGACTCACTGCTGAGAACCACTGCAATTGTGAGTTATTAGCTGGGGAGGAGGGTGGCATTGTGCTCCATTCTCCAGCCAACTGAGAGACCAATACATTTCTCTGCATAGACTTTTATGCAGAGAAATGGACAGATCTCCTGGCTGGGGCGCTAGAAGTAATGCTGCCCACTTCCCCGGTTAATAACTCACAATTGAAGCAGGTGTCAGCAGTTAGATCCGATGCAATCAACAACTTTTGATATGTCAAAAGTTCTTTTGAATGACAGGTACACTTGAAATATAAATTAGAAAAAGAATTGCCAAAATGAATGGTCAACCCAAAAAAGTGAGTTTGAATTATCTAATAGCGCAGGGTAGCCTGATCAAGTCAGAAAATCAGTCAGATGAGGGTGAATTTAATTTTAATAATTATAGTGAATACCAGGTGATGGGCTGGATTATACAGTCATGGGGTGTGTATTAAGTATACATGCCCCTCAATGTAAAACATTCACTCCCTCTGACTGTAAAATATCACCCGTCACTTGATATTCACTGTCATTTTTAAAATTAAGTTCACGCCCATCTGACTGATTTAATGAAATGTCAGAAACTATAAACTCATATCTCAAAACGAAAGGGCATATCCAGTTACTGTGAAAAGGTGTGCGATTAGGGCACCCTAAGCTATTTTCTGACCATAAAATCTCAATTTTTGGGTTGACCACAGGTCCACTTTAAGAAACACATTAATGAAGATTAAAATAAGGACATTCACTTAGGAATATTCAAGATATATGGTATAGTCTGTAAGACCCAGAATTCTAGCTTTACTTTGTATACAAGGATGGATCTGAACCAAAGTCCTCACCTGAACCAAAGCAGGATGATCTGGCCAGTCTCCCAGCAACTTGTTCACCTCTTCGCTAAAGCGAGTCAATACACACTGGCTCTGCCTCGCCTGCTGGATGTTAGGGTGCTGATAGAAGTCATAAGGGCCTTCATGCTGTACTTTAAGGTCTGAGGTACTGTTCCCTAATATTGTGTTCTGCAGGAGAGTGCTAGCCAGCAAATGGCTGCCGAAAAGTTGATCATTTAAGTCAGCACCTTGAAGTTAAAAAAACAAAACAAAAAAAACATACATAAGAAACTGAATTTAACCTCTTGCCTTTTGTTTTGATGGCAAATAGAGAATATATCTCCAAATGTTTGTTTACCCTGAGCTCATCTCTCACTGAACCTCCTCTCTTCTCTCCCTAAAGATTTCTTAGGGTGCATTCACACTGAGGAATTCAAATAGAATTCACAAGGAATAATTTCGGTCAGGAAATTGTTGCCTTCTGTCATTTCGTCCATCTAGCGGATTTCGAGCAGCATTCAAGTGGGATTCAAGCTGAATTTCCACGCGGAAATGAAGAGGAATGAAGGTGGCTATTTAATTCTACTTTTCTGAACTCCGCTTGCTTACTCAGTGTGAACAAGACTACATTTTTCAACTGTATCAGTATTAATTGCCGGATTTAAAACCATGGCCTGCCACGGTTTCAAGTCCGGTAATAAAGCTGATATGGTGTAAAAAAAAAAAAAAAAAGAGCTGACATTATCAGAATCTGGCTCATTCAAATGAATGGGATGAGAAGAGGGTCCAACGAGGATATGGCAGTGACCATTTATTTTTATTTTTTATATCCCAGCTGGATCCAAGACCGTATTGCTAAATCGTGGTGTGAATGCAACCTAAGCAGCATAACCTAAGTAAGCTTCAGGTGTCTTGAGATTTTAGAAGTTAACTAAAAGTGAATGATCAAACAATGCAGCAGGCAGAGGGGAGGAGAAGGCATGGCTCAAAAGTTTCTGGTGGAAAACATTATTATTATTTTTTTTAAATCAATTGGTGCCTGAACGTTAAACAGATGTGTAAGTTTCTTCTGTTTAAAAATATTGACCCTAGCTGCTGTATAGTACAGAGGAAGTTCTTTTCTTTTTGAATTTCGTTTCTGTCTGACCACAGTGCTCTCTGGACAGTTCCTGACATGGACAGAGGTGTCAGCAGAGTAGGAGCAAATCCCAATAAAGTAAACCTCTCCTGCTCTGGCAAGTTCCTGACATGGACAGAGGTGTCAGCAGAGTAGGAGCAAATCCCAATAAAGTAAACCTCTCCTGCTCTGGCAAGTTCCTGACATGGACAGAGGTGTCAGCAGAGAGCACTGTGGTCAGACAGAAAATAAATTCAAAAAGAAAAGAACTTCCTCTGTACTATACAGCAGCTAGGGTTAATATTTTTAAACAGAAGAAACTTACACATCTGTTTAACGTTCTGGAACCAGTTGATTAAAAAAAAAATAAAAAATTCCACCGGAGTACCCCTTTGAGCATGATTAGAAAGTAGATTTCTTAAAAGTACAGAGCCTATTTGAACTTATTTGATGTTATTTGTCTTTTATAGTCTAGTCTACTGTAATTCAGAAAACACAAAGTAAAATATTTAAACCTGGGAACACAGGAAATACACTAACTTCATTCCCAGGACAAAGCATGTCACCTGTTGGAAATGCAGTACATCCATACAGATCACCACTTCTGGTCTTTGCAGCAAGTTTTAATAGTGTATAAAATTCTTAAATATTCTCAAATCCAAGTTTGCAAATGGATTTTTGTCTCACAGTTGGCTAAAACAGGGTAATTTTGGGAGATTTATGAAAACCTGTCCAGAGAAAAGTTGCTGACTTACCCATAGCAACCAATCGGATCACTTCCTTCATTTTTAAAAAGGCATGTGAAAAATGAAAGAAGCGATCTGATTGGTTGCTATGGGAAACTCAAACTCTTCCTCTGGACAGGTTTTGATAAATCTCCCCCATTGTGTTTGGTATTGCATAAGAAGCCTTTTAACTTGAAAAGAACCTGTCATAACTTTAACACTGTCTGAAGCGCACGTTATCTGGGTGGTCCCAGACAGCTTCTCCCCACCCTACCCAATAATATTGTACAAAAAAAATGACAATAATGTTCTGCTGCATGAGAGCCGCAAAATCCTAGGGCACTGGGAAAAAAATGAACACCTTCAAATGCTTTGATCAAGTAGAATTGACTTGGAAACCCATGTAGAGGCCAAAAGGTTGGAAAGAGTTGGGCCAGAAGACTAAAACACAGATCTGGAAACAGCTTCAATACATCTGTCCGCAGAGGGTTTCAATGACACAGCACTGGCCAGTGGAAGGGTAGTAGGCTTGTACAGACGGGAAATTGAGGGTCAACATAAAGATAGGCCAGACATATAGAAACCTAATCATGACCAAATGAATTAAGTATATTCATGTGCTTCAGTTTAGAAAAGTACATGTCCAGAGACCTCCATACCATCACAAACCGCTTGTTGAAATCTTTGTGGTTATGAAAGGCCTTGCACACATATCTGGAGCTTCTACTAAGGACAAATTTGTCAAAAGGTTCAAAGACCCGAGGATCAGTCAAATGAACAAAAAATGGCCGTGATTATTCAGCTGAGAGAGATTCTGAAAGGGAAACTGGTACATCACTAAGGCTGGGTTCACAAGAACAGAATCAAGGTTAAAAATCCTGAGGGTGGCCAGTGTCGGCAGTATTGTTGTCCCCATAGATTGCAATGTATTTCTGAGGGTATTTGCAAAGGAACGTGCATTCTTAAGGAAGATGTGCTGAGAAATGCATTGAAGTCTATGGGGATGGCAATGCAGACAGGGCTCTCCAGATGGAATTCTGGCAGCAGATTTTGTTTGTGTGAACCCAGCCTAAGGGAGCCAGAGGACAAAAATTACCTAGAGGGCCAGGCATACAACAGTAATCACCAGACAGAAGAGCGTGGCAAGGCACAGAACTTAGGAGGAAATGCTGCAGAGGATCCGAATACTGGGACGGGGTAAAAATGCAGTGAGCTGGGGAGCCGTGAAGTCATCAGCCAGAGGATAGAAGTCAAAAGAGGCCAGGTTATGTGCATTCTTCAATAGGAATTTAATAAAGTTTTGCGCTTTCCATTGAAACAACTGTTTCCTTCATGGGAAGTTGGCGCTATGTGGCCAAGAAGTCGGCTGTTTTTCCCACCACTACTGTTAACTGTAAGTACCCTCCAGATTGTAATTTTTGGTGGGTGGTTTAGAGCCAAAAATTACACTGTCAGAATTGCTTTTTTTATTACAAAAATAATTTGTAACCCCCCTATAGAGCAAAACATAAGAAAAAATATATTCCAAATATATTCTGTCTCTCTACATGATTAGTTTGCAATATAAACAAAAACTTAAAAACAAAATCTGCATACCTATGAGCGGGTAAAGAGATTCAATGAGGGCAGCACTGGTCTGGTAACAAGATAGAAACAGACTCAAGAAATCTCTAGTTAGATGCTGTGCTGGCTTCTGGTTATACCAAAGAGATCTAGCAACACTTAGACAGAGCTGCTGATGAATGAGCATGACAGTCTGCATTGAACTTTGAGACAGTAGCATAGACTGATCATCTACTTGACTTTTACTGTCTTGTGTCTCCATAAGCTCATCGAGACTAAATTGTTCAGTTAGGTCAGCAAAATCCTAGAAGAAAAGTAGTATTTGTTAAGAAATTGTATACTTTACAAACAGTATGTAAACATATAAGTGAGTACAACACTCACATTTATGTAAATATTTTAATATATCTTTTCATATGTCTAATTTTAAACAGTGTCATAACTTAATTATGAAATATGGTCAATAAGAATTTTAAAGTGTATGACCTTATGAATGGCTGTAAAATATAAACAATGTAATGCACAATTGAGCCGATTCTAAGCACAATGACAAATATCAATAAGATATGAATGAAGATCTTAATAAAGCATTATAAGCTTATGTTAGTTAACTACACACAGTAGAACTACAAAGCACATAGGCTAGTAACCATGTCACAATATAACAATAGTTACAAGGTTACTTCAGATATCGTATACAGATAGTAGGTTTATTACTTTGGAAGAGAACCTCATGATATCAGAATGGTCAACATAAAATATATAGATATTCAAAAATCTTAATCCTCCTTTGAATTTCCTTTCTGCCTGACCACAGTGCTCTCTGCTGACATCGCTGCCAAAGTCAGAAACTGTCCAGAGCAGGAGTGGTTTGCTATGGGGATTTTCTCCTGCTCTGGGCAGTTCCTGAAATGAACAGAGGTGTCAGCAGAGAGCACTGTGGTCAGACAGAAAATAAATTAAAAAAGAAGAGAACTTTCTCTGGAGCATACAGCTGCTGATATGTACTGGAAGGGCTAAGATTTTTAAATAGAAGTTATTTACAAATCTGTTTAACTTTCTGGCACCAGTTGATTTACAAAAATTGTTTTCCACTGGAGTACCCCTTAAATACCAGTTACTAATTCACTAGATGGCACTATAGAAGTAATTAGACTCAGTATTTCAAGGGGTCAGCCTGTCTGTGCTCAGACCATACGACAATCCTTTCATATTTAACAATACTCAGCATAAGGATAATACCTGATCATAAACTGGAAATCGCATGCGGAATTCTCTCTCCTCCTCTTCATCTTCTTTAACTCCAGAGCCAAGACTTTTGCTCTTGTATTTATAGAGGCTGCTTTCTTGTTCTTCCTGCTCTTTTGCACTCTGCTCTTGCTCATCCCACTCATTGATAATAGCCTACAAACATACATTTTAAAACAATTAGTACAAAAACCAATAACAGGGAAATGCACATCCTTGTGTGCAGAGGTATAGTTAGGGATTTTGCGCCTGCTTGTAGTTGTGAGGCGCTCCAAATTGTGGGGTCACCCGAGGTGTATTTGCTGTGCAGTTTCCTACAGAATTTATAGTAGCAGCAGAGTGGACAAGTTAGCAGAGGTTTAAACACATGAATTTCTTTTTTATATAATTTGTATAACTCTGCAACAAATTTGATAACATTTGTTCAAAGCTTTTGTTCTCCACTACCGTGGATATTTTTTTTTAAAAAACATAACCCCACCCAAATGACAATCATCAACTAATTCTATCATTTTCACTGGATCTGGACAACAGTCTTCTGCTGGGCATTAGATTATTTACTTGCCGGGAGTGATTTGTTGCAATGCATATTATGCTGCTCTGACCCTTCTTGCAGCTGCTTCTACATTTTGCATGTGGTACTTTACCCTCCATATCCTTATACATGTCCAAGGAGAAAAAATTATTTTCTCTAGCGAGCAGACCCTATCACTATCCTGTGGGTATTATTTTCCTGCCATGTTCTTTATGCTTTTTGTGACTATTAGTTTTTTTTGTTCAGTGTGAATTTAACCCCTTAAGGACACAGGATTTTTCAGTTTTTGAATTTTCATTTTTCCTCATCACCTTCTAAAAATAATAACGCTTTCAATTTTGCACATAAAATTCCATATGATGGCTTATTTTTTGTGCCACCAATTCTACTTTGCAGTGACATTAGTAATTTTACCCAAAAATCCACGGCGAAACGGGAAAAAAATTCATTGTGCGACAAAATTGAAGAAAAAATGTCATTTTGTAACTTTTGGGGGCTTCCGTTTCTATGCAGTGCATTTTTGTATTGATCGGACTTTTTGATCGCTTTTTATTCACTTTTTATGATATAAAAAGTGACAAAAAATACGCTATTTTGGACTTTGGAATTTTTTTGCACATACGCCATTGACCGTGCAATTTAATTAACAATATATTTTTATAGTTCGGACATATCCGCACGCGGCGATACCACTATGTTTATTTTTTTCACAGTTTTTTTTGCAATGCTATAGCTCCCATGATCTCTTATGCTGATCCCTACAACGCAATGGCTTTGCATGGATCAGCGAGATGAGGGCTCGATTGTTCAAGCCTGTAGCTCAGGCTTAGAGCATTCAAACCCTGATTGGACGCGGCGGAGACAGGTAAGGGGACCTCCGCTCGCATCCTAGCTGATTGGGACATCGCGATTTTATTGTGATGCCCTGATCAGCCCGACTGAGCTGCCGGGAAGTGTTTACTTTCACTTTCAGAAGCGGCCTATTTTTTGCGCCACCAATTCTACTTTGCAGTGACATTAGTAATTTTGCCCAAAAATCTACGGCGAAACGGGAAAAAAATTCATTGTGCGACAAAATTGAAGAAAAAATTTCATTTTGTATCTTTTGGGGCCAAAATTACGCTATTTTGGACTTTCAAATTTTTTCGTGCGTACGCCTTTGACCGTGCGATTTAATTCATATATTTTTATAGTTCGGACATTTCCGCACGCAGCGATACCACATGTTTATTTTTATGGGAAAGGGGTTAAATGACTTTCGTTAACTTTTTTTTGCAGTGCTATAGCTCCCATAGGGAGCTATAACACTGCACACACTGATCTCTTATGCTGATCCCTGCAAAGCCATGGCTTTGCATGAATCAGCAAGATGAGGGCTCGATTGCTCAAGCCTGACGCGGCGGAGACAGGTAAGGGGACCTCCGCTCGCATCCTAGCTGATTGGGACATCGCAATTTTATTGAGCTGCCGGGAAGCGTTTACTTTCACTTTCAGAAGCGCTTTCAGAAGCGGCTTCAACTTTGATCGCCGCATCTGAAGGGTTAATAGCGCGCGGCACAACAGTCTGACGCCCTACGTCTTTAAGAGGTTAATAAAGACTATAAAATTTGATATGCACTTGAGTCTACCATTTATTTGTAGGATATATGTTTATGGGTAGCATTACCTCGGTGGCAGAGTTTTTGTAGGATTTGCATCCAAGGGTAAGTTCACACGTACGCAGATTTGATGCACAGGATTTTCTGCTGCAGATTTGTAAACTAAATGACTGAGCACAGATATTAATCTGCAGTTACAAACCCTGCGCATCAACTCTGCGCAGGATCCTGTATGTGTGAACATCCCCTAAAAGGTGTTTTCCTATAAAGTGAAGTTGGTAGTAAAGTGGGCAAAACCAGAAGTGTGAGACATACCTGCATGTAAAGTACAAAAGTCCTTGCTGTTTTCATGCAACAAAAAACACACACATTCCTACTATCCCCTAGCATGCATACACAGTAGAGACTAACGAGATCTATTCATTTGAAATTACCATGCCTGATCATCTCAGTGTATGTCCCAAGATGGCCATAACCAAGGGCAACAGGGCAAAACAAAGGTGGCACATGGGGAATTATTTAAGACCTACTTATCTTTGTGGCAAGGCCCCTTTAAGTGCAATGCCCAACAAAAAGTAAAACCAAAACACTGACCTGACATATGTGCCTGAAAAGTTTCAGAGACTTTTGATCCATTTCCCCCTTTGAGAGTATATGACAGCGCAGATAGAGAAGCCCATTGACAAGCAATTTTTCTTTTGTTAGGCAACAACTTAAATCCGTCTTTGGTTGGTCTTTGCAGGGATATTTTTGGGAAAGTTTTTTAAGGTTCTTGAGAATGTCAAGGGAACCAATTGAACACAAACTGTCAGCATGTGAAAAGTACGTTGGAAAGGCTTCCGATGTGGATGGAAAAGCGAGATGTGAGGCAATCAGATTTGTTATCTTGGATGGAGAAATTAAAGTGCTGTTCATAATGACATATAGCTCAGAGGCTATTACTCTCATTCCATGCTGCATCTGCAAAATAGCAGCTTGAAGGGGAGTTACCATATCTGGATATAGGGAATACTCCTCAGAAAGACGTTTTCTGAATTGGTGTTGTGATCGCTGCCATGTGACCTCTTCAGCCAGTAGGTTGAGTATACCCTGCCGTGACTTCGTACCCTTTCCACTGAGGGCTTTTTGTAGACGTGTAGAGAAATCCTGGATGGCAGACATCTTTCCAATGCTATTGAGGTAGCTGTGAACATCCTGGTACAAGGTGGCATACGTTGGATTTGTTGGGCGGTAAGCCTGCTTTTTGGAAAGATTATATACAATTGCTTTAAGCTTCTGAATTCTTTGCAGCAGAGCTCTGTGGAGAAATAAAAATACAAACTATTCAGATAAAAAAAATCTTTAGTTGCCATACAATTAGGAAGTTAAAAACACCCATTTTTTTTTTTATCTACAGAAGTTTTTAAAAAATTAATAATAGAGGGCACTTAGACACTTGGCTGTATTGTATGAAAGAATGTGCAGCAATTTGTGTGTCTAGTAGTCTGAATGCAGGCAGCTGCAAATTTTCAAGAGCAGAAAAATCTAAGCTCTGTGTGTCTGATTTCTGGAAGTGCAGTGTTACAGAAAAACCATGTACTGTATTGTATTTGTAGAATCAATTTCTGTTTTATCTCCTTACTGAACTGGATCCAACTGACTTCCGTAGAATACGACTGTTCAATAAGCCAGTAACAGACCATGAAAAAGGTTCTGACACCAAGTTAAATAAAGGACATGACTCCTCCTGAGCAAGATATACCTGCCCACTGAAACAGCGCTAATCCGTTTGTAGGAGAAGTCGAGAAAAAAAAAGTCAGAATTGAAAAGAGGGAACACTACCAACCAGTGAATCTCCTAACTTGAGAACCAAACAAATGGGTGGGTGATAAGTCCCCCAATCAGAAACGAAGAAAAATTTTACAATGGCACAAAAATGCTCTCTCGGTTGCTTCATTGGGGGACATAGGAGACCATGGGTATGATGATGCTGCCACTAGGAGGCTGATCCTAGGCAAAAAAAGATGTCTGCTCCTCCAAGCAGGATATACCTGCCCACTGGCATAGAGCTTATCAGTTTTAGCTTAGTGTCAGTAGGAGGCAGAAATGTCTGGAGCTACCCAGACCTGGTCTTTTAAATTATTTTCTAGATAGGTATGTATAGTTAAAGGGGTTCTTTTAAATCAACTGGTGCCAGAAAGTTAAACAGATTAGTAAGATTACTTCTATTAAAAAAATCCCAATCCTTTCAGCACTTATCAGCTTCTATATACTACATAGAATTTCCTTTCTACCTGCCAACATGCTCTCTGATGACACCTCTGTCCATTTTAGGAATTTTCCAGAGTAGAAAACCTATTTTTCTCTGGACAGTTCCTGACCTGGACAGAGATGTCAGCAGAGAGAATGTTGTCAGACAGAAAGGAAATTCAAAAAGAAAGAATTTCCTCTGTAGTATACATCTTCTAGAATGTACTGGAAGGATTGGGATTTTTTAATAGAAGTAATTTACAAATCTGTTTAACTTCCTGGCACCAGTTGATTTAAAAGAAAAATGTTTTCCAATGGCGTAACCCTTTAACCTCTTTGGGACTCAGGGGGTACCTGTACGTCCTGGTCCCGCTCCCGCGATATAATGAGGGGTCATGCAGTGATCCCAAGTCATATCGGGTAGGTCCTAGCGTCTAACAGTTAGCGGGACCCGGGGCTAATAGTGCCCATCATCATTTTTGAAATGTAAAAAAAAAAGCATTCCTGGCAGCTCAGATGGGCTGATGGGGACCACCGCAGGGAAACCGCGGTGTCCCGATCAGCTAGGACGATAGCCATGGGTCCATTACCTGCCTCCGGCATGTCCGATCAGCAATTGATTGCTCCAAGCCTGAGATCCAGGCTTGAGCAATCGACCGCCGATAACACTGATCAATGCAATGCTATGGCTTTGCATTGAACAGTGCTGGTAATCAATGTACTGCATGTGGGGGCTATAACATTGCAAAAAAAAAATGTGTAAAAAAAGCATTAGTGATTTAACCCCTTCCCTAATAAAAGTTCAAATCACCCCCCTTTTACCATAAAAAAATAAATAAAAAACATGAAAATAAAAATATAAACATATGTGGTATCGTCACGTGCGTACGAACTATAAAAATATATAGTTAATTAAAGCGCACCATGCAAAAAAGGCATACGTGCAAAAAAAATTCAAAGTCTAAAATAACGTATTTTTGGTCACTTTTTATACAATAAAAAAATTTTAAGCGATCAAAGATCAAAAAGTCTAATCAAAACAAAAATTGTACCAATAAAACAGATCACGGCGCAAAAAAATTAGCCCTTATACCGCCCCTGTACACAGAAAAATAAAAAGTTATAAGGGTCAGAAGTTGACAATTTTAAACTTATACATTTTCCTGCATGTAGTTATGATTTTTTTCAGAAGTAATACAAAATCAAACCTATATAAGTAGGGTATCATTTTAATCATATGGACATACAGAATAAAGATAAGGTCTCATTTTTACCAAAAAATGTACTGCATAGAAACGGAAGCCCCCAAAACTTACAAAATGGCGTTTTTTTCTTCAATTTCGGCGCACAATGATTTATTTATTTTTTGTTTTGCGGGCGATTTTTGGTAAAATGACTGATGTCATTACAAAGTAGAATTGGTGGCGCAAAAAATAAGCCATGATTTACAAATCTGTTTAACTTTCTGGAGCCAGTTATGTAAAAAAAAAAAAAATGTTTTTTTTTCATGAAATACCCCTTTAACGACGTAGGGCGAATATTTACATCCCGCGCCGGCTCCTGCGATATAACGCGGGATAATGTGGTGACCCAGCATCATATTGGGTCAGTCCCGGTGCATTGCCGTGGAATGAGATTTGCCATAGAATGAGATGGTCCGCCTCCATCACATCCTATTGGCTCTCTCTTGTCACGTGACATATTTAAACGTCACGCATCGATGCGCACAGCAGTGTCAGTTTGGCTATCACAGGGAGAGGATCTCCTCACCCTGTGATAGCTGAAGCTGTACGGAGCTCTCATGGCCTCTGTGGCGCGACAGAAGTTCACACGTGTACGCAGCTCATACGGCTGCCTCATATACATTTACTGTTGATCCACAGCGCTATCGGGATCCCTATGGCGCTGCCATCAGTGTGCGTCCCCGCGCCCGCCCCCCGCAGCTCTACTCCCCGTCCCGTTAACGCTCATGGAGTGGGGAACAGAAAGTAGAGCATCGGGCGCAGGTTAAGTTATTCGCGTAGTGCTGCGCATGCGCAGTACTACTTTACCTGCGCCCGATGCTCTACTTTCTGTTCCCCGCTCCCTGAGCGTTAACGGGACGGGGAGTACAGCTGCGGGCGTGGGGCGCTCGCGGGGACGCACACTGATGACAGCGCCATCGGGCGTAGGAATCCCCATAGCGCTGTGGATCGCTCCCTGAGTGTTCACAGGGGACGGGGAGTAGAGCTGCGGGGGACGGGGAGTAGAGCTGCGGGGGACGGGGAGTAGAGATGCGGGGGACGGGGAGTAGAGATGCGGGGGACGGGGGAGTAGAGATGCGGGGGACGGGGGAGTAGAGATGCGGGGGAGGGGGAGTAGAGCTGCGGGGGACGGGGGAGTAGAGCTGCGGGGGACGGGGGAGTAGAGCTGCGGGGGACGGGGAGTAGAGCTGCGGGGGACGGGGAGTAGAGCTGCGGGGGACGGGGAGTAGAGCTGCGGGGGACGGGGAGTAGAGCTGCGGGGGACGGGGAGTAGAGCTGCGGGGGACGGGGAGTAGAGCTGCGGGGGACGGGGAGTAGAGATGCGGGGGACGGGGAGTAGAGATGCGGGGGACGGGGGAGTAGAGATGCGGGGGACGGGGGAGTAGAGCTGCGGGGGAGGGGGAGTAGAGCTGCGGGGGACGGGGGAGTAGAGCTGCGGGGGACGGGGAGTAGAGCTGCGGGGGACGGGGAGTAGAGCTGCGGGGGACGGGGAGTAGAGCTGCGGGGGACGGGGAGTAGAGCTGCGGGGGACGGGGAGTAGAGCTGCGGGGGACGGGGAGTAGAGCTGCGGGGGACGGGGAGTAGAGCTGCGGGGGACGGGGAGTAGAGCTGCGGGGGACGGGGAGTAGAGCTGCGGGCGTGGGGATCCTGATGACAGCGCCATCGGGCATAGGGATCCCGATAGCGCTGTGGATCAACAGTAAATGTATATGAGGCAGCCGTATGAGCTGCGTACATGTGTGGACTTCTGTCGGGCCACAGAGGCCATAGGAGCTCCGTGCAGCTTCAGCTATCACAGGGTGAGGAGATCCTCTCCCTGTGATAGCCAAACTGACACTGCTGTGCGCATCGATGCGTGACGTTTAAATATGTCACGTGACAAGAGAGAGCCAATAGGATGTGATGGAGGCGGACCATCTCATTCTATGGCAAATCTCATTCCACGGCAATGCACCGGCAGCTAAAGATAGCCGGGACACGTGGCTAATACTGGACATCACCAATCGCGGTGATGCCCGGCATTAAACCTTCAGACGCGGTGATCAAAGTTGATCGACGCGGTGATCAAAGTTGATCGCCGCGTCTAAAGTTAAAGGAGAACTACAGGATTGAAAAATGTATCCCCTTATCCTAAGGATAGGAGATAAGTTTCAGATCGCGGGGGGTCCGACCGCTGGGGCCCCCCGCGATCTCCCGTACGGGGACCCTGCTTCTCTGGTTAGAAAGGGCGTGTTGACCGACATGCCCCCGCCATACACTGCTATGGGAGAGCCGGAAATTGCCGAAGGCGGCGCTTCGGCTCTCACATAGCAGTGTATGGAGGGCGCGTGTCAGCCGCCGCCTTGTGCGGTGGTCGACACTCGCTCTCTATGCAGAGAGCCGCGGCCCCGTACGGGAGATCGTGGGGGCCCCAGCGGTCGGACCCCCCGCGATCTTAGGATAGGGGATAACATTTTCAATCCCGTAGCCCTCCTTTAAATAAAAAAATAAAAAAAACACATTGCCAGTAGCACAGTCGGGCTGATTGGGACAGGACCGCCGCGGTCCCGATCAGCTGTTACCAGTCTCCTCGTTGTCCAATCGTCGATTCTGAGGCTATAACATTGCAAAAATTGTTAATAAATGTGATTTAGCCCCTTCCCTAATAAAAGTTTGAATCACCCCCCTTTTCCCATTAAACTAAATAAAGATAAATATAAACATATGTGGTATTGCTGCGTGCGTAAATGTCCAAACTATAAAAATTTATCATTAATTAAACCGCACGGTCAATTGTGTACACGTAAAAAAAAATCCAAAACCCCAAATTGTGTATTTTTTTTCACTTTTTATACCATAAAAAATGAATAAAAAGCGATCAAAAAGTCCTATCAAAACAAAAAATGGTACCGATAAAAATCTCGGATCATGGCGCAAAAAATGAGCCCTCATAAGAGGACATTTTTAAACGTATAAATTTTTGTGCATGTAGTTATGATTTTTTCCAAAAGTAAAACAAAATAAAACCTATATAAGTAGGGTATCATTTTAATTGTATGAACCGAACAGAATAAAGATAAGGTGTCATTTTTACAAAAAAATGCGCTGCGTAGAAACGGAAGCCCCCAAAAGTTACAAAACGGCGTTTTTTTCCAATTTTGCCCCACACATTTTTTTCTGGTTTCTCTGTAAATTTTGTGGTGAAATTATTGATATCATAAAGTACAATTGGTGGCGCAAAAAAGAAGCCCTCACATGGGTCTGTAGGTGCAAAATTGAGAGAGTTATTTTTAGAAGGTTATTAGGAAAAAAACGAAAATGTAAAAACAGAAAAACCCTGCATCCTTAACGACCACGAACGTAAATGTACGTCCTGGTTTGGTGGGACTTCCCGCACCAGGACGTACATTTACGTCCTGTGTATGACCGCGAGCATCGGAAGGGTGCATGCGTCATACACTGCAGGTTCCGGCTGATAGCAGCAGCCGGGGACCCGCCTGTAATGGCCGACATCCGCGATCGCGTGGATGTCCTCCATTAACCCCTCAGATGCCGTGATCAATACAGATCACGGCATCTGCGGCACTTTGGATGATCGGATCGCCCGCAGCGCTGCCACGGCAATCCGTTCGTCCAGCATGACAGCTGGAGGTCCCCTTACCTAGCTCCGGCCGTCTCCCGGGGTCTTCTGCTCTGGTCTGAGATCGAGCAGACCAGAGCAGAAGATAACCGATAATACTGAGCAGTGCTGTGTCCTATGCATAGCACTGAACAGTATTAGCAATCAAAGGATTGCTATAGATAGTCCCCTATGGGGACATAAAAAGTGTAAAAAAAAAAAAGTTGAAAAATGTAAAAGTAAATAAAAAAGTTAAAAATCCCCTCCACCAATAAAAATGAAAATTGTCCGTTTTTCCCATTTTACCCCCAAAAAGCGTAATTTTTTTTTCCAATTAACATATTTGGTATCGCCGCTTGCGTAAATGTCCGAACTATCAAAATATAATGTTAATGATCCCATACGGTGAATGGCGTAAACGTAAAAAATAAAAGTAAAAAAAAAGCCGCTTTTTTGTCACATTTTATAAAAAAAAAAATGAATAAAAAATTATCTAAAAGTTATATATATGCTCCTGTATCACAGCATTTACACAGATGGCAAAAAAAAAAAGGGATGAAAGATGAGTACACAGCCTTAGAGCAGGTAATGTGACTGGTTGTGTAGCCAGTCAGTGAGATATGTGAAGGGCATGTAATGTGGATGGTCCCACAGTCTAATGGTTACACCTAAGTAACACCAAAATATATTTAAAGAGCACACTGTTTAATGCATATAGACATACAAAGAAAAATCTGAAAACTATGCATTACAAATGCAAGTTTGAAAACCTGTCAAAGTGCACATGTACATTCTTGCCTAATTGTTGTGCTCTGTATACTTATTCTTAGCGATCAGATGGCACTTCAATACTTTCAAAAAGGGAATTTAAAAGTAAGCTCAGAAAGCAAAGTGTCTCTGATCAGATCTTGGAAGTTATAAGCAGAAATTAAAGGCCCACCTTATATGAGGGTGAATGTGTTTTTGCAGTGCATCGTCATTAAGCTCTTTTCCTGTAAGCAGGCTACATGACAAATTGCGCGTCTTCCATTCAAGCTCCAATTCATGCAGCTGAAAAAATTTGATAAAATGTGTATATTTAGTCTTGTTAAATCAACAGTACAGGTATGTGATCCCAGCCTTGGGTGCAATCCTCTTCAATGCATCACAGTGCCAATCAGTGGATCGCTGGCCACAGTGGCTGAGTACTAAATGTGACATATAGGGCCCCAGCATAAGGAAAGAGACTGGGGTTAGGGCTTGCTTATGTCACATTTCCATTCAGCCAATGACGTGTCGAGGCTGCACTGTGACAAGAGGATTCACACTGGAGGCCAGGAGCAAATTATTGTAGGTATGCCATTTACACTCTTTTCTCGACAGGTCTACTAAAATAAAACATGACACATCCTGTGATAATTAACTAATCTTACATGCATATTAAAATGAGCAAACATTTATCCCCTCTTAAATGTTTTATTCACATTACATTCAAAACTTCTTTCGGAGGATTTTCCGACATATACAACAGTCATTTACGACACAAGTGCCAAATTGCCAATTAAGGAATGCCTCTCCCCAATCTACACACACCAGCCCAAAGGAGCCCAAATTAATACTCTTTTGGGCACCTCTGTGTGAGCGGGGGCCTATGGAAACCATTATCACTTGCCTAAAGAACCGTTAGAGCACAGGTGCGAACATTCACTGCAAAATTGCTTTAAAAGGGGTTATCCAGGCCTTAAAAATTGTCAGACTATCCTCAGAATAGGCCATCAATACTAAACTAGCTGGGGTCCCACATACAGCACCCCACCAATCAGATGATTACAGATACAGAGCACATAATCAAAGAACCCTTTTCAACCGCCTAGCATAAACAGAAATGTAAAGTACTGTAGCCATGTACCAGTCAAGTGTTTGGAACAGTGCTACAAAACTTTGCACTTGTACTACAGAAATAGTATGGTGTTTGCAGATTCGAGGTGAGTTAAACACTGAAGTCCTTGCAGAAACAGATCCCTGCTTCCGTTCCCTCTGCTTAGATACACCCGCTCAAGTCGTGCTTACATGTGCAAAGGGGATCTTATTAATATTTATGAAGTGAGCGGGAATATCAGAGCAGAGGGGATGGAAGAATGGATGCTTTGTATGCTGGGCCCGTCTCCATTGTGCAAAACTAGCTATTTCCATATTGGCAATGTAGGTAAATACCGTGTCTATCCCTGGAACGGCGGCACCAATTTAGGATTAATGATACCCAATTTTAATCTTGTTCATCTGCACCATAACCCTGTGTATTGAGTTCAGTGCAGGTGAACCAGCTGTCTATATAAATAACGATTTTAGTCCTATATTCTTTTACCTCCTCTTCTGCATACTGCAATTTGTATTTTCTTTTTACTGCTGGGTCAAAGGTAGTTTGTGGCAACCAAAGGTGAATCTGCAGTAAGCCCAAATTAATCCACAGAGAACCACGATGAGCTGCTTCAGAGGCCTGAACTGAATCATCAACATCTGCATAAAACTGCTGTAAGCAAGTCAACCAAAGCTTTACAATGTTTCCAGGCAACCTCTCCTCATTAGACCAGTCTCTCAAGATATCGTGGATATAGTGAAATGCAGACAGATCCTTCATTGGAAGGTGGTCACAATACTGCAAAAATTCCTCTTGTAGACTTTCTGGTACAAGGTCTTTCAAAGCAACAAAATGATGATATAACAGAAGACCCTGAAGTCTGGAATCTGTGTTTCTGTAAAAATACATAAACATAATAAATCACAAACTCTCCTTGACACATGTAGACATTCAGTAAATGTAGTGTAAGCATAAAGGCTTTGTCTAACCCGCATATTTTACACATTATCTATTCTTGCTGAGTGGGCCTTTCCTGGAAGTATAGGATCTGTGGAGTGTGCTGGGACAGTATAAATGTCTTCCTTGTTCATTGTGGCATCTCCCGTACAATTACAGTTCTTAGCATTATGTACATAGTGCCAGCACTGTTAAAGTATGGTGTTTTGCACCAAGGAGCCTAAGCGGCCTTACAAGCTCATACATATCGGACTTGTGGGCCATTGTTAAGCCCCTGATCAGAGAGCAAACTGGATGTTATAACCATACTGTACATATATGGCACTCTGTGTAAAGGAAATCGCACTAGCTATAAAAGTATGTATGTTTTTGCACAAAGGAGTTAAAAAGAAACTATATATGAGCAATGGGTATGCTTTAAATGCTAGTAAAACATTTTACTTGTGTTTAAACAAAGGATTAGTTTGAGTTTAGTTGAAAGAAGAAAATGAAATATTTGGGTAAACATACATTTAGAAATTGTAAGGCAAAAAAATAATTTTTTTTGATTTATTCTTATAGCAAACAGATGTTAAAAAACAAACAAACACACACACAGACAAAATGATTACTGATTTCATACCTAAAGCTTGCCAAGGAGGAAACTGCCATATTTGTCCAAAGAGTGGAACTGATTTCATGCAGTTGCTGAAGTCTCTCAACTCCCTCTCCAAGGCTTACACGTGAAGACAGAAGGGCTGGAAGTCCATTCCCATCCCATGTCAATGCCTTGCTGGCTGTCAGAACTTCACAGAAGCATTTTGACAACACAGCACGGTTTAAAATACCAGGACCCTGAAAAAAAGTTAACTTATTAAAAATATATAAAGGCATGGTTTGTATAGAAGCACCCTTCCTTATGTGCCTTGCTTTTTGGTGGCAAAACTCAAATCATAATGGATACAATAGACTGGGATTTACTAGATCTGCCACTTAATGTCAGTCTCGTGTAAAAACCTGCCTCAGTGAGCAGTGCTGGATTATTGACTTCTCAATAAATCGGGCGGCATCTGTGCAGCAAGCCATAGAAATCTACATTAGCTCCAGTTTGGCATTCATTTTCACTATAATTTACTCAAATTACAGGCATACATTATAGTAAATGCAGCAATTATGTGAAACTCCATGCGGCAGTAAATTACAGTGGTATATTAAAATTATTCAGAGAATTTGTATTTACTTCTGTTAAATGTAAAATTGGCTAACCTAAAATAAACATTTTGTAAAATCAATATATTAGTCTAGTAGCATATAAACACAGAACTGTTGTGCACTGAATTCCTTACAAACCTTCATTGAGAGTTCCATTAGGGCTTGGGGAGCATTGGCTTCATCTGGGTAGATGTGCACTTTCCAGGATGACCAATAATCTGGGTCAGTTGTTACAGTACTATTCCAAAATGACGACAACACACCGCTGATCAACTCTGACCATAATAATGCAACATCACCAGAGTTTACCTGGAATGAAAATCCTTAATTATTGATATGCATAATAATTCCAGTAAACAAGTATAATAGTCTTTGTCCGTACAGAAAAACAAAGTTGTATCTAAAATGACATCTGGAAAAGATAAAACATCCACTAAACCATTAGTGCAAGCATGTATTTTTTTTTTTACTAAAACTAACCAATCCCTATATAAAAAAAACACATTTAAAGTGACCCTGTCAAAAAAATAAAAATACTTCTGACATGTCCTAGTCACATTGGGGGGAATTTATCATTGGTTTTACCCTGGTTTTGTGGTGTAAATTTGTCACACAGTTTGTCTGCAATGCTTTTTAGAGACTTCACATTGCGACTTTTACTTTAGAAGGTTTTTAAAAAAAATAAGCATCAAGTCATGATTTCAGTTGATACCATGCAGTGGTCAGGAATTTTCGATGTGCGACTTTTCAGTTTGTTGGATCTTTTGTAGCAACTGCGCTAACTGAGGCGCAAATCTACACCAGCCCTGACTAGGCTCCCATAACTGACTGCTGACAGCATTATTAAGTCGCATATTATGTTGCAAGGGTTGAAAAGTTGCAGAGGAATTACCATACAAAGTGGAGTACTGAAGAAATGTAATCTGCACCATATTTATCACATGTCCTGCACCATGTATTAAATTTGGTTCAGGTACACAGTTTCCACCACATTAATTAATGGGGTAAGAAGGTGTTCACCAACTCCACTTTTGATGAATACCCCCCAGTGTTCAGACCAAACCACTAAAACAAATGGGGAGTCAAGCGTGTGGCAACATACTTTTCTCCATACTGTGTCTATAAGCAAGATGGTCCCATACACTTACATTTTGAGACTGCCTTGGTCATTCGACAAAGAATGGTGAGAGAACGCACTAAGTGTGAAATTCTTTTTTATACGACCGAATACACTCAGACCTTGACGGACATGTTTGAAATGTCTCTATGACATAGTGGCTGTTTAAACGTTGTGGATTTTCGGTGTGGAACCTTACGAAAACCTAGCAATTACAAAAGCTATCCAGAAAATAAATTGATTTATTTATATATCTGCGATCATACATCTTATCCCCTATCCTTTGGATAGGGTATAAGATATATTAGGGCCAGAGTACCCCTTTAATGCTCTAGATTTACAGAGAGTGGCGACTGGAGTCTCATCACTGAATTTGCTAAGTGAAGTAAATGAAAGATCTTCTGCCCCCTCACTAACGCTATAGAGAATGATACTGTATGTGATAGAGCTGCAGCTGTATCACACATCTCCTTTTCTCACCGTTAACTCTTACACAAAGGTGTGAACAATGTCAGGCTCCATCAGACACAAGCCACAACACACCTGCACACACAAGACACAGTCTGCTTGATCAGTTGTATAAGGTCAGCTGATCAGTGCATGGATTTACCTACTGTCACCCAAGGTCCTGTCACAGAGCAGATATAAAGATATTTAGAAGCAGTCTACACATGAACATATTAAGAGGATGGAGTGAGAGGATCTGATATGTAATGCTTTAATCATGTCATTTACAGAAATTTCACATGTAACACATGCAGATTTTTCCTATATTCCAGGAGAATGTTGACGTCACCGCTGCCGTTTCTTCACCAGAAGTGGCAACATCAGCTTGCTCCTGGAGCGCTGCCTGTGCACCAAGCCTGGCAGCCAAATTAGAAGGATAACGAGCGTATGTACAGGCAACCTCTGATACAATACTGAAGCACCGTAACATGGCACATAGAGCACCTATAACTCTGTATTATGAAGCTGTAAAGACTGAGTTTCACTACACCAGTGCCTCCAGCTGTTGCAAAACTACAACTTCCAGAATGCCCAGATATCATTCGGCTGTTGGGGCATGCTGAGAGTTTTGCAACAGGTGGAGGCCCACTGGCTGGAAAACACTGCACTACAGTGTCTTCTTGCACACAGTATATGAGTATATGATGCCTATCAATGCCGATTTTCCATAATATAAATAAAGCAATACCTCAGGCTGCTGGCTGAGGAAGGAGAAGGCTCGAAGGTGTTCTACAGATACTGGGGTATGTTCCAAGCAAAACGAAACCAATTGGTTTAGGTCTGACTGTATGTTCTTTCTGTAAAACAAAATTAAGAAGTGGTTAATTACCTAACAGACACAATATAATAGTATGTACCTCTTCATAATATTGAGCTGTCACATACTAACCTAACATAGTAGGAATGGGACAACAGGTCAGTAATCATTTTGTACTGCCACAAAAGCATGATGTACTCCATTGCAGGCCACATTTGAACACGACATGAAAGCTTTGCCAAACTTTCTTGGTTTAGTGGTGGGGACACACGCTCTTCTTGACTGTTGTCTCCAAGACCAAAAAGAATACCTTGTTTCTTCAAATGTGATTTCAGCAATTCCACGGACTCAATTAGATTGTCTTAAATTAGAATACAAACTATGATCAGGTGTACATAAGAACTATTTAAAGAGATTAGTGAACAGCTGATTATAAATAGTTGGCCATTTAAGAACATAAACCAGCAAAAGTATATGAATAGCAGTAACGTTTACTTACTCCAGCATCCAATCACTTAGCAAATCTAAAAGCATTAGTTTCTTTCACAGTACTAAAAGAATATGAAATCTCAAAAGACTACAAGCAAAATATTGAGCATGCATTTCTATAACTATAGGACTCCTCCTTAAAAAGCCATGTAAACGGAAAAAGTTAAGTCCGCATTTCAATTTTGGCTGCCAAATGGATGTAAAATCTCTGTAAACATTCAGAAATGCTGCTTCCCTTTTCAAATATATCACACAAAGTGACTAAGATTACCAGCATTCATGTCTTCTTGATGATTCGCTTGAAGAACAGAGGACCAAGCTTGCATCAAGTTGAACTTTGTTTCCCAAGCGGAGCAAGCCGATTTTAACTTGCAGATCTCCAGTTGCCATGTGCTGTCTTGTTTAACTGGCCTCAGGTCTGTTACACTAAGTGCAGAACTCAGGGTTTTTAACTTCTGCACACACTGTACCACAGAATCATCCTGTATTATGTAAAATAAAATGTTCAAGCATGAAACAACACTATAAAACAAGAGAGGAACAATCTAATTACTCAAAATCTATAGTGATGCTACTGATGGGTACAGATACATAGCTTTCTTGGGCAATCTGAAAAATGAAGACTGTAGCTATTTGAAGGCATTAAAATGTGAAAGTTACAAGTCTAGACAATCCAGTAAGTAAACAAATGAAGATATACTGCAAGCTTTTTAAAGTCAAAAGGCTAAGGAGTGTTCTGCCACAAAACCTTTAGAGACTTCAATCTTGATTTTTCAACTCACATCATCTTTAATCTTATTTAATTCTTCAAGGGTGTAGTTACAATAAACTGTAAAAGCACCACAATTTATAAAAAAAAATATTTATAGAAAAAAAAACACACAATGGTTCATAACATGACTAAGAAATCAAACCCTGTGTAAAAACATATCTCCTGAACATAAATTGTTTACAAAATACCTAACATTGCCTTGTAACAACTAAAGCAAAATTTTAAGCAATTATCAACCACATGGGTAGTACTGATACTAATGTTGTGCAGTGTGACCTTATGTAAACTATGGTATGGACAGAATATAAGTACCTTAAATGGTAATGGTCTACCAAGAACTTTCTGTAACAATTTTATGCTGGCAGGTGACTGAGAAGAGGATTCAGAGAGACACTCCTGAATATTCACAGATATGGATTGGACTTCTTCAAAAAGCCTAGAACAAACAAATTTACACTGTGAGCATAGCTGAATGGAGCCTTAAAACTGAGGCGATATGGACTGAAGAAAAGAGGTTTTAGGTTGTGTATGTACTAAAAATATTCTTTACACAAAGACTAGATTACCAAAAACAACTACTAAACAACTTGTACAAGTAATGAAAAAAAATGAAGAAAAAAAAATCTACAAAAAGATAAAATAAAGCTCTCAATCTTGCTTTGACACCAACCTGTTAAGCTCATTTCCAAGGAAGATTTCGGAAATCTGTTTTACCGAATGCTTTGCAACCCAGTTCCAGTGAAGTGTTAGCAAGGCTAGCTCATTGTGTTCTAAGCCAACATTTTCAGACATCAACCTAAACCTATCACGCCATCTGAGGCAAGAGAAAACCTACAAAGTAGGAATTGGCAAATACAAAGGTGTTAAAATATGTATGGGAAAGAAAAAAAAATAAGGTCGGTAATTCATCAGCAAATTTATGTGCAAAAACTAAGTTCACTGTTTGCCTGGGCTGTGTTGCCAGCATTCTCAATAGCATTATGTACACAGAGCCAGCTGAGTTATGGTTTAACTGCCCAGTTATCAATATAAATTCAAGACAAAAAAAAAAATATACTGAAATCCGGACAATCTTAAAGAGGAAACATTTATTTAGATAGACAACAAGGAAAATCTTGACACAGCTTCCTTGTAGGCCCTGAGAATGATATATCTAAAAAAAAAGTTATGTAAAAGCATAGAATGTCTCCATGCAGCAAGCATCGGACAAACTTAGTTTTAAAAATTGTTGATAAACCCAAAATAGTATAAAATTTGGCTCTACTCAAGATATTACAAGAAAGAGAACACACCAATTTAAGTCTAATTTACATCACATAACCTTATACAAGTTGTAAAATTTTTACATGCACACCAGCTTTGTGCAAAAATTCATCAGAATTTTGCACCTGTGTGATCTCCCCATATAGCATAGCGGCTGGTCAACATCATGGTGGGAATAGGTGTTTAACCTGCCCTTGTATCAGTAAACAGTTATTATGGTCTCTTCTGTAATTTCAGTCTTATTTTCTGTGATTTTTGTCTGGATTAATTAGGACCAGCTTGCGAGATGCTTGTCTTAATAAATCTCACGTAAAAGTACACACATAGACCAGATCCCACCTTACTAGTTGCTTCATCTGTCAATGGAGAAAGGCTAGACTCAAGGTATTCACAAACAAGCATGTCCCAAAGATCAAAAAATGCAGCAAGGTGGGCAATCACTGGATGAGGAAGGTCCTGATGGACTGCTGGATCTAATAAAGAACAAAACAAAAATAAATCTCTTTGCATGAGATTTTCTTGGAGCTTGCAGTGTTTGGACATGGGTTCCTTTGGGCTCTCCAGATTATTCATTTTGAGATCTCACCCTCCATCTTTAGAAAAGATAAAGTATTTTGATAGCATAATATAAATTTCTATCACTGTAAACATAGTTGTCTAACACCATATTACCAATGGTATGCAATTGTACCTCTTAGTCATTGAGTTCAACAGCTTAGAGCGGTAGACCACACAAAGGAGCCCTAAAGTGTATCACTCACTACAGCATTGCAAATCGACTCCAGAAATAACTTCAGAGCAGGAACTGTGCACTGAGAGCTTTCTGTGGAGCTCAAGCATAAGCTGGAGTGGGGTAACACACACCAAATTAATACTCTGGAGCTGTTAAAACCTAGGTTTGGCAGATGCTACCTACTAGAATGCCTAGTACCCATTGTACAATTTGTTGCAGAAGCAATAATAGCATAGGGTTGTTTTTCATCCCTTTTTTTAAATCAACTGATGCCAGAAGGTTAAACAGATTCGTAAATTACTTCTATTTAAAAAACTTTATCCTTTCAGTACTTATCAGCTGCTGTATACTACAGAGGAAGTTATTTTCTTTTTGAATTTCCTTTCTGTCTGACCACAGTGCTCTCTGCTGACACCTCCGTCCTTGTTAGGAACAGTCCAAAGCAGGAGAGGTTTGCTATGGTGATTTTCTCCTACTCTGAACAGTTCCTAAAATGAACAGAAGTGTCAGCAGAGAGCACTGTGGTCAGACAAAGGAAATTCAAAAAGAAAAGAACTTCCTGTGAAGCATACAGCAGCTGATGAGAACTGGAAGGATTAAGGCTTTTAAATGGAAGTAATTTACAAATCTGTTTAACTTTCTGGCACCAGTTGATTTAAAAAAAAAGTTTTCGAGATCACAGGGGGCCCGACCGATGGGACCTCCTGCGATCTCCCGTACGGGGCCCTGGCTCTCCGGCCAGATAGCGTGTCGACCACCGCATGAAGCGGCGGCCGACACTCCCCCCCCTCAGTGCTATTGCATAGCCGGAGATTGCCGGAAGCAGCGCCCCCTTACCGTGGACTGCCGGGGCACCGTACAGGAGATCGCAGAGGGTCCCAGCGGTCAGACCCCCCCCCCCACAATCTGAAGCTTATCCCCTACCCTAACAAATTGGTCTTATCCAAATGCTTTTTTTCTTCTGAAGGATCCTTTGGACACTTTTTCTCCTAAATCCACACAAACTTTTTTACTTTGTACTAGGATTACATCTAAAAAAATTAGATGTTATTGTTATTGAAGTTTTCCGCTGTAGAAATCAGCCACTACGAGCAGAACACAGAGCAACCTGGCTGCGGCTGGGAGTTCACTCTGCAGTCCCTTTGACTACAAACTGTGCATCCCCAGCAAGATATACGCTGCGGATGTGCCCCGTATGACCCTGCCCTTAAACAGATTCTTATCAAGCTAACAAAGAAGTAAACAAAAAATGCATACCTTTGTGAAATTCAACAGCAATTTTCCAAGCACTAAGTCTTTTTGGCTTTCTGGACACATGTGCCTCAGCAAAAGATTGTTTTTGTCGGTTGATTAGTAGAATTGCCCTGTCAAGAATTTTGCACAGTTACAAACAAAACCCATCTAGTGTATATTAAATCCTATTCAATTTAGTGATTAAGATCCTTAAACCGACACTGTCAGATACAAAAACTTTTTATATGTTGTACATTTTGGCAAAACATTAACTTTTCTAATAGATTTCATAAGAAAATGTTTCCTTTTTACAGAACATATGGCTTATAACATCATGGCTTTGTCCAAGCCGAAGCACAGGAATGGGCAAAGTCCAGTAAGTTAGGGTGGGTTTGCACTGTCTGATAAGACAGGAGAGAGCACAGAGGAGTGCTACCAGACAGGAGAGAGCACAGAGGAGTGCTACCAGACAGAAGAGAGCACAGAGGAGTGCTACCAGACAGAAGAGAGCACAGAGGAGTGCTATCAGACAGTAGAGAGCACAGAGGAGTGCTACCAGACAGGAGAGCACAGAGGAATGCTATCAGACATGTGAAAGCACCGAGGAGTACTATTAGACATGAGACAGCACTGAGGAGTACCATCAGGCAGGAGAGAGCACAGAGGAGTCCTATCAGACAGGAGAGAGCACAGAGGAGTGCTACTTCACCCTCACTCACTGGATTTTGTCCAAGCCTGTGCTTCAGATTGGACAAAGCCATGATTTTATAAGCCATGATTTCTATAAAAAGGAAATAACATTTTCTTTTGAAGAATATTAGAAAGGTTAATGTTTTGCCAAGATGTATAACATATAAAAAGTTGTTGAATCTGACAGTGCAAGTTAAGTTCTCCAAAATCATTTGCAGTACCTACTATTTTTATTTCATCCTATTAAACCTTACCTGTTTATTACACTATCTAACTGGCTAAAAATTTCCATATCTGGTTCCATGCCAGTATCAAGTGTGAGGGAATGTTTCATAATTTCCAACAACTGTATATTCCAGCGAGGATCAAGGGCATAATTGTCACCTACATTAGAAAGAGAAAGCTTTTTGTTATTCTGTTGAAGACTGATTAGCCATTTTGGATTGTTCAGTCACTATAGCTGAAAAACGCACTAATGCCAAACAACAGAACAGCATCTAACCAGTAAGAACACAGACTTGGCCACAGTACACATGAGACAAGTATTGGTCACTGTAAAATATTATGCTAAAATTTTAAAGGGGTTATATCCAGGATTTTTCTCTCCTGTATCCTTCTCCCGGCCTCCGTTGCGGTCATTTAGTTAGGTGTATTTAGTTATATGACAATGTGCAATGCATCACTGGTGTGGTGACCCACAATGTATGGCAGGACCACGGGGAATAGCAATGTAGGTATTGGGGCCAGATGGTATTAACCCCTGGGGCAAGATGTTGTTAACCCCTAGTGTTTGTGATGCCAGGATATGATTGTATGGTGTAGGGCACTGCTGACAACAACCCAGAAACGGCATATATTAAATAAGAGTCCAAAGCAGGTTTTGATGCAACTGGAACTTTACTGAAGAAGTCAATATAACAGTTCAGATAGCCAACTTCCACAGAGGTTACCGGGACACAGGGAACCTCTCAGGCTTGCTTGGACTTGTAGTGATAATAATGATGCAGGCCACTGTGCTACTGTTATGACGAAACTTGACTTGTAGACATAAATGAGACTTACAGATTACATGTGGCTGCAGACTTGTAGGCTTTGGCCTAGCTGTACTGGACTGAATTTGTACATGACTGGTGCTTATTTAATGTCCAGGAAGTGAAGAGCAGGAACCAAGAGAGAAGAGGAAGACTACAGCCCTTTATATATCAGGGGGCTGGACTTAAGCCTTTTGATGGCTGGTTGCCCTGTGGTTACCTGTGCCTCTGGCACTCTGGGTATCCGGTGATATCACACGACCTTAGGAAGGTCCTATACAGTCTAAACATTCTAATAACCTTTATACATAGTTTATATTCACTGCACCATACCGATAATAAACATACATAATGTACAATAGAAATCATAATAATGACCTAGGGGGGATCCTGCAGGAGAGCCCTGTGGACTTAAGGGACTGTACCTGAGGCGACTTTAGGAACTGTGCAGAACCAGGTTCTGTACCGGGACACGACGCTGGTATTTCTGAATATGCTTATGGGAAGCCTTAAAGTGGTATTCTTATCAAAAAATTTGAAAAAAGGCCTATCGAGGGCCTGCTCATGGCTGCTGGTAGGGAAGCCGAAAACAGCTGTTCCCACTTTTATGCAGTTTGGGTAACTCGCATTGATGCTAATGGGAGATGCATAAACAGTGTAGCATCACAAGCTTTACTTTCTGTAATTCGGGAGTAATCCTATGGATAATAAAATTTCTCACATGAGAATACTCCTTTAACCCCTTAACGACCACGGGGTTTTCCGTTTTTGCACTTTCGTTTTTTCCGCCTCACCTTTTAAAAATCATAACCCTTTCAATTTTGCACCTAAAAATCCATTATGATGGCTTATTTTTTGCGCCACCAATTCTACATTGCAGTAACATCAGTCATTTTAGCCAAAAATCTACGGCAAAACGAAAAAAAAAATAATAATTGTGCGACGAAATTGAAGAAAAAAAAAACGCCATTTTGTAAATTTTGCGGGCTTTCGTTTCTACGCAGTACATTTTTCGGTAAAAATGACACCTGATCTTTATTCTGTAGGTCCATACGGTTAAAATGATACCCTACTTATATAGGTTGGATTTTGTCGTACTTCTGGAAAAAATCATAACTACATGCAGAAAAATGTATACGTTTAAAATTGTCATATTCTGACCCCTATAACTTTATTTTTCCGCGTATGGGGAGGTATGAGGGCTCATTTTTTGCGGTACTATTTTTGTATTGATCAGACTTTTTGATTGCTTTTTATTAATTTTTTCATGATATAAAAAGCGACCAAAAATACGTTATTTTGGACTTTGGAATATTTTAGCGCGTAGGCCATTGACCGTGCTGTTTAATTAATGATATATTTTTATAGTTCGGACATTTACGCACGCGGCGATACCACATATGTTTATATTTATTTTTATTTACATGTTTTTTTTTATGGGAAAAGGGGGGTGATTTGAACTTTTATTAAGGAAAGGGTTAAATCACATTTATTAACTTTTTTTTTACACTTTTTCTTCCAGTGTTATAGGTCCCATAGGGACCTATAACACTGCACACACTGATCTTATACCCTTTTCACTTATACCCTGTTCAGTAATCAGGGTTATCGGCGGTCGATTGCTCAAGCCTGAATCTTAGGCTTGGAGCAATCAATCGCCGAGGGGACATGCCGGAGGCAGGTAAGAGGACCTCCACTCGTGTACCAGCTGATCGGGACACTGCATTTTCACTGCGGTGGTCCCGATCAGCCCCGCTGGGCAGCTTTCACTTTCGGTTTAGTGTAAAGGGTTAATAGTGCACGGCACCGCGATCGCTGCCGCGCGCTATTAGCCCCGGGTCCCGGCATCAGATACATGCCAGGACCGACCCGATATGACGCGGTATCACCGCGTGACCCCACGTTATATCACGGGAGCCGGCCAAGGACGTAAATATACGTCCTTGGTCGTTAAAGAGTAGCTCCCACCATCCGATTTTTTTTTTTTCTGTCCCTGCCTATTGCCAATCTATCCCTAACCCCCTCCCTGCTTTTCATTTTTATTTTTACTATATTAAAAATGCCTTTTGTCTGCCTGGCAGTGTGCTCACTACCAGGCAGACTTCCCCACCAGGCACCACGTCACTGATGCCTGCTGGGGGGGGACTTCCGCCCTTAGTTCATCTACACAGGGTGCCTCCAGCTGTTTCACCACTACAACTCCCAGCTTGCCCTGACATCTATTGGCTGTCAGGGCATGCTGGGAGTTGTAGTATTGAAACAGCTGGAGGCACCCTGTGTAGATAAACTATTAGTTACATGTGGCGCTAGCACGTCCCCTCCATCTCCCTCCCCCTCCCGCATACCCCGTTCCCTCATTACACTTACTGCAGAGTCTGGCAGCGGGCGTGCAGGGACAGCGGCGGCGATGTGCGGGAGGAGGGGCCTCCCATCCAGTGGGCAGGGAGCCAATGCGCTCGCTCCCTGCCTGTCTGATTGACAGGCAGGGAGCGAGTGCAGGCTGAATGAAAAAGGACCGATGCCCGGCCGCATCAGTCCTTTTTCAGGCGTGACGTCACGCCAGGCTACAGCCGGCCACTAGGAGGGAGACCCCTAGTGGTCGGTTTTCAAATGCAAATTAAACCATTTTAATAAAAAAAAAAAAAAGTATATTAGAGATATGTTGTAGTACATAAGTACGACAACATATCAAAAAATAAAGTTGGTGACAGTGCCCATTTAAGGGGTTAACATGGACATAAACTGTATTCAACTGGTTAACGACCATGAACATTTATACTTTTCCATGTGCCGTTAACCGTTGTACGGCGCGGGCTCCCGACTCGGCCCTCAGCTGATTCTTGTAGCTGGGGGCTGGCGTTAATAGCCGCACACACACGCACACGCACACACACACACACACACACACACACACACACACACACACACACACACATTAACCCCCTTCCTTATCAAAAGTTCAAATCACCCCCCCCCCCTTTTCCCATATAAAAATATAAAAACATAAAAACAAACATGTGGTATTGCCGCATGAGTAAATGTCCGAATTATAAAAATATAATGTTAATTAAACTGCACGGTCAATGGCGTATATGTAAAAAAAAAATATCAAAGTCCAAAATTGCGCATTTTTGGTCACTTTGTATATCAATTTGTATTAAATAAATACCGATCAAAAAGTAACATCAAAACAAAAATGGTACCTATGAACACTTCAGATCAAATGCAAAAAATGAGTCCTCATACCACCCCATATACGGAAAAATAAAAAAGTTATAGGGGTCAGAAGAGGACAATTTTAAACAATCATTTTGGTGCATGGTGTTACAATTTTTTTTAAAGTAGTAAAATAAAAAAAAACACAAATTAGGTATCAATGTAACCGTATGGACCTACAGAATAAATATATGGTGCCAATACCGAAAAAGTGCACTGCGTAGAATCGGAAGACCCCAAAACTTACAAAATGACTTTCCCAACTTTGCCCCACAAATTTTTTTTTGGGGTTTGCCGTAAATTTTGTGACGAAATGATTGAGGTCATAAAGTACAATTGGTGGTACAAAAAATAAGCCCTCACCTTATTCTATATTGTTCCATGTTACTTGATGTTTATAAAATGTCTAACATTTTCAAAAAATAAACTGTTATATAAAAAAATAAAATAAGCCCTCATATGAGTCTGCAGGTGCAAAATTTAAAGTTATGATTTTTAGAAGGTGATGAGGGGAAAAAACGAAAGTGCAAAAAACCATAAACCCGTGGTCCTTAAGGGGTTAAGCTATTATATGGCTTCAAGAAAATAAAGTGAAAAATGGGCAGAGAGGAAGAGGCTACATAATTAAAATTGTAAAACACAGGTAGTTAAATATTTTTGCAAATACATTATTTTTGCTAAAATGCCTCCTTCTGATATTCCAGCTCCTTTTCTCCCCTAGGTGTATGTATATCTCTTCTAGGTATCTCTTTTCTGTAACAAAGGGGATATATGCACACCAGCCTGGCCACCACTTGAGGTGGTCTGTAACCTAGGCATCGAATTGTCAACAAGAGTAAAAAAAGGAGCAGGAATATCAGAAGGAGGCAAATTTGCTAAATGATTGTATTTGAAAATACAATTTAACATTACATGCCCTACAAGTTTAACTATGCAACTTGAGACTGAAATACTCCTTTAAGTGCTATTGTAGACTCATTCTTCCCTAGATCAATGGGACCTCAAAAAAAGAGGGGTCACTAGTTTTTCTTCTTAACAGGTCAGATAACCTTGAAGACATACTTTGTAGGAACAATTTTGAGTTGGCTAAAGACTCTGAACATGTTGAAGGACGGTCTTATGGAGCTTCTGGAGACATGGCCCCAAACCAATTTAAACTGTTAAGCTGTTCCCAACTGTCTTTGAGCCATGCCTCTTCCCTTTTCTTATGGTACGCTCTCAGTAAGCCTGGTCTGTGTGATATTTGCAGCTTGTAAAATACTGATACAATGCAATATTTTTGTAACCCAATCTGTCATTTATCTAGAACAATTCTTCCTATAGAAACATCCTAAGCTGCACCAAGAAGATTAAAAAGGTAGTAGTTGATTTAAGAGGTTTTTAGAGTCAGTTCAAGTCCAGACACTTTTTTAAAATGTGTTAAATGCTTTTGCTAGCTAGCAAAATATATGCCTGTACATGTTCAATTATATATATATATATATATATATATATATATATCTATCTATATCTATCTATATCTATATATCTATTTATATATAAAAACTTACCTAATCTTGTAGTACAGAGGAGTTTCATAACACTACTCATTTCTTTAGACAGTGGACTTGAGTAGAACCTACTCAAAGCTTGTGCTCCAGCATCAATCTCTGTCCGTACATGATCTGATGATAAAAGAAAATTAAAACTATTTGTCAATGTAAATTCCTCTATATTTTTGTAGATTACAAATAAACGTAGACAAATCATTGGTAGAGGAATCCTTAATACTACCAAAAAGCATAAAAGAATGTTTCAGCCTTTTTTGCTAAATATAAAAAAGAATTAAAAATATGCTGCTGGAACAAGGGTTGGGGTATGGATGGAACGGTGACAATTTTTTTTTCATATTTGTTAAATTCCAAACCCCTACAGCGCCTGGTCCCCAGATCTTAGCTCCTTTCTACTTCAGAGACAAGAGTTTGTTCAGCTAATCATTGGCAGAGACGGAACACAACTGCAGCCATTCACTGAGCCAGAGGGTACTGCTTCAGAGACTAATGCTCGAAGCAGGTTTATTTTCTCCACCCTAACAGCGTATTGTCTAACACCTTAAAGGCCTAGCTAATTAAGCCTGTACGCCCCTCAAAGACCAGGCCTGTTTTTTCAAATCTGGGATGTATGTCTTTATTAGAGAATAACTCTGGTAATGTTTTGCCAATGAAAATAATTCTGACAGTTTTTTTGTCACAAGTTGTACTACATGCAAATAGTAAAAGTTATTTGATATCATTTGTATTTTTTTTATTTACAAAGCAAGAAATCGTGAAATTAAAAAAAAAAAAAGATTTTTTGTTGTTTTGATGCTAATAGGTTGCATATATTTATACATACTGTGCATTTTTCCTATAAAAAAAATTATAATTTCATATGACTATATTCTGTCAGCTTTTTTTTTTTTTTTTATAATTCACATTTTAGTTGTATTAGAGGCCTTACAAATTTACTTGACATTTTGAAAATTTTGAAGATTTGAAAAGTACATCTTATTTTTATGTGCTAGGCAAGGTTTGCAGCAACTGAGGGGTGGTAGAACAGAGGAACCCCCCCCCCCCCCCCGAATGACACCATTTTAAAAACTAGACCCATGAGGTATTTACCAGGGGGTATAGTGAGTATTTTAACGCCATATTTTTTTGGCAGGAATTTTTATAATGTCAGTTGAAAAAAAAAGAAATTTCCTTTTTTTCACAAACGCATCATTTGTGGGACATATTTTTTATACATCCCTTCTGAAAATGAAAAAAAAAGCACCCCATATGTTATTCTGCTGTTCGTCCCGTGTTCGGCAATACCCCCGCTCAGGCCCTAATTGGTGGTTTGGCCGCTTGGGGGAGCCAGAAGGAGAGGAGCGCCATTTGACTTTCAGGGCCTCATTTTAGGCCGAACGACTTGTAGGAAGTATCCAAGCAAGATACAGCTCACTCCTGCTGTGCGCACACCTGTGTCTCGGACCCGCCGGCACCGCCCCGGCTTCCACAATAGATCCAACACAAACGAATGTCCAGCACTAGGTATGCGAATAAAATCTTTTCGTTCATTGAAGTTGCACAGGACAAACAGGTACAAGTAGTCTTTCTGATGCGTTTCGCGCTTAGATGTGCTTAGTCATAGAAACTAAGCGCATCTAAGCGCGAAACGTGTCAGAAAGACTACTTGTACCTGTTTGTCCTGTGCAACTTCAATAAACGAAAAGATTTTATTCGCATACCTAGTGCTGGACATTCGTTTGTGTTGGAACGACTTGTAGGCCCCACTTCATGTCTGCAATGGGTTTTAGGTGAGAGAACCATACCGTACCCCCACAAGTCACACCATTTCGGAAACTAGACCCCCTAAAGTATTCGCCTAGACCAAAAGTGAGCCATTTGTGTGTGGCTGGAATAGTTTTGAAGTCAGTGGGAATTTTTTTTTCTTTTTTCACAAATGCATCATTTGTGGGACATATTTTTTATACATCCCTTCTAAAATTGTAAAAAGCACCTCATATGTTATTCTGCTGTTTGTCCCTTGTTCAGCAATACCCCCACTCAGGCCCTAATTGGTTGTTTGGCCGCTTGACCCAGAAGGAGAGGAGCGCCATTTGACTTTCAGGACATCATTATATGAATTATAGGCCGCACTCCATGTCTGGAAAAGATTTTCGCTGTTAGAACCATACCGTACCCCCACAAGTTGTACCTTTTTTAAAAATACTCCATAAAATGAATTCATTTACAAGCTTATTGAGCATATGGGTCGCAAAGTTAGTATGTCAGAGTTAGATTTGTACAGAACATTTCCCAGTATATATGACTACGTCCTGCTATTTGCGCAGTATAGTAAACGCTGTGTTCACACACCAAGTTTTTTAAATATGGTTACCGTAAACGGTTTTCCGCTAAAAAAACATATGGCAAAAACCGTATGCAACCGTATGACTCCAAATACGGTTTTTCCATGTATACGGTTCCAAAACGTATGTACGGTTCTGTTTGCATCCGTTTTTGCCAACGGTTTTGCTATTTTGTTGGAATTAGTTTTCCAGCAATTTAATAAAGTTACTATTGTTCTATTTAAATTCCTTCTGCGCATGTGTCAACTCCAAAAACGGATTAGAAAAACCGTGTGCAACCGTATTCTGAAATTCTGTGTACGGTTCTCATAGACAACAATTTTAAAAGAACCGCAAATGGTTTTCCAACCGGAGGCAAAAACGTGGTCGACAGCGTTTTTGCCTACGGTTGAAAAATCGGCAAAACTGTATCCGAGGCAAAACGGATGCAACCGTACACAACATTTGGAATACGGTTTACAATGCATTCTCTATGCATACGGTTTCGGATATGGCTGTATACTTTTTTTTGCGGAAAACAGTATACGGTTACAGTATTTGAAAAACGTGGTGTGAACCCAGCCTAACAGATGTGGCAGTTAGTAGCTCTGGAGGGTGGAGAAAAGAAGCAACAATGTTGCAAACACAAGCAAGTTCTCCAGGTGAAAGCGCAGCTGTAGGGCTATATGTCACTTTGTTTCCTTGTTATACTAAAGGATTGTGAATTTTACCTCACGGTATACATGTAAAGGGATAATGAGAAGGTTCTTTTGGAGATTTGTGAGGTTTTACCTCACGGTATACATGTAGAGGGATAATGAGCACCTGAAAAGGGATATGAGATAAAATTATCAATTGGATGATGAAAAAAAAAAAAAAAAAGATGAAAAAGGGATGAATAACGGGGATATGAAAATGTATTAATTAATAATCAAGGGTACAATCTGAAACGATCCTTGATACAGAGAGCGGGTTTCTCAGGGCATGTGTTGCACTGATAACTAGTTTATTTCCGTCTCCCTTGCTTGGTGCACACCAGACATTTTTTGAAGGGTCTGGCTTTTTTGGGGGTGGGGGTATTTCAGAGGGGAAATGTTGGCCTGGGACTATGCGGCTAGCCTGACTAGTTGAAGGCTGCTCATCTCTTTCCCCCTGGGCCTGGCCATGTAACAAATCTTTTATCACCTTTTCTTGGAAATCAAGGTATGTTCCTTGATTCCCGGATTTCTTGAAAAGGATGAAAGAGTTCCAGAGGGCCACCTGTATGAGGAATATGGACAGTTTTTTTATACCACACACGATTTTCTCACTGCGTTGTAAGGTTGAAGTAAGTGGTCCGCTAGGTCCACCCCACCCATATATTTGTTGTATTCCTGTACGCAAGTTGACTTGCGGACCGTTGTAGTGGTGTGCCGTACAGGAATGTCCACACATGTATCTGGATGTATGGTGGATAAGATACAGACATCCTTCTTGTCTTTGAATTTCACAAAAAGCATTCCCTCACTACAGAGGCCCTTGATGTCCCCACGTCTAAGCTTTTGGCGAACGAGCGGTTTGGGGAGCTCTTTTTGATTTCGGCGTATAGTGCCACATCCTACAGTTTTTCTTCTGGACAGATTTTTATAAAGGGGTACACTAGTATAGTAATTATCTGTGTATAAATGATACCCCTTGTCCAATAGGGGATGAATAAGTTGCCACACAACTTTTCCAGCCACGTTGAGGGAGGGAGGACATTTCCCCTCATAAATTTGAAACCCGTGGGTGTACCCAGATTTGCTTTCGCATAATTTATAAACTTTCAAGCCAAAACGCGCCTTTTTACTTGGTATATATTGGCGAAAGCTTGGACGTCCCTTGAAAAGAACAAGGGACTCATCAATAGAGATGTTTTTTTGCGGGGGTTATATTTTGCAAATTTTTCATTTAGATAATTGACCAGCGGCCGTATTTTATAAAGCCTGTCAAAATTTGGATCATCTCTTGGGGGGCACAGGGAATTGTTGTTATAATGGAGAAAGCATAATATGGCTTCAAAACGCCGGCGTGGCAACACATTGCGACACAAGGGGGTATTAAAAAGAGCATCTTCCGACCAATATGACCTCAGGGTCGGTTTTTTAATAATGCCCATATTAAGGATGAGGCCCCAAAATTTTTAAATCTCTGCCTCATTCACTGGGCGCCACACATTTGTTCTTGCGTATTGTGAGGTCGTATTGGTGGCTATAAATTGTGTGGCATATAGATTTGTCTGCTCAATCATCAGATTCATGAGCTGCTGACTGAAATTTTTTTTTTTTTTTTTTTTAAAGTCAGTCTCGGTATAACCCTCCACATTTATATGGATTCCAACATTGGAAGTGAATTCCGTGGGAACCCAGTTACGGACTGCAACGGCAGGTGATCTTTCCCTGCGCTGTTCCTCCATCTCCTCATTGCTGCTTTCACTGGAGGACGGAATTACGAACTTCTCCCCATCACTTGCACTGTCAGTATCCGAGCAGAGTAAAGCAGCTGCCTGTTCTGCAGTGTAGAGCCTGCGGGACATATTTCTGATAAAGTAACCAAAAAACTTTTTCTTATTTATTTTTTGTACTTTTTTTAAAATGCCAAGTAACGCTAAGATACGGCGCTAACTGACGCAAAATTTAATGCTAAATAACACAAATCTAGAACTCAAAATTTTTTTTATTGATTTTTTAAATATTTTTTTTAAAACACTAACGCTAAATAGCGCTAAAGTATGACACTAACTGATGCTAGCTAACTGACGCTAACGCCCTACACCTAACACTAACTATATACCTCGCTACTACTATCTTACTATAATTATGTGTGTATATATATATAAAATGTTATATATATATATATATATATATATATATTTTTTTTTTTTTTTCTTTCAAAAAAATTTATGAAAAAAAATAAAATAAAAAAAGATGGGGACAGGGAATGAAAGGGAGGGGAAGTGGTGCTTGGTGTAACACCTTAGGGGGATTGGGAAAGAGAGGTCTGGAGTATATCTCTCAGACTCTCACACACTAACTTTTCTTCACAGTATCTTCTGTCAGCTCCGATCTCCTTCACATACACGCTACAGAGTGAAAGAAGTTGGAGCTGCAGGACAAGAGCTGCCGATGCGCCGAGATTTGAACGCTGTAATTGGTCTGAACAGGTGACCAATTACAGTGATCGTGGGGCGAGAACCGCTATGATTGGTCCTCACCCCGCAAGCAGAGACCCTCAGCTGTCGGTAACAGCTGTGGTCACGCTCCGGTCACCGGCACATGCAGAGCGGTGACCGTTAGAACCAAGGACTAGTATAGACGTCCTGGTGCCGTAACGGCCGCCAAACAGGACGTCTATACTCGTCCTTGGTCGTTATCAGGTTTAAAGCATCTGTAATATCTCTATTACTCACGGGGACATTTATCATCGTTGCTTTGGTAAGCGCGTTCTATAGGCATTTTTTTCTTGCTTTGGATTTTGCTTATGTGTGACGTATTTATTATACTATCACAGGGGGTTGATAAATTTGGCTCACATAAGCAAAAAAACAATAAGTTACTTTAGAATGCAATTTTTATAGCACACACACGCAATAACCAATAAATGACTTCAGAACACCACTGGAAAACACCACCTCCTCTCCTGTGTTTATTAAAAGTTTTTACTACTTTTCTTTCCCTAAATGTACTAAACAATTTTTTTTCTTCTCATTTCAGATCAGTGTATGCAGAGGACTTCTTTGTTTTCAGTTGACTACAATGACTAGTGTTTTATTTTTTTTATTAATAAAATGCTTAAAGAGGGCTTGTATGGGGAGTTTTTTTTTTTTTATTAAATTAATTTACTTGGTAGTGGAAGAAGTCTTATAGACCGAATTCAGCAGGCTTAGTGTGCGCCCTAAAAAAAACAGCTAGCGCTAACCCCCAATTATTACCCCAGTATCCAATGCCACAGGGGTGCCAGGAAGAGCCCGTACCACGGCCCGGAGCTCAAAAATGGCGCTCCTGGGTCCAGGTGGTAACAGCCTGGTGTTCTTTAGGTTTGGAAGGGCCAGTAACAATGGTCCTCGCCCCCCCTGGTAACGTCAGGCTGTTGCTACTAGGTTGGTATCTGGCTGAGAATGAAAATATGGGGAACCACACGTTTAAAAAATAAATAAATAAATAACCATGTGGGGGTTCCCCCTATTTTCATTTTCAGCCACATACCAACCAAGCAGCAACAGCCTAACATTACCAAGGTGGGCGAGGACCATTGTTACTGGCCCTTCCCAGCCTAAATTACGCAAGCCTGTTACCGCCTAGGCCCAGGAGCACCAATTTAGACGCTTCGGGCCTGTTGGTACCGACTCTTCCTGGCACCACTGTGGCGGTGGTTAGCCTGTTTTTGAGGCTGACTATAAGCCTAGGCTTAGTAATGGATTCTTTCTATTAGACTGCTTCCACTACCAAGCCTGTCAAGTAAATAAAAAAAAAACACGTTTAAAAAACTTTTATTCCAAAAAACACTCCCCCACAAGCCCTCGTTAACCATTTTATTAATATAAAAAATAAATAAATAAAAAGTAGATCATCGTTGAAGTCCTCTCTGCATAAACTGATCTGAAACGCTTAAAAAAAAAAATAAAAAAAATATGATAGCACATTTATAGGGCTCTCCCCTGGGGAGAACGCCCATAAAGCAGTGTTTCCAAACCAGGAGCCTCCAGCTGGTGCTAAAGTACAACCACCATTATTTCCAGACAGCCTTGGGAATGATGAATGTTTTAATTTAGCAACAGTGAGCCTTTAGTTTAGCAACATCTGGAGTCGTGCAGTTCCTAAACTACACCTTCCATGATAAGAGTTGTAGTTTAGGAACTGCGAGACTCCAGCTGTTCCTAAACTACAACTACCATGATGGAAATTGTAGTTTAGCAACAGCTGGATGCACCCCTTTTATAAACTACAACCTCCATGATGGGAGTTGTAGTTTAGAAAAAGCTGGAGGCACCCTGGTGTTAAAATGCCAGTCCGCAACTTCCGGGCATGCCCTTACATTAAGGACATGCTGGGAGTTGTAGTTGCAACTCTTGGGCGGGTGGTTGATACAGGCCGGTGGCCGGGGCAGCGGAGCCGGCCGGCTACCAGAAATATGAAACTACACTGTAATTTCATTTTTCCCGGGGGATGCAGTGATTGTCCGGTTGGTCTCAGCCAATCACGTGTAGTTTCATATTTCTAGGAACCCTCTGCAACCCGGCACCTCATCTCCTCCTCCGTAATCTTAATGTGCCGCTGCCATCCATCTCCCCCTGCTGCCACCGATTCATGCCCCAGCACCGCTGTTCATCTCGCACCCGCACTTCCTCGTGCAAGACTACAACTTCCAGCATGCTCTTACAGTGAGAATATGTTGGGAGTTGTAGTTGTGGCGAATGGTTGATGCAGGCCGGTGGCAGGGACAGCGGAGGCCTCCCAGAAATATGAAACTACACTAATTTCATATTTCTTGGGCGATGCTGTGATTGGCCAAAACCAACCGGCCAATCACGGCACAGCCCGGGAAATATGAAGTTACAGTGTATTTTCATATTTCTGGGTGCCGGCCAGCTCCGCTGCCCCGGATCCCGGCCTGCACCAACCACCCGCCACAACTACAACTCCCAGCATGTCCTCACTGTAAGGACATGCTGGAAGTTGTAGTCTTACAACAAGTAGTGCGGCTGGGGCAAGAAGAGCGGTGGCGGAGGGGATGGGGGTGGCGAGGAGAGATGAGCAGCGGCAGGGTGAGATGTGTCACATTTCCCGCCAGAGCCGCGATCTTGGCTCCCAGCGGGAAATATGAAATCCCGCTCTCCAAAGCAGGTTTTGTAAGCCAGGTCCGGGCTGGCTTATATCTACGCTGCTTTGGAGGCGGTTGCGACTTTTTGTGCGACTTTCGCACTTGACAAATCCCTGACCACTGCAAAGTGAAAACTGAAATCTTCTTAGGTAGGCTCTTTTGTAATTTTTTGCTTACAGCCAAAAGTCAGACAAAAAAATAGCTTAGGCGCACATGCGACTTTTTTAAGCAAAAAAAAAAAGCTCTAAATCCTTTAATAAATCTCCCCCTCGGCGTTGTAAATAACATCATATATTCTGAAAAGTGGACAAAAATTTTTTACGAGAACTGAATTTGAACAAAAAATAGTAGTTCAACTTAAAACAGTATTTCAAGTGTATGTAAGTGAAAGTGAAAAATGTATCCATATATTTCTGATCAACATATCAAGCCAAATGGCCCCTTGCTGCTAATGGATTTACACTAACTTTGTTTTGACAGATTAGAACGCGACTCGAGATCCCGTATTTTCTGGTGTATAAGATGACTTTTTAACCCTGGAAAATGTTCCCAAAAGTTGGGGGTTGTCTTATAGGCCGGGTGTGCTGCAGTCCCCCGCCCCCCCCCTTTAACTTTTAAAACACAGGGGCTGCCGGGAGGTAGTGCACGCAGGAACTATGCTGCCAACCTAACGTGGGGGGGGAACTATGCTGCCAACCTAACGTGTGTATGTGTGTGTGGGGGGGGGGGGGGGGGGGGACTATGCTGCAAACCTAACGTAGGGTGGAGGGAACTATGCTGCCAACATAATGTGGGGGGGGGGGGCGCTATGCTGCCAACCTAATGTGGGGGGGGGGGCGCTATGCTGCCAACCTGATGGGGAGGGACCTATGCTGCCAACCTGATGGGGGGGACCTATGCTGGCAACCTAGTGTGGAGGGGAGGGGGGGGGGGGGGGGGAGGGGAACTATGCCGCCAACCTAATGTGGGGGGGAACTATGCTGCCAACCTAATGTGGGGGGGGAACTATGCTGACAACCTAATGTGTGTGGGGGGGGGGGGGGAAGGAACTATGCTGACAACCTAATGTGGGGGGAACTATGCTGACAACCTAATGTGTGGGGGGCTGCTATGCTGACAACCTAATGTGTGGGGGGCCGCTATGCTGGCAACCTAATGTGGGGGGGGGCGCTATGCTGCCAACCTAATGTGGGGGGGGGGGGGGACTATGCTGCCAACCTAATGTGTGTGTGTGGGGGGGGGGGGAGAGGAACTATGCTGACAACCTAATGTGGGGGGAATATATATATATATATATATATATATATATATATATATATATATATTTTTTTTTTTATACGGCGAGTATATCCCAAACACTATATTGGGGGTCGTCTTATACGCCGGAAAATATGGTATTACAACATATGGCCGTGTAAATATAAGCAATATAAATATAACAAATCGAAACATTGCAGTAGTAAAGTACAAAAAAACTAAAGCAAAACTTTAATAAAAAAAAAACAACTAGCAACTAACCCAGTTCAGGTGGAATTTTTTTTGATAAATGGCATAGCCAGCGCATCCTCAGTATCCAGTCTAATGAAGTTGATTTCTCAATGACCAATTGGACAGAATGTTGAATAACTAAAGGGTCATCCATCCAAACACCTTCCATTTCAAATGCATTAAAATTTAGATTATCTGTATTGGATGATTTTGCAATCAATTCAAGGTCTTGTATAACCAGTGGATTTTTTCTGTAACGGATTAAATAAAAATTAGAATGAATTATACACAGTTAAGAGACATCAAATTATTAACAATCTCAACTTACCAAAAATGCACAGATGATTGTAAGCATTGTTAAGCATATGGAAATGGAATTCCGGCACTATTTTTATTTTAGGTTTAACTGTCCTTTCCGGAAATTTTTCAGGATAAGCTGTCCTTGTGTGTACACGAGTAGCAGAACTATTTCAAGCCATAATAGAATCAACCTATGGCATTATCCCTTGGTTATCCCGCTGCAGGCACCATAACCAAGGGTCAGCTTTCCCTAAGCTCAGCTGCATGGTGGAAGCAGACTAGCATTTGTGATCGCTCCCATGCACTACATAACATACCCAAGCCACACAGGATTTTGTTTCCTTACCTTTGATGCTGCAGCAGCATATAGAGAAGTATTAAGCATGCTAACCCGAGAATCTAGCACTTTCTGAGAGACAGTGAAGCTTGGTTCACAATACGGAAACCCAATGGAGTCCCATTGCCATATAATTCCGATGCAGTGTACACTAAGAAATTTTAGCCACGTATACTGCACCACCCAAAATTTCTTCTTGTCCATTCTTTTCTCTAAGGACGGCAATCTCTATGTAGTCCTAGCACCGACTACTTTGGCAATGGAATTTTTCCATCCAGAGCTTTAGAAGTGTACAAGTAGCCTAAGCCTGCAGAGTCTGTGTCTCTCCCTGCATGTCCTCTCCTCCTCACTTATCTACACCCAGCCCCCCACCTCTCCACAGACTTCTATGGGCAGTTGTAGCCTGATATTAGTACAGCTGAAAACCTCTTTGCTCTGCTTAAATCAGATTCCCCTTAGTATGAGCAGATAAAAATAAAATAATAGAAGGAGGAGGAGGAGGAGGAAGAAAGCAGCCTTGTAAGTGCAGATGGAAGCATGTTACTCTGATTGTAATATATCTTAAATGGACACTGTCAGATTCAAAAACTTTTATATGTTGTACATCTTGGGAAAACATTTATCTTTCTAATATACTTCATAAGAAAATGTTACTTCCTTTATATAAAAATCATGGCTTTGTCAAAGCTGAAGCACAGGCATAGACAAAATCCAGTAAGTTAAAGTGGACTAGCACTCCTCTGTGCTCTCTCCTGTCTGATAGGACAGGAGAGAGCACAGAGAAGTGCTATCAGAAAGGAGAGAGCACAGAGGAGTCCTATCAGACAGGAGAGAGCACAGGAGGAGTATGATCAGAAAGGAGAGAGCACAGAGGAGTCCTATCAGACAGGAGAGAGCACAGAGCATTGCTACTTCACCCTCACTTACTGGACTTTGTCCATGCCTGTGCTTCAGCTTGGACAAAGCCATGATTTTATAAGCCATGATTTCTCTAAAAAAATAAAAATAAAAAATAAAATAATGAAATAACATTTCTAATATACTTCATGAGAATGTTAATGTTTTGCTAAGATTTACAACATATAAAACGTTTTTTGGATCTTATAGTGCCCATTTAAAGTTTCTTAATTGTGCGTGTACTATTGATTTACCCAAAGTTATTTGAAACGACATTTAGGCTTTTATTACCATCTCAACAACTGTAAGGCAACTTAAACATATTAGCATTAAATGTCAACACATACCATCCAGACAGACACTAGAAAGGACACTCAATTTGTGTCTAATGGACCCTTATAAAAACTTTCAGCATGGATGTGAGAGCTAAAATGTTTAAAGAAAACATTATGCGATTGGGGCTTTACCTGTTTTTTTTTAGGCAATGTCTGTTCAGAATGTAAAGCAAGACTTGTCCATCTCTCAAAATAGTAGATAAGATAGAGTCCTCAGCAGAAAGGATCGCATCAGGCACTTTATCAGGCCACAATCCAATAGATAACAAGCAACCTTTATTTGAGGATTTGAGAGCACACACCTGACTTTGAATAATATCTTGCACTTGCTGGAACAGAAAGGCATTAGTTGGTAAGAAGAAATAGACAAACCAATCAAAATAATGCTGAGGCGTTTAAAGAAATATTAATTGGGAAATCTAAACCATGCTGATGGATGTGATAACCAACAAATAAAAACATTCAAACTGGAAGGTAAACAGGATTCCCTGCAATTGAAATGAGATGATAATGTTATGTTCACACGGTAGTAAGGAGGGCTGGAGGGCTTACCTCAGTTCCCTGGTGTCCGTGGCTCTGTCATTGATAGAGCCTGGCTGGACTAGGCTCTATCAATGGATCGCAGAGCACAAAGATCAATGGAGTTCAATAGAGCTCTATTGATCTGCATGAGGAATCTAATGATTCCTCCTAAAAATCCCCTAAAAGTGTAAAAATAAATAAATGTTTTTATAAAAGTTTAAAATGACACATTAAACCCTTCAATATTAAAAGTTCAAATCACTCCCTTTTCTATATAAAAGGAGAGGTAATTTAACTCTTTCCCAACCCCATTTTTTTGTTTAAAGTCCCATACAAGTAAATGGCAAATATATATGTTACTGCATAACTTCCAAAAAGCTGGAGATATTTCCATAATACCTAATAGTTAAATTAACACTACTCCCATATATGAAGGATGGGTTTTTTGTTTCAGGTCCCATACAAGTGTATAGGAATTCTAGTACCTTACTCCACAACCTTGGCTCTGCATCTCCTGGTGAATGCGTCAGTCACTAGCAAGCCACACCCTCCCCGCATTTCAAACCTCATCTCGCAGACATAGACAACCCTTTATGCCACACCCCTTTTATTTTAAGCTTACAATATCTTCATCACAACGGGGTCAGAAGACGGGGGGTCAGAAGACGGGGGGTCAGAAGACGGGGGGTCAGAAGACGGGGGGTCAGAAGACGGGGGGTCAGAAGACGGGGGGTCAGAAGACGGGGGGTCAGAAGACGGGGAGGGGATTTGGGGTAAGGATATGAAGAGAGGATATGGGGTCAGGATTTAAGGACGGGATATGGGGTCAGGATATGAAGAGAGGATATGGGGTCAGGATTTAAGGACGGGATATGGAGGACAAAACCTTCCTCCTTTGTTGCTTCTTCACCCCCACAAGGATTAGATAGGAAAAAACGGGAAGTGCCGGGTACTCAGCTAGTTTGTAATAAAATCAGCAAAAACTGGAGACTCATTAGCAAACAGAGTGAAATACTTAGAAAATGGAGCTCTAAAACATGTACAGTTGAGAATACAGCTGACCATACACTTTTGATAGCTGTTGGCAAACCTATTTACAAAGTGCACCAAAATGACATCTAAATAAGGAAAACTTACCTTTTGGACTTCAACTGTAGTTTGTGCGTAAACAAATGATTCAGTACAGGCCTTTTGGAAAGCTAGTTCAAGGTTGATTCCTCTTTGTAGCTGCTGGGATGTCAGAACACCAGCATGAAGTAAGTAAGAGAGAGAACTGCATGGAGAACCTAAAAATGATGTGCGCAATAAAGAGAATATGTAAACAAAGTTGACATAAATGAATATAAATACTGATATAGTATTTTGGACTGGTTTAATCTCTTAAAAAGACACAGGACATTTTGGGCTTTAGGACATACTGTAATAAACCAGACAGTTACAGACATGCTGAAACCAAATATGCTTATTATAAAAAAAAATGTTTACACTTTTTTGTAAAATCAAAATGTATAAGCATAGCACCGATCAGTATAAATTGTGATCTACTTCTTTGGACTGCCAAAAGACCAGAGCAGAAGACTGTATCAGAAAGCAGGTAAGGAGAGCTCCAGCCACCGTCTTAGCTCATTGGACCCTCACTGTTGTGCCATAGGTACTATGATGAGCTTTACTATGCCTCCATTATGCTTCAGATTCCATGATCTCTATTGATCACGGCATGTGAAGGGTTAATGGCATGAAGTGTTATCGCTGATGTACGCTCTTAACCATAGAAGCCGGGACTTGCTTCATGTACAGCAGGTAGATAGCTACTGCTATCAGAAGCTGCCGGTAATGACAGACAACTGAGCTGGCTCCAATGTCTATCATTTAAATGGTTAAATGCAGTGATCAATAATGATCATGGCATTTAAACATTAAATGTCGGTAATCACTGGTGTCTTGGGGCCTATCGGCAGCTCCACAATGTAATTGAGGGCTGTTGATGGGTCGTTATGGAATAATGGGGACTTGCCAGTATTGTAAAGAAAAAAAACAAAAAACACATTTGGTATTGTTGCACATGTATTTGTCCGAACTATTACTTTATTACATTCTTCATCATGCATGGTCAACGGCAAACAAATTCCAAACATCAGAACTGCTTATTTTTTTTGTTCACCATACATCCCAGAAAAAAAACTTAATAAAAACTGATCAAAGAGTCACATATACACAAAAGTAGAGCTGGGCAGTATGACCAAAAATGTTTATCACTGTATTTTTGTAAATTATGGCAGTTCCAAGGTATTTAACGGTATATAACCCCACTCCCCATCATGTGATGGGCGCAGCTTTATTTAAATTTTGGTATTCGTATGAACCGGTATACAGCCCAGCACTACACAAAAGTAGTTAAAAACTAAAGCTCATGGTGCAAATAAACCCTAACACAGCTCTAAGCAATAAAATAAAAAGTTATAGGGGTCAGAACATGGCAATGAAAAGTTTTTTTTCCACCCTAAAATGAAACAAAAATTATTTAAGTTTGGTATCATTGGAATCATACTGACCCATAGTATAAAAATAGCATGTCAATTTTACCATATTGGGAAGTTAAAAAAAATGATTGTGCCAATAAAAAGTACAACTTGTCCTGCAAAAAATAAGCTAGCCAATAAGCTAAGAAAACGCAAACCAAACAGTGCTGGGTCAAGAAGGGGTTAAAGAGGTTAGAAAACAACTTAAAATGATAGAAAACAAGTCTCAGTCTTTTCTTACCAATTACCATCTCCTTGATCTCTCTGTGCACTTTTATCAAAGCATTGCATAAATTATCTCCAATCACACCCAGGCTGTTCAATAATGTCTTAACATCGTAAGAATCCAAATGAATGTCATCACTGCTTTCAGAGATGTATACTTCAACACCACGATTCCTCATAGCTCTGGAGATTTCCCCATGAGAAGGATCCATTGTCATGAACAGTCTGTTGAAAAATACTTAACATTTAAAACATTGAAAACATAAGAAAAGGATTCTAGTAATCAAGTCAGTGAAAGCTAAACCTTAGAGAGAAGCATGTGCGACCATCATACCAAGCACTTTAGAGAATTCCTATAACTACAGAAGGTGAAGATCCCCTTCAGAGTCTGCCAATTTTAATCTTTTTTCCTCTTTCAGTAAAACATATGTACAAATATTATAAAAACTGCTCATTCACCTGAAGTTTGGATGGGGCATTATTGTGGGAGTGGTTCCATCAATGACTCCTCGCTCGCTGATCGTGAGAACTCCCCCTGGTTCTAGTAATGCATTGAGACGATCTAGCACAGAGGAACTGTAATCAAGAAGGGAAAAAAGTAAACAAAAAATGGCAATCACAAACTACATTCGCTTCCAATCTAAGAATTCTACCCTGTTGTCCTACTATAAACTTTAAACTGGCTTCTATATATACTTGAAATAAGTAAATTTTTTATACCGTAAAATCTCTTTCTCAGAGGATCCATTGGGGGACACAGAGACCGTGGGTATATCTTACTGACACTAGGCATACAAAAGAAAGCCGGCCCCTCCTGGCAGGATATATCCGCCTATTGACCCTGAGCTAATCAATTTAGTCCAAAAAGCAGTAGGAGAGGGCCGACAAAGAAACCAGGTGTCCCAGGGAACCAGACAAAAAAAAAAAGAACCAAAAGCAACCCCTCAGACAAAAAAAAAAAAAAAAGAACCATACCAACACACACAATGGGTGGGTGCTGTGTTTCCCAATGGATCTTCAGAGAAAGATTTTATGGTAAGCATAAAAAAAATCTACTTCTCTTGGTCGGCTCCATTGGCGGAAACAGACCGTGGGACGTAAAAAAAAAAAAAAAGTCCCCAGGGTGGGAAAAATACCCAACTCAGAATCAGGCAGAAGACTGAGCCACTGCCGCCTGCAACACTACAACACCTATTCCGGGGCAACCCAACGGAACGTGTGGAATGTGCAGTCACCCAAAAAAGTGGGACCTTTCCTTTACGAAGGTACAATTCAGAGATGGCAAAATGGATCCAGCGGAAAATGGTCGCCTTGGAAGCCAGAAGACCCTTGTGACCACCCTCCGGAATCACAAAGAAGGAGTCCACCTTCTGAAAGGAGGAGGTGACTGAAAGATCCGGACAGCTCGAACAACATCCAGACTATGTAGGGAACACTCCTTAGCGTTGGACAGAGCTGGACAAAATGAAGGAAGAACAATCTCCTCGTTCCTGTGAAAGGGGGAACCACCTTGGGTAAGAAGGAGGGAGGCGGACGAAAAGCCACCTTGTCCTGATGAAGGACCAAGAAGGGAGAGCAGTGAGAGCCGCCAGCTCGGAAATCCTCCTAATCGAGCTAATCGAGATTAGGAAGGAGACCTTCCACGAAAGAATGCGAAGAGAGGCATCCCGGAGAGGTTTAACTGTAGCCTCCCTCATAGCGCCAAGCACCAGGTTGAGAGCCCACGGAGGAGTGAGAGACCTGAAAGGTGGCGCCGCATGGGTGGTAAATCCTAGCTGCGGAAGGCTTCTAAGCCCGAAGCATGGTGTGGATCATCCCAGAAGAAAACCCCCGAGCTCTCAAAACCGCGGTTTAAACCGCCATGCCCTCAAATGCAGCGACAGTAAACTGTGGTGGCAGAGAGGACCCTGGGAGAGCAGATTGGTGCAAACTGGAAGACGCAGTGGTACGTCGGTGACCAGCCGAATTAAGTTGGTGTACCATGCACATCTTGGCCAGTCTGGAGCCACCAGAATGGCGGAAACGCCCTCCGCCTTGAGTTTCCTTAGAATCCTGGGCAGGAGAGGGAGAGGCGGAAAGAGGTAAGGGAGACGGAAGGACATTCACGGGATAACAAGTGTGTCCACCGCCAGATCCAGAGGGTCCCGCGTCAAAGCAAGGAACTTGTCTGTTGTGGCGAGACACAAAGAGATCCACATCTGGGGTCCCCCAGAGATCACAGATCTTCGCAAACACCTCTGAATGGAGAGACCACTCCCCCGGATCCAGAGATGAGTGGCTGAGAAAGTCCACTTCCCAATTTTCCAGACCCAGAATGTAGATCGCGGAGAGGGCGGGAACTCTAATCTCAGACAAAGGTTCTAGTAAGAATAGTCAGCAAAATAAAATGGAGCAATCTCACCCAGGTCCTGTGTCCCGCAGCTGGAGCAGAGAAGCAGGCTGGTAGCAACTGAAGCGATATGGTCTGCAGAGCAGAAGAGAAGAGGAGGAGCAAACTGCACTGCCCAGTAAAAATGCCTCCACACCAGGACGAACCCCATTGGTGGAGAGTGGAGGAGTAGAAAAAATGGCCCCCCCAAGCACGTGCACCAAGCTGATAGGAGCACAGAACAACTATTGGCCGGTAGCAGGAGGAGTGCGGGAGCCATAGTCGCGGCCTCAAGTAATTATCTGCCTACCGCGCATCTGCCTGAGCAAGCAGGCAAAAGTGAAAGTAAAAAAAGAGCGCCGGCCGTGCAACCACAGCCTAGCTGACAGGAGCTGCAGTCAGCGCATCGGAGAGAAAAACACAAACTGCTGCAGCCAGAAATAGTAAGCAATGCTGGGAAGGGAGAAGGGGAGGCGGAAGGAAGATGCCCCACAACCCCGTCAATGCTGAAAGCACTACAGTCCTACACCCAATAAAGAATAAAAGATGAAAACTTCCCCCGGGGGACCACAAGTATAAGAGGCTCTCCAATGAAAGATCACCTGCATCACGTCAGGCTGACACAGTGTGACATTGCAAGCCAAGGCGCTGGCCATTGACAGGAAGGGGTTAACTGTGTATACTCCATGCCCTGTAGCCGCATACGGGGGAACAGGAAGCGCCATGCTCCCGAACCCCCACCTAAAAATAAGAAAGAAAAAGAACCTAAAACAGGCGCTAGCTATAAAATATAAAGAAGACCACTAAAAGGTCCCCCATACATAGAAAAAGATCAGTCCAACCCACTGATTTCCACAGTACAGGCCAAGCACTTAGGAGCTTCCTGACTGACAGACTATGTTGGGGGAGAGAAAGAATGGGCATGTTGAATGTCAAATGCCCGACCATTTTGTTTTTGCCAAGATAAGTCAACACCAGTGCTGTCTGCATTTAGAACACACAGAAGTTCAGCTGAGTCAAGTGTTTATGCGTACAGAAGAATTAGGAGAGACAGCCGTTAGCAAAACAAATGTTTAGATGACAGCTGTTAAAGATGTATGGGCACCTTTACTCTTCATGATTATTTCAGTTTGGGCAGGATCTCCAGTGTATCAGCCAAGTTTCAGATGGTAAATCACTTTTGCATACCTTCACTACAGTATGGGACCTTAGTTCTTTATAAGTGTTAAAGGGGTTCTCCGGTGCTTACACATCTTATCCCCTATCCAAAGGATAGGGTATAAGATGCCTGATCGCGGGAGTCCCGCAGCTGGGGACGCCCGCAATCATGCACGCGGCACCCCGTTTGTAATCAGTCCCCGGAGCGTGTTCGCTCCGGGTCCGATTACGGGGGCGACTACAGGGCCGGCGGCGTGTGACGTCACAGGGGCGGTTTGACTGGGGCGGTACACCTGTCAAACCGTAACGCAGGGTCCTAAGGCGAGCTTAGGGAGGACAGAAACCTCCCGTGGAGCAGAAGGGCACTGCTGCCACTATGAAAAAAAGATGGGCTCTTCCTCAGCAGGATAGAATCGCCCAAAAGGCACTAAGCTCATCAGTTGAGCCACAGAGCAGTAGGAGAAGCCAAAAAAAAAAAAGATATGTCCGAAGGACACCAGAAGGAATTTCTAAGAAAACCCAGCTAACCGAAAACAACATCCAAACAAGGCATCAGAAAGAATGGTGGGAGCTGTGCCCCACAATAAAGGCTACGAGAGCTTTTACAATGAGTTAAAAAAAATCCTCTTTTCTCGGTCGCTTCATTGGAGGACACAGGAATCGTGCAACATCCCGAAGCAGTCCCTGGGGTGGGTAAAAACAACAGACAAAGAAATGGAGGCAAGTCTAAAGACTGAGCCGCCACCACCAACTGCAAGGCATAGTGCCAGAGCCTGCATGTGCCGATGCGTAAGTTAGAGGCCCAGGTAGCGCGACCTTGCACACAAAGGTCGAACAGAGGCCTGGTATAGCAGACTGCCCGGGAGCCCCCACTGTATGTGCATTTCTACATTTTATAGAAAAACATGGGTGATCAACATGCTCTTTCAGATCTTATGCCTTTGGAAAAGTGATAACAGGAATTAGAGGTGGGGGATCAACAGAAGAAAATTCAATAGAGAAGTTTATTGGCAGTTTTTGCTGGATTCTTGCATTCCTTTAGGTTTAAATATTAGACAGGTGTTGGTAAAATTATATTTTGATATCTATGTTCTCTGTAATATAATACATTTTATATATATATATATATATATATATATATATATATATATATATATATATATATATATAACTTTAGATGGTGTTGGACAGTTTTATCTAGTTTCAATTAACTACTGTCCTAAGTCCTGGCCAGCACCCAGAAGGTGGAAAACTATACAAATGACCTTGGTAAATGATGAGGTTTTGTTGGATAACAAGCTTTTTCTATGAAAGTGTACAGGAACCCTGTGATTGGTACTAAAGTTTAACACTATGAACCACCGGGGTTTCCTTAGCCAATAAACTTACACTTAAAGTGTTGCCATATAAAAGCTGTAATCTATTTTGGGGTATGATTTTCTTCTGCGGAGCTGTTTCTCTGTTTGTAAGAGATCATCCGCCTATATCGATACATGTGAATTAAATCTGTCTATTAATCAACACGGCTGAAATTGACTGATCACAGGGAGACATAGATCCTAACAACAGGAGTTATTGATACATTATGAATAAAACTAGGTAATTTATGTATAGTCTAACTAAGGAGATTTTTTTTGTACTCACCGTAACATCTCTTTCTCGTAGACTTCAATAGGGGACACTGAGACCATGGGTATATGCCCTTGCCACTAGGATGCGCTGACACTATGAAAAAAAAAAGTCAGCTCCTCCCTGGCAGCATATACCTGCCCACTGGAATTGAGGTACTCCGTTTTGTCACAAAGCAGTAGGAGAAGCCAACCAAGTGACAAGTTCCAAGGACTGATTAGCTCATGGCCAGTAGGCGAAGTATAGCCTGCCGGGAGGAGGAGACCTTTTTTTGTTTGCCTAGTGTCAGCACCTTCTAGCGTCAAGAGCATATACCCACGGTCTGTGTCCCCCAATGGTTTCTGACCAAGAAAGATTTTACGGTAAGTACAAAAATTTAAAAAAATCTCCTTTTCTAGGTCGCTCTTCATTAGGGGCGGGACACAGAGACCATGGGACGTACCAAAGCAGTCCCTGGGGTGGGAACACCACCAGAGGAAGGGAGTCAGTCCAGAAACTGAACCCCAGCAAGCTGTAAGACTCACGGACAAGACCCTGGGCTAAAAAAGGCAACCAAGGCCTGAAACAGTGTCTGGCAGTTCCCACTGTCCATGGAGATGGACTAGGATGCCAAGGAAGGGATCGTCCTTAGAAGAGACTCTAAACAAACAGGCCACAGAGAGAGACAAGAAGGGGCAATGCAGAGACCTGATGGTCCGAATCAACCTGGAAGGAGGTTGCAAACCAACTCCAAGAAGCACAGAACCACACTGGAACCACACCAGAACCAACACCTGGTTGGGAACAAAAAAAGGAAAAGGGAATGACAAGAGAACCCCATACAGAGCACCAGCAAACCAGAGAACGTGGTAAGAAAACGCCAGAGAGAACCGAAGGCAAGTTAGTCAAGATGAAGACCAGGAACTTCTGGAACAGTCTCCGGAGAGAGATGGTGCTAAAGATACGAATCATAAAGCTGTAGGTGCCAAAATCCACTGTCCCAGGGGCACAGCGATAGCACCCGGGGAGAAGAGTGAACTCTGAGAGGACTCCACACAGGTTGAACAGCGGAAAGATCGCTCCCAGCAACAACAAAAAAAAAAAAAAAAAAAAAAAAAAAAAAAATGGGCCAAGCAGGGTACCCCACCATGTAGGGGAAATGCAAGATGGCTCCATATTAGTAGAAGAAAGTGCTCCGTGAAAATAGTCCCCCTAGTGGAGGTGGAGACTTAACCCCTTAAGGACTCAGCCCATTTTGGCCTTAAGGACTCAGACAATTTAATTTTTACGTTTTCATTTTTTCCTCCTCGCCTTCTAAAAATCATAACTCTTTTATATTTTCATCCACAGACTAGTATGAGGGCTTGTTTTTTGCGCGACCAGTTGTCCTTTGTAATGACATCACTCATTATATCATAAAATGTATGGCGCAACCAAAAAACACTATTTTTGTGGGGAAATTAAAACGAAAAACGCAATTTTGCTAATTTTGGAAGGTTTTGTTTTCACGCCGTACAATTTCTGGTAAAAATGACATGTGTTCTTTATTCTGAGGGTCAATACGATTAAAATGATACCCATTATTATATACTTTTATATTATTGTTGCGCTTAAAAAAAATCACAAACTTTTTAACCAAATTAGTACGTTTATAATCCCTTTATTTTGATGACCTATAACTTTTTTATTTTTCCGTATAAGCGGCGGTATGGGGGCTCATTTTTTGCGCCATGATCTGTACTTTTTTTTGATACCACATTTGTATATAAAAAACTTTTAATACATTTTTTATAATTTTTTTTTTAATAAAATGTATTTAAAAAGTAGGAATTTTGGACTTTTTTAATTTTTTTTCGTTCACGCCGTTCACCGTACGGGATCATTAACATTTTATTTTAATAGTTCGGACATTTACGCACGCGGCGATACCAAATATGTCTATAAAAAATGTTTTTTACGCTTTTTGGGGGTAAAATAGGAAAAAACGGACGTTTTACTTTTTTATTGGGGGAGGGGATTTTTCACTTTTTTTTTACTTTTACTTTTACATTTTTTTACATTTTTTTTTACACTTGAATAGTCCCCATAGGGGACTATTCATAGCAATACCATGATTGCTAATACTGATCTGTTCTATGTATAGGACATAGAACAGATCAGTATTATCGGTCATCTCCTGCTCTGGTCTGCTCGATCACAGACCAGAGCAGGAGACGCCGGGAGCCGCACGGAGGAAGGAGAGGGGACCTCCGTGCGGCGTTATGAATGATCGGATCCCCGCAGCAGCGCTGCGGGCGATCCGATCGTTCATTTTAATCGCGAACTGCCGCAGATGCCGGGATCTGTATTGATCCCGGCACCTGAGGGGTTAATGGCGGACGCCCGCGAGATCGCGGGCGTCGGCCATTGCCGGCGGGTCCCTGGCTGCGATCAGCAGCCGGGATCAGCCGCGCATGACACGGGCATCGCTCCGATGCCCGCGGTTATGCTTAGGACGTAAATGTACGTCCTGGTGCGTTAAGTACCACCTCACCAGGAAGTACATTTACGTCCTGCGTCCTTAAGGGGTTAACTCAGGCACTGACCGTGCCAAGCTTCCTGATCCCAGTACCCCCTGTGGAAGTGAATTTGCCAAGAGCACCATGTACTGTAGGAGCATGGAAATGCCGCCCTATGATAACGGATCAAAACACTGGGTGGACGTAGCTCCCAGAGACCCTACAAAAACACACCGAGGCACTAAGAGCCATGTTGTGTCCCCAGAGGGATTTGAAAACTGGACACTGGAGCTGGGAGATACGAAGGCATAACTATGAATGCAAGAAGCGCACGTAGCAACCTACAGTGTTGGGAGGAAAAATCCCATTGGGGCGAAACCTTGGACCCTGCAGAAAAAAAAAGGGGGGGCGCAGATGGTGCGGCCACGGAGCCATCCTGGCCGATGAATAAGGCAACAGAGCAGGTGCCTGAGCCACCCCGTACAGGAACTCAAGACCCCGAACAGAGGTGCTTAACCGACACACCGACCTGTGGAAGCAATTACACAGGAAGGACTGAGGTACACCCCATCGAAAAGGAGGGGAGGAAGGCTCTACAATAGCAGGGTGTCCAGAGCATATGTAGTGACACAGAAATGGGTACCACGATAGCAGAGAGGTACCAAGGCTGCCACCACAAAAGGGAACCACAGACATCCAAAGAAGCATAGAAACTAGTCTCCGCACCCAACGGCGTGCCACAAACATGCCCTGAGAAGATTAACGTTACGCTGTTAGAAGGAGAACCGAGAGTGCTGCTGCGAGGTCCATAGAACCAGCAGGAAACACCCACATCCCATCTCTTAATGGTGCTACACACCAGAACTGCAGTCGCAGACTTAAGAGATATGAAGATATAGTCTGACTTACCGGTAGAAAGGTCCAATGAATCCACAGAGCCACTTCTTCGGAACTTCACACTAAGTGAGTCACCAGATGTCTGCCGCTAGAGTGGCAGGAATGGGTAAGGTGACTTGGGTGGATGAAAAAATAATGCAGACAGTCTGGTTAATTGGCAAAGTGACCGTGGACACACTGGTCCTGTCCTCGGAACCACTCACTGAAAGTACCAGTACTTATCCGTGATAGCAGCAGGCCTGTGGAGAGGGACCTGGGAAAGAAGGGAACCCGGCGAACCACAATCTGGTGCATTGTGAAAGGCCCATGAAGCAACATAGGGTCCCTCGCTCAGAACTACACCTCGGCAGTGGGATACCTGAACTTCCGCCAAGGTGTGGGAAGTGTATGGTAGGTGACCCAACGTAGTAGTAAATCACGCAGACCACCGCCTGGTTGACTGGTTTAGGGTTCCTGAATGCAAAGAGTCACTTCTGCAAACCCTTCCCCCGAAAGTGGGGTACTGGAGGGCGGCCGATCTGATGGGCGACCCCCAAGCAGAAGAAAGTCTGACTGACTGACGTCAGTCCTGTGTACCTGCAGGGGGACCCTCTTCCAGATTTCTCCCACCAGCAGTACGGTACTGGAAACCCCAGCCATGCACTTGGCAGCCCAAGGAATGGAGATCAACTGTTTCAGAAACGTAAACTGTAACTTTAAGTCCACTGGAGGGAGGTTGGAGGGGATGATATACTCACCCACGGTCTTCATATACTCACGCGCGGTCGTCTTATACTCACCCAGACGGCTTCAACCAGCTTATGGCCATGCTGCATCATATCAGGCTAAGATAGTGTAGCGAGCAGGGGCAGTAGGGGACCCAGACCCAGGATACAACCTCCAGGTGCTAGCCATTGGCGAGAACGGGTTAATAGTACATACTCCATGTCTGTGCCCCTTTGTCGCATATAGGAGAACAGGTAGCGCCATGCTCCTGAACCCCCACCTGAAAATGAGAAACAAAAAGGAGGAAAACAGCCCTTACTAGAACATAATAAAAAATAAAAAAAGACCAGGTCTGGAGTGCACCAGACTTGTGTCTAGCCTCCTACTGACACTAGCTAAAACTGATTACCTCACTTCCAGTGGGCAGGTACATCCTGCCAGGGTCAGCACCTCTTGGTGGCAAGAGCATATACCCATTGTCTCTGTGTCCCCCAATGAAGAGCGACTGAGAAATTAAGCTTTGCTTGTATCTGTATTGTAGCTATTTTTTCTGCATTTTATTATTACCATCATTTTTATATATATCATACATTTTGTCCTTTACCAATTGAAATAAGAGTAGGAGTCTGATTGGTGTGCTATATCAGATTGTTTCTTTATTGAATATACCATTATGTGCATACTTCCACACTTATTTTCATGTTCACACCAAGAGTGTTTTTTCCTAGCATCTCAGAATGACATTATGTTGTTCTTAATTGCATTTTATTTCACATGTGTTGTGATGACATAATGCACTCCTCTTCCCCTTCCTCATCTAAGGAGAGTGAGTCAAGGATTTTATTGTCTGTGATAAAGAGTAGTGATCCGCTCAAACCGCATCCAGATTGTCCTGTCCACATTGAAGTGAACCTTGATTTTAAAGGATGCAAATAAAGCTGGATTTTTTACTCAATCTGGGAGAGAAACCAGAAAAAAGGGACTCTGAGGGGCTTGAAGGAAGAGCTCAGCAGAGCAGATTAAGAGCATCGAACTCTGCCCATGAGAGAACAGGATAAGGCTGGACTTGTTTCCAGCCTTGACGGCAAAAGGGGCCAGGAGAATTGGCCAGGAAAGGGCCACAGCATTCAATGTATGATAAGCCCACCAGGTAAAGTGAGAGAACCTGAAAGAGGAAGGCCTACAGCACATGGATAGTACTGATGGCTCGAACAGCAAAGCCACAGGCCCCAAGACAATGGATCAGCCTACTAGTGGCAGCAGCATATACCTATGGTTTCTGTGTACCCCCAATTAAGTGACTGAGAAAACCTATTCTTTATTCACAAACAAAATATAAGTTTCTACTAAAAGAACATAAGTGGATATCTGATATGTCACCATGTTTCCATTTAAAACATACCTACAAAAGTTGACATTATCCATTAGAAGCCAGTCTCCTGAACGCAAAGACTGCACCAGCATACCATCAACCCATTCAAATGTCCCACTGGTCTGTCCCTCTACAGAATGAAGGAGCTGGTCCTTGAAATTGCGTAAACTTTCTAAAATGGCAGCAAATTCTGGAAAGAAAAACACAAAAGGTAAACAATCTTTCAGCATAAGAATAGCAATATTTTTTTTCCTTCTCTTCCATCCTCCCAAATAAGTCACTAGATTGGGTAACACACACACCTGCTTTTGAGAAGGAGTTCAGCTTTCCATTCAGTCTCTGGATTTGCACAAGGATGGCCTCTATTTTGTTCAGTACATCCGTATAAATGCCATGTCCTCCATCCAACATAGATTTGGGTTTGTGGGTAAGATTTAAGTTGCTCCAAGTTCGCAACAAAATTTCAGTGTCATCTGGAGATATTTCAGTAGCAATAAGACCGTTCCTTACCAACGTTACCAATGCATTCCATACCTGCTCAAGGAGCTGCTGCCAAGGTCTGTTGATATCAGCCTAAAATGTTACATTAGTCAGAGTAAATAGTGTATAAAAAGATTAGTTTAAAATATTTGGGTTAACATAATTTTAAGCAAGATAAAAGATTTTAAAAAAATCAAAGGAGATGTATGTGGAAATACATTACTACAACACAACTAACCACATTAGAAATACAAAAAAAAATATTAATAATTATGTTTAGTTAGAAAATGTTACCAAGTAATTTACAAACTCTTAAAATAGTTTAAGCACCTGTTCAAATCCACCAAGAAGCTCTGTAGTGTCCATAGCACTGTTCATTGTCATAACATTCAGCTTGTTCCCTGTCAAATGGGCTAAGAGCTGAATGAGGCTTGTCTTCCCAACAGCAGCAGGCCCAACAAGGATAACCATCCAGCCCATTTCTACACATTTCATTACTGGTTCAAGGGACTGAAGAGAGTGGTAAAGAAGGGACAAGTGTTTGTTTGTAGTAGTTGAGGAACAACTAGTGCCACGAGGGAGAATTGAAAAGCCAACCTGATACACAAAAAATAACAAAAAATAAAAGAAAACAAAAACTGAATTACAACAGTATAGTCCACAACAGTTACAATTAATATTTCCTTAACAGTCATGTCACCTTTATAATAATTGGTTCAAGAGGCAAAGCAAAATGAGAACAAAAGGGGAGTAGAAAGAACAAGGTGCAGAAAATGATTTTTTTTGGGAAACAAGACCCTCAGACAAGGTTGTCAACTACTGTTTAAAGTACTCAAGTCTCAGCATATAGATTTTTTTTATGTAATAAACATTTCTAATACTTATTCATGAAAAGGGATTAAAAAGTACAGATTAGTTTTACTAAACATACCTTAAAATACTGAGGCTTCCTGGTCTAAACAAGCACAATTTACAGCTTTTCACCTCCTAGTAAGAAGGAATGGTCGTTCCACTAATCATATAAAATCATAAATTTACACTGCAATTTACCTGTACATTTTGTGGATTGATGTGAAAATGCCGTGTTCCCAAGTAAGGGGTGTTTCCTTCCCCAAACACCTTCTCATAAACTGAGATGAGCTACAATTAAAGATTAAAATAAAAATAATCAAACCATTAACATTGAAAAAAAGGGAAAATACAATATGCCATGTAAAAAATTAAGGCAGCTTAAATGGGCAGTGTCACTTTATAAAAAAAAAAAAAAAAGTTGCCATGTTATAGAAACTTGTCAGGGTCTTGGTTGGGGTCTGAGTGTTTAGACTGAGAAAAAGCTAGAACAAGCTAGAAGAGGAGCACACTAAGGGAGACGATCTAAAAATGTAATTTAATTCTATATGCACAGCAGAGGTGAGTTATCATGTTAGGGTCCCATCCGATATGAGGCCACCTCCGCGTGGTGGATGGGGGGGAAACATTTTGACCAAAAAGTGCGCTAAGAGCCTCCATTTTTTGACCTAGAGTGCTGTTGCAACTTTCTTTTTTGTACATTGTATATTAACCACAGCAGCGGGCACCTGCGTATTAGGTTGTTGTGCTGGCTATTTTTCATTTTGTTTTTACTTTAAAAATGTAATTATTTATTGGTTTGCCTTGGTCAGACGTGCTCGTTTTACCAATATATCAAAACCTTTAACATGTCTCTACAACATATCAAATGTTTTTTTTCAAGCTACAGGTACACAAGACCTGTAGCATCTACTGACACTGTTTAGTAAAAACATGTATTTCTCATAAAACAAACAGTTCTGGAGCATCTTTTCCTCATCTTTAGCTCTTCATTATGCTGTTTATTTACTAATTATTCTCTTAAGGACATAGGATGTAAATGTATGTCTTGGTACTTAACGTAACAGGACGTACATTTACGTCTTATACATAACGCGAGCCCAGGAGCTGTGCTTGCTTCATGCAAGGCAAATCACGGCTGCTATCAGCAGCCAGGGACCAGCTGGAAAATGGCGATGTCCACCATTAACCCTTTAACGCCTTAAGGACCCAGCCCATTTTCACCTTAAGGACCCGGCCATTTTTTTTTTTTTTTTTTTAACATCGGACCACTGTCACTTTAAGCATTAATAACTCTGGGATGCTTTTACCTTTCATTCTGATTCCAAAATAGTTTTTTCGGGACATATTCTTTTTTATGTTAGTGGTAAAATTTCATCGATACTTTCATCATTTCTTGGTGAAATTTTATTTTATTTATTTATTTTTTTACTTTGAAGCTCTCTGCTTATAAGGAAAATGGATATTCCAAATAAATTATACATTGATACACATACACAATTTGTCTACTTTATGTTTGCATCACAAATTTGACATGTTTTTACTTTTGGAAGACATCAGAGGGCTTCAAAATTCAGCAGCAATTTTCCAATTTTTCACAAAATTTTCTAAATCGAAATTATTCACGGACCAGCTCAGTTTTAATGTGGATTTGAAGGGCCTCATTAGAAATACCCCTAAATGACCCCATTATAAAAACTGTACCCCTCAAAGTATTCAAAATGACATTCAAAAAGTTTGTTAACCCTTTAGGTGTTTCACAGGAATAGCAGCAAATTGAAGGGGAAAATTCAAAATATTCATTTTCTACACTGGCATGTTCCTGTAGACCCAGTTTTTCAATACATACAAGGAGTAAAAGGAGAGAAATCTTCCTAAAATTGTAACCAATTTCTCTCGAATACCTCATATGTGTATGTCAAGTGCTCTGTGGGTGCACTAGAGGGCTCAGAAGGGAAGGAGTGAGAGTGGGATTTTGGAGAGTGAGTTTTTCTGAAATGGTGTTTGGGGGCATGTCACATTTAAGAAGCCCCTATGGTGTCAGAACAGCAAATTCCCTGAACTTTTGGAGAGAGAATTTGACTGGAATAGAAGTCGGGGGCCATGTGCGTTTACAAAGCCCCCTGTGGTGCCAGAAGTGTATTTAATAAGGGGTGCAGTGAGCATTTACACCCCACTGGCATTTGTCAGATCTTTGGAACAGTGAGCTGTCAAAATGAAAAATTTACTTTTTGATTTTCACGGACCACTGTTCAAAAAATCTGTCAGACACCTGTGGGGTGTAAAGGCTCACTGTACCCCTTATTAAATTCTCTGAGGGGTGTAGTTTCCAAAATGGGGTCACATGTGGGGAGGAGCACTGTTCTGGCACTACAAGTACCTTGTAAACACACATGGCCTTCAATTTTGGACTCATTCTCTCTCCAAAATCCCAATGGTGCGCATTCTCTTCTGAGCATTGTAGTGCTCCCGCAGAGCTTTTTACATCAGCATATGGGGTATGTTCTTACTCAGAAGAAATGGGGTTAAAAATTTTGGGGGGCTTTTTTCCTATTCTCCCTTGTGAAAATGAAAAATTTAGGGTAACACCAGCATTTTAGTGAAAAAATGTTTCTCTTTCATTTTCACATCAAACTTTAACGAAAATTCGTCAAACACCTGTGGGGTGTTAAGGCTCACTATACCCATTGTTACATTCCGTGAAGGGTATAGTTTCCAAAATGGGGTCAAACGTGGGTATTTATTGTTTTGCGTTTATGTCAGAACCACTGTAAAATCAGCCACCCCTATGCAAATCACCAATTTAGACCTCAAATGTACATAGTGTGCTCTCACTCCTGAGCCTTCTTGTGCGCCCGCAGATCACTTTAAACCCACATATGGGGTATTTCCGTACTCAGTAGAGATTGTGTTACAAATTTTGGGGGTCATTTTTTTCTTTAACAGCTTGTGAAAATTCTAAGTATGGGGCAACACCAGCATATTAGTGTAAAAATGTAATTTTTTTTTTACACTAACATACTAGTGTATTCCCCAACATTACCTTTTCATAAGGGGTAAAAGGAGAAAAAGCCCCCCAAAATTTGCAACGCAATTTATCCCGAGTACGGAAATACCCCATATGTCACCCTAAACTATTTCCTTGAAATACGACAGTGTTCCAAAGCAAGAGAGTGCCATGCGCATTTGAGGCCTATTTTGGGGATTTGCATCCGCCACCAAAAAGGAGATTTTTTTGTACTCACCGTAAAATCTTTCTCGTAGCTTCCATTGGGGGACACCGAACTGATGGGTATATGCTCCTGCCAATGGGAGGCGCTGACACTAGGAAAAAGAAAAGTCAGCTCCTCCCTGGCAGGATATACCCACCCCCCTGCAGTGAGGTAATCAGTTTTGTCACAAAGCAGTAGGAGAAGCCAACGAGCAATTACGTCCTAACGTCCTCCCGGAGAACCCAAGAAACAGAACGCATAAGAAATGGGTGGGTGCGGTGTTCCCCAATGAAAGCTACGAGAAAGTGATTTTACGGGGAGTACAAAAAAATCTCCTTTTTTTCGGTCGCTCTTCATTGGGGGACCGAACTGATGGGACATACCAAAGCAGTCCCCTAGGGTGGCAAAAATACAACCACCAGTGAAAAAGAGACAGCCCTGACTGGACTCATATGACCGCAAGGCCAGCGAACAAGCCCCCAGGTCGGAGACACCCCAGGCCCAGAACATGAGCCCCGGAAGATCTCCCATCCAAGGAGATGGACCAAGAAGCGAAGTGAAAATCCGTCCTCTGTAGAAACCCAAAGGCACCCGGGCCATAGAGAGACAAGAAATAAGGAAAAGGGGAACAGATGTCCGCAAAAAAAACTCTCTCGGCGAAAACTGCCCAAAGGAAGTGAAAGGGAGCAGAACAGAATACCACCCCGACGAATGGATTGCGGAGGAGTCGGGGCCAGGCCGCTACAATGTCCAATATCTGGACCATCGCCAAGACTCAAAGAATCGGAAAACCGCCTGCAAAGAAGGTACACCGCAGCGTTGAAGGACAGAGTTCCAACAAGGGGACCAACAGTAATAGATCACAATCGTCCGTTAGACCAGAGCAGCCTTAAGAAGGTCCCGACAGAACTGGAATGGAGGGAGAATCAAGGAGGACCTAGTTGGGACTCCCAGGTTCTGGGCATAGGAAGGCGTACTCCAGAACTGTGGTGTCAAAGCAGTACGACCGACACAAACCAAAGGAAGAAGGACACGCCCCCACTAGGGAGAGCACCAGGCTGTGAAATGGACAGAAGTACACAAGCCTAGGTAGGAAAACCCTGTGGAATGCACTTCAGCAAAATAAAATAGGCCCCTCAGAGGAGGGAAAAACAAGGGTGGTCGGACGACAACTTAAAAAACAGACCCACGAAGAGCACCCAGGTCCGAGGAGCAGGGAAAGCAAAGACAGGGTGAACGAAACCCCCAGGCTCCAGCGGCATCCCTCGCCGCATGGAGGAGCCACCTTGCGACCCAAGAAGGACCAGAAACCCCGCCCACTGAAGCTGGGCAACAATACAAGACGTGCTGAGGGCCATTCCAGACAGTGACCAGTAAGCACCTGAGGCACTACGAACAGGGACCCGGGAAGGAACACCCGGAAGAACATGGGGGGGCTGAAACCCGACAGACGCCCCTGCAGGCCCCATGTCAGAGCAGGGGTGCACACCCACCACGGAACCGCTGGAACGAACCCTCCTAAGGGACACTAGAAAAAAACTGGTTACCTCACTGCAGGAGGGCGGGTATATCCTGCCAGGGAGGAGCCAACTTTTCTTTTTCCTAGTGTCAGCGCCTCCTAGTGGCAGGAGCATATACCCATCAGTTCGGTGTCCCCCAATGAAGAGCGACCGCGAAATACCCTACGGCAGTGTTTCCCAAACAAGGTGGCTCCAGCTGTTGCAAAACTCCCAGCATGCCTTAACAGTCAGTGGCTGTCCGGCAATACTGGGAGTTCTTTTTTAACAGCTGGAGACTCCGTTTTGGAAACAGTGCCGTACAAGACTTTTTTTCTATTGGGCAGAGGGGACTGTGTAGGGGTATATGTAGTGTTTTACTTTTTATTTTGTGTAGTGTAGTGTTTTTAGGGTACATTCACACGGTTGGGTTTACAGTGAGTTTCTCGCTGGGAGTTTGAGCTGCGGCAGAAAATTTGCCGCATCTTCAACTAGCAGCAGAAAACTCGCTGTAAACTCGACAGTGTGAATGTACCCTGTACATTCACATGGGGGGGGGGTCCTTCAGCTGTTGCATAACTACAACTCCAAGCATGTAATGACAGACCATACATGCTGGGAGTTGTTCTATAACAGCTTGAGGCACATTGCCTGGGCAACACAGAGTTTGTTACTTAAATCAGTGTTTCGCAACCAGTGTGCCTCCAGCTGTTGCAAAACTAGAACTCGCAGCATGTACAGTCTCTCAGTGCATGCTGCGAGTTCTAGTTCTACAACAGCTGGAGGCACACTGGTTGCAAAACACTGACTTAGGTAACAAATTCCGTTTCGTGACCAATGCGTCTCAGGCTGTTGCAAAACTGTCGCAATCAGCATGCATTGACAGCCGAAGGGCATGCTGAGAGTTGTAGTTTAGCAACAGCTGGAGGCATACTGGGTAACACTGGTATAGAATCGACAAAGAGTATGCTGCTGACATTGCTGGGAGTTGCATTTTTGCAACAGCTGGAGGCACACTGGTTGCAAAACAGTTAGGATACAAACTGTTTCACAACCAATGTGTCTCCAGCTGTTGCAAAACTGCAACACTCAGCATGCATTGACAGTCGAAGGGCATGCTGAGAGTTGTAGTTTTGCAACAGCTTGAGACACACTGCTACAACTCCCAGCATGCCCTTTGGTAGTCTGTGCATGCTGGGTGTTGTAGTTATGCAACAGCTGGAGGCACATTTTTTCTATGTAGTTGGAACTCCAGCTGTTGCAAAACTACAATTCCCGGCCGGTATGAGGGCTCATTTTTTGCGCCGTGTTGTGAAGTTTTTATCGGTACCATTTTTGCATTGATTGGACTTTTTGATCGCTTTTTATTCATTTTCATTACCTTTTTTTTTTTTTAAGTGTTATAGCTCCCATAGGGGGCTATAACACTGCACACACTGATCTTTTAGCTTTGCATGGATCAGCGTAATAGGGGCTTGATTGCTCAAGCCTGTAGCTCATGCTTGGAGCAATAAAACGCCAATCTGACGTGACGGAGGAAGGTATGGGGGCCTCGGCTCACGTCCTAGCTGATCGGGACATTGCGATTTTATCGCGATAGTCCCGATCAGCCCGACTGAGCTGCCGGGAAGCTTTTACTTTTCATTTTCGAAACGGCGATCAACTTTGATCGCCACGTCTGAAGGGTTAAAAGCGTGCGACACTACAATCTGTGCCACGCGCTATTAGCCCAGGGTCCCGGCTATAAATAGCAGCCGGGACCGGGCTCAGGGCGTACAGGTACGCCCTGTGTCCTTAAGAGGCTGAGGCCGCAGGGTTTTTCTGTTTTTGCATTTTTATTTTTTCCTCATCACCTTCTAAAATCATAACGCTTTCAATTTTGCACCTAAAATTTTTTATATTTTTTGAACCACCAATTTTAGTTGGTGTAACTTTACCAAAATATCCACGGAAAAGCAACAACAAAAAAAAAAAAAAAAACATGCGACAAAATTAAAGAAAAAATGAAATTTGGTAAATTTTGGGGGCTTCCGTTTCTACGCAGTAAATTTTTCGGTAAAAATGACACCTTATCTTTATTCTGAATTATAAATGATATCCTACTTATATAGGTTTGATTTTGTCTTACTCCTGGAAAAAATCATAACTACCTACAGGAAAATTTATACGGTAAAAATTTTCATCTTCTGACCCCTAAAACTACTTTATTTTTCCACGTACAGGCCGGTATGAGAGCTAATTTTTTTGCGCCGTTATCTTATGTTTTTATTGGTACCATTTTTATATTGATTGGACTTTTTGATAGCTTTTTATTCATTTTTTTTTCCAAATTCAAGAAAGGTTTTATTAAGCAAAGCAAGTAAAAACAATAACAAAGGTGAGTGGATAATACAACAAACAATGGCCTGGTAGGCCAAAATATAAGACAAAATAAAGAAGACAGGAATCAATATAAAGGAAAGGAATATAAATGCTATATTAAAACAACAATAAAACCATACATATGTGGTTATCAATAAATCATCTCGGTGCCAAGTAGATGTCAGGAAAGAAAAGTGAATAAGACGGGGGGTAGAAACAGAGCAAGTGAGGGGCTAGGGCCTCTCAGGCACTTAAGTATGAGAAAGAGATGATAGGGAAACCACTGAATAGAAGAATGAGGTAGTCTTCAAAAACATTGCCGGACAATAGAGGGGAAGACAGAGACAAAGAGGGGAAGACAGAGAAAAGAGCACATAAGAGGACAACCAGAGAGACAGACACACCAGAGAGACAGACACACCAGAGAGACTGAGCTGGGGTGAAAACCGAGCTGCAGGAAGTTCTTTTCTTTTTTAATTTATATTCTGTCTGACCACAGTTCTCTCTGCTGACACCTCTGTCCATGCCAGGGACTGTCCAGAGCAGCAGCAAAATCCCCATAGCAAACCTATCCTGCTCTAGACAGTTCCCGACATGGACAGAGGTGTTAGCCAAGAGCACTGTGGTCACAGAAAAGAAATTCAAAAAGAAAAGAACTTCCTCATAAAAGAGCTGATCAGTACTGGAAGGATTAAGATTTTTAAATAGAAGTAATTTACAAATATGTTTAACTTCTTGGCACCAGTTCATTTAAAAAAAAACCTTGCTTTCCACCGGAGTACCCTTTTAATGATCCCGTACAGTGAGCGGTGTAAACATAACTCAAAATTGCTCTTTTTTGTAATGTTACATTTATAAAAAAAAAAAAATGTAAACCCTCACATAAATGCAAAAGTGGTACCAATAAAAACTACAGACGATGGCCCAAAAATGACCCTCATACATAGGGAAAAGTTAGAAAGTTATGTAAAAATAAAGATATATGGTCACTCCTTAAAACAAATTTTTGCTATAACACTCCTTATGGTAAATAAAAAATATTTCTAATATACTTTTAATGAGAGTTACCATTTAACGTTTTTAACAATAATAGAAAAGCAGAAAAACATGTAACAATGGGTATCATTTTAATCATAATGACCCACAATAAACATTTTTACCATAAAGTGAACAGAGTGAATACGAAAGCCTCCAAAATGAGAAAAATTGCTTTCTTTTCAATTTCCCAACACAAATGATATATTTTTGGCTTTGCCATTTAAAAAGTTTGTTTTCACCAGAGTACCCCTTTAACACCTTCATGGTGCATTTTTTTTAAACTCATCTTTTTTTCCTCTTCAAAAATAGAAAACTTAAGAAAAAAAAAAAATATAAAGTTTGTCCAACGCCATGTTCTGACTTCTATAACTTATTTTCTAACCTAGCTGCGTTAGGGGTTTATTTTTCCGCTATGAGCTGTAGTTTTTAACGGTACCACTTGTGTATATAATACTTTTTGATCGCATTTTATTAGTTTTTTTTCTGGGATGTAATGTGCCCAAAAATCTGTAATTTTAGCATCTAGAATTTTTTTGTGTTTACTTTTTGTGAAAACTATTCATTACCATGTTCTCACCCCAATAACGTTTTATTTTTCCACCTAAGTTGCTGTGTTGAGGTTATTTTTTGCACCACGAGCTGTAGTTTTTAACGGTACTTTCGTATAGTTCTGGCTTTTTTCTGTAATGACTAATGTAACCAAAGATCTGCAATTTTGGCATTTGGAATTTTTGTATGTTTACGCTGTTCACCGTGCAGGATCAGAAACGTAAAAATGTTATAGTTCGGACAATTACGCACGTTGCAATACCAAATATGTGTATTTTTTCTTGTTTGTAAAGTGTTCTATTTAAAAAATAAGAGGGGGCTGATTTGAATTTTTATTAGGGGAGGGATTTTGTTATATTTTAAAAAAGTAGATTACTGTAAAATCTCTCTCGGAGGATCCATTTGGGGACACAGAGACCGTGGGTATATGCTGCTGCCACCAGTAGGCTGACACTAGGCAACAAAAAGAAAGTCGGCAGGATTTACCCCGATTACAGACTCTGAACTAACAATTTAGTCCAAAAGCAGTAGAAGAGGACCGACAGGGAAAGAAAAAAAAAAAAAAAAAAAAAAAAAGCAACTGTCCGAGGAAACACGGCCACAAAATAACCAAACCAACCCTCGGACAGGCAAGCGAACCAAAGGCACCAGAACAAATGGGTGGGTGCTCTGTCCCCCAATGGATCCTTCGAGAAAGATTTTACGGTAAGCTTAAAAATCTACTTTTCTCGTTCGGCTCCATTGGGGGACATAGAGACCGTGGGACGTACCAAACCAGTCCCCGAGGAGGGAGAAAGTGAAGGAGGCGCTGACACCTGACCCTTAAGAGAACAGAGCAAGTGTTGTTCCAGCCCAGAACGTAAAAAGGAAAGAAGGTGTGGGAGAGAGAAAATAACAGGTGAGAAGGATTGAGACTCACACCACCGAAAGTAGGACCCCCAAGTACGGTGATAAATCTTTCCAGAGGAAGGCTTGCGCGCCCTGATAATAGTGCAGATCACCTGGGGAGAGAACCCCCTGGACCTTACACTGTTTAAACCACCACACCGTCAAATGCAGCAGAAACTGTAAAATGGGTTGGAAAAGGGGACCCTGAGAGAGCAGGTCTTGACGAACTGGGAGGCGCAGTCGTATGTCAGCCCTCCGCTCTGATTTTCCTAAGGACTTTGAAAAGTGGGGGGGAGTCTAGAGAAGAAACTCCCCTTGATGCATGGACGCCACCATGGAACATAGTGACTCAATACGGAAATTACGTAGGGATAGGTGGCGGTTTAGGAGCTTCAGATCCATGATTGGGCAAACAGAGCCCCCTTTTTATGGGGAGAAGGGTCTGAAGCATGACCCGAAAAGCCGCCACCAAGGAAGGAGAACAAGGAGGTCGGGATCGGAAAAAATGGTCCTTTTGAGAGGAAACAAGACTAATTGATAGCGGTCGGAAACGACGTCTCTGACCCAAGAGTCCCGTCCTTGGCCAATCCAAACTTCCCGGAACAGGGACAAGTGACCTCCCACCCGAAAGGAATTTCCGGGTGGGGGCACCCCTTCAGGAAGAGGGAGGCTTACGGGTGCCCGACTTGGCTGTAAAGTGGCCTGGACGGTTATCAGACTTCCAGGAAGGGCGCGCCTTGAAGGAAGGAGCCTTCCTATCCTGTGAGGGTGCCTGCCTGGCTTCCCGACCCGAGACAAAGGACCGAAAGGAGGTTGACTTTCGGCGGGAATCTGTACGGTGGGACTTGTTCTGCGGAAGTAAGTAGCTCTTACCTCCGGTAGCCTCTGAGATAATTTCATCCATGTGTTTTTCCGATTAGCTGGGTCCCGTAGAAAGGAAGTTCCATCAGACTTCTTAGAAGCGGCATTAGCGTCCCAAGCTTTCAGCCACATGGAGCAAAGAATCGCCACCAGGTTACCTGTAGCAAAGGCCGCACAACGGGCAGACTGCAAATAGCCAGGGCACAAGTAGTCTCCAGCATTGGAGAGTTGAAGTGCAAGATCCACAAATTCCTCTGTAGGGGCCCCAGACAAAATGCCCTGGCAGAGTTGAGAAGCCCAAAGAGATAGGGCCTTGGACATACATGCTGAAGCGAAAGCGGGAAGCAAGAATGAACCCGGTGCTTCAAAGGTAAATATGGTAAGATTCTCAATCCTCTTGTCCGCCGGATCTTTGAGAGGCCATATCGCCAATGGTAAAGTAGTCGATTTCAATAGACCGGAAACCGGAGGATCCACAGCCGGAGGAGTCGTCCATTTCGCAATCAAGTCCTGAGCAAACGGAAACAGAGCCTGTACCTTCTTAGTCCCTTGGAAGAGTTTGTCTGAATGTTTCCATGCAGCTTCCAGTAAGGTGTCAAATTCAGCATGAGGGCTGAATACCTTAGGAGAGCAACGGGAGTGGTGGAAGGAGACTCCTGAAGTAGGGTCCGAAGTTCCGGGGTCCTCTAGGTGAGTAGTGTCCCTGATGGTTGACACCAAGCTGTCCACCATGTCGGACATGCTAGTTTGGTCCTCTGAATGAGAGGTAGAACCTGATGCCTCATCTTCCAACACCCCAGGAGAACGGGAGCGGGAGGAATGAGCCTTAGATGAAGGCAAGGTAGACCTGGCATGTAGAGCTTGAGACCATTGTCAGTGACCAGGAGAGTGGCCCCTACAGCGGGGGCGCTGTTGGAGTGTCGGGGAGGAGCAGCTAGACCCATGAGGAGAGTGCCTGTCCAGGACTCTGTATTCCGGAGAGAGTGCGGGAGAGAGCGCGTGCAAGAGAGAGCACGCGCAAGAGAGCGAGCGCGGGAGAGAGAGCAAGTGAGAGGGAGAGAGCAAGTGAGAGGGAGAGAGCGGGAGAGAGAGAGAGCAAAAGAGCTAGAGAGAGCAAAAGAGCTAGAGAGAGCGCAAAAGAAGAAGGAGGAGGAGGAGGAGTGATGCGGAACGGATCAAGCCTGGCCCTTATTGGAGGAAGGAAGGAGGCACCCAGACTTGACTACTGCAGTGCGCACACCGCAGTGTTAGGAGGTCAGTGACCCCCAGTGCACGCGCTGAAAGGTAATAGGACAGTGGGAAGAAAGGAACCAGGACCCGGCCGAAAAGTTTGGCCAGAGGGGAGTGGGCAGAGCTAAATGCTGCGATTAGGCCGCAATTAATGACCCCTAACATTCCGTGTGCCTTACACATGAAAGTGAAAGTAACTGTTGGCCATGTGCATGCAGCGCAGCCGACAGGGAGAGATGCACATAGACTGCAGACAGCGGGTCGGCGCATAAGCTGTGCACCACTCGCTGAGAAGATGGGAAACACGTGGAGCTGCGGGGCTCTGGGAGAATGCACCCGACTACAGTGCTGGCCCCGGAGAGCTGACAGAGTACCCGGAAGGCAAGATGGCCGAGCTGGGGAACTGGTCCGTGAAAACAGACGGTACAGAAGGATGGGCCCAAAACAGGGGTACCCCAGAGGTTGAGAAAACTGATTAAAGATAGACCCCTGGGGGAAACTTACCTATTGAAGTCTTCAGCCAGCTATTAAACACCTGCATCATGCCGGTCTGAGAAAGCTAGACGAGCAGGGATGGTAGGGGGACCTAGACCCAAGGCACAACCCCAGGCTCAGGCCGGTGGCGAGAAGGGGTTGACAGTGCATAACTCTATGCCTGTGCCCCTTTGTCTCATATGGGGGAACAGGTAGCACCATGCCCCTGAACTCCCACCTAAAAAGAGGGAAATAAGGAGAAAAAAAACTAAATACAACTATAAAAATAATAAAGTAAATACCAGGTCTGGAGAACTGCAGACCTGTGTCTGCTTCCTATGGACACTAAGCTAAAGCTGTTAGCTCAGAGTCTGTTGGCTGGGTATATCCTGCCAGGAGGGGCAGACTTTCTTTTTGTTGCCTAGTGCCAACCTCCTGGTGGCAGCAGCATATACCCAAGGTCTGTGTGCCCCCCAATGGAGCCGAACGAGAAACATTTTTTTTTTCATTAAACACACTTTTTGCCCCCCACTAGAGCCCTATCAAAAGCCTACATTAGATGGATTACATAGATCAAATGTCATGCTATTGCATTACATTGATTCGTGCTCGATTTCTGAGGGCTGCCAAAAGGGAAAACACCAAGGACAAGATAAGGCACACATCTCGAATTTGCTTTATTTTTCAGCAGATAATAGACAGGCATGCAGGACTTTTGTTCCCACACTGAAAACTGGATGTTATAACTTATGAAGCCATTTAACATTGAAGTCTATGGTGATGCAACTAACTCCAATGTTTCCTTCCTTTATAGCTACTAGCATGCTCAGAAGAAGAAATGGTTATAAAATAACTGACATTAACGGACATTTAACAGATAGATGTTTTACAAAATCTTCTGTTTGGCCAAATGGTAAGCTAAGAACCTCAATTTTTCTCTGTAGCAGTATTGCAATGAAAAAAAAGTGTTATATTAGGCTGCGGGGACCGGATCTTCCTGGGGAATGGGAAAACCGTGCACTCCCGTATCCCAGCCGGACGTGGCCCCATCTCATTAATTTGAATGAGCTGACCGGAGTCAGATAGTGACTCCGGTTGGCTCATTTTTGCCCCGTATCCGGTTTTTTGGCCAGACGGAAAACCACAGAAGAACATATACGGGGCAAAAATTAATGATATGGGGGCCGGATCCGGCTGGGATACGGGAGCGCCCAATTTTCCCATCCCCCTTATGAACAATAGTAGTGCAAACCCAGCCTAACCCAGCTTAGCGCCAGCAGTGTGATGCTAGAATTATTTCATTTGTACCATTTTACTTCTGTTAACATCAGTGTCATATCCATTATGAGTGTCAGTAACAGACATATAACAGATTTAAACAACACTCATGTAAACATAGCCTAATGATCAACCCCTTAAGGGCACAACTTATTTTGGCCTTAATGACATGACATGTTTTTTCCTCCTCGCCTTTTAACAGCCATAACTTTTATTTTGACATCTACAGACCGATGTGAGGGCTTGTTTTTTGTGGGACCACTTATACTTTCCAATGATACCTTTTATTTTACCATAAAACGTACAGCAAAACAAAAATATTTTGTGGAGACACTGAAAAGACAACAGTTATTGTGCAACTTTTGGGGGGTTTTTGGTTTTTACACTTTTTTTTTAACAAAATCACTATGCTTAAAATTCTCCTCTTCTGACCCCTATAACACTTAAAAAATTTTCATATATGGGGCTGTATGAGGGCTAATTTTTTTGTGCAGTGATCTGTAATCAGAATTTTTTTTAGTTTCGTTTTTTTTTTTTGCCATTTATCATGAGGGATCATAAACATTTTATTTTAACCCCTTAAAGGGGTACTCCCCCCCTAGACATCTTATCCCCTATCCAAAGGATAGGGAATAAGATGTCTGATCGCGGGGGTCCCGCCGCTGGGGACCCCGACAATTTAGCATGCGGCACCCACCTGTTTCTTGTCCGGAAGCGCTGGAGGGTCTGGGTCCCGACCACAGGAACGGAAGTTCGTGACGTCACGTCCTGTCCCCTCAATGCAAGTCCCCTCAATGAAAGTATACTAAAACCGTAGTATACTACGGTTTTAGGTCCGGTCACAAAACTGGATACGGGTCAAAAATGAGCCGACCAGAGTCACCGTTTGACTCCGGTCGGCTCATTAAAGTGAATGGAGTTGAGCGCTGGTCCGGCTGGGGTACTAGAGAGCCCGGTTTGCCCCTCCCCCAGCTGGATCCGGCACCCGTAGTGTAAAAACGAGATGTGAATGCAGCCTAAGGAATGCAACCCTTACAAATAATACGTGGTTGTTTTTTCAATCATACATTTCTATTAAGGATAACAGAGGAATAGCATAGCATGATAGAATCAGCGGGTTCCACAATTATTTCATGAGAAAATAGATAAGACCTCAGAGGTCTTGTTTCTGACTGATAGTTTTGAGCAAAACATGCAGTATAGCCTATGTAGCTAGGGGCAGAGCCTGACTGCTGAGCTGGATGGTTGCTTAACGGAGTAGCTCTCAGTAGCCGAAGCCTTTACCTGCCTCTAACTACGTCAACGTTTTTAAAAGTGGCAAGAATGATAAAGAATCCCTGGGGAACACCCCTAGTACTGCTAAAGGGCAAGAGAACCAAGCGGACATGGCGAAATACTTGAAGAAAAGAACGCAGCAAAGCCCCTCAAGGCTCCCCAAGATGGCGCTGGCCGCTAATGAAGCTGACCGGGAGGACGACACTGACTAAAACCGCTATGGAGGGAGCCAAATAGAGTCTGGTGGAGAGGATAACAGGCTATCACTCAAAGCGTTCTTGAGAAAGACTGTTCACCATGCGGTGGCTAAAGTTTTACAGGCTGCCTTTGCCCCAATCCTCCAGGAGCTAGCGGAAATCAAGGCGAAAGTGCGTGTTGGGTCCCGCACATACCATCTTGAGACTGCACTGACAGACACTGTCTCATTCTGTGACTCTGCCTCCCAACAGCTGCATGAGACCCAACTGAACCAAGCATTCCCACTGCTAGAAGACCCAAAAAATCGCAGTAGAAGGAAGAATATCAGAATCGAGGGGGTCCCAGAGTCGTTTGCGGAGGAGTCCCTACCTGCGGTGACAAAGCAAATCTTCTCCATACTTGTGGGTGAGGAACGGGCCGCTGCCATCACAATTAAAAGGGTCCATAGGGTCCTCCGACCCAAACCGCCACCTTGAGACCTGATATGCAAACTCCTAAGCTATGTGGACACGGCGGCAATACTGAGAGCTAACAGGGAGGATGACTTATTGCAATTTGGGAGTAACCCAGTTCTCATATTCCAAGATATCCCTCCGTCCATGCTAGCAAAGCGCAGGCTGCTGAATCCTTTGCTCCAGAAGCGGCGGGAGCACCATCTACCCTATATGTGGCTTTTATCAGTTTGGCCTTTCTATCCTGAAAGATGGCAAGCGCATTTCTATTCGTCATCCAGAGCAACTGGAGAAAGTGTGGGAATTATTCACCAGCATCGAACCGATCCAGATACCCTCATGGCTACCGGTCGACAGGTGCCACACACTTCCCCCACTCCCTAAGATGCAACCGATTCATAAGGCCGACAGGGTGAAGTCTCAAAGCCCGCAGACAAGCAGCGAAGGCCCAGAAACAACTGGACGCCACCTTCTGCCTTTCTACACTAAGTATTCTCACCATTCATTAGATAAAGGGGGACGACTGATGTCTGCTATGATCAAGAAACGTAGGGAGAAGACGTCCCTTCGATCACCTCACAGACAGGGCAGGTGATGACATACTGAGCACATTGCGAAAGCCTTTCAGGCCTACTATACAGAGCTGTACAACATTCCACACACAATACCCAACCAGCTGTCCAGGTCCTGAGCAATTACCCAAATTCTTTGATCCTTAAAATTACACCCCCTCTCGAAAGACGAAGGGGAAGCCCTGCTGGAGCCTTGCTCGATTGCGGAAATTGGTTCTGCCCTGTCGTCCTCCCCATCAGGGAGGAGCCCTGGGCCAGACAGGCAAAGCATGACTTACTACAAGGCATTTAAGTAAGCCCTATTGCCCAAGCTGACTCAATGGTGCAATGCTCTGCTTCAGGGCATTCCCCTCATGCACTTGAAGCCCACATTACTATTCTCCCTAAGGAAGGGAAAGACCACAAGCTTTGCTCCAGCTATAGGCCTATCTCGCTCCTCAACCTGAATGTAAACTAGTGGGCTAAAGTATTAGCGCAACGGATAGGTCAATATCTTCCCAGACTAATCCATACCGATCAAACACGTTTTGTAAAAGGTAGGGAAGGTAGGCATAACACAAAGTCATGCACGCCATACAATTTGCTACCATGTCCAAGAGACCACTCCTTCTTGGCACGGACGCCGAGAAGGCGTTTGATAGGGATTCCTGGGACTACCTTAGGCACACACCTGCTAAATTGGGAATTCCCTCATCACTTATTGCTGCCATTATGTTGCTGTATTCTGCACCTATTGCCCGGGTCAATAGTACTATCCCTCCCTCTTTTACTATTTGGAACGGTACAAGACAAGGGTGTCCCCTCTCCCCTATACATCATAGTTATGGAAATATTACTACAAGCCATTAGACAGAATTGCGTGATCGCCAGATTGACCGTAGACGGACATACTAATACAACAGCCGCTTTTGTGGATGCTCTGCTGATCCTAATCACCAACCCGAAAACCACGTTACCTGAACTGTGAAACCACATTGATAAATATGGTGCTCGTCCATCAATTATACCATACTTACATAGGGTCATTTATTGTGTAGTCTGGTTTGGGACCCTTGACTCGAATATGCTATCAAACAATACATCATTTGCCCATAGTTGACACTTTCAACGGGCATATATATACACTGATGAACTTTCTCCTATTATTCACTATTGTTACTCTGTATACATGATCATTATCACGCCACTGATTTCACATCTTAATATATTTATTTTCACTTAACATTCACATATTCTACACACATTCCTTACATCCATCATGACCAACACCTTTAATTAATATCCTCAACAATAAAATTTTTCCATATGCACTTTCACTATATTACACATTTTTTAGTTATTCTTATATTTTTCACATGTATATTTATATATATATATATATATATATATATATATATATATATATTACACATTATTCATTTATACATTAGCCATTTTTTTCATTTATTATTTACTTTTCTAAACACTTTTCACAATTTTCCTCCAAACACAATCCCCATTTATGTGCCCGAAACGCAGCATTAAATACCTTGGCATTGCCCTCCCTGCCTCCCTCTCTGACCTGTTCCCTCTCAACTACACCCCCCTGTTGCGGAAAATAAGAACCCAGCTAGAGGCATATAAAATCCCATACATGTCGTATATGGGTAGGAAGAGTCTGTTACAAACATATCATGCCGTCAATACTCTATATTTTGCTTATGATTCCCATTAGCTTACCGGCCAACTATCTGCTCCACTGGAAAAAACTCTTCACCTCCTTCTTGTGGTCGGGAAGGAAGCCCCACCTGCCGTATAGCTTACTCATTAGGAAAAATCATCAAGGTGGGCTAGGACTACCTGATGTGGAGCAATGGTACAAAGTAGTACATCTTCAAAAGGTGGGCAGAGATTCTTTCCTCAACCAGCCTCTTACAGCGTAACTCCTTGGAATTTTCACAATTGACCACTCCAAATGTTTCCATACAACGGGCCATTTGGCTCCCCACGAGATCCTTATTCCTCTAAATTGATAACCCTTTGTTGCGAGGCACACAAACTCAAAGGCCTAGAATAGATGAGAATCCCAAGAAAAGACACATAAACCCACTCTTTAGCCTGCATTACCCAGTTCCCTGATACCCTACATACTCTCCCGTGACATTCCCATAGCTGACAGGACCTGGACGTTATTTCGCTCGATTCCCCTGAAAGAATTATGTCACAATAGACAACCCCCGTCCCAGCAGCATTTAGCTGCTCTGATACCTCACACCTCTCTATTTCCTCCAGGCCTACATGGTTAGGAGAAAATGTGTGTCTCTATTAAGGGTGTATGGCATAGGTGATGACCTGGTTCGGCTTGAAAAGCTGGCTATTGCTCAAGCTCCCACTGTGAACCGACCCAAATTGGCTGTGTTTCGTACTCGCTTCCTCCAGGACTATGTTCACTTTGATCCACTTTTTCTCATCCCATGGGAAGCGGAATTAGGTTGGTCATTCACAGACGAGGAGAGTAAGTGGATCCTGTTGAACTCACGGCTTTTCTAAATGTGTAAAATTGCAAGAGGTCATTATAAGTTACTCACCAGATGGTATCATACACCTGATCTGCTTTACTCTTGGGGCCTAGTACCCGACGCTCTCTGTTGGAGATGCCGGGCTGCAAAGGGCTTGATTTCTCACATTTGGTGGGACTGCAGAGCCATTATTAGAGTGGTAGGCACCCCAGTGTTGTTGTCACCAGCCCAGATTTTTCTGGGGCTATCAAACCCAACTTGTTCTTTCACAGAAGTCGTTAATTGCACATCTTCTAGCAGCTGCTAAGGCAATGATCCCCCTCCAATGGATGCAGACCAAACCACCCACCATACAGGAATGGATAGGTAAGGTTTCACACATTTGTAGAATGGATAAACTGTCTAGCTGGAGTGACCACACACATACTAGATTTTACCGGATCTATAACCATGGATAGCTTATAGAGACGCGTGCTAGCCCATCATACAGTACGCAATCGCCCCGCTCTCCTTGGGTGCCGGCGATGTATCTTGTCAACATTATCGGCCGTTGGCTGTCCGGGCATGCTGGGTGTTGTAGTTTTGCAACATCTGGAGGTCCGCAGGTTGTAGACCACTGTTAGAGGACGCTGTACTCACCTGTCCCCGCCGCTCCGGACCGTCACCGCTGCCCTGGATGTCCCAGTCCATCGCTGTCACCGCGTCCCCGAGGTGTCCCCAACGCTCCGGCAAGGCCTCTGCTTCCCCCGCATCCGCGCTCTCCGTCGCCGCCATCATGTCACTATGCACGCCGCTCCTATTGGATGATGGGACGGTGTGCGCGGCGACGTGATGACGTCGATGGAAAGCGCAGACGATGCAGGGGATCCAGAAGAGGATGCTCCGGAGCCCCGAGGACAAGTTATTGTCAGCAGAGCACACGGGGCACTGAAAACGGCTATCCGGCGGCAGCTGAAGCAGTCAGCGCTGCCGGATAGCCGTTTATGCGATGGCCCCGACATACAAAAGCATCGTATGTTGATGCTGCCTTCAACATGCGATGGCCTCAGAGGCCATCGCATGTTGAAATTATCGTATGTCGGGGCCATCGTAGGTCGAGGGGTCACTATTATATTTGCACTCCTTTTGCAGTCTGGGCAGGAGACCTACCTAGTACCATCAACGACAAGAACGATGTCAATGAAGTAATGGGCCACTAGGGCCCATAAAAAGCTTGCACACTATGCAGGACACTCTTAATACGCTGCTAAGGGGACAGTTTTCTTTCCTGCTCCAGTACTTACTCTTTACTGTGTTTCAATTGTTATTTTCTGTGCTACTTATGCCACAGTGATGTTCATACACCTGTTACGTTTGAAAATTACAAATAAAGAATTGATAAAAAGAAAAAAAAAAAAAAAACTATGCAGCTAGGTTCACTTCACAGAAGTATGGGGAGAAGATTTGTCTAAAAATGTGCACTCTGGTTCAAAGAGGCGTTCTCTGTGTTGATACTAACCTTTTGTCTATCCTCTTTAGATCTCATTCGCTCCCCATATACCAAAAAGACATGCTGGGATGGATCATAACTTCCAGGTGACTGATCGTGCAACATAAGGTGACACCACCGAAACAGATCCCTCAAATTGAACTCCCATGGTCCTCCTTTCTGGCCCCATTTTCTTTCAGTCATAACTTCCAAGTCAACCTAAAGCAAAAGCAAAACTCAATTTGTAGGACATTGTTAACAAAACACCAGAGTATGTACCGACTGAAGCACTTTGATACAGTCACACATACTGTATTTGCTGCAATTTGGAACCTGTAAAGCATGAAACCTTCAGCATCAAATCCTAAACAAGCAGTCTGAATGTACCTATAAACTAAAGGCTCTACTGCAATTTGCCACACAAAAAAAAATAAAAAATCCTGGAGATATACCTGGTTATTGAACGCAACCATTTTATTAATGACCTCTTCACCCAAGGTAGGAAAGAGAGAGTTTGCTATGAACTGCATATCAGATGGCGTTAGTTGATCCACAAATACCTAAACAATAACATACAAAAACATGTTAAGAAGGTATATACCACATTACATATTAGTGTATACAATATGAATCAATAAATATTTGCTTTATATTGTAAAAAAAGAACTTTAATTGTCCAAAAGTTATGTAATTTTGAATGATATTCCTTAGTTAAGATCACGCAAGATTGTAACCACCCTATAGTCTGGGTACTATCCACTACTACAGCACTTTAGTTTCTTTTTGCCAATATGTACACTCACCATCACTCCTCCTAAAGCGCCATTTATTTTATTGCAGCACAGCTGCCCGCTTACACTAGTTTCATTAATATATCTGGGTCATGTGATCAGCACTCCACCACAAAATTGCATGATTATGTATCTCAGGAAGTGGTCTTCACCTATGAAATTCCCTCCTGACAGCTCCCAGCTCTCTGTATACTGCTGCTACCTCTATGGGATCAGCATATATAGTAGTTATATACCCTTAGCCCTGAGGCTGTGTTCACAAGCTGCATTTTTCCAAATTTATTTTCTCTGTTTTACTGTGATTTTAGCTAAATCAGTGTGAATATGTAGCTATTATACCGCAATTGCACAAATCACAGAAACAAAAACAAAACTTACCGTTGTATTTTGGAAAATTGCAGCAGAAAACCGCTTAAACGTGGTAAAAAAAAATGCATTAAAAATTCGAATTATCAAAGCTCAATTGTGATTATAGGCTAAATCACTTTCCATGCTTAAAACATTGATCTAAAAAATGCACTTTGAATAAAAAAAAAAAAAAAAACAACCCTAAAAAAAACTACACAATGTTAAAGCGTACCTGTCATAGTGCAAAAAAATAGAAAACAAAGTGATATGTTACTCGGGACCCAATCCTGATCATGTGCATATAATTTTTATGTGTCTCGGACCTATATATCCAGAGATATAAGCATTTATCTGCTGGTGAGTTACTTTTTCATTGTGCAGGCTGGAGGGGGCGTGTCAGTCTGTCTCCCTCACAGGAGCGAGCCTGTGCAGTCAGCCAATCAGTACTCTCTACTCTGTAACCCTTTCCTCTCTGGTTTTATGCTGTGTCATGTGTCAGAGGAAGATACTTGGAGCTTACCTGCAGTAATCAGAAGACATTATGGTGAATTCATAACAGGATAAAATGTATAAATATAAGAATAGATCTTTATAAAATTAGTGCAAGGATTTTTTAGATAAAAGTACAGCATTTTTATGAATACATGTTCTATCTGTTTTATCTTCTCCTAGTAAAGCTGGATGCTAATCAGCATAGCTGTCACTATGTGTGTCATTCATCTTTCACATACTCCTGAATGTCTGATCAACTTCTTTGTTATTCAGGAGTCCGTTGTTGAATGTCTGATCAACTTCTTTGTTATTCAGGAGACCGTTGTAGTTTAGTAACAACTGAAACTGCAATATTTGTAAATAACTGTGTTAGAGCAGTGTTCCCTCCAGTTGTTTTAAAACTACAGCTCCCAGCATGTCCACACATTCTTTATCTGTAGTTTTGCATACACAATAGAAATCTTCTATACTGGATACCGGTATGCTACAGAGGGTGGGGGTGGGGGGGTCCTGCTGTCTAATGTCTGCAACTATCTATACTACCTACAAGAGGATACTACCTTCTAGCTACAAGCGGGGCCTGCTGGCTACAAGGGGCCCTGCTGTCTAATGTCTGCAGCTATCTATACTACCTACAAGGGTACCTACTATTAAAGGCAATCTTACAGCAGAGTCACCTGTACTAACTTGAATTTATAGGTAGATAGTGCAGGTAACCCGGTTTCTACTGCTGCTCACCATGTGAACATCAGTACAAACGCTTCAGAGACATCGGTCTCACCACCAATGCAAATTCCTTGTTCTGTCCAATGGAGTAGAGAGAAATCTTGGCTCATACTACAGCAGCCGCCTCCATTGCACATAACAAGAAACCCACATATCAGCACGATAAGCAGCACCAGAGACCGGATAACCCTGGTGTCAGATTCCCTTTAAAATAAAAGTACTCGTACTTGGTATCGGCGAGTACTAGAATTAAAGTATCGGTACTCTTACTTTGTCTTAATAAAATGGTATCGGGACATCCCTAATAAGCACAAAAAATATCTTTAACAAAAAACACACGTTACATGGTATATAGTTATTTCAATCAATCAGTGAGAATATAACAGGACACAAAGAAGAAAAGCGGTAAAACCTGATTCAAGTTCTGTGGCCCCTTAATGGTTTTACTCTGCTCCTGGCAACCAGGCAACTTTAAGACAACCCAATTTACTTAAATAGGACTGTGCTGTGGATCCCCTCTGCACAGGGGCAGCCGAACATCACTGTGCAAGGAAAGACTGGAGGAAATGATTCGGGATAGCTGCCTCTTCACAGAGTTCATTCTTTCTTTGGATATTTGGGGGTCTCCGACGTCATAACCCCAATGATCCTAAACAGATGCATTGCCTAGCAATATTCCTTCACTTTGCAGGCAGAGGGCTAATTTCTTTTGACATTAGCTTAGATGGCAGATTCAAAAGTAAAAAGATACCTTGACTACAAATCAATACAAACTCCTGACCGACAGACCTGTGTAAACCTGTTTAAAAAGGATCGTGGAAGTCCTTTTCGACCACCTCCTTGACGGAAGGGGTTCTGGCAACCGAAGATCTTTGTTTTTTCATGTTGCACTTGAAAGCTCATGCCAAGTTCTGGAATGTATATCTCAGCACGATGGTCAAAGCAAGCATTGAGCCCTTCTAGCACAGACTGAGATGCCAGGTTCAACTGGGTAAAAGAAAAAAAAGAAAATAAATGACAACATGGCAAAGTACTCCACTGCACACTATGATTCAATTCTTGAAGATATTTTAAGTATAGTAAACAGATGAACCAGTAACATTTATTGATAAACTTACTTCATCCAGTACAATCCAATGACCTGCCTTTAAAGCAGACAGCAGTGGTCCATCACGCCATGCAAATTCGCCACCTTTACCTCCTTCAATAGGAAGGTCAGTGCCAAATAAATCTGTTACATCCTTTAGAAAAAAAAATATATATTAGTAGTAAATTATTCTTAAAATGCCACTACTAGTATGACAATGCCAGTATGAGCACAGGCAAACACAAAAAAAAAAAACTGACTCTTGCCTGAGTATAGGCTATGAATTTTTAAGGCTGGATAACCGTCAACTTGAATTTGTTAACTTGACCAAGAATAATGAACTGCAGCATACCCAGAAACATATCTATGGCTAGCTATTGAAATCTTGTTAAAATATTTCATGCAGCACCATAAATCATTAATTAAGCTTTTTATGGCAAAAGAAAAAAATTCACTGTACCGTTTGCTCAGAAAGGTTAATCCGAACCAGATGATTTCCAGAAGCTTTAGCTAAGGCTGTGACAAGACTGGTCTTGCCAACACCTGGGGAGCCCTCTAATAAAATTGGTTTGTTAAGTTGCATTGCTCGCAGTAGCCTCTGTGCATTCATTGAAGTGGTTTCTGAATCAAGTGCATAATCGGTCATAGATTCTTCATTAAATACAGGACCTTAAAAGCAATAAATAAAATAAATAAAGTAGATTTTATAGACTTACTGTAAAATCTCTTTCTCTGAGCTTCTATTGGGGGACACAGGACCATGAGTATATGCTGCTTGCCACTAGGAGGATGAAACAAAGCAAAAAACTAAAGGCTGGCTCCTCCCAGCAGGATATAGCCACCTCCTGGCTCTGAATAACTCAGTTTAGTCCCAAAGCAGAAGGAGAACCAACCAAGAAGAACAGTCCGAACAACAAAAACCCAGACAAATGAAGGGAACCAACCACAAAACACCCCCACACCAGAAACTGTCTGGTCACCAACAAATAATGAGTGGGTGCTGAGTCCCCCAACATCCCAGCCAAAAAGAAACTCAGGCAGATGGCAGGACTGCCCCCCTGTAACACCATGGCCCAAGCCTGCGTCAGAAGATGCGAAAGAATGAACACTGAAAAAGAAATGACCCCCGCCTTGCAAACCTGTAAAGCCGAAGCCCCGTTGCTGACCGCCCAAGAGACCCCCACTGCGAAGGTGGAATGAGCCTTCACTCGAAAGGGGGGCACCTGACCCTTGCAACGATACGCCTTTGAAATGGCGGAGCGTATCCACCGAGAGATAGTGGCCTTAGTAGCCGGGAGCCAGTCAGTCAGGAAGCACAAACAAACAGTCATACTGCCGAACAGCACGAACAAAGTCCAGCTTGTGAAGTTGGCGCTCCCACAGATGAGAAGGGCAGAAGGCAACACAATCTCCTCGATCAGGTGAAAAGACGACATGAACTTAGGCAGAAATGAGGGCACTGGACGAAAAACAACCTTGCCCTGATGAAGCACCATAAAAGGGGAACGACAAGAGAGGTCAGCCAATTCTGACATCCGGCAAATAGACGTGACCAGGAAGGCCAGCTTCCAGGAAAGGAAGCGAAGAGAAACTTGACTGGGAGACTCAAAAGGAGCTCCCTGCAGAACGTCTAAAAGAAGATTGAGGTCCCAAGGTGCAGTGGGTGACCGAAATGGAGGAACCTCGTGAACCACTCCCTGCAAAACAGTGCGGACATGATGGTCGGACACCTGAGGGCGCTGGAAGAGGACAGAAAGTGCCAAAAGCTACCCCTTGATGGAACAGAGGGATAGGTGCATCTTCAGGCCCGACTGCAGAAAGGACAAGAGATTTGTCAATAAAAAAGAGGCAGGAGAGCGCGCGAGAGAGATCACGAGAGAGCGCGAGAGAGACTTGCACCAGCGGAAATAGGCCTGCCAGGTACGATGGTAAATCCTGGCTGATTAGGGCTTCCAATCATGGAGCATGGTCCGGAACACACTGGAAGAGAATCCACGATCCCTCAAAACCACGGTTTCAACCGCCACGCCGTCAAACGCAGAGGAAGTGAATTGGGGTGGCAGAGGGGTGCTTGGGAGAGAAGGTCGGGGCGATCCAGAAGAGAATGTGTGCCACGAGACTGACCATGTCCTCATACCACACGCGGCGAGGCCAATCCGGAGCGTTGTCCGTCTACACCCGTACTGGGAGACCCCGCAGCAGGAGACTCCAGTTAGGAGTACATAGGAAGCTCCAGAACATTGGATTGTGAAACTGGATTCCGACAGGTTCCAGCGACCTTAGACCGCTTGGTCCCGAAAGACACCTACCCAGCAGAGCAGACTTGTGTCCGTGCTTAGGACATGCCAATGGAGAGGCAGAAAGGAGCAGCACGTCCGGAGAAGAGGACACTGAAGCCACCAAAGAAGGGAGCTGCGAACCTTGAGCCGAAGTCTGATCCCGCGATGAAGAGACAAGGGAGGTTTGTCCCACTGAGAAAGGATGGACCACTGAAGAGGACAGTACAGAAATTGGGTGAAGGGAACAGCCTCCATCGAAGGTACCATCTTGCCCAGAACAGACATGCAGGTCCGGACAGGGACCAGACCTGGCCGCCAAAGCCCCAACAACAGCTCTCGGAGCTTCACCTCCGGAAGAGAGGAGAGCTGCTGCCGTGTCAAAGCAAATCCCGAGAAAGGTTAGAGATTGGACTTTGCACGGTTGATGATAAACCAAAATCGGAAAGGGTCTGCAGAGTGATGTCGAGACTGACCCGGTTCTGCTCCAGGGAGGGCGACTTGATGAGCAGGTCGTCCAAATAGGGGAGAACCGATACACCCCACGAGTGGAGGAGAGCCACCACAGCCGCCAGCGTCTTTGTGAAGACTCGGGGCGTGATCCCCAGCCAAAAGGGCAGAGTGACACACTGAAAATGACCGTCAGGAACCGCGGAACTCCCCCAAATCCATGGAAGGGACCACCGACCACAGGGATTCCATTAGGAAATGCCGTAGCCGCACATGACTTCAGAAGCTTCAAATAGAGGATGGGTCGGACAGAGTTGTCCTTTTTGAGAACTAAATAGATTTGAGAAGAACCCTGCATACAGTTCTCGTGGACAAACAGGTGAGATCACTCCGTGAGACAGGAGTGTGTGAAGGGCCACCTGAAAAGCTGCCGCAAGAGCGGGAGAACGGGGAGGGCGGGACCGGAAAAAATGATCCCGGGAATAGAAGAGTAGTCTATTCAATAACCCTGGGAAACAACCTCTCTAACCCACACATCCTGGACGTGTGCCAGCCAAACGTCCCGAAAGAGGGACAGGAGACCACCCACCCAAAGCGCACCCTCAGGCAGTGGGAGGTTTGAGAGCCCCGGATTTGGGGAGGGTCGGTTGATACATGGCCCCGATTTCCAGGAGGAGCGGGTCTTGAAAAGAAGGCACCCTCCTCTCTTGAGAAGCCAAAGATTAGACCTGGCGGCCCGAGAAACTAAAGGAAAGAAAGGAAGAAGTCTTCCGCCGCGGGTCTGAGTGGTGCGGCGGACGATTCTGTGGCAAGAGAGAACTCTTGCCCCCAGTAGTCTCAGAGATGATCTCATCAAGGCGCTTACCAAAGAGACGAGACCCTAAGAAAGGAAGCTCCATAAGGGAACGCTTAGAGGCCGCATCGGCATTCCAAGTCTTAAGCCACATGGAGTGACGAAAAGCCACTAAGTTGCCCAAGGCAAAGGCAGCGCAGCGAGCAGACTCCAAGGAAGCCAAGCAGAGGTAGCCCCCCGCATTAACAATTTGCTGAGCTAGATCAGCCAAATCGCCATGGGAGGCACCAGCTAAAATCCCCTGGCGCAGTTGACCGGCCCAAACTGAGAGGGCCTTGGATACCCCAAGTGGAGGCAAAGGCAGGCGTCAAAGTTGGGTCAGCTGCTTAAAAACGAATTTTGCCAAATTCTCAAGGCGCTTATCTGAGGGATCCTTAAAAGGAGGCTGCATCGGCCATTGGCAGAGCAGTGGATTTAGACAGCCGTGATACAGGAGGGTCCACCGTAGGAGGCCAACACCAGTTTGTAACCAAGTCCTGAGGAAAGGGAAAGAGTCCGGAGCTTCTTAATCCCATGGAAGCGCTTATCCGGATGCTTCCAGGCCGCCTCTAACAGCTCGCCATATTCAGTGTGTGGGCAGAAAACCTGAGGAGTCTGACGAGCATGGCAAAAGGACACTTCAGGGATTGCACATGAAGTTCCTGGGTACTGCAGGTGGAATGTGTCCCTGACAGCAGACAACAGGCTATCCATCAAATCTAACATACGGGAAGTCTCTTCAGAGTCAGAGGGAGGAACCGAATCCGGATCCCCAAGCCCCCCTGGGTACCAGGAGGGCATTGTAGAAGTCCTAGAACGGGTGGAGGTGGACTGGGAGCAGAGACCGAAAGCGTACACTGGGAGATCGGTGGCGATGGCGTCTGGAGGTAATGGACCTGGAGTGAGGGGGGGGGGGGGGGCCTTGGGGGGCAGAGGAGGAGCTACTGCAGAGCACTACAGGCACTGCCAGAGGGGTGGGAGCTATGTTTAGGCCCAAGCCGCGGGCTAAATTAGAGAAGCACCCGTAGCCGGGGCAAGAACCTGAGTGCCTCAGTCGGCTGGGATCAGCTGTCCACCAATGCGCAGGTTAGCAGACGCAGCGAACACAAACCCCCCCCAAGTCCCTGAAACAGAGCACCTCCCGTCCACATTCTATAGGAGCAGTCGGAGGGAAAATGCATGGGGAAAGGTGAGAAAAACTCCCAAAAGTTAACCCCTAGCATCCCAGACAATAATGTCACCAAGAGAAAAGAGCACCAGGTCCAGGGTATGGGAGGAGGGGGAAGTCATACTCACCAATATGGACACACTCATCTATGGAGAGCACCAGTTCTAGTCTTAGACCAGCTAGGGGCCAGCTGCGTTAAGCCAGCCTGGCAGGGGCAGATGGGGGACCCAGATCCAGGGTATGCCACCAGACACTGGTTGATGGCGAGGAGGGATTAACGGTCCACCCTGCAATGTACCGTGCCCCTAGCTCGCATGTGTGTGTGTGGGTGGAAGGGGGAATCAGGCAGTGCCATGCTCCGGTCTCCCAATGCTAGAAAAAATAAAAAAGGAGAGAAAATTTAACTAGACACTGGTCTGGCTCCTGCTGACATTAAGATAAAACTGAGTTGCTCAGAGCCGGATGGCAGGTATATTCTGCAGGAGGAGCCAATCTTCTTTTGTTTTTTGCCTAGTGTCATCCTCCTAGTGGCAAGCATCATAGGTCCATGGTCCTGTGTCCCCCAATGAAGCGCTCGAGAAAAGACAATTGGCTTTTGGGAAAAAAAAAAAAAACACACACACATACACCACTAGATTTATTAACGCGTAATGAAAAGAACCATATGATACAATAAAACAAAATGTGGTCTTGAATGGGAGCGGAGCGAATAATCTTTTCAAGAATAATAATAAATACCTATAATCCAGCAATGCCAATCCACATAACTACTAACTCCTAAGTTAACTTAATAATTCAAAAAGACAATTCAAAAAGGATAGCCCTCCCATTAAAATAACCCACCCTTAAAACACACACACACCAAAAATAACCGGGGGAGAGACCCCCCTCGGATATACCAACAGTACACTTATAAATTATGTGTCCCACCAGCTCTATACACAATCTCTATCAGCCCAAAAATCAAATAATATAACAAGCAACTGAACTACCCCATTGGGACATGCTGGTATCCAGGGAGCACCTCCACCACCACCTCTATTCAAGAATGCATAATAAATGTGGAACTTAAAATCTGTCACAAAATCGGATCTAGGTTTGGCGACTTTCTAGGTTAGGCCTTTATAATTATGAGGTCCTTTAGTCTAAAGGGGTATTCAAGGAAAAAACTTTTTATATATCAACTGGCTCCAGAAAGTTAAACAGATTTGTAAATTACTTCTATTAAAAAAATCTTAATCCTTTCAGTACTTATGAGCTTCTGAAGGTGGTGTTCTTTTCTGTCTAAGTGCTCTCTGATGACACGTGTCTCGGGAAACGCCCAGTTTAGAAGAAAATCCCCATAGCAAACCTCTTCTAAACTGGATGTTTCCCAAGACAGGTGTCATCAGAGAAGATTTAGACAGAAAACAACAACCTTAACTTCAGAAGCTCATAACTACTGAAAGGATTAAGATTTTTTAATAGAAGTAATTTACAAATCTGTTTAACTTTCTGGAGCCAGTTGATATAAATATAAAAAAGTTTTTTCCTGGAATACCCCTTTAACTCCTTAAATAAGTGTTTTTCTGTTTTCGTGCTTTTGTTTTTTCCTCCTTACCTTTTAAAAATCATAACCCTTTCAATTTTGCACCTACAGATCCATTTAATGGCTTTTTTGTGCCACCATTTCTACTTTGTAAAGACATCAGTCATTTTACCCAAAAATCTACGGCAAAATGGGAATGGGGGGAAAAAAAAATCATTGTGTGTCAAAATTGAAGAAAAAAAGCCATTTTGTAAATTTTGGGGGCTTACGTATCTACTCAGTACATTTTTTGTTAAAAATGACCCTTTATCTTTATTCTGTAGGTCCATACAGTTAAAATGATACCCTAATTCTATAGGTTTGATTTTGTCATACTTCTGCAAGAAATCATAACTACATGCATGAAAATTAACACATTTTAAATTGTCGTTCTGACCCCTATAATTTTTTTTTCGCGTACGGGGCTGTATGAAGACTCATTTTGTGCCGTGATCTGAAGTTTTTATCGGTACCATTTTTGTTTTGATGGACTTGATCACTTATTACGCTATTTTTAAGTTTGGAATTTTTTTGGCGCTTATGCCATTGACCGTGTGGTTTAATTAACCATATATATTTATAGTTCGGACATTTATGCATGCGGTGATACCACATGTTTAGTTTTATTATGTTTATATAATTTATTATATGGAATTTGGGAAAAGGGAGGAGATTTAAAAAAAACTTAAGGCTGGGTTCACATCACGTTTTTGCCATACTGTTTTCTATCAGTTTTTCTAAAGAAAACCGTATGGCAAAAAAACTGATGGAACAGTATGGGGAAAAAGTGAACCATATGCGTTTTTAAACACTGTTTTTAAAAGTGCATACAGTTCCGTCCGTTTTTCTAAATAAAAAAAAAAAACATAAGTTTTTGAAAATGTTGTCCATTTTTAATGGGAAGGGTGTTGGGTGGGGACTTTAGGATGCAAATGCGCATGTGCAAAGTAAAAACCGTATACGGTTTCCCGTATGGAACCATATATACATGTGCGTTTCCCATTGATGTCCACGTTAAAAAAAAAAAATAAACAAACGTATGCGGTTGCATTATGGTTTTTAACCCCTTAAGGACCAGGCCATTTTACACCTTAACCCCTTAACGACGCATTTACGTCCTGCGCCGGCTCCCGCAATATGTAGCGGGATCGCGCCGCGATCCTGCATCATATCGCGTCGGTCCTGGCGCTCATCAACGGTCGGGACCCGCGGCTAATACCACACATCGCCGATCGTGGCGATGTGCGGTATTAACCCTTTAGAAGCGGCGATCAAAGCTGACCGCCGCTTCTAAAGTGAAACTGAAAGTGATCCGACTGCTCAGTCGGGCTGTTCGGGACCGCCGCGGCGTCCCGAACAGCTGACCGGACACTGGGAGGGCCCTTACCTGCCTCCTCGGTGTCCGATCGACGAATGACTGCTCCGTGCCTGAGATCCAGGCAGGAGCAGTCAAGCGCCGTTAATGCTGATCACAGGCATGTTAATACATGCCAGTGATCAGCATAGGAGATCAGTGTGTGCAGTGTAATCGGTCCTATGGGACCGATAACACTGCAAAAATTTTTTTTTTTAAAGTGTTAATAAAGGTCTTTTAACCCCTTCCCTAATAAAAGTTTAAATCACCCCCCTTTTCCCATAAAAAAAATAAAACAGTAAAAAATAAACATATGTGGTATCGCTGCGTGCGTAAATGTCCGAACTATAAAAATATATCATTAATTAAACCGCACGGTCAATGGCGTACGCGCAAAAAAATTCCAAAGTAAAAAATACGCATTTTTGGTCACTTTTTATACCATTAAAAAATGAATAAAAAGTGATCAAAAAGTCCGATCAAAACAAAAATGATACCAATAAAACCTTCAGATCACGGCGCAAAAAATGAGTCCTCATACCGCCCTGTACGTGGAAAAATAATGATAAAGATGACATTTTTAAACGTATAAATTTTCCTGCATGTAGTTATGATTTTTTCCAGAAGTACGACAAAATCAAACCTATATAAGTAGGGTACCATTTTAACCGTATGGACCTACAGAATAATGATATGGTGTAATTTTTACCGAAATATGCACTGCATAGAAACGGAAGCCCCCAAAATTTACAAAATGGCGTTTTTTCTTCGATTTTGTCGCACAATGATTTTTTTTTTCTGTTTCGCCGTGCATTTTTGGGTAAAATGACTAATATCACTGCAAAGTACAATTGGCGACGCAAAAAATAAGCCATAATATGGATTTTTAGGTGGAAAATTGAAAGGGTTATGATTTTTAAAAGGTAAGGAGTAAAAAACGAAAGTGCAAAAACGGAAAAACCCTGAGTCCTTAAGGGGTTAAGGACCAGAGCGTTTGTTGCACATCTGACCACAGTCATTTTAAACATTAATAACTCTGGAATGCTTTTAGTTATCATCCTGATTCCAAGATTGTTTTTTCGTGACATATTCTACTTTAACATAGTGGTAAAATTTTATGGTAACTTGCATCCTTTCTTGGTAAAAAATCCCCAAATTTGATGGAAAAAAATGAAAATTTTGCATTTTTCTAACTTTGAAGCTCTCTGCTTGTAAGGAAAATGGATATTCAAAATAATTATTTTTTTGGGTTCACATATACAATATGTCTACTTTATGTTTGCATCATAAAATGTATGAGTTTTTACTTTTGGAAGACACCAGAGGGCTTCAAAGTTCAGCAGCAATTTTGAAATTATTCACAAAATTTTCAAACTCCCTATTTTTCAGGGACCAGTTCAGTTTTGAAGTGGATTTGAAGGGTCTTCATATTAGAAATACCCCATAAAAGACCCCATTATAAAAACTGCACCCCCCAAAGTATTCAAAAATGACATTCAGTAAGTGTTTTAACCCTTTAGGTGTTTCACAGGAATAGCAGCAAAGTGAAGGAGAAAATTCAAAATCTTCATTTTTTACACTCGCATGTTCTTGTAGATCCAATTTTTGAAAGGGGTAAAAAGGAAAACAAATTACTTTTATTTGAAACCCAATTTCTCTCGAGTAAGGACATACCTCATATGTCTATGTTAATTGTTCAGCGGGCGCAGTAGAGGGCTCAGAAGGGAAGGAGCGACAAGTGGTTTTTGGGGGGCATGTCACCTTTAGGAAGCCCCTATGGTGCCAGAACAGCAAAAAAAAAAAAAAAAAAAAAAAACACATGGCATACCATTTTGGAAACTAGACCCCTCGGGGAACGTAACAAGGGGTAAAGTGAACCTTAATACCCCACAGGCTATTCACGACTTGCATATGTAAAAAAAATATATATATTTTTTTAGCTAAAATGTTTGGTTTCCCAAAAATTTTAAATTTTTAAAAAGGGTAATATCGGAAAATACCCCCCAAAATTTGTAACACAATTTCTCCCGAGTACGGCGATACCCCATATGTTGCCCTAAACTGTTGCCTTGAAATACGACAGGGCTCCAAAGTGAGAGCGCCATGCGCATTTGAGGCCTAAATTAGGGACTTGCATAGGGGTGGACATTGGGAATCACTGGCGTAGAATACCCCTAACAGGATGCCTCCAGCTGTTTTAAAACTCCCAGCATGCCTGGACAGTCAGTGGCTATCTGCAAAACAACTACTCCCAGTATTGCCAACAGCTGGAGGCTCCGTTTGGGAAACAGTGGCGTACCAGACGTTTTTCATTTTTATTGGGGAGGGGGGCTGTGTAGGGGTATGTGTATATGTGGTGTTTTTTACTTTTTATTTTATTGTGTGTTAGTGTAGTGTAGTGTTTTTAGGGTCACACGGGCGGGGGTTCACAGTAGTTTCTGGCTGGCAGTTTGAGCTGCGGCAGAAAATTTGCCACAGCTCAAACTTGCAGCCGGATCCTTACTGTAAACCTCCACCCATGTTCACATTCACATTGGGGGGGGAGGAACATCCAGCTGTTGCAAAACTACAACTACCAGCATGTACCGTCTATCAGTGCATGCTGGGAGTTATAGTTTTGCAACAGCTGGAGGCACACTGGTTGTGAAACACCGAGTTTGGTAACAAACTCAGTGTTTTGCAACTAGTGTGCCTTCAGCTGTTGCAAAAGCTACAACCCCCAGCATGTACGGACAGCAGAAGGGCATGCTGGGTCTTGTAGTTATGCAACAGCCGGAGGCATACTACTTTGGCTGGGGATGCTGTGGATTGTAGTTATGCAACAGCTGGAGACACACTGGTTTGCTACTTAACTCAGTGTGCCTTCAGCTGTTGCAAAACTACAACTCTCAGTAGTCACCGACAGCCAATGGGCATGCTGGGAGTTGTAGTTATGCAACCAGCAGATGCACCACTACAACTCCCAGCATGCACTTTAGCTGTTTGTGCAAGCTGGGAGTTGTAGTTATACAACAGCTGAAGGTACACTTTTCCATAGAAAAAATGTGCCTCCAGCTGTTGCAAAACTATAAGTCCCAGCATGCCCATAAGGGAATGCTGGGAGTTGTGGTGGTCTGCCTCCTGCTGTTGCATAATTACAGCTCCCAGCATGCCCTTTTTGCATGCTGGGAGCTGTTGCTAAGCAACAGCAGGAGGCTGTCACTCACCTCCAACTGCAGATCCACGCCGCTGCCGCGCAGTTCAGTCCCTCGCCGCCGCTCCTGGGGCCCCGATCCCAACTGGGGTCTTCTTCCCGCACCCGCTCACCTCCTCCGGAAGAGGGGCGGAGCGGGTTGCGGGAGTGACACCCGCAGCAGGCGCCCTGATTGGTCAGCCAGGAAGCCGGCCGACGAATCAGGGCGATCGTGAGGTGGCATCAGTGCCACCTCACCCCTGCTGGCTATGGCTGTTCGGGGCAGTCTCTGACGGCCCCGATCAGCCAGTAATTCCGGGTCACTGGAGACCCGATTGACCCGGAATCCGCCGCAGATCGCTGGACTGAATTGTCCAGCAATCTGCGGCCATCGCCGACATGGGGGGGACATAATGACCCCCCCTGGGTGATATGCCGGGATGCCTGCTGAACGATTTCAGCAGGAATCCGGCACCGGCTCCCCTCCAGCTAGCTGCTGGGGCCGGAAATGCGCAGAGCATATCCATATGCCCTGTGTCCTTAAGGGGTTAAACTTAAGTAAAAATTGTGGTTGACCAAGATTTTGTCTACGGTTTAAAAACCATACTGCAACTGCATACTTTTTTTAAATTAAAAATTATTATTTTTTTTTTTAATATGGACGTCAATGGGAAACGCACATGTATCAGGTTCCATACGGGAAACAGTATACGGTTTTTACTTTGCACATGCGCATTTGCATCCTAAAGTCCCCACCCAACAGCCCTCCCATTAAAAATGGACAACATTTTCAAAAACTTACCGTATGTTTTTTTTTATTTATAAAAATGGTCGGAACTGTATGCACTTTTAAAAACAATATACGGTTTACTTTTTCCCACACTGTTCAATTTTTTTTTAAAGAAAAACTGATTGAAAACAGTATGGCAAAAACGTGTTGGGAACCCAGCCTAAAAAGGAAAAGATTATTGTGTGTGTTTTTAAACTTTTTTTTTTTTTTTTTTTTTTATACACTTTTAGTCCCCTTAGGGGACTTTTAGGAGGAATCATTTGATTCCACATACAGATCAATGTGGTTCCATAAAACCACATTGATTTGTGTGCTCTGCGCTCGATTGATAAAGCCTGGTCCTGCCAGGTTTTATCATTCTCAGCGCAGGAGCCGGGACTACAGGAGAGGTAAGCCCTCAAGCTGCGGGGGAGCGATCCACCGCACTAGACCACCAGGGACAGGATAAAGGCACCTTTAGACGCTGCCGTCAGCTTTGACAGCTGCTATGTAAAGGGTTATTAAAGGGGTAGTCCAGTGGTGAAAAACGTATCCCCTATCCAAAGGATAGGGGATAAGTTTGAGATCGTGGGGTGTCCGACCGCTGGGGCCCCCCGCGATCTCTCTGTACGGGGCCCCGGCTCTCCGCCGAGATAGCGGGTGTCGACCCCCGCACGAGGCGGCGGCCGACACCCCCCCCCCCCCCCCCTCAATACATCTCAATGGCAGAGCCGGAGATTGCCGAAGGCAGCGTTTCGGCTCTGCCATAGAGTTGTATTGAGGGGGCGTGTCGGCCGCCGCTCCGTGCGGAGGTCGACACGCCCCCTTCCCGCGGGCTGTCGGGGCTCCGTACAGGAGATCGCGGGGGGCCCCAGGGGTCGGACCCCCCGCGATCTGCAACTTATCCCCTATCCTTAAGATAGGGGATAAGTTGTAAACCACTGAGTCACCACTGGACTACTCCTTTAACAGTGGACCTCAGATATAATCAGGAATCAGCTGGGGGCCGGCCTGTATTGGGTCGGGAGCCCGCACCATACCCAGTTACCGGCACACAGACGAGTATAGACATCTATGTATGTATTTAAGAGTTTAAATACAGTTTGCAAACCAGGAAGAATATAATCCACACAAAATCAAGAAGGTAAAAACTATGACTTAATTGGTGTAAAACAATAATCGATTTTTACCTCTAGTTATATAGAAGGGATGAATTCCAAACATGTTTTTAGATAAATTTATCTTTCGTTGTATGGTTCTCTCATACATCTCTAGGTTTAACTGTTCGTCTTCAGTAATCTGGACAGCAGCAGAGAGCTTCCAACGTAAAAAATGCATACATTTTTGTCTGGCAGATAGAGCAGATGCAGGAGAGCAAAAAGTAGTGCCTACAAAGAAGAATGAAGTCTTAATATTGAAGGCTTAACTAATATATATATAAAAAAAAAACTGTAAATACTTTATGCTCCAGTTTGAGATTTATTAATACTATTTTGCCTTTAAATGAATTATAGTTTTAGTATTTGATTTAACTACTTGTGCAGACCGCACATAAACTATAAACAACTGGCAGAATCACAAGTGAATCTGAAAGGACATTAATGTACATCCTCATGGAGTAACTACCACCTAAATGTTACTGTCGTTAGAAACAACTTTTGCCCTATGGGGAGTCTAAAAGGGTCTAACTAAATTTAAAAAAATGTCTAAAATTAAAGGGGTTCTCCGGTGCTTACACATCTTATCCCCTATCACCTATTACGATCGCGGGCGTCCCGCAGCTGGGGACGCCCGCGATCATGCTCGCGGCACCCAGTTTGTAATCAGTCCCCGGAGCGTGTGATAGCTATCACGCCCCCTCCCGTCGGCTTGCATTGAGGGGCGGAGCTTGACGTCACACGGGGTCGGAGGCGTGACGTCACACGCCGCCGGCCCTCTAGTCGCCCGTAATCAGACCCGGATCGAACACGCTCCGGGGACTGATTACAAACGGGGTGCCGCGAGCATGATCGCGGGCGTCCCCAGCTGTGGGACTCCCGCGATGAGGCATCTTATCCCCTATCCTTTGGATAGGGGATAAGATATGTAAGCACCGGAGAACCCCTTTAAATAAAACCCCTTCCACAACTAATAAATAAATAAAAAATAACCCTTGCAAAAAAAAAAAAGACCAAACACCAAAAATGCAGATTTTTAAAATCACAAAAAAATAAAAAGCAAACAAAAAAGGTCCAAGCAAACAAAAAATAAATAAAATTAAAAACTACAGATTACGAAAAGTCCTGAAAAAAGTCGATTTATTTATACTTCCTGTAAAATCTTTTTGTCGGAGCCTCCATTGGGGACACAGGAACCATGGGTATATGCTGCTGCCATTAGGAGGCTGACACTAGGCAAAAAAAAAAAAAAAAAGTTGGCCCCTCCTGGCAGGATATACCCGCCCACTGGCTCTGAGTTAACCAGTTTAGTGCCAAAGCAGTAGAAGAGGAGCGACAGAGAAAACAAAAAAGAATGTCTGAGGAAGTACCCTAGACAAACACTCCGAACAGCCCCACCGACAGACAACTGACCCACAGGCCAACTGACTAAACCAATGTGTGGGTGCTGTGTCCCCCTTATGGAGGTGGCGAGAAAAATATTTTACATTTTACATTTTTAAGTATAAAAAAAATCTCGCTCTCATACATTGGGAGACAAAGGAACCGTGGGACATCCTAAAGCAGTCCCCCATGGTGGGAAAACGGAAACTCCAAAAGAAAAGAGTCAGGCAGATGGCAGAGCCACCGCTGCCTTCAAAACCTTGCGATCAAACCCTGTGTATGCAGACACAAAAGTGTGCACCTGGTAGAAACTGGTAGTGTGCACAGACGACCAAGTAGCTGCCTTGCACATCTGTAAAGCCGAAGTCATGTTGTGGACCCCCCAGGAGGCCCCCAAAGAATGGGTGGAATAAGCCGTAAGGGCGGGACCTTCCCTTTACAGTGATAAGCCTCTGAAATGGCGGACCGTATCCACCAGGAGATGGTCACCTTAGAGGCCGGAAGCCCCTTGCGATGACCTTCTGGGAGAACGAACAGCGAGTCACAATGCAGGAACAAAGAGGTAACCGACAGGAAGGCCTAAACAGCCCTGACCACGTCCAATTTATGCAGAGCGTTCTGCCGAGGAAGGGTGTAAAGAGGAAACCACTTACGGCAGGAAGGAAGGCACTGGACAAAAAAAAAAAAAAACTACCTTGTCCTAATGAAGAACCAGGATAGGGGAATGGCAGGAGAGATGCCAAATCCGATACCCGCCTAATGGAATTGACCGCAATGAGATAGGCTACCTTCCAGGAAAGAAAATGTAAAGATAATTCTCCGAAAGGCTCAAACAGAGTGCCCTGAAAGGCGTTGAGCACCAAGTTCAGATCCCAGGGCAGAGTGGGGGATCTGTACAGCAGGGCCTCATGTGCCACACCCTGCAAAAATGTGCTGACAGAGTTCGATGCCAAGGGCGGTTGAAAAAGTGTGAAACGTGCCGAAACCTTCCCCTTGAGAGCTGAGTGCAAGAAGTGTTTCCAACCCAGCTTGCAAGAAGGACAGAAGGTTCTGCAGAGAAAGGGTGGTGGGAGACAGGGACCGGACATTGCAGTAGCAAAAATAGGCCCTCCAGGTACGGTTGTAAATCAAGGTGAAAGAATTTCCAAGCCGGAGCATGGTGTGAATGACCCAGCCCAAGCAACCCCGAGCCCTTTACACCTCGGTTTCAACGCTACGCTGTCAAATGCAGCATAAGTTAATTGGGGTGGCAGAGGAGTCCCTGCAAAAGCAGATCAGGGCGAACATCTGCAGTGAGGCGGACGACATTGCCGTACCACATGTGGCGGGCAAATACGGCACCTCGAAGATCATGGAGATGCCCTCTGCCTTGATCTTCTGCACGACCTTGGGCAGGTGGTGGAAAGGGAGGTGGTGGTCTAAGGGCATCCATGGCCAGTGCCAGGGGATCTCGGGACCTGGCAGCAGTTGCCGCAGAGTTGGCTGTGGTGCGGCTCAGAAAGTCCGCCTCCCAGTTGTCCACTTCCTGAATGTGAACCCACGAGATGGAGGGGACATGGCACTCCGCTCAGACAAAAATCCTGACTGCCTTCCCCATCGCCAAGACGTTGCCGGTGCCGCCCTGGTAATTTGTTCCAGGGAGGCTGCCTTGACCAGCAGATGGTCCAGGTAAGATAGTACCAACACTTCCCGTGAGCGAAGAATAGCCATCACCACAGCCAAGATCTTGGTAAAGACTCTGGGGGTCGTGGCTAGCCAAAAGGGCAGAGCCACAAACTGAAAATGGCCCACAGGGACAGTAAAACGGAGGAACCGTTAAGGAGCCTGTAAGATGGGGAAGTGCAGGTAAGCGCCCTTAATGTCTATCGAGGACATGATTTCAGACGGATCTATAGACCCAACCACTGAACCTAGAACTCCATGCGGAAGTATTGCAGGCGCAGATGGCAGTGGAGAAGCTTCAAGTTGAAAAATCGGCCAGACAATGCCTCCCTTCTTGGGAAGACGAAGAGATACGAATACAATCCAGAAAAAAGTTCCCAATGGGGGAACCGGTACAATCTCCACTAGGGAAAGAAGGGTGTGAAGAGCGGACTAAGGGTGTGAAGAGCGGGACCGGAATAAAACATCCTGGGGAATAGAAGCAAACTATCCGATAGTCCTCAGAAACTACGTCCAGCACCCAAGAATCTTGCAACTAAACAAACCACATTTCCCTAAAGAAGTACAGATGACCACCCACCCAAGAGGAAACCTTAGATGGGGGTGTCCCTTTAGGTAGTGGGAGGTTTGTAGTTACTGGGCTTCAAAAAGGCAAGATCCTTAAAAGGATGGCGCCTTCTGGTCTTGGGAGGCCAACGGCTTGTCTCAACAGCCAGAGGTGAATGACCAAAAGGGACAAAAAGCAAAAAGTCTTTTGGCGGGAATCGGTATGGTGTACCCTGTTTTGCGGTAACAAAGAGCTCTTGCCACCAGTCAGCTCTTGCCCCAGCATTGGAGATCTGAAGCGCCAGGTCCGTCAAATTTTCTGAGGAGGCCCCAGATAAGATGCCTTGGCGAAGTTGGGAGGCCCAAGCCAAAAGAACTTTGGACACCCATGTGCATGGAAGCGAAAGCCGGAATCAAGGCTGAACCAGCTGCTTCAAAAGCAAACCTGGCCAGATTCTCAATTTGCTTGTCCGAAGGATCCTTAAAAGGAAGCCTTGTCCGCCAGCAGAAGTATAGTGGACTTTGACAGACAAGACCCAAGAGCGTTCACCGTAGATTGGGCAGTCCATTTCAAGACCATGTCTTGGAGAATGGAAACCTAGTCCAAAGCTTTGTAGCCCCTTCGAAAAGTTTCTCTGGGTGCTTCCAAGTCCAGTCCAGCAGCTCATCGTATTCAGTGTGAGGAATGAACAGCAAGCGTGGCAAAAGGAAACTTCTGGTACATAGTCCAAAGTTCCTGTGTCCTACAAGTGAAAGGTGTCTCTGACACAAGGCTGTCCACCATGTTCAGCATACGTGACAGCTCCTCCAAATCTGAGGGTGGATAAGACTGCACAATCACCAGTTTCCCCAGAGACCAGGAACGCTCTGTGGGTTCCTTTGAGCGAAGTGTGGTAGACCTGGAACGGGACCCTAGGGGAATGGACGTGGGAGAGGGAACGATGAAGGGATGCCGAAGAAAGTGTGCAGGAGCAGCGTAGGGAGGACAAACTAAGGAGTTGGGAAAAGAGACCAAGGACAAGCGCCTGGGGCGCTTGTGAGAATTCCGGGCGGGTCAGTCAGAAGAAGCGAGCCTCCTGGGAGGATGGCCAGATGAAGGATCGCTCCAAAGCAGAAGCCACAACCTGATACCCACACCAGATCAGAAATTGAAAGAGAGGGAGGAGATATATTCTGGAGTGGGCTCGGCAACTACAAGTTCCGAGGAACCATCCTGAGCGGTAGGGCTGGGTCGTGCAACAGAGCAGGCAGAACAAGTGGACTCTGCTGAACCACCAGGCATTTTGGTTCTGCAACCCATATGAGGAGTAGTAGTAGTAGTTAACCAAAGTGGGGGCCAACTGTCTGGAGGGGGCGTTGGGTCTAGGGTCAGACATGAGACAAGTAAAGCAGACAAGCCAAAAAAGGAGCAAGCTCACCCAGGTTCCTGTGTCCTAAAGAGAAGAGGAGCCAGAAGAGCAGCTTGCAGAAGTCAAAAGCAGTGAGGAGGAGCCAACATCACTGCAGGTGAATGAAGGGGTGGGCAGAAACACCATAGGATGAGCAGGAGTCAGGAGTGTGCGCTGAGCTGCTACAGGTTTTTAAAAAAAAAAAAGGGGGGGAGGAGATAAATCTTATGATTTCTTGTAGTGCGTGCCGTCGTTCTATAGGCACTGGCTGGGAGGGAGGAAAAGCGCTCTGTGCACCAGCAAAGCCTGGCACTGATTAAGTGGGCGGAGCCAAAGCCATAGCCTAGACCACGTTGAGAAGGGACTTGAACCCCTACCCCTTCTTACTTCCGGTGTCTTCAGCCAGCTTAACACCATGCTGAATCATGCCAAACTGCAATAGCGAGACGAGCAGGGTCAATAGGGGGACAAGAACCTGGGGTACAACCACCTGGGGTTGGGTGCTGGCAAAAAGGGGTTAACGGACCACAGTGCCCCTTCGTTGCATATGGGAGAACAGGCAGCTCCACGCTCCTGTTGCCCAACCTAGAAATAACAAAGGGAAAAGAACACTAACTAGACATACCTAACCAGAAAAAAATAAAAGAGAAAAGACCAGGTCTGGAGAACTCCAGAACTGAGTCTTCTATTGACCCTAAGCTAAAACTGGTTAGCTCAGAGCCAGTGGGTGGGTATATCCTGTCAGGAGGAGCAGACTTCTTTTTTGTTTGCCTAGGGTCAGCAGCATATTCCCACGGTTCCAGTGCCCCTCGAATGTAGGCGACCGAAAAATAAAATAAGTGATCTTTAATGGTTACTGTAGACAAGACCCACTTTTTTTCTGCACAAGTTTTGATATATCTCCCCCTATGTCTTTACAACAACCATTTTCACAGTCCTATACCATCTATTTTATTAATAATTTTACTTTTTCATGAAAGTCATTTTGTAATGTAAACTGTATTTGTATTTCAGATGTCATTTGGATATGCTGAGAATTTTGCACAATGAATATAGTGTAATTCTGAGAGTTTTTTCTTAAATAAAACTAAGCAACTGATGTAATAAATGGAAATAGCAAAATAATATAAAATATAAAAATATAAATAATAACACACAAATAAGGTTTCAAAGCAGAAAAACCCACCTGATCCTAAGCCATCGATGTACACAAGACAGGCAGCATGTATTAAAGCTGCAATGGTACTGAGGTTAGTTCCTTCATACTGTGCCTCCAAGTCATTTTTTACTGAAACATTCATGAAATTCACCCAGGAAAGAATGTCTCGAATGCTAAGAATGCACTGACGTCCAAATTCTTGGTTTTTCAACCATTCAATAAAATCCATGATCATATCTGCTACAACAGCACCTGAAGAAAAAGTGTCACAATTTAATTGTGGATAAGGTACACATCTTATGAATTCATGACAACAAGTTGTTCAACATAACTGTAGGCAGATTGTTTGAATACATGACTGTACAGTGTCAAGAGTATTATAAATGTCTGTACTTAATACTAATGTATACACGCTTGGAAAATTACTGTAAGTTGAATACGCTTAATACTTAAAGGGGTGCTCTGAGCCGGAACGGTGATCATGTCGTCACGCCACGACCCCTCCATTCATGTCTAGGGGAGGGGGCGTGTCAGCTGACATGCCCCCTTCCGTAGACATGAATAGAGGGGCGTTGCGTAACGAGGGGTGCGTTGCAGTGACGTCACAACCACTGCCACAGGAACCCAGCGTTTGTTTAGGACGCTGGGTGCTGCGGGAGATCGCAGGGGCACCAGCAGCGGGACAACCGTGATCAGACATCTTATCCCCAATCCTTTGGATAGGGGATAAGATATCTAGCAGTGGAGTACTCCTTTAACTTATAGTGTCCTGAAACACTATACCATCATTAGCCAAAGAACAAAGAAAATCGGAGTCACTTATATAACAAATAGTGTCCCATTGACACCAAGTTTATTAATTAAATAGAGAAGACAATGCACATGATAAAAACATGTAATAGCGAGAGGAATACAGCATCAAAAAAAGGTGATATCACCAGCCCTGCACATTAACAGTTAATGGTAATATATATATATATATATATATATATATATATATATATATATATATATATATATACATACATACACACACATATATATACACACACACACAGGTCGCATCCCATGGCAACCATAAAAGGATGCAGCGTGTGAACATAAATAAGAGGCACCCTGATATGACTGCTATATACCTTTATGTGCAATAAGTACGTTGTAGCTTCCTTTTGATTATACCATACTCTCTTATTTATGTTCACACGCTGCATCCTTTTATGGTTGCCATGGGATGCAACCTGTATATATATTACCATTAACTTAATGTGCAGGGCAGTTGATATTGCATTGTGTTCTCTATGTAATTAATAAACTTCATGTCAATGGTACACAATATTTGTTATATAAATGACTCTGGTCTTCTTTTTTCTTTGGCGTTATCTATACACATGGAGTACCATATATATCCCCATACTCACCTCGGGGATATATATGGTACATATCATTTATTCACCGCTATGGTGGCTATACCTGATTAACTTCTTCCTTTCCTTGGCGTGTTGTCCTTTTGGTTTTGTACTTCAATAGCCAAGCAATCATTTAACCAAAGAAAGAATGATTTTTATACTTTGTGTTTCTTTTCTATGCAGATGTTGGCTCTCAAAAAAAGGAGATTTTTTTTCGTACTCACTGTAAAATCTCTTTCTTATAGCCTTCATTGGGGGACACCTTATGGATGGGTATATGCTTTTGCCACTAGGAGGCGCTGACACTAGGGGAAAAAAAGTCTGCTCCTCCCTGGCAGCATATACTCGCCCACTGGAAGTGAGGTAATCAGTTCTGTCACAAAGCAGTAGGAGAAGCCTACAAAGAACATGTCTGAAGGACCAGAGAAAGAATCCTGGATAAAAAAACGGAAAAGACCATCCGGACAACAATTTAAGAAATGGGTGGGTGCAGTGTCACCCAATGAAGGATACGAGAAAGAGATTTTACTGTGAGAACAAAAATAAATAGATAGATTATATAGATATATATATATATAAATATATATAAATATATATCTAATCTCCTTTTCTCCGTCGCTCTTCATTGGGGGACACTGTATGGATGGGATGTACCAAAGCAGTATCCTATGGTGGGAAAAAACAACCACCAGAGAAAGGGAATCAGTTCCAAGAACAAACTCACTTGTCCTCAAGGCCTGCAGACGAGCCCCCAGGCCAGAGACAAACTTGGCCCAGAAATTGAGGTCCCGAAAGATCCCCCGGCCATGGAGATGGACTAGGACACCCAAGAAGGGACCGTCCTCTGTAGAAACTTAAGACACCTGGGCTATATATAGAGAGACCAGAAAAGGTCAACCAGGGAGCCAGATGGGCTGGAACCATCCCGAAAGCAGATAAACAACTCCCACGAACCCAGCAGGGAGATCAGTGTACGCCTGAACAGAAGGAGAGCACAGGAGGTGGAGACCAGAAACCACAGGGGAAAAAAAAAAAAAAGAGAATGAAATCTGCTCTAAGGAGGTCTGGTGATGAGAACAAAGACCAGAACAGCTGCCATCCCAGGAGCTCACCATGAGCCCCCGGAAGGCGACAGGAGCTGGACTGGTAATTCGGGTGACCAGAACACCCTCCAACTCGGGGAGGGGATATGGACCCCGAAGGAAGAAAAGAGCGGAATGCCCTAAAAAAGGGGGCATCCCGGACATCGGAGAGACAGACTTGGAAACTGGAGATGTTTGCTCACCAGGAAGACTGTACCGGAAAATCAAAGACAAGAAACGAGCGGAATACCACAAAAAGGAGCATCCCAGAACACCAAAGCAGCTGACCTGAGAATTGGAGGATCCCGAGTCCCCTGGAAGACTCACACCTGAAAAGTGAGGAAAACAGACGCCTGCAAAACTCACCGGGCGACAAAATTCCATGTCGAGACATGAAAAAGTTAAGAAGTGCAGAACAAAAAGACCGCCCACCAAATAGGATCACGGAAGAGTCTGGGCCAGATCTCTACACATGATAGCTACACCCGAGTCCTCAACCATCACCAAGGCCCCAAAAAACGGGAGAGCCGCCTGAAAAGAAGGCATGCCACAGTATCCTAGGACCGAGTCCAAGCCAAGGTGACTAACCAGTCTAGGACCCCAGTGGTCCGAGTGTACCAGAGCACTCCGAACATCCCGCCAGAACGGGAACGGAGGGGGAAACAAAGCGGAACCAAGCTGGGACTCTCAGGTGCTGGGCACAGGAAGGTTACTCCAGAAGACTATCGTGCCAGTGCAGTACAACTGATACTGTCAAAGGGGAAGGAAGAACACACCTTTCAAGGGAGAGTGTGCCAAGTGAGGAGAAGAGCAATGGTAGGACCCAAACAACAGACAGTGGCTAGACCAGCTGTCTCCGGAACATGCATGATTACAAACTCCTCCAACAGAGGAGAGTGCCAAGGCTGCGTGAGCCGCAGTAGATAACCAAGAAACAGACCGCCAGGCTGCAATGGTGGGCAGTAAGCACACAAGCATAAACAGCAAAAAGCTCTGTTGATAACAAAAAAACAAGGACCCAGCCAGATACCCCACCTATATAGTGGGAACAGTGAGATGTTACTATCTTGGCTGCAGAAAATGCTCAACGAAATAGGCCCCCCTAGTGGAGGGGAAACAGGGGGTGGTCAAGATGAAACTCCGGTACTAACCATGTTAAGCACCCCGATCCCTGTACCCCCTGTGGAAGGGGGATTGGCCAAGTGCACCAGGCACTGTTGAAGCAGGGAAGTGCCGCCCCACAGCCACGGGACAAGTACTGGGTGGATGTAGCCCCCCAGGGCCCCTGCGACAACCCATCACGGTACGGAGGAGCCACCTCGAGCGCCCAGAGGGATCAGAAACATGCACACTGGAGTTGGGCAAAAATACAAGACGTGACTACGAATGCAAGTAAGAAGCACACTCGTTGAGAGCCATTTCGGACGATGACTAAGGCAACAGAGTAGGTGCCTGAGCCACCCTGGACAGAAAACCCCGGAAAGATACCTGGAGGGTCTGAACCTACTGTGTTGCCCCATCAGGCCCCATGCCAGAACAGAGGTGCTCAATCACCGCAGACCTGTGGAAAAAAAATCACAGGAAGCCCCGCGGCAAATCTTACCGAACAGAAGGAAAAGTGGGCCCTACATGTGCAGAGTGGCCTTCGCATATGTAAGGACACAGACATGGGTACCCCACGGTAGTAGTGAGGTACCAAGACTGCAGACACAAAAGAAACCGTCGACATCCAAAGGACCGGCAGAAAAGGAAGGTATGCCCATAGCAGACCAACGTTACAACCTTAGAAAGGGGAACAGAGTACTGAGGCTGTTGCAGAGAAAGCCTCTGTAACCTGCAGAAAAAACCCACACAATCTCCTAATGGTGCCACACACCAAGGCTGCAGACGCAGACTCAAGAGATGAAGGATGTATGTGGAACAGGAAACACGCAGACACAGTCCGACTTACAGGCAGAAAAGGTTGCATAACCCATAGACACACACTTTGCAGAATTTCACCTGCAAAGAGAGACACTGGACTGCAGCCAGGATATCGGCAAGAATGGGGGAGGTGACCTTGTGGCTGAGAAAACCAAGCGGACACTCTGGCTACGTGGCATTGAGACCAAGGCTACACAGGGTCCTGCATACTGAAACACACAGTGGAGGGAGATACCAGACTTCAGACAGAGTAGCATGCATGCAAAGAGGGACCTGGTAAAGTAGGGAACCCTGTAAACCAGTATGTGGTGCATTATATCAGGCACATGGAGCAACATGGGGTGACTCACTCAGAACTACACCTTGGCAGTTGGGTACCTGAACTACCGCCCACGGTGTGCAAAGTGTATGGTAGTTGACCCGACATAGCAGTAAGCCATGCGGCCAACAGTCTGGCGACTGGTATAGGATTCCTGAACGCACAGGGTCACTTCATTCGATCTCCCACAGAAAGTGGGGTACTGGAGTGCGGCCTATCCAACAGGCGACCTGGTGGTGTAGAAGACCCAGCAGACGAAGGACTGTCTAACTGACATCAACCCCATGTACCCGTAGGGACCCTACTCCAGATCCCTCACCCCAGAAGTGAGGTACGGAAACTAGAGACCGATGGAGGCAGAAACTGTGCAGAAAAACAGTCTGTCTGAACAAGTACACCTCCAGGTGCTGGCGGAAAGGAGACAGATAGGAGATAACTGTGCCCCTTTGTCATAGGTAGAAGGCGGGGAGGCCTAGGAGACCTGATAGAAACCCGCCCCTCTGGGAGATTGGGGGAGGCTGATGAGCCATGTATTGCAACCCCCTAGGACACGCAGGGTCAGTTCTTCGTATACCGCGCACAGCAGTGGAGTACCGGAACTCCAGCTGCAGATACATCAGCCATGTGACGGATGGCAAGGGAAACCATGTAGACCACTGTCTGGCTTACAGATATGGGTCCATAGCAGACAACAAGTCATTCCGTCTGACACCTCGCACAGTAGTGAGGTACAGGTACTCCAGCCGCAGCTACATCAGCTGTGTGATGAGTGACAGGCATCAGAGGAAACCACGCAGACTACTTTCTGACTGATCGGAGTGCCAGCAGCACATGCGGCAGCTGTGAGATGTGTGACAGGCAAGACTATCATGTCCACCAGCCATGGATGCGGTATCCTGTGGAGAAGGGAATCCTATAGTATGACATTCCAAAAAAACACTACAGGATGGGTGGCCGGCACACCTGACAGATGAGGAACCTCAAAAGAGAACAGATTGCTTGAATATATACCCGGTAGTTTCCCCAGGGAACATGAATCCCTGGTAACAACCCGCCAAGGCGGTTCACATATGCTCCATGACAGTGCGCAACAATGGAGAATGAGGGAAGCCAGAGGGATACCTTAAAGGGGTACTCCGGCGCTTAGACATCTTATCCCCTATCCAAAGGATAGGGGATAAGATGCCTGATCGCAGGGGTCTCGCCGTTGGGGACCCCTGTGATCTTGCAAGCCGCACCCCGTTAAAATCAGTCCCCGGAGAGTGTTCGCTCCGGAGCTGATTACTTTCGATCATGGAGCCGGAGCATTGTGACGTCACGGCTCCGCCCCCTCATGGCAAGCCTATGGGAGGGGGCGTGACCGCTGTCACGCCCCCTCCTATAGACTTGAATTGAGAGGGTGGGGCGTGACATCACACGGGGGCACCAAGTTTTGGCCACAAGAAGGCACCAAGCTACACCAAATGGTCAGTCACCAGGGAAATTTTTTTTTTTTTTTTTATAACAGGGAAGAAGCGAGGGGAGAAAGGCACCCTGTGCTGGGACTGTCCGCGAGGTCCCCAAGGGAGGAGGGCATGATGCCCACACCATAGGGAAAGTAGGGACACTCTAGGGACAGAAGAAAAACCAGAAAGAAACAGACGGGCAGGCCCAGCTGCCGAACAGCTCCAAGGCTAAGCTCCTGCCGGGATGCAGCTCAGGGGGGGCCAACGGAGCCGCTCTGCTACAGAGCGCCAACAACCTCTTAAGAAGAGGCCGTGGTGCGTGGGAGCCCGGAGGGGAGGCGCTGCCTGGCCTCACTGTTCGTGCAGCCACGTGCCCCCATAAACCCCCAGATCACACGCTGGCACGGGGGAGAAGGGTGGAGCAATATGCCGCCATAATCCCAGGACTGTGCACGGGGGAGAAAGAGCCATTTGCCACCATAAACCCCTCACCCAGCATGCTGCTGACACCCTATGGGGTAAGGTAAAACATATAACAGAAGCTGTGCAGAGGGGAGCAGGAAAACATCTGCGGAGGGAGCCACTGCAAAGGTCCGGCGGCTATACAGAACCCCCACCTGAAAAAAAAAAAAAAAAGACCAGGTCTGGAGAGCTCCAGACCTGTGTCTTGCCTCCTACTGACACTAGCTAAAACTGATTACCTCACTTCCAGTGGGAGGTATTTCCTGCCAGGGAGGAGACAACTTTTTTCCTAGCGTCAGCGCCTCCTAGTGGCAAGAGCATATACACATCCATAAGGTGTCCCCCAATGAAGAGCGACCAAGAAATAGCATTTTTAAGGAAAATAAAATTTTTTAATTGCTGGCTCCTATACACTACCGTAGTACAGTGCTGTACAACTTGCCAAAGAAATTGTGCTTACTGTACCTCTGATTGCATGCTGAATTTTCTTCCTTATCAAATATACTAGACAAAAAATTATGCAATGTTGGTCACCACATTATGGAGCTATCTGCAGAATAGAGCCCAGGGGACTGTGTATACATTTCTTTAGAATTATAACTGAATACATTGCGAATGTTTTATTATTAGGCTTGCAATCAACACTTAAATAGAGAAAACATCCACAAAAAAAATAAAATAAAATAAACACAGATACACACTACCATTGTCATTGGAGAAGTTGAAAGACATTTCTGGGTTCAGATTGTGCTTAATGATTTCTACAAGGTCATGTCGATCATTACTTTGGGGGCACCAAATCTCTGTAAACCTGTTGCGAAGGGCAGGTGAAAGCTGTAAAACAAAACCCATATAAAATCATTATTTACTGCTGAACTAGGGATGCCCTGATACCATTTAGACAGCACACATTCTCTTTTTTCCCCAAATACTTGCTGACATCAATTACCAATACTTTTTTCAATGTCATGTCTAAACTTTGTGAATCCTTAGGCAAATGTCGAACATGAGGTCCTCACTAATGCTCAAAATTAAGTTAATGCCCCCAGTAGAGGGTATCCCCCTCCTTTTTATATTAAAGCCCCCTGTAGTTAGGTAAATAGAGAACCCCCAAGTAAGTTGACCCCACAATTAGCCTCCCCTTAAGAAAAAAAAAAAGGAGATTTTTTTTTTTACTTACCGTAAAATCTCTCTCGGAGGATACATTGGGGGACACAGACCGTGGGTGTATGCTGCTGTCTCCAGGAGGTGTGACACTATGGTAATAAAAAAAAAGTCGTCTCCTCCCAGCAGGATATACCCGCCTTCAGGCCCTGAGGTAATCAGTTTATATTCCAGAGCAATAGGAGAGGACCAACAGGTCAAAGAGCGGTGTCCCCCAATGGATCCTCCGAGAAAGAGATTTTACGGTAAGTAAACAAAAATCTCCTTTTCTCTATCGGCTCCATTGGGGGACACGGACCGTGGGACGTACCAAAGCAGTCCCCTGGGTGGGCAGATAAGCAGTCAGGAAGATTGCCGTTCCACTGCCGCCTGCAACACTTTACGGCCCAGACTAGCATCAGCCGATGCGAAGGTATCAACTCTGTAGACCCTCGAGAAAGTGTGCAAAGACGACCAGGTAGCCGCCTTGCAAATCTGCGAGGCCGAGGCTCTATTCTGGAGAGCCCAGGATGCCCCAACAGAACGGGTAGAATGAGCCATAACCCTGAAAGGAGGAATCTTCCCCTTACCGTGAAGGCTTCTGAAAGGCAGAACGAATCCACCGAGAAATGGTGGCCTTGGAAGCAGATTGTCCCTTATGACGACCTTCGGTAAGGACAAAAAGGGAATCGCACTGACGAAACGAAGAAGTGATGGAGAGATAAGACCGAACAGCCCGAACTACATCAAGCTTGTGTAGTAAGCGCTCCTTAGGATGAGAAGGAGCAGGACAGAAAGACGGGAGGACAATGTCCTCATTGAGATGAAATGCCGAAACCATCTTAGGCAAAAAGGAAGGATCTGGCAGGAAAAACAACCTTGTCCTGGTGGATCACCAGAAATGGAGAACAGCAGGAGAGAGCTGCCAATTCAGACACCCTTCGGATGGAGGTGATAGCAACAAGAAACGCCACTTTCCAAGAAAGGAGGCGGAGAGACACCTCTCTAAGGGGCTAATAGGATTCACCCTGGAGGGCACTCAGAACCAGATTCAAGTCCCAAGGGGGAGAGGGTGACCGATAAGGAGGAACAGCATGCGCCACTCCTTGAATGAAGGTGCGGACATGAGAATTAGAAGCCAGAGGCCGCTGGAAAAGAATAGCAAGGGCCGAAACCTGACCTTTAAGGGAACTGAGAGACAACCCCAGTTCCAAACCCGACTGCAAAAAGGAGAGAAGACGGGGAACCGAGAAGGTTACAGGGGATAAGTCCTGAACTTCACACCAGCGAAAATAAGACCGCCAAGTACGGTGGTAAATTCTTGCGGAGGAGGGCTTACGAGCCCTGAGCATGGTGTGAATGACTCGGGAAGAGAACCCGCTAGGCCCTCAAAACCACGGTCTCTACCACCATGCCGTCAAATGCAGCGACTGTAAATTGGGGTGGCAAAGAGGACCCTGAGAGAGCAGGTCCGGACGGAGCGGAAAGTGCAGTGGTGCGTCGTCCAGGAGCCTGAATACGTCTGCGTACCACGACCATCGGGGCCAATCTGGAGCTACCAGAATGGCGGGGACGTCCTCTGTTTTGGGCTTCCTCAGAACCCTGGGAAGGAGAGCAAGGAGAGAAAACAGAGAGGGCAGGGGAAACCCCGCCCAAGGAATCCCAATGGCAGCCACAGCTAGAGCCAGGGGGTCCCGGGACTTCAACACAAATTAAACAATCTTCCGATTGTGCCGGAAACGAAAAGGTCTCCGTCTAGAATGCCCCAGAGATCTGCGCGAAGACTACTGGATGTAGAGACCACTCGCTTGTGTCGGCTGAGGACCGGCTGAGGAAGTCCGCTTCCCAGTAAGCACACCCGGAAGGAACCGCCGGAAAAATAAGTTCCGTCCAGAGGAGAATCTTTGACACCTCGGCCATGCTGCCGAACTGCGAGCGCCGCCGTGCAGACTGATGTCGAGGCGTTGTCCGACTGGGTGCGGACAGGACGGGACAGAAGATGGGACTCCCAATGAAGAAGACAATTGAGAAGGAGGAGAAAAAATGATCCTTTGTGGCGCTCTTCATACGAAAGAAGTAGTGGAATTCAAGCCGTATTACCAGCAGTGAATTAGAAATAAAAACTGGTTTATTAGAGTGCTCATGGACCGAAGAAGACAAAGAAGAATCGCCCCAGGTCCAGAATGTCTATTGGAAGAAGGGTTTCCCGGAGTGACCAGAGGTCTTGAACCGACCAATCCCTGAACACACCTCCCCAGCCCGACAGAGTGGCATCTGTCATGATTACCTGCCCGTGGAGGGAAGGAATGGTCACCCCTGAAGAAGAAGGGGGGAACGGAGCCACCAGAGCAGAGACTTGACGGATCCGACGAGGGAGAGCAACCTTGCGATCGAGAGACAGAGGAGATCTGTCCCATAGAGAGAGAATCGCCAGTTGAAGGGCACGGTAATGAAAACTGAGCAAAGGGTACGGTCTCCATGGCCGCTACCATCCGACCCAAGACTTCCATACGAATTTGGATGGAAACTAGGGCTTTCGCCCGAAGAGAGCTGACTCCAGACAGGCGCGTCAGACGGTTGTCCGGCGGAAGACAAATCCGGCCAGAGACCGTGGAGTGAAGTCCCAGAGGATCAGAGACTGGGTGGGAGAGAGAACCGACTCGTCTCGGCTGAATGTCCACCCAAAGCGATTCAGGGTCTGGAGAGTAAGATCCACAGTCTCTAGAGTCTGGACTCTGAGAGCCTTGATGAGAAGGTCGTCCATGTAAGGAATCACTGAGACTCTGCACTACCGCAACAGGACTATCACTGGTGCAAGGATCATGGTAAAGACCCGATGAGCAGTGGCCAGACCAAAGGGTAAGGCTACGAAATGAAAAAGCCCCTCCGGAAACTGAAGGCGGAGGAACCGCAAATGGCCGGGAAATATAGGAATAAGCATCCTTGATGTCAACCGAGGAAAGACACTCCTCTTGTGCCTTGGATGCCACGGAAGTGGCAGAGAAGATGACGGTGAGACGCTTGAGGCCCAGAATCGGCAGCACAAAACCGCCTTCCTGGAAGACCACAAAAAAGGTGGAATAAAAAACCCCAAAAATATTCCCCTGTAGGAACAGGGAGACAATGACTCCCTGGGCAGGGACTAGAGGGCCTACCGAGACTGCTTCCCGGAGAAGGAGACCGGTGTGTTCGGGACTTCCTGAATGTGTGTGGTCCCGATGTCTCGAAAAAGTAAGAGACGACCTCCCATCCGAGAAAAACCTGCGGGTGGTGGCTGCACTCCATGTGGAAGTGGGATCGCTCTTACCTGATTTGGTCAAAACGGTTGGTGTCCGCCTTCCAAGACGAACGTGGCCGGAACGAGGGAGACCTCTTGTCCCGCGAAGGTGCCTGCCAAGACCCCTTATTGGGGCCAAAGGTCCGAAAAGACCGAAAGGAAGAGGACTTCCCCTGGGAAGAAAAGCAAAAATTATTTTGAGGCAACAAGTAACTTTTACCCCCCGTTGCCACAGAGATAATCTCATCAAGGCACTTGTCAAAGAGACAGGTACCAGTAAAAGGCAACTCGGTAAGAAACCTTTTGGAGGCGGCACCCGCATCCCACGCCCTAAGCCACATGGGGCGGCGGAGGGCCGCTAGGAGACCTAGAGCAAAGGCAGCACAACGGAATGACTACGTGGAAGCTATGCACAGAAGTCCCCAGCATTGGAGAACCAAAGCAAGATAGATCCTCCAGGGGGAAATCCTGTCAGGATACCCTGACTGAGTTGTGAGCACCACAACATGAGGGCCTCAGACCCAGAGCCTGCTGCGTCCGAGGCAAATTCCGCTAAGGACTCCACCGTCTGGTCTGTCGAGTCCTTGAAGGCAGCTGCATCTGCCAGTGGCAGTGTAGTAGCCTAGAGAGGCGGGAAATTGGAGGAACCATTGAGAGAGGGGAAACCACCTTAGAGGCAAGGTCCTTGGCGAATGGGTAACACACTTGAACCCTCTTCATTCCCGTGAACCTCTTGTCCGGATGTTTCCATGCAGATTCCAGAAGGATGTGAAGTTCAGCATGAGAGCTGAACCCTTGAGGTGCTGGTTGAGCACAATGAAAGGATACTTCAGGAGTAACGTCCGAAAATCCTGGGTCCTCTAAGTGAAAGGAGTCTCTTATGGCTGCAACCAATGAGTTGACCGTTTCAACTATATCCGAGCCTCCTCCGAGTCAGATGCCGATTCGGAAGCCTCATCCGCCAGTTCACCAGGAGAAAGTGAACGAGTGGAGGCAGCCCTGGAGGGGGGCGACCCTGACCGGGTATGCGGCTCTGGCATGGCAGAGCGGCGATTCGGGAAACATCCTCTGGAGGAGCGACGTCTGTGACCAGATGACACGGGGAGGCGAGGCTCACGTCTACCTGGAGACTCAATGTAAAAGGTCTCCGTCTAGAATGCCCCAGAGATCTGCGCGAAGACTACTGGATGTAGAGACCACTCGCTTGTGTCGGCTGAGGACCGGCTGAGGAAGTCCGCTTCCCAGTAAGCACACCCGGAAGGAACCGCCGGAAAAATAAGTTCCGTCCAGAGGAGAATCTTTGACACCTCGGCCATGCTGCCGAACTGCGAGCGCCGCCGTGCAGACTGATGTCGAGGCGTTGTCCGACTGGGTGCGGACAGGACGGGACAGAAGATGGGACTCCCAATGAAGAAGACAATTGAGAAGGAGGAGAAAAAATGATCCTTTGTGGCGCTCTTCATACGAAAGAAGTAGTGGAATTCAAGCCGTATTACCAGCAGTGAATTAGAAATAAAAACTGGTTTATTAGAGTGCTCATGGACCGAAGAAGACAAAGAAGAATCGCCCCAGGTCCAGAATGTCTATTGGAAGAAGGGTTTCCCGGAGTGACCAGAGGTCTTGAACCGACCAATCCCTGAACACACCTCCCCAGCCCGACAGAGTGGCATCTGTCATGATTACCTGCCCGTGGAGGGAAGGAATGGTCACCCCTGAAGAAGAAGGGGGGAACGGAGCCACCAGAGCAGAGACTTGACGGATCCGACGAGGGAGAGCAACCTTGCGATCGAGAGACAGAGGAGATCTGTCCCATAGAGAGAGAATCGCCAGTTGAAGGGCACGGTAATGAAAACTGAGCAAAGGGTACGGTCTCCATGGCCGCTACCATCCGACCCAAGACTTCCATACGAATTTGGATGGAAACTAGGGCTTTCGCCCGAAGAGAGCTGACTCCAGACAGGCGCGTCAGACGGTTGTCCGGCGGAAGACAAATCCGGCCAGAGACCGTGGAGTGAAGTCCCAGAGGATCAGAGACTGGGTGGGAGAGAGAACCGACTCGTCTCGGCTGAATGTCCACCCAAAGCGATTCAGGGTCTGGAGAGTAAGATCCACAGTCTCTAGAGTCTGGACTCTGAGAGCCTTGATGAGAAGGTCGTCCATGTAAGGAATCACTGAGACTCTGCACTACCGCAACAGGACTATCACTGGTGCAAGGATCATGGTAAAGACCCGATGAGCAGTGGCCAGACCAAAGGGTAAGGCTACGAAATGAAAAAGCCCCTCCGGAAACTGAAGGCGGAGGAACCGCAAATGGCCGGGAAATATAGGAATAAGCATCCTTGATGTCAACCGAGGAAAGACACTCCTCTTGTGCCTTGGATGCCACGGAAGTGGCAGAGAAGATGACGGTGAGACGCTTGAGGCCCAGAATCGGCAGCACAAAACCGCCTTCCTGGAAGACCACAAAAAAGGTGGAATAAAAAACCCCAAAAATATTCCCCTGTAGGAACAGGGAGACAATGACTCCCTGGGCAGGGACTAGAGGGCCTACCGAGACTGCTTCCCGGAGAAGGAGACCGGTGTGTTCGGGACTTCCTGAATGTGTGTGGTCCCGATGTCTCGAAAAAGTAAGAGACGACCTCCCATCCGAGAAAAACCTGCGGGTGGTGGCTGCACTCCATGTGGAAGTGGGATCGCTCTTACCCGATTTGGTCAAAACGGTTGGTGTCCGCCTTCCAAGACGAACGTGGCCGGAACGAGGGAGACCTCTTGTCCCGCGAAGGTGCCTGCCAAGACCCCTTATTGGGGCCAAAGGTCCGAAAAGACCGAAAGGAAGAGGACTTCCCCTGGGAAGAAAAGCAAAAATTATTTTGAGGCAACAAGTAACTTTTACCCCCCGTTGCCACAGAGATAATCTCATCAAGGCACTTGTCAAAGAGACAGGTACCAGTAAAAGGCAACTCGGTAAGAAACCTTTTGGAGGCGGCACCCGCATCCCACGCCCTAAGCCACATGGGGCGGCGGAGGGCCGCTAGGAGACCTAGAGCAAAGGCAGCACAACGGAATGACTACGTGGAAGCTATGCACAGAAGTCCCCAGCATTGGAGAACCAAAGCAAGATAGATCCTCCAGGGGGAAATCCTGTCAGGATACCCTGACTGAGTTGTGAGCACCACAACATGAGGGCCTCAGACCCAGAGCCTGCTGCGTCCGAGGCAAATTCCGCTAAGGACTCCACCGTCTGGTCTGTCGAGTCCTTGAAGGCAGCTGCATCTGCCAGTGGCAGTGTAGTAGCCTAGAGAGGCGGGAAATTGGAGGAACCATTGAGAGAGGGGAAACCACCTTAGAGGCAAGGTCCTTGGCGAATGGGTAACACACTTGAACCCTCTTCATTCCCGTGAACCTCTTGTCCGGATGTTTCCATGCAGATTCCAGAAGGATGTGAAGTTCAGCATGAGAGCTGAACCCTTGAGGTGCTGGTTGAGCACAATGAAAGGATACTTCAGGAGTAACGTCCGAAAATCCTGGGTCCTCTAAGTGAAAGGAGTCTCTTATGGCTGCAACCAATGAGTTGACCGTTTCAACTATATCCGAGCCTCCTCCGAGTCAGATGCCGATTCGGAAGCCTCATCCGCCAGTTCACCAGGAGAAAGTGAACGAGTGGAGGCAGCCCTGGAGGGGGGCGACCCTGACCGGGTATGCGGCTCTGGCATGGCAGAGCGGCGATTCGGGAAACATCCTCTGGAGGAGCGACGTCTGACCAGATGACACGGGGAGGCGAGGCTCACGTCTACCTGGAGACTCAATGTAAAAGTCAGACAAAACACCCCTAGTACGCTTCGTGAGAGCGTGAGGCTTGTGGAAAAGAGGAGCGGGACCCACCAGAGGGCCGGCGCAGGGCAGACCTCTTCAAGGTAGACACCATGTCACGTGAGGCCTCAGCCACCACAAGGGGGACTTGAGTCAAGTCAGCCATATACAGGGATAGGAAGAAAACCCAGGCTGAAGGGGCGGCCAAATCCACCGGAACTGTAACATCCGGGGAAGCTAGGGGGTCTGGGTGAGCAGTGGAGCAGGCAGAGTCAGTGGGCATTTTAGGAATAATATGTCATACAGACAAAATAGAAGACTTGTCAGTTTAGAGGGAGGAACAGAATAGCGTCCCCTATGACAGTAAAGTGTTAACCCCTGAAAGGGACGTTCCCAGAGCAGGGGCAATGACCGATTAGCCCCCACCACCAGGATCGCACGCACAGCGCTGATTGGAGGGCGATTTGCACCTCCAGTAAGCTCCGGCGGCCCTGTGGGTGGAGCTATAGCGCCCCGGCCGCCGAAAAGAACCACAGTAATGGGCCAGCTCCTTACCCCGGGCGCACATGTTAGCCGCATTTGCACCCGCGGGAAGTGAGCGGGCGATAAATATCCCCCGGCAGCCATCTGCTGCCGAAGTGAAAGTAAGACGGTGCTTCATGCGCCCGACAGTATCCCATTCATCCACACACACAACTGCATAATAAGCGCCTCCAGAGAGTTCCGATCCCTGGGGGCGGAGCTATGTAGAAGTCGGCGACGAAGCAGTAATGGCGCCCGCTCCCTGTCCCGGGCGCACATGTCAGCAGCATATGCGCTCGGGGACATGAGTGGGCGGCATGCACACCGGCAGCAGCTGCCGGAGAAAATGAAAGTAAGCCAGGGCTCCACCAGTTAAAGCGCCGCGGCTGTCAGCCGCATATAAGACGCTGCAGCTACAGCCGCATAGTAAAGCACACTCACACACAGTGTAAGAAGAAAAAACTCCTACACACAGTGTAATAAAAGAAATCATGCCCCCAAAGATGCCACTGCTCGCCCCAGTACCAGCCAGTCCCATAAACCTGAAAAGTGGGCCAAAGACTGAGGTTCTCCAGAAGATGCAAGTCCTTGCACCTAAGGGAGAAAGGGAAATGTACTCACCTCAGTCAGAAGAACTTACCTAATGGAGTCTGTGAAGTCTTCAGTCCGCTTTTTGTCCCTGCATCACGCCTAGCTGCTATGCGCGAGCGAGGCAAGCAGAGAAATAGGGGGACCCGGACCCATGAGGTACCGACCCAGGCGCTGACCGTTGGCGAGGGGGGGTGAACTGAGCATATACGCAATGTCTGTGCCCCCTTACTCGCAATGGGGAAACAGGGAACCGGAGTCCCTGAGTCCCCGAGTCCCCACCTGAAAACATGAAAGAAAGAGGAATGAAAGAAACTAACACGTCCCAATACTAGGAAAACAATAAATCAGAAGACCTGGTCTGGAGAATTCCAGACCATGTCCACCTCCTTCAGACAATAAGCTTAAACTGATTAGCTCAGAGCCTGAAGGCGGGTATATCCTGCTGGGAGGAGCCGACTTTTTTTATTACCATAGTGTCACACCTCCTAGAGACAGTAGCATACACCCCACGGTCTGTGTCCCCCAATGGAGCAGATAGAGAAAAAAAAGTTTTACCTCCCTCCGTTCCTTTGCGGAGGCCTCATTGTTTACTCACTTAACTAGAGTGGTATGGGGGACATTTGCACTAGTGTCCGGTATCAGCGCCGTTACATCCCTAATAAGTACACAGAGGGGTATTTATCATCGTATTTAGAGCTTTTTTTTGTTTATTTTTTAACGCAAACATTTTAAATTTTTTTTTTTGCAAAACCTGCAAGAATTCTTCAAAGCCATGTCTACGGTGAAGTTTACCGTGGAGCACTTTCTACTGTAGAATGGAATTTATTAACTGCGGTTTAACGTAAAAAAAAATGCGCAAAAGCACTTTTCTTGCACAAATATACACCACCTCGGAGGACACATACCAAAGTGTCAGAAAGCATCTGAGAATGTGATACTTGTATTCCCCTTTGCATTTTGGAAACATAATATATTAATAATTTTGGACTACTACTCCCATCATGGACAGACTCTGCTCAAGATGGGAATTATAGACCAGGGAAAGATCGCACCAGGCCATTCTCCAGAGTCCCGCTGCGATCAGCATTTATTAACTGTAAAAGCCGGCGGCACATGTGGCTACACTGCGCTCCCGGCAGGGAATACTGTATACACGGTCATAATTTCAAAATCGCTGCTGCCGGGAGCTCTGATTGGTGAATAGCTATTCACCAATCAGGTGGTGGCGATTATGAATTGTCAGAGATGTATACAGGAGCCTGGAGCCGGTAGGGAGTGCAGTGTAGCCGTATGTGCCACCAGCTTGTTAACTTAATAAATGTGGATCACTGCGGGTCTCAGCAAAATGACCTGCTGCAATCTGCACCTAAGCCTCTGGACTATAACTCCCATCATGGACGGAGTCTGTCCATGATGGGAGTAGTAGTCCTAAAGTCCAGCAGCCGGGAGATGTGCAAGTGCCATCCCTCAGCGCTGCGGTACTACAATTACTCCCATCATGGGACAGACTGTCCCATGATGGGAGTAGTAGTCCAAGGACAAAGGGACAGATTGAGCTAAACAGTCCAGACCTGACTCTTATCATGCGTTTTGCATAATGGGAACAGAGCCTTTCTGGCACTGTGTTCCCAAACAGGGAGACTCCAGCTGTTTCTTAATTACAGCCTCCAGGGGAGAGAGTGCGAAAAATGTACTAACCCATATTTCTTGCTTTTCTTCTTTTTCTTATTTCAAATACCTGAATGCAAAGGACTACGTCAGATTCGGTGGACTGCGACGATGACCAGCGTTTGTTTTTTTATTACAATAAAACTGTTAACGAGGGCTGTGGAGGAGTTTTTTTAAATACATTTTTTTTTCTCAAAGTGTTGTTTTTTATTATTGAATTTACAGGCTTAGTAGTGGAAGCAGTCTTATACACGGAATCCATTACTAAGCCGGGGCTTAGCGTTAGCCACAAATTCAGCTAACGCTAACCTCCAATTATTTTCCCAGTACTCACCACCACAGGGGTGTCGGGAAGAGACGGTACCAACAGGCCCGGAGTGACAAAAATGGTCCTCGCCCACCCTGGTAACATCAGGCTGTTGCTGCTTGGTTGGTATCTAGCTGATACTGAAAATAGGGGGAACCCTATGGCTTTTTTTTGATGGTTTGTTTTTTTAAATAAATTTAAAAAAAACGTGTGTGGTTCCCCATTTTTTCCTTATAAGCCAAATACCAACCAAGCAGCAACAGCCTGACGTTACCAGGGTGGGCGAGGACCATTGTTACTGTTCCTCCCCAGCCTAAATAACGCCAACCTGTTACCGCCTAGGCGTGCCATTTTTGACGCTCCGGGCCTGTTGGTACCGACTCTTCCCGACACCCCTGTGGCGGTGAGTACCGGGGTAATAATTAGGGGTTAGCCCTAACTGATTTTGGGGCTTTCGGGGCTAACGCTAAGCCCCAGCTTAGTAACGGATTCTGTCTAAAAGACAGCTTCCAATACTAAGCCGGAAAATTCATTTATAAAAAACACAACACATTGAGAAAAAATTTTTTTTTGTAAAAATAAATAAATAAATAAAATAAAACACACTAGCACAGCCCTTGTTAACCCTTTTATTGACATTTAAAAAAAAAACACTGTTCATCATCACAATCTGCTGAATCTGACATAGTCCTCTGCATTCACTTATCTAAAATGAGAAGAAAAACCAAAAACAATAAAACTACAACCATTCTGTGATCAAAAAGCTGGTGTGAAATTTTTTATTTAAATTGGACTCTCACCCCTTTGAAAATATTATTAAAAGTAGACAATATACGTGGACACGCCCACTTTTACAAAACTGATGCTAACAGTGTAAACCGCGGCATAACTCTTTGAAAGTGTAGTCTAATTTATTTATTTATTTTTGGCGCAAAATTCTTTGAGAATCTCCCCTCTTATAAAGACTTATGATTTTACTATTGTGCAGAGTTTTGTTAGGCACACACTGCTGCTCCAGCATTTCTAGCTATGTGAGCAGTGTATCGCAGGAAAATGCCACAGCTCTGTGAAGTGTGAGGTAGAGAAGGAGTGCACGGTACAACGTGGGGGGGGGGGGGGGGGGGAGGTCATTTCTATATTTGCACAAAATTTATCAAAGGACATGTACAACTTTTATAAATCTTGAGCAAGAGTGTAAATTAGACAGGCAGTGTAAAGGGGTAGATCTGTGTCTATTGATACATCTCCCCCACAGTGTGTATATACTATCTTTATATCCTAGCTATTTTTAGGGGTTATTGACAGATAATATTTATGGATTTGGTAATGTGACTAATATTAGAAAAATGACAATGCAAATGGTTTGCCATTACTTGTTTTAGAAAAAAGGGGAGTCTTGACAAGTGGTAGTATACATGCCTATGTACATTTACAGTCTGTAAATTTTTTTTTTTTTATAAATAACCGTATTAAAAGCAGAATACCTCTTTTTTTCCAAAGTCTCCACCAGGGTTCATAGTAGCCAAAATTCTGAACTTTGTTCCAGCTGTTAAAAGTTCCACTTCATTATCATCTTGTCTGCTTCCCTTTTCAGCCAACACCAGGATCTTTTCCACTTCTAAAACGCTAAAATGCAACAACTAGTTACTAAAGGAGAACTCCATCGAAAATTAACTCATCCCCTATCTACAGGATAGGGGATAAGTAGCTGATCGTGGGGGGAGGGTATTGCTATTGCAGAATTCTTGGCACTTCTTATAAGGCTTGTTCATTTACAATAACTGAATTTCCTTTGGTACGGTTATCATTATAAAACCATTTCTAAGACACTTATGGCTGTAAAATGCCAGACACATTAGTGCAGCTTGAACATAGATGCAGGATTTTGGGGTTAAGCATATATTTTTGTAAATTGTCAACATAGAGCAATGTTTTTACTAGCCATTGGGGTTTGATCTGGTAGTGTGATGAATGCTTGTCTTCTGTAAGCATGCACACAGAGGGACCGGTATTCAAATTGTGGCTGCCAGTCTATGGTCTAAAGTACTGTCAATATAGGCAAACTAGAAGTTAAAACACACACCCCCTGCTTTGGAGAGACGCAAAGAGCTTGGAAGCAGAAAAGGGACATGATAAACATAAAAATCCAGCTGCAAAGAATGGTTCAACCAACACTTAATCCTTAGACACTGAAGCCCAGGGCTGCGTTTGAGGTTTTCATGAAACCTCAGTTACCCTTTAACCTGTTGACGCCACAAAATGAGTACTGCAGCTGTCAACTGTGATAGGTGGTGATGCTGAGCCAAAGCAGCATGCCTCTTACCTTCCCCTGCATGATTGATGTACAGGACTCTGCTTCCATCCTTACATGTCAATCTAAGAAGAGGGGATAGCGAGAGAAAGGCGGGGTTGCTGGTACGCGACCAGTTTGACTCAAAGTGCTAACAAAAAAAATTAACTTATCTAACTTTACAAAAGTAAAAAGGTATCGTTAACAAAGGCTATGTCCACCTTTGCACTATTTTTTTTTATTTGTCGACTACATTTCTAAATGAAAAATTAAGCAACTTACTATATGGTCATTATAAAATTCTACCATTCAGCTGCTAATCAGAAAGAGGCAATACATCAGTCTGACAAACATCTTACAGGGATTTTGCTCTCTCATTAGGGAAGGGAATTTAGGAATTTAAGAACCAAGGAGAAAAGGCTGGAAAAAGGGGAAAGCAGAAAAAACACTGTCTGCTAAAGAAAATCATATGGGTGAGAAAATAAAGCTCACAGAGTACAGAGTCACAATCTGCAGCTCTGTACCTGGTATGGAGCAGACGGGCTCTATTTTATGTTTGCTTTTACCTCAAATTATAATTGCAGCCATAGTGATAAATTCTTCAAAAAAAATTCTTATTGGATAATCTTAGGAACAAGTATTTATTGGATGTTTAAGTGATAATAAAGCTTTTCTTAAACACGCTCATCTAAAGCAAGCACATACAACTAGTCAAGCAGCAACCAAGTACATATGAATGATTTACCTGTTTAATCTCTCCAAAACTGAATCATCTGCTAATGAGATTTCATCCAACAAGAAAAATCCATCTTCTCTCATAGCCAACACTAATGGACCATCATGCCACTCAAACAGTTTTGAACTGTCGTCGTCATCATCATCTTCGTGCTATATAGAAAAACATATGAACACTGAAGACAGTGAAAACTATATAAAAAAAAAAAAAAAAAAAAAAAAAACACACAACACTTACTTTGTCCTTAGAACTGTGTCTGACCGGTCGCAGCCCTCCCAAAAAATCTGAGGTTTCCATGTGTTGATGACAGTTAACAGAGAATAACTTCTGGTTTCGTAGAGCTGCAAACATCTGGCAAATGGTGGTTTTTCCACATCTATAAAATCCAGAAAAATAAAATAAACCATGTAAAGGCAGTTAAAGTAGAACAAATGTATTTCATTTAAAATGTACACTTACCCTGTATCCCCTACAAGCAAAGCAGGCTCCCCAAATTCCAATGCTCGACCAACAAGAACAGCAAGCCTTCTCATTCCATAAGTCCATACAACATGTGAAAAATTCTGATTCTTTCCGCTACTTATAGCAGATAATCTTTCTGTGAAAAAATAAACAATCACAATTCAAACCATGTTATCTGTTCATGAAACTAGTGCAATTGGTTGAGATCTACCTAGAATTAAATAGAAAAGTGATCACTGTGGTTTGTGGCCTGAAACTTTTAAAGGGGTTGTCTCATCACAGATATCCATAGTCTCGCCCCAGCCAATTTATGCATTTCTGCAATCTGAATCAATTTTTTTTTATTTTTTAAGAAATCCCTGTATATGCAGTAACTTGCATAAGATGCTTAAGAGACAACCTGTGTGTCATTTATGGCTACTTTTAGACAACATTCATCAAGCTTTGTCGTTGCGTGTAGTAATTTCTTATCTGCCTGCAGTAGAGATACTCTAAAGCTACTTGTTCTGCCCTCTGTGCCTATGTAATATGAAACGTTTTAATCGGTTGAGGGGAAAAAATAAAAAATGGAGCAAGAGGGGGTTCAGGCTTATCCTCATGTGGGAAGATTCACTTAAAAAGCAACGTCCAGTGAAAAACGACTTTTCTCCCTTCCACAGGATAGGGGATAATTGTCTGATTCAGCAGGTGCTCTCTCGAAGAGCCTCGTCATAGCGGGTCGGGCCCGGCACCTAGCAACGGCCGGGACCCGTGGCTAATAGCGCGTAGCAGTGATCGCGGTGCCGCATGCTATTAACCCTTTAGACACGGCGTTCAAAGTTGAACGCCGCGTCTAAAATGAACGTAAACTAATGCCGGTTAGCTCAGGGAGCTGCTCGGGATCGCCGCGCCAAAATTGCGGCATCCCGAACAGCTTACATGATAGCCGGAGGATCCCTACCTGCCTCCATGCTGTCCGATCGCCGAATGACTGCTCAGTGCCTGAGATCCAGGCATGAGCAGTCAAGCGGCAGAATCCTTGATCAGTGGTTTCCTATGAGAAACCAGTGATCAATGTAAAAGATCAGTGTGTGCAGTGTTATAGGTCCCTATTGGAGCTATAACACTGCAAAAAAAACGTTGAAAAAAAAAGTGAATAAAGATCATTTAACCCCTTCCCTAATAAAAGTTTGAATCCCCCCCCCCCCCTTTTCCTATTTAAAAAAAAAAAACGGTGTAAATAAAAATAAACATATGTGGTATCTTCGCGTGCCGAAATGTCCAAATTATAAAAATATATCATTAATTAAACCGTACGGTCAAAGGCGTACGCGCAAAAAAAAGCGTATTTTTGGTCACTTTTTATATCATGAAAAAATTAATAAAAAATGATCAAAAAGTCCGATCATTACAAAAATGGTACCGCTAAAAACTTCAGATCACGACGCAAAGAATTAGCCCTCATACCGTCCCATACGCAGAAAAATAAAAAAGTTATAGGGGTCCGAATATGACAATTTTAAATGTATAAATTTTCCTGCATGTAGTTATGATTTTTTCCAGAAGTACAATAAAAACAAATCTATATAAGTAGTATCATTTTAACCGTATGGACCTACAGAATAAAGAGAAAGTGTCATTTTTGCCGAAAAATGTACTGCGTAGAAATGGAAGCCCCCAAAAGTTACAAAATAGTTTTTTCTTCAATTTTGTCGCACAATGAATTTTTTTCCGTTTCTCTGTAGATTTTTGGGTAAAATGACTGATTTCACTACAAAGTAGAATTGGTGGCGCAAAATATAAGCCATCATATGGATTTTTAGGTGCAAAATTGAAAGTTATGGTTTTTTAAAGGTAAGGAGGAAAAAACGAAAGTGCAAAAATGGAAAAACCTGGGTCATGAAAGGGTTAAGGACACAGCCCATTTTGACCTTAAGGACCAGGCAAATTTTATTATTGCATTTTCGTTTATTCCTCCTAGTCTTCTAAAAATCGTAACTCTTTTATATTTTTATCCACAGACTAGTATGAGGGCTTGATTTTAGTGTGACCAGTTGTCCTGCGTAATGACATCACTCATTTCACCATAAAATATATGGCGCAACCAAAAAAATACTATTTGTGTGGGGAAATTCAAAAGAAAATCGCAATTTAGCAAATTTTGGAAGATTACGTTTTCACACCGTACAATTTATGGTAAAAATGACGTGTTCTTTATTCTGTGTTTCAATACGATTAAACTGATACCCATGATTATATACTTTTCAATTATTGTTGTGCTTAAAAAAAAATTGACGACTTATAACTTTTTCATTTTTCCGTATAAGCGGCGGTGTGAGGGCTCATTTTTTGCACCATGATCTGTACTTTTTATTGATATCAGATTTGTGTTTATAAAACTTTTATACATTTTTTTTATTTTTTTTTTTTATAAAATGTGACAAAAAAAGTAGCAATTTTGCACTTTTTTTTTTTTACGTTCACGCCATTCACCGTACGGGATAAACATTTTATTTTAATAGTTCGGACATTTAAGCATGCGGCGATACCAAATATGTGAAATATGTGTATTAATATTTTTTTTTTTTTTTTTTTTTAACTTTTTTGGGGGTAAAATGGGAAAAAAGGACATTTCATTTTTTACACTTTAATAGTCCCCATAGGGAACTATCTATAGCAATCCTTTGATTGCTAATAGTGTGCAGTGCTATGTATAGGACACAGCACTGCTCAGTATTATCGGTCATCTTCTGCTCTGGTCTGCTCTACCTCAGACCAGAGCAGAAGACCCCAGGAGACAGCCGGAGAAAAGTGAGGGGACCTCCGGCCGCCATGCTGGATGATTGGATTGCCGCAGCAGCGCTGCGGGCGATCCGATCATCCATTCAAACTACCGCAATGCTGCAGATGCCATGATCTGTATTGATCATGGCATTGGAGGGGTTAATGGCGGACATCCGCGCTATTGCGGATGTCCGCCATTACCGGCAGGTCCCTGGCTGCTGAGAGCAGCCGGGACCTGCCGCGCATGACACTAGCATCGGACCGATGCTTGCGGTCATTTCGGAGCGTAAATGTACGTCATGGTGTGTTAAGTACCACGTCATCATGACGCACATTTATGTCCAAGGGGTTAAATAACAAGTGAAGAAGAAATAAACAAGAGTAAAAAAAAATAAGAGTCATACATTAACTATAAATTCAGTGATTATAAAGAAATCAATAAAAAAATGTAAATAGATAATTGAGATGAAATAACCATCTTCAACAATTATGGACATTTAACAGGTTTAGTCAGGTTTTCTTTACTATAATTGTCGCAAAATTGTCGCAACTGCGACAAAGCGATTTTTCGTGCGACATTTTGACTGGAAAGCGAGAAAAGCAAGTTTTCCAAAAATCAACTACGTAGTAATAATTTTAATATGGACTACGGGTAGTCAGGTATTTATTAACTGCGACAGGCGCAACTGTGCAATTTTACTCCAGCTCAAACATGGAGCAGAAAAAGCTACTACCAAAGTAAAAAAGGAAAAATTGCTTATGTGAAAGAAAATTATCAACAGGCTGAAACCAGTTGATAAATACGTCGCAAAAAAAGCAAAAAAAAGTAAGGAAAAAATTACAAAAAAAAAAAAGAATACATAAGCAAACATTGATAAATGTCCCTCAATATTTTTACTGTCAGGGCCAATAAGTTTAGTAGTATCCTCTGTAAAGGGAAAAAAAAACTAGTGAACAATCTTCTCACTTTTGTATTTTTCAGTTTAACTGTATTCTCTAGAATAGTTTTAAGAACTTACCCACTTGCTTTTGCATATTTTCTCTGGAGAAAAGGATCTCTGGTACCACTTCTTTCTTGAAGCACTTTTTTAAGACTCCTAAGATTACATTTTCTTCCTCCTGTTTTCTTACTCTCCCAGCTAGCAGCAAGAAGCCTAAACGAATAATGACAAAGGTCACATCACATCTGTCATCAACATAAATTTTTCTGTTTAAAAGGCAGAAATATTTATACCATCATTTGCCAAGTGCTGAAGCCAGTCATAATTTTTTTCTGTCTGTTCTGATAATCGGTATCTTTCAGCCCATCTGAAGAGATCTCGAAGAGTGATAAATCCATGCTTTCCAGCAAATACAGAGGACCCTCTTCTATGGGACTATAAAATTAATGAGACCATAGGTTTTTAAAGAAGCCATACTTTACATGCAATAGTGCAATTTGGTATTTATATTAGTCTTCCTGTATTAAAAGAACAATTACCTGTAGTTCTAACATCACTGCAACCAACTTAGTACAATAAGAGGGAGGAAGGCTGCAGCGTTTGTGCAATATGGTTTCCAGTTCAGGACTTGGTAGTTCATCATAATGCAGCTCCACAAACCTGTTTCGAAAAGCTCTTGATAATATCTGTTAAAACCAGTAAATAAACATTGTTTAAAGCATAAAGAGGGTATTGGATAATAGTAACATCTCTCCAAGATCAATTACACACCGGCAAATTACAGGCACATGAGGGGAAAACAAAACTGCAATTCTCTTTAGACTTTACATTTAAAATCTTATTTTTATATTATTTTATTGTAATTTTTTTTTTTTTTTTTATCAAGAAACAAACCTTTCTTCCTCCATAAATGCCTGGTGGATTCTGAGTTGCGAAAAGCATGAACCTTGGATGTGCTTTAACTACTTCCTGAGTTTCAGTAATAAATAGCTCTCTGTTATCATCCAGCAATCTGTTGAGGGCTTCAAGTACATCTGTGGGTGCCAGGTTTAACTCATCCAGTATAATCCAGTAACCATTTCTCATGGCATGAATCAGAATGCCTAAAAAATGGAAGAAAAAAAAGAGAAAAAAAAAGACAATTACTGACAAAACACCGAATTGTCTGTTTAAGAACACCTTTTAACCTCTTAAGGAACAAGCCCATCTTGGCCTTAAGGACCGGGCCAATTTTCGTTTTTTCCTCCTCCCCTTCTAAAAAAAAAATCATAACCATAGCATAGCATTGATCAGTGATATCTGTGATCTGCTGCCCCAGCCTGCATGGCTGGCTGGGAGCAACAGAAGACCAATGGGACGGCGAGGAGGCAGGAAAGACGCAGTAGTCCTCTCCACGATGGTCCCGATCAGCTCTACTGAGCAGTCGGGATACTTTTACTTTTGTTTTAGATATAGCCATCAACTTTTATTGAGATGAAGTGTTAATGACTGTCATAGTCCTGATCGGCAGTGCCCGGCATTAACCTGGGTCTTGGCTGCTGATAGCAGTCGAGACCCACCAGGTTCGAAGGGTGCTCAGCTCAGTATCACGCACTAAACCCCAGTAACGGGACCAGGGCATACAGGTACCTCAAGTACCAGGACGCAAGGGTGTACCTGTACGCCCTTGGTCCCCAAGAGGTTAGGAGAATGTTTCCCCGACCAGTATAATAAACTATAAATGTTTAGTAAACAAACCCAGTAAAAAGATTTGTATTGTGTATCTTTATTTCATCTGTGTTTTCATACAGAAAGTGAATGAGCCCTTAACAGGCTTTTCTAGAGTCTCCAACCTGCAAAACCCTTTGGGAATAGCCAGCTTATGATGGCTGCATCTTTAAATTTTGTTACTGTTTGCCTTTAAAAGAAAAAGTACAACTTTTGTAAAGGATGACACAAATAAATTTACCTTCCTGAAATACAAGTTTTCCTGAAGAATCTGAAGTATAGCAACCAATGTACTCCTGGATGTCTGTGTGCTCATGATTATTAATCCTTACACAGTGATTACCACTAGCACATGCCAGCCATCGAATAAGACTTGTTTTACCAACAGAGGTTTCTCCCTGAATAAGCACTGGGTGGTTTCTAGAAAAAAATTTCATTGCAAGGTTAAAAAGCTAAAAAGTAATAAAGTTGCCCAAATATGGTTAATTTATTAAAGACACAGAACTACCAAAATTCTCCACTTTTGAAAATGTCAACCTACCCAGCAGAGACAACTCTCACAAGATCTCCAAGATTTAATTTGACTGAGGATGTCAGAACGTAACTTTCGTCTATGGTGGGATTTTTATCTCCCACTGGAATCCAGTATCCTTCTATTTGGACAAATTTGCCACCACGAGGCTCTGGAAGAGGCTGAAGACATAGAATGGAAAAAAAAAAAAATCAGTACCGTATATGCCGGCGTATAAGACGACCCCCAACTTTTACAGTTAAAATATAGAGTTTGGGATATACTCGCCATATAAGACTACCCCTCCTACCGCGATGTACGGTACCTTGTAGGCAGCAGGTAGGCAGCATGTTCCCCCACATTAGTTAGGAAGTATAGCTCCCCCCACCATTGGTAGGCAGCTCCCCCCACCATTGGTAGGCAGCTCCCCCCACCATTGGTAGGCAGCTCCCCCCACCATTGGTAGGCAGCTCCCCCCACCATTGGTAGGCAGCTCCCCCCACCATTGGTAGGCAGCTCCCCCCACCATTGGTAGGCAGCTCCCCCCACCATTGGTAGGCAGCTCCCCCCACCATTGGTAGGCAGCTCCCCACACATTTGTAGGCAGCTCCCCCCACATTAGGTCAGCAGTTCCCCCACAATAGTAGGCGGCTCCCCCCACATTTGTTAGCAGTTCCCCCACATTAGATTGGCAGCTCCCCCCAACAGACATACAGCTTCCAGCCATATAGATATAGTGTATGGCTGGAGGCTGTATGTCTGTACTGCCCCCACAGTGTTCCGATCACCGCTCCTCCAGCCCGGGTCACCATCTACTGCTATGGCCTATGGATCATAGCAGTAGGTGCCGGGACCGGGGAGCGGTGACCGGATCACTGAAGATAGCACGGCCGGTCACTCACCAGGCCCCGGTCGGCACGCGTCCTCCTGTGGTCCTCCTGGTCCTGCGCTCCTCTGCCTCTATGGTTGTACGCACAGGAAGTCACTGATGTCCCGTGCGTACAACCATAGAGACGGAGGACCGGACCGCAGGAGGACCGAAGGAGGATCGCAGGAGGACGCCGGGGAATGGTAAGTGAGCGGCGGACATCCTTATGATTATCTGCCCGGGCCGGCTCCCGTGTGTGGCTGCAGGCCCGGGCAGATAATCAGAAGTTTTCCTATCCCGGACCTCAATACCCGGCGTATAAGACGACCCCCGACTTTTCAGAAGAAAATTTGGGGTTAAAAAGTCGTCTTATACGCCGGGATATACGGTACTTGCTAATTTTTCTGCCAAGCTACAGAAAACAACTAAATATAATGGTAAAAACTCAGAGCTATCCCACAAACTGAGGCTGTGCAACAAAATTTAACATTTACCTGCTTCAGTAAGGATTTAATGTTCCCTGGCACAATGTAGTGACAAATTAATGACTGCACACTAGCATGAGATGCTCTGTCAAGTTGCGTGAGGAAGGAGAGGCAAAAACCCTGAAAAATAAAAGGTGAAAAAAAATATATATAAAGAAAATCTATACAGGTAAAAGTTTAAAATAATTACATAAAATGCGCAAAATAGGTAGATTTTTAGATTTACCATAAAATCTCTCTCAGAACTTCTATTGGGGGGGGGGGGGGGGGGGGGGGGAGAAAGATCTTATGGTAAACTCAAAAATCTACTTTGCTCGAGCGCTTCATTGGGGGACACTGGACCATGGGACTTCCCATAGCAGACCATGGGGAGGGACAGCCTAAAATCCCTGCCAGAAAAGAACTCAGGTGGACGACAAAACTGCCGCCTGGAGAACCTTGCGGCCAAGGCCTGCGTCGGTGGGTGCAAAAGTATGCACACGGTAAAACTTGCCACGTGTGCAGAGACGACCAAGTCGCCGCCTTGCAAACTTGTAAGGCCGAAGCCCCATGGCTGACTGCCCAAGATGCGCCCACCGCACTGGGAGATAGTGGCCTTGGAGGCCGGAAGCCCCCTGCGCCGTCCTTCAGGAAGCACAATCAGGGAATCACACCGCCGAAAGGAGGAAGTGACCGACAAATAGGTCCAAACTGCTCGAACCAAGTCCAGCTTGTGAAGCTGGTGCTCTCAAGGATGAGAAGGGGAAGGGCAGAAAGAAGACACAACCTTGGGCTGAAAGGAGAGCACAGGCCTAAGGACAACCTTGTCTTGATGAAGCACCAGGAAAGGGGAACAGCAAGAGAGCGAGACCAATTCTGACACCCTGCAAATGGACGTAACAGCGATAAGGAAAGCTACCTTCCAGGAAAGGAAGCGAAGGGAGATCTGACCCAGAGGCTCAAACGGAGAACCCTGTAGAGCATCAGGAACTAGGTTGAGATCACAAGGGGCAGTAGGGGACCGAAACAGGGGAACCTCGTGAGCCACGCCCTGCAAAAATGTCCACACATGAAGATCGGACGTAGGCAGGCATTGGAAGAGGATAGACCACGCCAAAACTTGCCCTTTGATGGTACTGAGGGCAAGATGCTTCTCCAGCCCCGATTGAAGAAAGGACAAGAGGTTAGGCAAAGAGAAGGAGGTGGGAGAAAGCGAACTAGCCTCACACCAGCGGAAATAGGCCCGCCAGGTACAGTGATAAATCCTGGTAGACGAGGGCTTCCGAGCGCGGAGCATGGTCCGGATCACACGGAAAGAAAAACCTTGAGTCCTCAAAACCGCGGTCTTAACAGCCACGCCATCAAACACAGTGGAAGTAAATTGGGGTGGCAGAGGGGTCCTTGGGAGAGGAGGTCGGGAAGATCCGGAAAACAAAAGGGAACATCGGTCACGAGACCGACCACACACGACCAGTCCGGAGCTGCTAGACTCGCCAAGACCCCCTCCGCCTTGAGCTTCCTGATGACCTTAGGAAGGAGTGGAAGTGGAGGGAACATGTAGGGCAGAGCGAAGGAGGTCCAAGGAACCACAAGAGCATCTACCGCTAGAGCCAGGCAATCCTGCAACCTTGAGACAAAGCAAGGGACCTTCCTGTTCCGGCAGGACGCGAAGAGATCCACGTCTGGAGTTCCCCAGTGGCGACAGATCAGAACTAAAACTTCAGGATGAGGGGACCGCTCGCCAGGGCCGGCTGTGGAGCGACTGAGAAAGTCTGCTTCCCAATTGTTGATCCCGGGAATGTGCACCGCTGATATGGCCGGAATGTTAAGTACCACCCAGGAGAGGATATTCAACACTTCTGCCATGGCCGCCGAGCTAGGGGTGTCACCCTGGTGGGTGATTTACACCACGGCAGTGGCGTTGTCCATCTGCACTCGCACTGGGAGGCCCCAGAGCAAGAGACTCCAGTGACGAAGGTACAGGAAGATCGGACTGAGCTCCAGGATGTTTATAGGGAGATCTGACTCCGACGGGGTCCAACAGCCTTGAACTGCCTCATCCCGGAAGACACCTCCCCAACCAAGCAGACTCGCGTCTGTTGTCAGAACATGCCAAGTGAGAGGCAGGAAGGAGAGACCGTCCCGAAGGAGGAGGGACCAGAGCCACCAATGGAAGGAGCGGCGAACAAGGAGCGGAAGCTGGATCCCTTGGTGGAGAGACAAGGAATTTGTCCTACTGGAAAAGGATGGCACACTTGAGGGGATGGTTCCGAAATTGGGCAAACAGGACTGCCTCCATGGAGGGCACCATCTTGCCCAGTACAGCCATGCAGGTACGGACCGGAACCAGACCCGGCCGTCGAAGCAAGTGAATCCCCAACAACAACTCCCGAAGCTTGTCCTCCGCAAGGGTAAGATGGGCCACCGCTGTGTCGAAGCAGAGTTTGAGAAAAATCTGAGATTGGGACAGCAGGGACAGGTTGGATTCTGCGCGGTCGATGATCCAACCGAAACAGAGAGTGTGCAGCGTGATGTCTAGGCTGACCCAGCTCAGTTCCAGGGAGGGCGCCTTGATGAGAAGGTAGTCAAGATAAAGAAGGACCGAGACGGAGGAACCGATACCATCACCCCTTGAGCCACCTGAAAAGCTGCGGCAAGGGCAGCAAAACAAGGAGTACGGGACCGGAAAAAACGATCCCAGGGAACGGAAGAAAATTCTATCCAATTGCCCTGGGATACGACCTCCCAAACCCAAGCATCTTGGATTTGCGCCAGACGTCCCAAAAGAGGGACAGGCGACCACCCACTGAGGGGAAGGCTCAGATGGAGGCACACCTGGAGTCCCGACTTCCAGAAGGGTCGAGTTCTGAAAGAGGGGACCCTCCTATCCTGAGGGACCGCCGGTTTGTCCTGCCTTCTGCAAGTCCGAACGGCGGACGGTTTTGGGGTAAGAGGGAACTCTTGTCCCCTGTAGCCTCAGATATAATCTCATCGGGACATTTACCAAAGAGGCTGGACCCCACGAAAGGCAGCTCAGTAAGGGAGCGCTTAGAAGCCGCGTCGGCGTTCCAAGCTTTAAGCCACATCGAACATCGAAGGGCCACCAGATTCCCAGATGCAAAGGCCGTGCAGCGAGCAGAGGTAGTCCCCGGCATTCGCGATCTGCTGAGCTAGCTCCCCTAAATCCTCTGGCGCAACTGACCGGCCCAGACCAAGAGAGCATTGGAAACCCAGGTAAAGGCAAAGGCTGGGGACAGGACTGAACCTGCCACTTCAAAAGGCAAATTTTGCCAGATTTTCAATACGTTTACCCGAAGGGTCTTTGAAGGAGGCGGCATCAGCCAGTGACTGGGTGGTGGATCCAGATTAACCCTTATCTCCCCGGAAACAAACATTCCCCAGCAATAGTGAAAAGAAGGGTCTCAGAAGGGAGAGAGGGGCCCAGGAAACAGAGAGAGGGGGGCCCAGGAAACAGAGAGAGGGGGGCCCAGGAAACGGAGAGGGGGGCCCAGGAAACGGAGAGGGGGGCCCAGGAAACGGAGAGGGGGGCCCAGGAAACGGAGAGGGGGGCCCAGGAAACGGAGAGAGGGGCCCAGGAAAGGGAGGGAAATACTCACCTACAGAGCTCCAGCACACTCACCAATTTAGTCTTCGGCAGCTAGCGCCACCTGCCTTAAGCCATGCTCAGCTGGCAGACAGGGGGACCCGGACCCAGGGTACACCACCTAGTGCTAACTGATGGCAATGAGGGGTTAACAGCCCATTCAGCAATGCACAGTGACCCTAGCTGGCAGGTGGGGGATCAGGCAGCGCCATGCTCCTGTCGCCCCACGCTAGATAAAACAAAAAAGGGAGAGAAAATCTAACTAGAACCTGCGAAAAAAAACCCTAAAGAAATAAGAACAGGTCTGGAGTGCTCCAGACCTGCGTCTGCCTCCTCTGACACTAAGCTAAAACTGAGTTGCTCAGAGCCAGGAATCGAGTATACCCTGCTGGGAGGGGCCGACCATTTGTTTTTTGCCTAGTGTCAGCCTCCTAGTGGCAAGCAGCATATACCCATGGTCCTGTGTCCCCCCCAATGAAATGCTCGAGAAAAACATGTTTTCGTTGGAACATGTTTCAGCATTAAACCTGCACATTTGCAAAGGTCAACGAAAACCAATATGCTGCAAGCAGGATAATCCCCACTGCACAGTATCTACACATACCCCATAGAAGAACTCAATCTGCGAGCAGTATATAAACAATTAGACCCCCCTCCCCCCCCCCCCCCCATGTCTGTGATCGCAGAAAATCGCATGTCAATTCAGACAAGCGATTTTCTGCTATCCCGGGCTGATCGGGTCTTTGGTGACCCGATCACCCGGAAAATAGGGATGATCAGAGCGGTCAGTGACAGCCCCGATCATCCTGAGGGATAGGAGCAAGGTCCAGTGCAGCGATCTCCTCCTATACCCTGCAAAATGAGTTCTGACCAATGGCAGCGCAGGACAGTGGGTTGCCATGGCAACCCCCCGTTCTGCCCACCTCTGGATGTCGGACAGAACGGGGGGGGGGGAGAAGATGGAGGCCTTTACCTGAGAAGATGATGCCATGGGGACCGCCGATCAGAGACATCAGCGGAGATCACGGCGCAGGTAGGGAAACGACGGTGGGGGCGGGGGGGGATGGAGGAAGGGGGCAGTAAGCGATATTTACTGCTGCCCTTCCTAGTGGGTGCCAAACAAACTCTCAGCATGCCCAGACAGCCATAGGCTGTCTGGGCATGCTGGGAGTTGTAGTTTTGCAACATCTGGAGGGTCACAGTTTGGAGACCACTGTTACAGTGGTGGCGAAACGGTAGCCCTCCAGATGTTGCCAAACTACAACTCTCAGCATGCCTAAACTGCCCAGGCATGCTGGGAGTTGTAGTTCTGTAACATCTGTCCCTTCAGATTTTGCAATTTTCATGAAATTTTTGAAAATTGTTGCTCTTCTTTGAAGCCCTCTAATTTTTTCAAAAAGTAAATTTTATGATGCCAACATAAAGTAGACATATTGTATTTGTGACAAAAAAAAATTGGAATATCCATTTTCCTTACAAGCAGAGAGCTTCAAAGTTAGAAAAATGCAATATTAAAAAAATTTTCATGAAATTTTGGGATTTTTCACCAAAAAAGGATGTAAGTAACGGCGAAAATTTACCACCAAAATAAAGTAGAATGTCACGAAAAAACTATCTCAGAATCAGAATATTAGGTAAAAGCGGTTTAGAGTTATTAATGCGTAAAGTGACGGTGGTCAGAATTCCGAAAAAGGGCTCAGTCCATAAGGTGAAAAAGGGCTGCATCCTTATAAGGGGTACTCCAGTGGAAATTTTATTTATTTTTTTTATCAACTGGTGCCAGAAAGTTAAACAGATTTGTAAATTACTTATATAAAAAAATCTTAATCCTTCCAGTACGTATTAGCTGCTGAATAATACAGAGGAAATTATTTTCTTTTTGGAACACAGAGCTCTCTGCTGACATATCTGTCCATTTTAAGAATGGTCCAGAGTAGGAGAAAATCCCCATAGCAAACATATGCTGCTCTGGTCAGTTCCTAAAATGGACAGAGATCTCAATAGAGAGCATTGTGTTTGTGATGTCACTGTGTTCCAAAAAGAGAAGAATTTCCTCTGTAGTATTCAGCAGCTAATAAGTACTGGAAGGATTAAGATTTTTTTTAATAGAAGTAATTTACAAATCTGTTTAACTCTGTCACCAGTTAAAAAATAGAAAGAAAGAAAAAAGTTTTCCACCGGAGTTCCCCCTTAAGGATATGTTCACACCAAGTAATTCACCAAGGAAATACTTCTCAGTGTTAAAATGGAGCATAAAAGACATGGAATTGGCATTTATGGTAACTGAATTTAGTGCAGAAAAGTCCTATTGACTTAATGATATTCTATTTGCAGATGTTCATTCTTCTGTTTGTGCACACAGCGGAATTTCCATGCTGAAATTTCTGTCATGGATCCAGTTCAGAGTAGCAGAAAACCTATTGAAGTCAACGGGAGTCTGATTCAATGAAGAATCTGCACAGAATTTATCGTGGACATTCCATCTTGATTTTCTATAGTGTCAACCCTAAAAGGTCTGGGTCTAAAAGAGCAGGCTTTACTGAGCAAGATCTGTGGTTTCCAAGAATAAAATAAATAAATAAATCCAATTTCTTTTCTAGAGAGTCAATAAAAGAACACTGTATCCAACGAAACGACAGATGTATTAGGGCCTCAGCCATGGTCTGGGAGATAATGGAATAGTTCATTATGCACTTGGTAAAAGAAGTGGCCCATATGGAGTAGAGAGACCGGCTGGCCAAATGGAAATTGCTGCCTGTTGAGATCCCTTAGAGGAGGACATGTTTTAGGAGGAGAGATGAGGTGCCTGCAGGTTCAAGATATAAAGCTGTTCAGGAGCGGGAAAAAAAGTTGCTAAAGGCCCATTGAAGGTGAAAAGTCTATGAAAAGACTCCTGAAGAATGCTTTGAGACAAGTGAGATAGAGTTGGGGCAACAAAACTAACAACAACCATATGCATAACAAAAGGTGAGGTGGTAAGATTGTCCCTGCGAAAAGGAAACCATAAAGAAAACTAAAAAAAAAATACAGCAGACCCAATAAGCATTTGTATAATTCCAACCAAGGGCTTGTTCACACTGCTGCTAGACACCGTTCCATTCAGGGTGTGCCAGGCTTGATCATTCTCAGCGCAGCAGCCGGCATAGGACGAGAGGTAAGCCCTCCATCTACCTCAGCAATGGATCGTCCTTAGACGGCAACCAGTTAAAGAATTTTAAACTTTAAACCGGTTAAGGGACAGAGATCCCTTTAGCGTAGCCCAATGACCGTGTGAACCCAGCCTTAGAGGTAACAGTTTGGTGTGCACACTACACTGTTCCAACATGGCACTCCTGCTGTACAGTCATACACACAACTTGACTTCAATCCCATCAAACATGTATGGCAGGAACAGACCGTGATGCAGATTTTTACAAACTGGGGGATAAGATATCAGATCGCCGGGGTGCTGCTGCTAGGAACCCCCAGGATCTCCACTGCAGTGCCCCGCTATCATTATTGCACAGAGCACACTCGCTCTGTGCGTAATGACCGGTGATACAGGGGCCGGATCATCTTGACGTCACGGCTCCGCCCCTCATGACATCACGGCCCGCCCACTTAATGCAAGTCTATGGGAGAGGGTGTGCTGGTCGCCACGCCCCCTCCCATAGACTTGTATTGAGGGGGTGGGCCGTGACATCATGAGGGGGCGGGGCCGTGACATAACGATGCTCTGGCCCCAGTATCACTGGTCATTACGCACAGAGCGAGTGTGCTCTGTGCAATAATGATAGCGAGGCGCTGCAGCGTAGATCGCGGGGGTCCCCAGCAGGCGATCTGACATCTTATCCCCTATCCTTTGGATAGGGGATAAGATGCTAGGGGCGGAGTACCCCTTTAAGGCCTCTGTGTTTATTTAGTTTACCTCATAAAGGGATCGCTGGATGTTGTTACATGGATTTACAGATGCATACCGCAGGGCTCTGCACAACGTACGCAAGCTGAAATGTGGTCTGTGACCGTTGCCATCCATAAGTTCTACAACAGATTTCTTTCGTATTGTCAAATAAAAGCTAAAAGACAAAAGAACATAGAACACCATTAAAAATGTTAAAAGGACTTGCAAGTCTTATGACAAAGATATTGATGCTTTACCCAAAGTAACTGTTTATTTACTGAACCAAAAGTGGCACACTGTGAAAGATAGATCATTGCAGAAACTTTTGCCCTAGAAGTCCGTCCTATACATCTGAATAAGTCTGTAAAAATCCTATGGACGTGCTGCAGAAACAACCTCATTAATGCAGATGTATGGAAAGGATGTCTGCAAAAAATCTGTCACGGCACCTGTCATGTAAAAAAAACTAAAACTTTTCATATATATCGTAGACACATATCAAAGGTTTTGATCAGTGGGGGGTCTGAGTGTTCAAACCCCAACCAATCTTGAGGATGAACCGGGAGAAGTACACGCTAAGCACGTTCTATCCTGTCACTTGACCTAGACGGACTCGCAATGTAAGTTAGGGCTGCACAAGTTGGGGAAAATGTGTGATTGCGATTATGGAGGCAAATATTGCGATTTTGATATGCAATTGTGATAAAAAAAAAAAACAAATGGTGAAATCCCTCCCATTTCATGTCCAATCAGCTCATTTCATATAGCCAACATAAAATGGGGCGGGATTAGAGTACTCCAGTACAGTAAAACTTATCCCCTAACCTTTGGATTTGGGTTAATTTATAGAATGTGGGGAGTCCAACCGCTGGGACCCCCGCAATCTCCTGCACAACACCGTGGTGGTCCCCAGAATAGGGGAAGTGCCTACTCCACACAAGAAGTGGCGGTCAACACGCCCCTCCATGTAGTTCTATGGAACACATGAAGGGGGGGTGTTAGCTGCTGCTTTGAGCAAGGATCGGCATGCCCCCCTTCCTGGGGACTGTAGGGGTCCCATACAGGACAAAGCGGATGGTCAGACTCCACTATCTAAAACATATCCCTTATCCTTTGGAGTGGGCATAAGTTTTACAGCACTGGAGTACTCCATTAAAATGTCCTCTTCTGACCCCTTCAATTTTCCAATCCCCTTCTTGGAGGAAATCCTCCCTTCCGGGGAGCAATACCCTGTCTGTAACCCAATTAAAATATAACTTTTATTTATGTTACTTAAAAATTTAACTGTGGTTGTGAAACTTATATATATTTAAAATTGTCAGGAAAGGCAGTGTTCCTTTTGTATATGCCCACTTAGTGGTGCTATATTACTGGTGCAAGAGTTATCCAATTTCTCGCTGTGTGTGGTGAGTATGTTACTCTACTGACACACAGTAACTCTGCACTTATTGGACACTGTCTTCCTGTCTAAAATCTAGATGCTTTGCTCTAACGTTTCGTTAGAAAACTAACTTCCTCAGAGAGCTGCCTACTGTGGCGTTCACGTGCGGCACTACCTTTTATAACCCTGTATCGGCGCATCACTTCCGATGCGCCGAGTGAGGTGCTTTGATCCAATCAGGGCTTGGTTGGCAGACTGTGTGTTCCGGCCGCCATTCGCGCGCATGCCCTGTAGTACTATAATCCCGGGCATCTCCTTATCGCTATTGCGCACGCGCATCTTCTCGCGCGTGCGCAGTGTTTCCTGTCCCGTTCTCAGTGGAACGCAAGCTCCGTCTCCTGACACGCAGACTCATTCTTCACTCTCAATATGCGCATTTGTCCCTGATCGGTCTCATTACTCATAGGTAATGTCTATTCTTCATGTCCTTCATATATTTTAGCCTTCCTTGACTATTTCTGGTGCACTATTGTTGTCATATACACATATGGTGGGTAATCTAAATATTAGAACCTTGATTGCTTTTGTTCTCATTATAGGTTTTATTATACATCATTGGATCATTCCTTATAATTATTTTAATTATTTTAATTTTTGTGAGTCTTTTATTGTTGTAGTGATATTGTATTTCTTATGTTTATCATTATGTCTCATTTTTATAATCAATAATACTAATAAAACCAAAAGGACAAAAAATAGACATATAAAACATCATGACTCAACAAACTCTACAAAATGAAAATCAAGAAGGATGAGATACGTCTAACCTAACAGAATTATAGTAATTAAGGAGCAAATGAGACATAATGATAAACATAAGAAATACAATATCACTACAACAATAAAAGACTCACAAAAATTAAAATAATTAAAATAATTATAAGGAATGATCCAATGATGTATAATAAAACCTATAATGAGAACAAAAGCAATCAAGGTTCTAATATTTAGATTACCCACCATATGTGTATATGACAACAATAGTGCACCAGAAATAGTCAAGGAAGGCTAAAATATATGAAGGACATGAAGAATAGACATTACCTATGAGTAATGAGACCGATCAGGGACAAATGCGCATATTGAGAGTGAAGAATGAGTCTGCGTGTCAGGAGACGGAGCTTGCGTTCCACTGAGAACGGGACAGGAAACACTGCGCACGCGCGAGAAGATGCGCGTGCGCAATAGCGATAAGGAGATGCCCGGGATTATAGTACTACAGGGCATGCGCGCGAATGGCGGCCGGAACACACAGTCTGCCAACCAAGCCCTGATTGGATCAAAACACCTCACTCGGCGCATCGGAAGTGATGCGCCGATACAGGGTTATAAAAGGTAGTGCCGCACGTGAACGCCACAGTAGGCAGCTCTCTGAGGAAGTTAGTTTTCTAACGAAACGTTAGAGCAAAGCATCTAGATTTTAGACAGGAAGACAGTGTCCAATAAGTGCAGAGTTACTGTGTGTCAGTAGAGTAACATACTCACCACACACAGCGAGAAATTGGATAACTCTTGCACCAGTAATATAGCACCACTAAGTGGGCATATACAAAAGGAACACTGCCTTTCCTGACAATTTTAAATATATATAAGTTTCACAACCACAGTTAAATTTTTAAGTAACATAAATAAAAGTTATATTTTAATTGGGTTACAGACAGGGTATTGCTCCCCGGAAGGGAGGATTTCCTCCAAGAAGGGGATTGGAAAATTGACTATTGAACCCATAACCCAATGGGACTACTGGTGTTGGACTCTTCTGACCCCTTAACTTTCCTATTTTTCCATATACATGGCTGTAAGGGGACTTATTTTTGTGCTGTTATCTGTAATTTTTATTGCCACCATTCCTGTTTTGATCAGACTTTTTAATCACTTTTTTTTTTTTTTCTGCTATATGAAGTGACCAAAAATCAGCAAGTCTGGATTTTTTTTTTAAATTTATGCCATTGACCGTGCAGTTTCATTAACATTATATTTCAATAGTTTGGATATTTAAGCATGTGGCGATACCAAATAGATTTAGGTTTATTTTATTTGAAAAATGAGGGAAAAGGGGTGATTTAAACTTGTAATAGGGAAAGGAGAATTTTATGCTTACTGTAAAATCTCTCTCAGAGGATCCATTGGGGGACACAGACCATGGGTATATGCTTGCTGTCACTAGAAGGCTTGACACTCTGGCAACAAGAAAAGGTCAGCCCCTCCCAGCAGGGTATAACCGCCTACAGGCACCTGAGCTAATCAGTTTTATTCCCAGCAGTAGGAGAGGACCGACCGGTCAGGAAAAAAACACGAACTGTCCGAGAAACCAGAATAAAAATTAACTGAACACATCCTCGGACAGGTAACTGAACCAGGAACACCAGAGAAAAGAAGGGTCGGGTGCTTTGTCCCCCAATGGATCCTCTGAGAAAGAGATTTTACGGTAAGCATACAAATCTCCTTTTTTCTATCGTCTCCATTGGGGTACACACACCACGTAGCAGTCCCTAGGGTGGGCAAAGGAAAATCAGTCAGGTGGACGGCTGGACCAACCACATGGTCGTGTGTAAAGACGACCATGTGGTTGCTCTACAGATCTGCGAGGCCGAAGCCTTGTTGCGGAGAGCCCGGGATGCCCCAACAGAACGAGTGGAATGAGCAGAAACCCTGAAGGGTGGGGTCTTCCTCTTGCAGCGGTAAGCTTCAGAAATAGCATATCAGATCAACCGAGCAATAGTGGCCTGTGAAGCAGGTTGTCCTTTATGGCGGCCTTCCGTAAGAACAAAAAAGGAGTCACACTGTCGAAGAGAAGAAGTGACAGAGATAGATCCGAACCGCCCTCACCACATCCAGTTTGTGGAGCAAACGTTCCTTGTGATGAGATGGAGCCGGACACAAGGACGGAAGGATGATGTCCTAATTGAAATGAAAAACAGAAACAACCTTTGGTAATAAGGACGGAACCGGACGGAAAACAACTTTGTCTTGGTCAATGATCAGGAAGGGAGTACGGCAGGAGAGAGCTGCCAGCTCTGAAACTCTCCTAATAGAGGTAATAGCAATAAGAAACGCCACCTTCCAGGAAAGGAGGCGAAGAGGAATGTCCCTGAGAGGTTCGAAGGGAGTACCCTGCAGAGCACCAAGAACTAAGTCCAAGTCCCAAGGTGGTGTAGGGGACCTGTAAGGAGGGCCCCGTGGGCCACTCCCTGAAGAAAAGTCCGTATATGGGGATCGGATGCTAGAGGACATTGAAAAAGAATGGAAAGGGCCGAAACCTGATCCTTAAGGGAACTGAGAGCCAACTGTTGTTTAAGCCCCGACTGTAAAAAGGAAAGAAGTCGAGGGAGAGAGAACGTAACCGGACAAAGAGTGAGATTCACAGCAAAGGAAATTAAGACCACCAAGTACGGTGGTAAATCTTCGCAGAAGAGGGCTTGCGCGCCCTGAGCAAAGTGTGAATCACCTGAGGAGAGAAACCCCGAGCCCTTAGAACTGCCGTCTCCAGCACCATGCCATCAAATGCAGCGACGGTAAATTGGTGGCTAAGGGGACCTTGGGAGAGAAGGTCTGGACGAAGAGGGTGGTATAGCGAAACGTTTAACGGCGGGAACGCCCTCTGCTTTGAGCTTCCTCAGGATCCTGGGAAGGAGAGGAAGAGGAGGGAAAAGATAGGGAAGGACAAAGTCCGACCAAGGAATTACCAGGGCATCCACGGCCAGAGCCAAGGGATCCCGGGAATTTGCCTTCTGGTTGTGGCAGGACGCAAATAAGTCCATGTCTAGAGGGCCCCAGAGGTTGCAGATCTCTGCAAACCCCTCCGGATGAAGGGACCACTCACCGGGTCTGCTGAGGATTGGCTGAGAAAGTCCGCTTCCCAGTTGTTCACTCCCAGAATGTGAATTGCCAAGATTGCCGGCACTCTGAACTCCTCCCAGAGAAGAATCTTGGACACCTCGGCCATCGCCACTGAGCTGCGGGTGCCGCCCTGGCGATTGATATAGGCCACAGCAGTGGAATTGTCCGACTGGACACGAACAGGAGGGTCCCTAAGAAGGATCTCTCAAATGGCATAGGCAAAAATAGATAGCCCTCAGTTCCAATATGTTGATGGGGAGAAGGGCTTCTGGGGACGGAACAAAGGCCTTGGACTGTCCAGTCCCTGAAGTCAACTCCCCAACTCGAAAGACTGGCATCCGTCGTGACGACTTGCCAACAGAGGGGCAGAAAGAAGCGCCCCTGTAAAAGCGGGGGGGGGGGGGGAATGAAGCCACCACAGAGGGGACTGGCGAGCCCTCTGAGGAAGAATGATCCTGCGATCGAGGGATAACAGATAGATTCCAACGGGATGGAAGCGCACGTTGAAGAGGCCTGTAATGCAGAAGTGAATGGAAACCGGAATCGGGGTTTGGAGTATCCGAACCCCTGACAGAGTCAGCAGCTTGACCAGCGGAAGCTGAATCCAGGCGGACGCAGTGTCGAACTGGAGTCCCAGGAACATTTGACACTGAGTGGGAGTTAGGTTGGACTTGCCCTGATCGACCGAGCCGAAACAGGACAAGGCCTGAAGGGCAAGACAGACACTCCAGATTCTGGTTCCTGGTTGGAGCCTTGATCAGGAGGTCGTCCAGGTACGCAATCACTGAGACACCCCCCCCACCGCAAGAGGGCCATCACAAGCGCAAGGACCTGGGTGAAGACCCTTGGAGCAGTGGCCAGCCCAAAGTAAAGGACCACAAACTGAAAATGGCCTTCCGGAACTGCAAAGTGGAGATACCGCTGATGCCCCAGAAAAATTGGAATTTGGAGGTAGGTATCCCGGATCTCCACTGAGGAAAAAACTCTCCTTGATCCATGGATGCCACGACCGAACAGAGATTCCATGTGGAAGTGGCGGAGGAGAAGATGTTGGTAGAAGGTGCTTCATACCCAAGATCAGGCGAACGGAACCCCCTTTCTTGGGGACCACGAAGATGTTCGAATAAAAACCCCAAAATGCGGGGGGCGTGACCTGACTGCAGAGCTGAGCAGACGCATGCCTGCAGTAGCTCCATACTGAATCCGTGCTTCCATACCCCTACCACCATCCTGGACTCCTTAATCTTGCCCCAGAGGCTACGGAACCGAACAGGATCACTGGGCTCCCTCATGCCACAGAACAAGGCATCCTCGGCGGCTGCGGCGAAACTGCAGCAGTTCGCGCGCCCTGACTCTCAGGATGGCGCTGGTCCCTCGCTCCCGCGACTGCGATCTGGCCCCGCTGCTGCTGATTCTCCGGCGGATACCCCACCGCCTGTACCATCCGTACTAGCACTAGAGGAGGTCTCTACCCAACTCCTAACTGCTATAACGGTCTGCAAGACCTCACCAACAAGCTGGAGGAGGTGAGGGTCGATTTGGGCCTCCTTCGTCAGGACCTGCACAACCTCAGAGACCTGGTCCGGCAGGCGGAAGATCGGATCTCCACGATGGAGGATGAGGTGGCGCCTGTAACTGTCTCCATTGCCTCACTAGAAACAATCTCCGCATCGTGGGGCTTCCGGAGCGGGCGGAAGGCCAGGATCCAGGACCGTTTGTGGAGCGATGGCTACGTGAGCTGCTGCCTGATGCTCCATTTTCTGCAGCCTATGCGGTGGAGCGGGCCCACCGAGTACCGACATGTCCCCTACCACCTGGGGCGCCGCCGCGCCCGCTCCTGGCTAGGATGCTCAACTGAAGAGACCGGGACCTGGCTCTGCGCCTCCTTCGCCGTATGCCCGAAATTACTTTTAATGACTCTCCAGTCTCTATCTTCACGGATTTCTCTCCGTATCTTCAGAAGAAGAGGGCAACCTTCCAGTCGGTCAAGCGTAAACTGCGGGAAATGACGGTACCTTATTCAATGGTGTATCCGGCCCGGCTCCGGATTGTGGATGGAGACTGCACAATCTTCTTCCTCTCCCCTCAAGAAGCGGACGAGTGGGCCTCTCGCCACCGCAATCACAGATGAGGGATGCCCGTCGGACTGTGGCTCTTGAGTCTGCGGCCCCCTGAGACTTCCTCTGCCCATGGACAATTCAACTTGTGAGTATTGCTCCAGCTGCCTTCTAGCCTACACCTGCCTATTGATCTACTAATCGCACATACACCACACCCCCCCGGTGCCCACTCCCGATCGCCTCCTGTGCCTGAGACTGAGACCCACCTCGTCCAGTCATAGACCTCGATCCCCTCGACTTGATTGCTGAGCAATGCCCTGCTGATGATTGCTTGATACACCCCCAAACCCCCACCCCTCCTTCTCCCCCTGCCACCTCATCCTTGATACCTCATCCTGGACTGCCATGGAGATACCGCACGACCTCCCCCCTCCCAACTTGGACTCCCTTGCATCTCCATTCCACCGTCAGGGTATTCCCCTGTCGCCCCCTGGACTGTCCTGAGTCCCATGTATATCCTGCTGCGGGGTATCCCTCTCCAAGAAAACTCGTGATTGGATCCTGCTATCCTCCGTGAACTTTTGCTCCCTGGACATTGAGTTATTGGGACTCTCACCGGTTGCTGGCACCTGTATCCCCCTCATCGGAGGTGGACCTGACTACTCATAGATGTTGTTGTCCTTGGGACTAGCTTCTTCACTGTCCAACTCTAGTCCTCTTTTCTTCCCTCTCTCTTCCTCCGTCTATCCTCCAGTCCCCCCCCCTTTTTTCCCTCTCTGTGTACCCTGTTCCCTACCCACTTGTTTCTCCCCTTCGTCCATTTGATCACCCGCCCTCCATCCCTTTTTCTCCCCCCCTCCCTCCCTTCACCCTTTCTCCCCCCCCCCATCCCCCCCCCTCTCCCATCTTTCTCCCTACAGTTTCCTCTGCTCCCAATCTAGGGAACTCTCATACTCAGAGGGAGCATGTGTACATGTGCTTGGGGGGTTGGGACTTACGGTCCTTGTTCTGCACTCTTTTACATGATGTGACCTGGTGATCCCCCACTCCTGAGATTATTTCTGAGTCTTACAACAATGTTGTGTTCTGTTGAATAGTAAGCACGGACTCTCCCCCGTACCCACAATTACCATCGGCCACCTTGGTTCAAAGGTCACCACAATGTTTGTATTGTTTTGCGGTTGGTATGTGTTCAATGTGTGTCTCTTGTGGTCTGTTAGTCCTTGTGCAACTGCCTCGTACCCTCTTCTGTCCCTTTCTTTTCCTCATTCTTTCCTCCCTCGATATCTCAGGTACTATGGTCACCATGATATTTATGTCGTGGAATGTGAGGGGCCTCGGGTGTCCTCGTAAAGCCCCCCTAGTCTATGCCGCTATCCGTAAGTACAATCCATTACTTGTTTGTCTGCAGGAGACGCATCCGTCCGCAGCCACTGCACATTGGTTGTCCCGCCCCTGGGTCCAGTACACTTCACACTCCTACCACACTTCACACTCAAGTGGCGTCTCCATAATGGTACATAAATCACTGAGATGGGAGGTTCGCCACACACAGACTGACCCTGAGGGCAGATACGTGTTCATTTTCCTCTCTGATTGACAATGTCCCATATGTGGTGTTAGGTATATACCCCCCCCCCCCCCCCCCCCCCCCCCGCCTGGTTCTCTGGATATTCTCCACCAAGCGGCAGTTTTTGCAGCAGCCTTCCCTGGGGCGAGAGTGGTGTGCATGGGAGACTTTAATACAGTCTTGGACCCAGTGCTGGATAGGGCGGGTCCGGCCTCAACGGCTCACTCCTCTGGCACTACCCCCTTTGCTGCACTCCTTCAGGAACTGGGTTGGGGAGATATTTATAGGCACTTTTACCCGCTCACTTGTACTTTCTCATGTCAGGCAGTGGGCTATTCTTCCCTTTCCCGTATTGATTACATGTTAGGCAACCAAATGGCAATCTCCTTGATGAGCGATGTGGCCTATGTTACCAAGGGTATATCCGATCACTCGCCCACGTTACTGACCATAGTATTGCAGGACCCCTCCTCCCCGAGATTTAATCCCTACTGGCTTGCCCTTCTGGACCCCCATGATGGTGTCCCAATACAATTACAAATGTTCATGTCTGATCATCGTGAGATGGAGAATAGATTGCTAGTTTGGGAAACTGCTAAAGCCTTCCTTAGTGGCTGTCTTCAGTCTGCTATCTCCTTCATTAAGAGGGAGTCGATTTGGGAGGAGCGCGAGCTGGCGTCCAAATGCTCTGAGCTGGAGAACAACTATATAACTGACCTTACTGACACCAGACGGGATGACTGGCTGCAGGCTGGACGACTATATTTACACTGCTTACAGGAGAAAGCTGCTAGGAAACAGTTCTTTAACAGACAGGTGGCCTTCGAGCTGGGCAATCACTCCAGTAAATTGCTGGCTCCTCTCATACACCAGAACTCGCTGTCTCCAACTGTGCTCCAGATTCGAGCCCTGGGCGGGACCATTCTTACTTCTAGTGCCGACATATAGGCTCGATTTGCATCTTTTTATAGTGACTTGTACACCTCGCGGGACACCTATCCCATAGATTCCTTGACCGACTATCTGGACACTATTACATTCCCTAGACTGGCGCCTGATGGTGTGGCTTCTTTGGACTCCGATTTCACGATGGAGGAATTGTCCAGTGCCTTTGGCGCCCTAGCGAGAGGCAAGACGCCGGGCCCCGATGGCCTCCCAATCAAAGTTTACCAGCGGTATGAGGAGCAGCTGGCTCCCTGCTTGCTGGCCATGTATCAGGAGGCGTTTCGTACTGATAGTCTCCCTGACTCATACTATGATGCCTCCATAGTGGTAATTTTAAAGCCGGACAAGGACCCCCTGGACTGTGGCTCCTACAGACCTATTTCTTTCCTGAATCTTGACTATAAACTACTCACTAAGATGCTGGCTACCAGACTTAATCAGGTGATCCTAGAAATTATCCACGCTGACCAATAGGGTTTTATGCCCGGCTGCTCCACCTCAGATAATATTCGCAGGGTTCAAGTACTGACGCAGGTGGGGGAATCACGTAGTGAGAACTGGGCCATGGCATCCTTGGATGCAGCAAAGGCCTTCGACTCGGCCGAATAGCCTTTTCTCTTGGAGGTCCTGCGTAGGTTTGGCCCTAACTTTATTAGGTAGGTTTCCTTTCTGTATCGGTCTCCGAGAGCCAGGCTGTCGGTGAACGGGGTGCTATCCCCTTATTTCTCTTTAGCCAGGTGAACGCGGCAGGGCTGCCCTATCTCTCCCTTACTTTTTGTCATAGCCATCGAGCCTTTGGCGCTGAATATTCGTTAGTGCCCGGACTATCGAGGCTTACGTATTGGCTCTCGGAGGATAGGGTGGGTCTGTATGCAGATGATATGATACTTTTCATGTCCCAGCCCAGGGACTCCCTTCCCTGTGGGAATGACAGACAGGTTTGGACGATTTTTGGGTCTCCATATTAACTGGGACAAGTCCACCTTTATGCCCCTGAAACCGGAAGGGTGGGGGGACCTCTTTCACGGATTACGTGTAGTTTCCCACTTTAAATATCTTGGTATTCATGTAAACCGAGTGCCTGGTGACTATCACCTACAGAATATTCATCCTTTGCTCTCTTTGGTTTGAGATAAATTCTGGGTCTGGGCCTCCTTGCCACCATCTGTGGCGGGCCGCATCAACCTGGTCAAGATGGTGATCCTGCCCAAGTGTCTCTGTCCTTGAACATGCCTCCAATCCGGTGCCAACCTCTTTTTTAAACATCTTCATGCTATGTTTCCTCCCTTTGTGTGGGGTGGGAATAGGTCTAAGCTCAGATTGTCTGTCCTGCAACGCTCCAAATATGAAGGGGGTATGTCACTGCCCGATATGCATTTATATTATATAGCTGGTCAACTACGCTACCTTAGACATTGGGTATCCCTATCCCCATCCCCTAATGGGGAGCACCATCTGGCTCAATTTCTCACCTTATCTCAACTGTGGCCAGTTTTGGAGGGCAGACCCAACACGGGCTCCTCTTGGCTGCCCTTGCACAGAGTGGATTCCCAAGTTTGGATGGCCTCAAAAAACTCCTCACATACACTAACGTTATGCTGGACAGGCAGCTTTGGTCTGACCAGACATTTCCACCTTTCTGGAAAACACATGGGGTGTTTACTATAGGGGAGGTCCATGACTGAGTCAACATTCGGGACTTTCAATATTTCTTAGACAATCACGAGCTTCCCAGTCACTCCTTTTATAAATATCTCCGGCTCAGACATACGTTCACCGCACAGTTCCCCATCTCGACAGTGCAATTCTCTAACTTCCCTATCATTGGAGTTTTTAAATCGCAGGGACCCCGGGGCCTTATTTCGGCTCTCTACACTACCCTTTTGAATGCCAAGATGAGGGGTGACCCTATTCCAGTTGAGACGCGGTGGAAAACTCTTCTAGACCTTTCTGAGGAAGAGAGGAGGGAAGCTCTCTCCTCCCACCTCTGTGTCCCCCACTGTCAATAATAGGCTTATCCAGTTATATATGTTTTATCAATCCCATCTCACACCTGCTCGTCTGGTCCGGATGGGTAGACACACATCTACGAACTGTCACCGCTGTGGAACACCAGGGGCGGACTTCCTACATTTGATGTGTTTATGTCTGATCATTCAAGACTTTTGGACTCAATTACTAGTTCACTCGTACAACGCCCTGTTCCTCCTGATATCAAGGTGTGCCTTCTGGGTATAATTGATGAGGAGCAGCGGACCCCTTGTGAGATTGGATTTTTAAGGGAGACAATTTTTGTCCCGAAAGTCTATAGCTTTAAGAGGGATGGATCCCAGGGTACCCACCATAGCTGGGTGGAAAGCTTTGGTGAATACCACGATTAATTACGAGTATTTGATTTACAAACATCGCAAGAACCAATCTAAGTTCAAAAAGGTGTGGTCAATCTGGTGTGCTTCTCCGCAGGCAAACTTTACCATCCCTAGATTCCTAACTATGAGAGACCAGTTTGGACCCCCCTCCTAGATTAATATGATTCGTTTCCATTCTTCTCATATTGAGTTCTAACGCATACCCTCTCTTACTGGACATTTTCGCAACATTTGGAGAGCTGATTTTATCTACTTTCCGTTACTATCCCCCTGCTTCTCCCTCCTTTCCCTTTACCTATCGTCCCCCTCTTCACCTCCCTCCCCTTCCCCTCTCCCAGACCTTTCTCCCCCCCCCCCCTTTCTCCCTCCGGCGGTTGCACTTCTATGTTAGTACGTCTTGTCCGTTGTCCTTGTATTGTCTCTAGTGTTTTGTTTGTCTGTCCACTGTTCCCACTCAAAGTGGTTGGTTTTAGTGTGGTTCCTTTTTGTGGTTTTGCTTTTCCCTAGTTTCCTTTACATGGTATGTGCCTTTCTTATATTTTGCACTTCATTCTGAACATTGTACTTTTCTACTGCACATACTTTGTAATAAAGAGTTTCAAAAAATAAAAAAAACGCTCCTCGAGAGAAACAGGGACAATTACTCCCTGAATGAGAAGGGATTGGAGCGCGCCCTGAAAGCCCTTGCCAGAGAGAGAGACCTGGGGGCACGGGAACAAAAAAAAGCGATCCCTTGGAAGGGAGGCAAACGATCCGGTATCCGTTGGATACCACATCCCTGACTCAGGAGTCCTGCACGTGCGTGGAACAGACATCCCGGAAGAGTAACAGACGTCCTCCCATCTGAGAAAAATCCGCAGGTGGGGGCATCCCTTCAGGCAGAGGTAGGCTTGTGGTTGTCCGCTTTGACCGCGGCCGCCAATAATGCCCGCAGACCTCACATGGCCACCACAGTAATGCCCCCAGACTCCACACACCTGAACCTGAAAGCACATGTACAAACAGGAGCACTTGGAAAAGCATGGACCAGAACATAGATGAAAACCCAGCCGAGAACAAGTTACAGGAAGAGATGAAGGTGAACATGCCCGCAGTGCAGGCAGCACAGATCTGGTTGGACATGGTCAGCAAGGAATGCTCTAAGGGTCTGCCCTAACACAATGGAAGTAAGAGGTCACGGGTCTGTAAGAAACTGGCCCCTTGGTAAAATTGCGTGCAAGGTGGCCAGGCCAGATGAAAACAGAGCCCTAAGGGGGCAACTGCAACAAAGAAAATAAGGGCAGCACAGGTGGCAGATGGACCCCTGGAGATATAAGGTATTGGCAAACTGGAAAATCCTGGGAGTGACTACAACATGGTTGAAACAGTAGGTGCAGCACTGGATGTTGTGGGTGCGCTTACAGGGTTCCAATCCTTATATTATCAAGATAGATAAGCTAAGCACTCCACTTTAGTGAGAAATGATATGTTTATTGAAGTAAGCAATCACAAACAAAATGTAACATTTCAGACAGAATAGACCTACCTCAGAGCAGATTGCTGCTGAGGTAGTGGGGGAGAAAATAAATCTAACAATCCCAGTCCATGTGTTTGAGTTAAGGGGTAATGGGACCTATAGTCACTGGTATAGACTACGATCGACTATAGGTCACATTACCACGAATGGTCGCAGTGTATATCCATGGTTACCTGTGTCGTCGTCCCCCCACATGAAGTCTTGGCCACTGTGTGCCTCCCTTACCTACAAACTGCTGGAAACTTCATGTTAGTCTCTGTCAGGATCTAGTAACAGACGGACCAGGACATAACACAGGAAGCGGGTGTGGCAGGGCTTAGCTACTGCTATAAGGAGGGGAGACAGTGCACCTGGGTTAAATACCTTTAATCTGGGAGCCTGTTTACCCCTTTTAGAGGCTCCACGCTGTGCCAAATAAGGGATTTATTTTCTGAAAACCCACTGGGTTTTGATCAGCTATCCTTGCGTACATACCAGTGTTAGTAGTATAGTAGTAGTATAGTGCATAGTGTAATTCCCTCCCTTCCTGTGCAGTGACATAGCGGTGGAGTAGGTGCTGTGGTGTGATTGGCCAGACATTTAACCCCTTAAGGACCAAAACAATCAGGTCTGTACGCCCTTAAAAGACCAGGCCTGCTTTTTCAAATCGGGATGTCTGACTTTATTAGAGTATAACTCTGGTAACGTTTTGCCAAACACGATAATTCTGACATTGTTTTTTTGTCAAAAGTTGTCCTTCATGTACATAGTAAAAGTAAGCCGATATCATTTGTAATTTTTTTTTACAATGCAAAAAGTCATGAAATTTAAAAAAAATATAAGATTTTTTGCTATTTTAACACTTATAGGTGCATATATTTATACTTTCTGACCAAATAGTTTATGAAACATACTTCCAGATGTCTATTTTTTTTAAGTGTTTTTTTCTTTTTAATTAACATTGTAAATGAAATAGAAGCCTAACAATTGCACTTGAAATTTTCAATATTTTCAAAATTTGAAAAGAACATCTTTTTTATGTGCTATGCAAGGTATGCAGAATTTTAAAGGTGGTAGAACATAGGAAACCCCCCCTAAAATGACCCCATTTTAAAAACTAGACCCCTCAAGGTATTCACTAGGGGGTACAGTGAGTATTTTATGGCCATCGTTTTTTGGCAGGAATTATTACAAAGTCAGTGTTACAAATTCGAAATTAGCTTTTTCCCACAAATGCATTATTTGTGGGACAGATTTTTTGTACATCGCTTCTGATAATGAAAAAAAGCACCCTACATTTTATTAAGCTGCTCCTCCCGTGTTCGGAAATACCCCCGCTTAAGACATATTTGCTTCCTTGGCTGCGTGGTGAGACCCAGAAGGAGAGGAGCGCCATTTGGCTTTCAGGGCATAATTTTAGGCAGAATGGATTATAGCTGTACTTCATGCCTGCAAAGGGTTTTAGCTGCCAGAACCATACAGAACCCCCACAAGTGACCCCCTTTTGGAAACTACACCCCCTATAGCATTGCTACAGACAAAAAGGGTCAGACAGAGAGCAGCCGCAGAGTATTTCACACCGCGGATGCTAGATCACTGCTGCAGCTGGGTAGCTCAGTACGTCCGCTTGTGACTGCTGGCGGGAAATCCGCCGCAATAAGTGGACGCACAAAGCTCCTACACAAAAATACATAATATGTAGGATCATACAGCGGACAACATGCTGCGGATGTCTGCTGTGTGATCCCACACACACACTACGCATTTTTTTATTATATTTTTTACACTTTTTTTTTAATGCTTTGGAATACTTAATATTCCAAAGCACTGAAGCTATATGCTGCCTGACAGTTTTCACTAGCAGGCAGCATATCAGGACGTGCCTCTGGCACATCCTTACAGGCAATAGCCAGGGCAGACCTGGGGGTCTTTGTAGGACCCGCAGCTGCCCAGGTATGAAGCAGCACCCGAGATCGTTGCGGGGTGCTGCAGGAGAGACAGAGGGAGGCCCCTCTGTGAAACTCCTTACAGCTCGCAGTCACTTCCGACCACGGCTGTAAGGGTTAAACTGCCGGGAGTGAAGTGAACTTCACTGCCGGCAGTGCGGCAGGCCCCGGCCAGCGGTGTATTAGACACAGAACCCCGTGATCGCGATTTGGGGTGCTGCAGGGAAGACAGAGGGAGCTCCCTCCCTCTGCCATAACACTTACAGCCGCGGTCACTTCCGACCGAGACTGTAAGGGTTAAAACTGCCGGGACTGAAGTTTACTTCAGTCCCGGCAGTGCAGCAGGGTCCCGGCTGTGTGATACAGCAGAGTCCCTGCTGCGATCTCGTGGGTGCACTGGGCAGCACCCACGAGAACCATGGACGAGTATACACGTCCATGGTCGTTAAGCTGTTAAGAGAAAAGAAGCACATGTGTGAGTACTGTCAGCAAACAACCAAGCTCTGGTCCCATCTCCTTTAATGGAGAGAATAACAGCTGTGCGCCATGGAGGGGGCTCTCAGAGGCCTAACAGCAGCAGTGAATGAAACATTTTTAACACTCTGAAAAGTCAAATCTTTAAAAAGGCACTTTTTTTGCCGTGATCAATACAGATAACGGCATCTGCGGCAGTGCAATCTGATCATCCAGAATGGCGCACGGCGGTCCCCTCACCTGCCTCCACTGCCTTCCACGGGTCTTCTGCTCTGGTCAGAGCCTTTGGTGTCATGATGCCAAGTTATAATACTGTGTAATATGCTTTAATTGCCTCCATGTGTCGCTTTGTCCTGTTTTTAAATTTTTTTTTTGCACGGGACCCACACCCAGATGTTGTATCCAGCATTCCAAGCTTCGAGGGACAATTTGTCATAAGTTACATGGTCTCCAGGGGCGTGGCTATGCCACAGTGGCTGGGTGGATAGCATAATTTCAGTAAATCCCTTCCACTCTACTATCCACCCACCCACTACAGTATAATCATGCCCTCTAGCTGCCATGTGATTTATGACTTATGGTCTAAGGCCACAAAGAATACTGGAAGAAGTCAAAGACAGTAAAACAACGAGACCTGCACTACAGCACTTCCATGTGTGCTTACTGTGCATGAAAACAGGACAATGCAGCACACAGATGTAACTGAAGCATGCTACCTTGTAATATAACTTGGCATCATGTGCTCAAAGGCTGTAAAATTTTAGAATATCCCTTTAATTTAGACTGGATTTAAATCCACACCCCAAGTTTTTATAATTAAGCATTTTATGGAGACTTTAAAAAAAAAAAAAAATGTACCTGATAATTCCTTGAACCACAGATTTATTGACATTGAGACCCCTCAAATAATCCATGACAAGTATTTGTAAATCATTTTCATTTTCTAGTTCTTCCACATAAAGTTCGGTAAACCTAAAAATAAAAGGTAAAATTAACTCATACCAGTTACATACTGATACAAACTGAATGATCATACAAGTCTCATATGCACATAAACCTGCACATTAGTGTACAAGCTGAAGTGAGGCATTATGTATTATCCCCTAGAATCAAGCCTTTACAGAGAAAATGACACTGTAAACCTCAAATACCCCCACCTAAACAATTTTCAGTAAAACACCTGTGCGTGACACTGTGTAAAAAGGCATACAGACGTTAAGTATGTGCCCAACTATTGATTTAAGAACAGACGGCAGAAAAAGACCACCTGGTCTACTTAGTCCCTATATTGTTTTCCTTTTACTTTAAGATGAGGAATGCAGCCAAATGTGGTTAACCTATAGCCCCCATAAACAGCCTTTCAAAATTCCGGTACTTCCTGGTTTGTGCAGGGAGCTAAAAGCTGCATAAAAGTACACAGACCATCAGCCCCTGCTCTTGGTTCCGGTGTGAGCTGTTTTCAGAGAGCTGAGCAGGCCACATGGTTAGAGAAGCAGTGAATATAAAGGAGAAAAGTGCGTGCACCTCAGCCAATCAAAGCTGATCACACACTGAAGCGCTGTAGGCTCTCTGAGAGCTGAAGAAAAGGGAGTGTGACCTTGCAAAGTGACCCACTGTCTACAACCAGCAAAGTGGAAACAACAGTAATCAATGACTTATTCCTGGGAGGAAGGCAAGAGAAACTGGGTATGTGCTCAGTAAAGAAGCAAATATTACACAGAGTTAGAGAACTGTAAATAGGCGCTGTCCGATATAAAAAAAAAATTTATATGTTGCACATCTTAGCAAAACATTAACTTTTCTAATACCCTACATAAGAAAATGTTATTTCCTTTTTATTTAATCATGGCTTATATAACCATGGCTTCGTCCAAGCTGAAGCACAGACCTAGACAAAGTCAAGTAAGTGAGAGTGGGCTAGCACTCTGTCTAATAGGACAGGAGAAAGCACAGAGGAGTGCTATCAGACAAGAGAGAGCACAGAGGAGTGCTATCAGACAGGAGAAAGCACAGAGGAGTCCTATCAGACAGGAGAGAGCACAGAGGAGTTACATCAGACACACATAGGAGTGCTAGCCCATCCTCACTTCCTGGACTTTGTCTATGCCTGTGCCTTTGCTTCAGCTTGGATAAAGCCATGTTTTTATGAGCCACGATTTAAATAAAAAGGAAATAAAACTGTCATTCTAATGCCCCCTTTTACACTACAAGTATCATTCTGCAAAAACCTCCGTTATTACTCCCAGCAAAAAGTCCTGAAAACTGCCATCAAAAAATCCCATTCAAAAGGGATATTTTGACCATCCATTTGCATCAGGTATGTCTGTTTTTATTAATCTCCAGTATTTTTGCCGGTACAAAAGACTGTGCATGCACTAATTTTTGGTCCGGCAAAAATAATGGTGAAAAAACGGCAGTTAAAAATTAACATTGAAGTCTATGGGAAATGGATGTTCAATAATAAAAAATTTTAAAAAAACTTATCAGTTAGTCTTTTTTTTTTTTTAGATCCGTTTTTTGTACTGAGCATGCTCAGTACAGCTTTACAAAAAAGTCCTAACCATTTACCTATTTCTTATTCCAGGTGGTAAATTCCTTTTGCCCACATCTGTAGCAGGATTCATGCAAGCAAATAACCGAAAGTCAGGATGTCGAATCAGTGGTTCTGTGCAATAAAAATAAATAATGAATAAAAGTGTTTAATCTAAATAGAAGACAATTACAAAAAGCTCCTCTAAAACAGTATAGCAAAAACTAAAAGTAGGTGCTGGTCATTTAAAACACCATTAAGCTGAGCATCACCCGAACTAAACTGTTTATATAGGCTTGGAGTGCAGGTAACACTGAATTCAAGGCTACATTCCAGTTATTGCTGTTTAAGAATTTAAATAGGGGAAGGGATATCCATATTCAGAAGGGGGGCGTTTAAAAGGAGAAAGCAGGCCAGACATGAGGGTGCACTTGGGGCTTGGAAATGTGCACAAAGCCAGCTCCTTTGTATAAAAAACAGCCTCAACACAGGAATGGAGCCAAGTATCAAAAAAACTGTAGAGGTCCTTTGTCATAAGTGTCACCAGCACTAAAAGTCTATACCAACAGGTTAGTGTGAGTGATGCAGATGACAGATTCCCTTAAAAGCTGGGTTCACACACATTTTGGGCCTTTTATTCAGCTGGCCCAAAAAGGGAGATTTTTGTTTACCTACCGTAAAATCTTTCTCGGAGGATCCATTGGGGGACACAGACCGTGGGTGTATGCTGCTGTCTCTAGGAGGTGTGACACTATGGTAATAAAAAAGGTCGGCTCCTCGGCAGGATATACCCGCCTTCAGGCTCTGAGCTAATCAGTTTAAGTTCCAGAGCAATAGGAGACGACCAACAGGTCAAAGAAAAACCCAAAACTGTCCGAGAACCAGAAGAAAAAACATAACTGAACACACCCTCGGACAAAGAACCACAGGAAATCCCAAAAAGGGTGGGAGCTGTGTACCCCAATGGATCCTCAGAGAAAGATTTTATGGTAGGTAAACAAATCTCCTTTTCTCTATCGGCTCCATTGGGGGACACAGACCGTGGGACGTACCAAAGCAGTCCCCTGGGTGGGCAGATAAGCAGTCAGGCAGACGGCCGTTCCACTGCCGCCTGCAAATCTTTACGGCCCAGACTAGCATCAGCAGATGCGAAGGTATGAACTCGGTAGAACCTCGAGAAAGTGTGCAAAGACGACTAGGTAGCTGCCTTGCAAATCTGCGAGGCCGAGGCTCTATTCTGGAGAGCCCAGGATGCCCCAACAGAATGGGTAGTCTTCCGAAATGGCAGTCCGAATCCACCGAGAAATGGTGGCCTTGGAAGCAGGTTGTCCCTTGCGACGACCTTCCGTAAGGACGGAAAAGGAATCACACTGATGAAACGAAGAAGTGATGGAGAGATAAGACCGAACAGCCCAAACTACATTCAGCTTGTGTAGTAAGCGCTCCTTAGGATGAGAAGGAGCAGGACAAAAGGACGGGAGGATAAATTAATGGATTAATGTCCTCATTTGGAAGGAAAGGCCGAGACCACCTTAGGCAAAAAGGAAGGATCTGGCCGGAAAACAACCTTGTCCTGGTGGATCACCAGAAACGGAGAACGGCAGGAAAGAGCTGCCAATTCAGACAACCTCCGGATGGAGGTGATCGCAACAAGAAACGCCACTTTCCAAGAAAGGAGGCGGAGTGACACCTCTCTAAGGGGCTCAAAGGGTGCACCCTGGAAGGCACTCCGAACCAAATTCAAGTCCCAAGGGGGAGAGGGTGACCGATAAAGAGGAACAGCGTGCACCACGCCTTGAAGGAAGGTCCACACATGAGAATTAGAAGCTAGGGGCCGCTGGAAAAGAACAGCCGAAACCTGACCTTTAAGTGAACTGCGAGACAACCCCAGTTCCAACCCAAACTGTAAAAAGGAGAGAAGACGGGGAACCGAGAAGGGTACCGGGTAAAGTCCTGAGCTCCACACCAACGAAAATAAGACCGCCAAGTACGGTGGTAAATTCTTGCGGAGGAGGGCTTACGAGCCCTGAGCATGGTGTGAATGACTCAGGAAGAGAACCCGCGGGACCTCAAAACCACTGTCTCAACAACCATGCCGTCAAATGCAGCGACTGTAAATTGGGGTGGCAAAGAGGACCATGAGCGAGCAGGTCCGGACGGAGCGGAAGGCGCAGTGGAGCGTCCTCTGCTTTGAGCTTGCTCAGCACCCTGGGAAGGAGCAGAAGGGGAGGGAACAGATAGGGTAGGGCAAACCCCACCCAATGAATCACTAGGGCGTCCACGGCCAGAGCCTGAGGGTCCCGGGACTTGGACACAAAAGGAAGGATCTTCCGATTGTGCCGGGACACGAAGAGGTCCACGTCCGGAAAGCCCCAGAGGTCGCAGAGCTGCGTGAAGACCTCTGGATGTAGAGACCACTCGCCGGGGTCGGGTGAGGAGCGACTGAGGAAGTCCGCTTCCCAGTTGAGCTCTCCCGGAATGTGAATCACCGAAATGGCAGGAACCTTGCTTTCCGCCCAGGTGAGAATCTTTGTCACCTCGGCCATGGCTGCCGAGCTGCGAGTGACGCCTTGTCGATTTATGTATGCCATGGCGTTGTCCGACTGAACGCGGACAGGACAGGACTGAAGACGGGCCTCCCAATGAAGACGACAAAAGAAACGCCTGTAATTCCAATATGCTTATCGGAAAAAGGGCCTCCCAGGGAGACCAGAGTCCCTGAACCGTCCAATCCCTGAACACGCCGCCCCAGCCCGACAGGCTGGCATCCGTTGTAACTACCTGCCAGTGAAGGGGAAGAAATTACCGCCCTTGGAGAAGAAGGGGGGAGCAGAGCCACCAGAGCAGAGACTGACGGACCCTGCGAGGGAGAACAATCTGACGATCGAGGGACAGAGGAGGCCTGTTCCATCGAGAGAGAATCGCCAGTTGAAGGGGGCGGTAATGAAACTGGGCAAAGGGTACGGCCTCCATAGTTGCCACCATCCAATCCAGGATTTCCATACAAGTGAGGATGGAGACTGAGACCTGGGTCCAAAGGGAGCTGACCCCCGACTGAAGCTCCAGACGTTTGTTCGGCGGGAGACAAATTCGGGCAGAGTCCGTGTCGAATCGAAGTCCCAGGAAGGTTAGAGACTGGGTAGGACGGAGGACTGACTTGTCCCGGTTGACCATCCACCCAAAGCGAGTCAGAGTGTGGAGAGTGACGTCCAGATTCAGAGTCTGGGCTCTGGTTGGAGCCTTAATGAGAAGGTCGTCCAGATAGGGTATCACCGAGATTCCCCTCGACCGTAACAGGCCCATCACTGGCGCAAGGATCTTTGTAAAGACCAGAGGAGCCGTGGCTAGACCAAAGGGGAGGGCTACGAATTGAAAGTGCCCCTCCGGAACCACAAAGCGGAGGTACCGATGATGGCCTGGAAATATTGGCACATGGAGGTAAGCATCCTTGATGTCCACAGATGAAAGGAACTCCCCTTGTTCCAGGGACGCCACCACCGAACGGAGATAAGGATAAGAAGGTGACGGTTGAGACGCTTGAGGTCTAGGATTGGTCGCACAGAACCTTCTTGGGGACCACAAAAAGATTTGAATAATCTCCAGTATTTTTGCCGGTACAAAAGACTGTGCATGCACTAATTTTTGGTCCGGCAAAAATAATGGTGAAAAAACGGCAGTTAAAAATTAACATTGAAGTCTATGGGAAACGGATGTTCAATAATAAAAAATAAAAAAAAACTGTTATCAGTTAGTCTGATTGACATCTGAAGATCCTGGGTCCTCTAAGTGAAAGGTGTCTCTTATGGCTGTCACCAATGAGTTCACCGTTGCAATTGAGTCCGAACGGTCCTCTGAGTTAGATGCCGGCTCGGAAGCCTCATCATCTACCAGTTCACCAGGAGAATGTGAACGAGTAGAGGTAGTCCTGGACGGCGACCCTGACCGGGTACGCGGCTCTGGCGTGGCAGAGCGGCGACTCCGAGAACGTCCTCTGGAGGAGCGACGTTTGTGCCCAGACGACGGGGGGGGGGGGGGGGGGCAAACCACGTGGGGAACGCTCACGTCTATCTGAAGACTCAATGGAAGAGTAAGACGAGGGCCCCTAGTACGCTTGTGAGAGCGTGAAGTATGTGGAGATGAGGAGCAGGCCCTTTCAGAGGCCCTGCGCAGGGAAGACCCCTTCTAGGCGGACACCACTTCCCAGGAGGCCTCAGCCACCAAACGGGAGACTTGGGTCAAGTCAGCCATATACTGGGTCAGGGAAGAAACCCAGGCTGGTGGAGCGGCTGAACCCACCGGAACTGAAAAGGCATCAGGGGGTCTGGGGGAGCAGTGGAGCAGGCAGGGCAAGTGGGCTCAGCAGAGCCAGACATCTTGGTATTACAGTGCTTACAGCAATGTAAGTCACTGAAGTTCCAGGTTTCTGTTAAGAGGGAGGAACAGCTCTGGGTACGGACAAAATGAGAAAATAGACAGTAACTTTCTCACCCTAGTCTGTGTCCCCTGGCAGCTGCAGTGAGAAGAACCCGGCTCCGTGCAGCTAGAGTGAAGGAAAAGGCAAGCCAATAGGAAGATAGAGGCGTGCCTGAAGCAAGGCACTAACTAATTGGCCCCTTCTTATTGAAAATCATGCCCACAGCGCTGATTGGAGGCTGCTTTGCGCCTCTGAAGAGCTCCCAGCCCTGTGGGCGGAGCTATAGACTGCCGAGAAGAAGCTGTAATGGCGCCAGCTCCTTGTTCCGAGCGCACATGTCAGCCGCATATGCGCTCGGGGGAATAGAGCGGACGGCCTATGCACCGGCATAGACTGCCGGAGAAAAGTGAAAGTAAGCCGGTGCTGAAAGCCCTCGGCCCGTACCAGCGTCGCGGCTATCAGACGCATATAAGACGTATCAGACGTATATCCCGCTGGGAGGAGCAGACCTTTTTTTATTACCATAGTGTCACACCTCCTAGAGACAGCAGCATACACCCACGGTCAGTGTCCCCCAATGGAGCCAGAAAAAAAAAAAGTTCAAATATAGAAGCACATGACGCCAATACTTTAGGCTATGTTCTGATTGTTATTCGTTATCCAGGAAGAGAAGTAAAGAAGAGGATTTCTGTACTCACCATAACACCTCCCATGTAGTGTTCATTAGGGGATACAAAAGACCATGGGTATATGCTGCTGCCACTAGAAGGCGCTGACACGAAAAGTAAAAAAAAAAAGAAAGGACTCCTCATGAGGAGGATGAGCAGGACCCGCCCAATGGCATTAAAGTGTGGCTGTCGCAAATTTTTACCCCCTTAACCTAGCAATAGTGTGTTACAGGTGTGTGCAACAGTAATGCAGTCATACCTTTAGCTGCATTATAGGAGTTAGTGTGATCATAAAAATTGCTTTTAATAGGAGTCACCCACAGATAGGACTCTCACCATCTCATTGTTCTGTATGTCAATCACACAGCAATCCCAACTCATTTGCCTCTTTCAATTCGACATTCCCACAGTAATTTCTCGCTCCCAATGCCGGTTCTTTCTTGATATCCTACCTGGTTGCTGTGATCACTTGAGGTAGAGAGTGAATGAGCTCTCTGTATTTTAGCATTACACATGTGCTCTGAGCAGACAGAAATCGGAGAATTCGCTTTAGGCACATCAAACCAATGGAGGGCGCAAGCGCTGGGACCTGGGTGTCAATCATAGCCTTCCAGCAGACCACAAGATGACCCGGAATGACAACAAAAGCAGGTGAGGGGACCTCCTCCATCTTGGATGATGTAACAAAGGGCCAGGACCTAAGCAATGCCAATTCATTGCCAGGTGCCAATTTGTGTGGCTGGTTCCATATGTTGTTGACAACATGTAGCATTGGGTAACACATTAACACCACAGCTTTGAGTAACACAATAACACCACCCTAAGGCGGGTTATATGAATGGAGGAAAATCCCAAGCGGGTGAGAAGGCAGTAACTTATCTTTCCTCTTGACAGGTTTTGATATATCCCCCCCCCTTAGTGTCAGCAGCATATACCCATGTCTCCCAATAAAGTGACCAAGAAAATATTCGTAAACCTTCACTGCATTACTGATTAGGGATCAATATGGCCACGTAATAGATGTGATTAGTGGGTTTCTTTATAACAGATATGTGATCACAATACAGTGCCCTATTTAAACACAATGCAGGTTGCTCTGTTCTTTTACCTTATAGAGTTCAATAGAAAGGGCATCTGCATTAAAATTTTGATCTAGGGTTTATTTGTTTTCAAAGGCCAAATCCTCACCAATATTACAAGCCACATTAACTGGTCTATTAGTAACAAATGCCGCCAATGAGCTACAAGTAGGGAAAGACCAACCTAGACTCAAGTTGTTTTATAAAGTTGATGATGAAACAATTTATTTAGTTAATAATAGGTGTTCCAGAAACCAAATAGTATAATACCTGTATCGCCTCTGTCAAGTAAAACAAGGGAACCAGATGAGCCCTCGAGTAAACCACACAGGCATTCCAGTGTCTCAGCAGCTGCTAAGTTAATTTCATCCAACAAAATCCACTCTCCTTTCTTTACAGCTTGAGCTAAAGTACCCTAAGGAAAAAGTAGAATATTATAAGATGAAAGGAATAAGAAGATTTTTGTTTACTTACCGTAAAATCTCTTTCTCGAAGGATCCATTGGGGGACACAGACCGTGGGGTGTATGCTGCTGTCTCTAGGAGGTGTGACACTATGGTACTAAAAAAAAGTTGGCTCCTCCCAGCAGGATTTACCCGCCTTCAGGCCCTGAGGTAATCAATTTATATTCCAGAGCAATAGGAGAGGACCAACAGGTCAAAGAAAACCCAAACTGTCCGAGAACCAGAAGAAGAAAAACATAACTGAACACACCCTCGGACAGAGAACCAAAGGAAACCCCAAAAGAGGGCGGGAGCAGTGTCCCCCAATGGATCCTTCGAGAAAGAGATTTTACGGTAAGTAAACAAAAATCTCCTTTTCTCCAGCGGCTCCATTGGGGGACACAGACCGTGGGACGTACCAATGAAGTCCCCTGGGTGGGCAGATAAGCAGTCAGGCAGACGGCCGTTCCACTGCCGCCTGCAACACTTTACGGCCCAGACTAGCATCAGCAGATGCGAAGGTATGAACTCGGTAGAACCTCGAGAAAGTGTGCAAAGACGACTAGGTAGCCGCCTTGCAAATCTGCGAGGCCGAGGCTCTATTCTGGAGAGCCCAGGATGCCCCAACAGAACGGGTAGAATGAGCCACAACCCTGAAAGGAGGAATCTTCCCCTTACAGCGATAGACTTCCGAAATGGCAGACCGAATCCACCGAGAAATGGTGGCCTTGGAAGCAGACTGTCCCTTACGACGACCTTCTGTAAGGACGAAAAAGGAATCACACTGACAAAACGAAGTAGTGATGGAGAGATAAGACTGAACGGCCCGAACTACATCCAGCTTGTGTAGTAAGTGCTCCTTAGGATGAGAAGGAGCAGGACAAAAAGACGGGGGGACAATGTCCTCATTGAGAAGAAAGGCCGAAACCACCTTAGGCAAAAAGGAAGGATCTGGCCGGCAAACAACCTTGTCCTGGTGGATCACCAGAAACTGAGAACGGCAGGAGAGAGCTGCCAATTCAGACACCCTCCGGATGGAGGTGATAGCAACAAGAAACGCCACTTTCCAAGAAAGGAGGCGGAGAGACACCTCTCTGAGGGGCTCAAAGGGTTCACCCTGGAGGGCACTCAGAACCAGATTCAAGTCCCAAGGGGGAGAGGGTGACCGATAAGGAACAGCATGCGCCACTCCTTGAAGGAAGGTCCGGACATGAGAATTAGAAGCCAGAGGCCGCTGAAAAAAAATAAAATAGCAAGGGCCGAAACCTGACCTTTAAGGGAACTGAGAGACAACCCCAGTTCCAAACCTGACTGCAAAAAGGAGAGAAGACGGGGAACAGAGAAGGGTACCGTGTAAAGTCCTGAGCTTCACACCAACAAATATAAGACCGCCAAGTACGGTGGTAAATTCTTGCGGAGGAGGGCTTACGAGCCCTGAGCATGGTGTGAAAGACTCGGGAAGAGAACCCGCGGGCCCTCAAAACCGCGGTCTCAACCGCCACGCCGTCAAATGCAGCGATTGTAAATTGAGGTGGCAAGGAGCGGAAGGGGAGGGAACAGATAGGGTAGGGCAAACCCCACCCAAGGAATCACTAGGGCATCCACGGCCAGACCCTGGAGGGTCCCAGGACTTGGACACAAAAGGAAGGATCTTCCGATTGTGCCGGAACGCGAAGAGGTCCACGTCTGGAAAGCCCCAGAGGTTGCAGAGTTGCGCGAAGACCTCTGGATGTAGAGACCACTCGCCGGGGTCGGGTGAGGACCGACTGAGGAAGTCCACTTCCTAGTTGAGCACCCCCGGAATGTGAATCTCCGAAATGGCCGGGACCTTGCTTTTCGCCCAGATGAGAATCTTTGTCACCTCGGCCATGGCTGCCAAGCTGCGAGTGCCACCTTGTCGATTTATGTACGCCACGGCCGTGGCGTTGTCCGACTGGACGCGGACAGGACGGGACTGAAGCCGGGACTCCCAATAAAGAAGACAATGACGAATCGCCTGTAATGCCAATATATTTATTGGAAAAAGGGCCCTTGGAGAAGAAGGGGGGAGCAGAGCCACCAGAGCAGAGACAGACGGACCCTGCGAGGGAGAACAATCTGACGATTGAGGGACAGAGGAGACCTGTCCCACCGAGAGAGAATCACCAGTTGAAGAGGGCGGTAATGAAACTGGGCAAAGGGTACGGCCTCCATAGTTGCCACCATCCGACCCAGGACTTCCATACAAGTGCGCATGGAGACTGAGACCTGGGTCCGAAGGGAGCGGACCCCCGACATAAGCGCCAGACGTTTGTCCGGTGGGAGGCGAATTCGGGCAGAGGCCGTGTGGAAGCGAAGTCCCAAGAAGGTTAGAGACTGGGTAGGAGAGAGGACTAACTTGTCCCGGTTGACCATCAACCCGATACCAAAGAGTGTGGAGAGAGACGTCCACATTCTCCAGAGTCTGGGCTCTGGTTGGAGCCTTGATGAGAAGGTCGTCCAGGTAGGGTATCACCGAGACTCCCCTCAACCGTAACAGGCCCATCACTGGCGCAAGGATCTTGGTAAAGACCCGAGGAACCGTGGCAAGGCCAAAGGGGGGTTAAGAATTGAAAATGCCCCTCCGGAACTGCAAAGCGGAGGTACCGATTATGGCCTGGAAATATTGGAGGTAGGCATCCTTGATGTCCACAGAGGAAGAAACTCCCCTTGTTCCAGGGACGCCACCACCGAACAGAGAGACTCCATGCTGAAGCGGCGGATAAGATGATGACGGTTGAGACGCTTGAAGTCTAGGATTGGTCGCACAGAACAGTTCTTCGGGAACCACAAAAATATTGGAATAAAAAACAAGAAACCGTTCCCCTGGAGGAATGGGAACGATAACCCCTTGGAAAAGCAGAGACTGGAGAGCCTCTAGAAATGGCTTCCCTAGAAAAGGAGACCGGGGAGACCGGGATCGAAAAAAGCGATCCCTCGGAAGGGAGGCGAATTCGATTCGGTAAGCGTTGGACACCACGTCCCTGACCCAAGAGTCTTGAATGTGTGAGGTCCAGATGTCTCGAAAAAGTAAGAGACGACCTCCCACCCGAGAAAAAATAAATAAAACACGCGGGTGGGGCTTCACTTCATGTAGAAGTGGGTTTGCGGTTGCCTGATTTGGGCGCAAACCAGCCGGACCGGTTGGTGTCCGACTTCCAAGACGGGCGCGTCCGGAACGGGGGAGCCTTCTTGTCCCGCGAAGGCACCTGCCGAACCCTTTGCTGGAGCCAAAGGTCCGAAAGGACCGAAAGGAAGAGGACTTCCTTTGGGAAGTAGGGCGAACCTTATTTTGAGGCAACAAGGAACTTTTACCTCCTGTCGCCTCAGAGATAACCTCCTAAAGGTGCTTGCCAAAAAGACGGCCACCCGTAAAGGGAAGCTCAGTGAGAGACCTTTTGGAAGCGGCATTCGCATTCCAAGCTTTAAGCCACATAGAGCGGCGGAGAGCCGCTAGGTGACCCACAGCAAAGGCAGAGCATGGAAGCCGCGCACAGGAAGTCCCCAGCTTTAGAACATTGGAGAGCCAGAGCAGACAGATCCTCTGGGGGGATCCCGCTAAGATACCCTGGTGGAGCTTTAGGCACCACTCCGACAGAGCCTTGGACACCCATGTCGAGGGGGAAGATGGGAAGAAGAGAAGAGCCAGCTGCTTCAGAGGCAAACTTCACTAAGGATTCTACCTTTTTGTCCGTGGAATCCTTGAAGGCAGCGGCATCTGCCAATGGCAGTGTAGTCGCCTTAGAGATACGGGAGATTGGTGGATCCACTGAGGGAGGGGGAACCACCTTAGTGACAAGGTCCTTGTCAAATGGATAACGTTCTTGAATCGTCTTGACTCCCGGGAACCTCTTGTCTGTTTCCATGCAGATTCCAGAATGGCGTCAAAGTCAGTGTGAGACGCACGAGGGGACACCCACGTCTATCTGAAGACTCAATAGAAGAGTCAGACGAGGCACCCCTAGTACGCTTGTGAGCGTGAAGCATGTGGAGATGAGGAGCGGGCCCACTCAGAGGCCCTGCGCAGGGTAGACCCCTTCAAGGCGGACACCACCTCCCGGGAGGCCTCAGCCACCGAACAGGAGACTTGGGTCAAGTGAGCCATATACAGGGTCAGGAAAGAAACCCAGGCACGTGGAGCAGCTGAATCCATCGGAACCGAAAGGGGATCAGGGGGTACCAGGGGGAGCAGGCAGGGCAAGTGGGATCAGTAGAGCCAGGCATCTTGGTATTATAGTGCTTACAGACAAAATAAGTCACTGACGTCAGGAACTTTCTCACCCTAATCTGTGTCCCCTGGCAGCTGCGGTGAGGAGAACTTGGCTCCGTGCAGCTAGTGACAGAAACAGGCCAGCCAATAGCAGAGAGGGGCGTGCCTGAAGCAGAGGCACTAGCTAATTGGCCCCTCCTAACTGAAAATCGCGCCCACGGCTCTGATTGGAGGCTACTTCCCACCTCTGAAGAGCTCCGACAGCCCTGTGGGCGGAGCTACAGACTGGCCAAGAAGAAGCTGTAATGGCGCCCGCTCCTTGTCCCGAGCGCACATGTCAGCCGCATATGTGGTCGGGGGAATAGAGCGGGCGGCCTATACGCCGGCAGAGACGGCAGAGAAAGCGAAAGTAAGCCGGCGCTCAGAGCGCCCGGCCCGTACAAGCGCCGCGGCTGTCAGCCGCATATAAGGCGCTGCGGTCAAAGAAACCACACACACACAGTGAAGTAAAACACAGATTACATGCCCCCTAAAATGCCACTGCTCCCCCAGAATAAAAGTCCAGCCCCTGTATAAGCCAGCCCTATAACCTGAAAACTTAGGCCAAAAACAGAGGGTCTCCAGAGGTTGCAAGTCCTTGCAGCTAAGGAGAAAAGGAGGAGAGTCAGAAGAACTTACCTAATGGAGTCTTCAGTCATCTTTTGTCACCTGCATCACGCCTGGCTGCTATGCGCGAGCGAGGCTAGGCGAGCAGGTAAATAGGGGGACCCGGACCCATGAGGTACCAACCCAGGCGCTGACCGTTGGCGAGAGGGGGTGAACAGCGCATATACGCAATGTCTGTGCCCCCTTACTCGCAATGGGGAAACAGGGAACCGGACTCAGAGTCCCCACCTGAAAACAGGAAAGAAAAAGGAAGAAAAAAACTAACACGTCCCTATACTAGGAAAACAAAAAAAATCAGAAGACCTGGTCTGGAGAATTCCAGACCATGTTCACCTCCTTCAGACACTAAGCTTAAACTGATTACCTCAGGGCCTGAAGGCGGGTATATCCTGCTGGGAGGAGCCAACTTTTTTTATTACCATAGTTTCACACCTCATAGAGACAGCGGCATACACCCCACGGTCTGTGTCCCCCAATGGAGCCGATAGAGAAAATATACGTTATATAAGCCTCTTCTGACTTAATTTTAACATAGAACGTGTCGGCAATTAAGAACCATTTGGTCCATCTAGTCTGCCCAAAAATCGGAATCCTATCTATAGTCCCTGGCCCTATCTTATATGAAGGATAGCATTCTGCATATCCCTATCTAATATGAAGGACAGCCTTATGCTTATCCCATGCATGTTTAAACTCCTTCACTGTATTTGCAGCGACCACTTCTGCAGGAAGGCTATTCTATGCATCCACTACTCTCTCAGTAAAGTAATACTTCCTGATATTACTTCTAATCCTTTGTCCCTCTAATATAAAACAATGTCCTCTTGTGCTAGTTTTTCTTCTTTTCATCTGTTAAGGACCAAGGGCATACATGTACGTCCTGGGTCCTTTCCCTTTCTATAACATGGGGCCACGGCATAGCCCCACGTCATAGCAGGTCGGGCTCGGCTTCTAACAACGGTGCCATGATCGCAGTGCCGCACGCTATTAACCCTCAAAGTTGATCGCAGCATCTAAAGTGAAACTAAACTACCCCCGGCTAGCTCAGGGGACTGCATCCCGAAAAGCTGTAGGACATGAGGAAGTTCCCCTTAGCTGCCTCCTGGGGTCCAATCGCCAAATTACTTCTCAGTGCCTGAGATCAACGCCCTCCTTCTATAAGCTTGCATTGAGGGAGCGGAGCGTGACGTCACACGGAGGCGGAGCAATCAGGCATCTTATTCCCTATCCTTTAGATAAGGGATAAGATGTCTTAGCGCCAGAGTACCCCTTTAAGATCATTTAACCCTTTCCCTAATAAAAGTTTGAATCACCCCCCTTTTTACCCCATTTAAAAATAAAAACTGTGTAAATAAAAATAAACAAATGTGGTATTGCAATGTGCGGAAATTTCTGAATTATAAAAATATATCGTTAAATAAACCACACGGTCAATAGCGTACGCGCAAAAAAATTTAAAAAAGTCCAAAACAGTGTATTTTTGGTCACATTATATATCATGAAAAATGAATAAAAAGCGATCAAAAAGTCTGATCAATACAAAAATGGTACCGCTAAAAAACTTCAGCTCACGGTGCAAAAAATGAGCCCTCATTCTCCCCTGTACGCGAAAATAAAAAAAATTAAAATAAAAATAACTGTATAGGGGTCAGAATATGACAATTTTTAACTTATACATTTGTCTGCATGTAGTTATGATTTTTTTTCAGGAGTACGACAATCAAACCTATATAAGTAGGGTATCATTTTAATCGTATGGACCTACAGAAGAGAAGATGTCATTTTTACCGAAAAATTTACTGCGTACAAACGAAAGCCCCCAAAATTTACAAAATGATGTTTTTTCTTCAATTTTGTCGTACAATTTTTTTCCCGTTTAGTCATAGATTTTTGGGTAAAATGACTGATGTCATTACAAAGTAGAACTGGTGGTGCAAAAATAAGCCACCATATGGATTTTTTGGTGAAAAATTTAAAGAGTAATGATTTTTTAAAGGTAAGGAGGAAAAGATGAAAGTTCAAAAACTGAAAAACTCCTGGTCTAAGGGGTTAAATTAGCTCTCCTCCTTTACTGTGTTGATTCCCTTTATGTATTTAAAAGTTTCTATCATATCCCCTCTGTCTAGTCTTTCTCCCAAGCTATACTTGTTAACCCCTTAAGGACCCATTTGTGCCTTAAGGACTTTTATACCTTTTATATTTTCATAGAATAGAAGTGGGAGGTCATGAGCATTTACAGCTGTTGAATAACTACAACCCCCAGCATGTACAGACTACCAAAGCGCATGCTGGGAGTTGTAGTTAGAACTCCAGCTGTTGCATAACTACAACTCCCAACATGCCCTTTGGCTTTGCATGCCGAGAGTTGTTGCTAAGCAACAGTAGGAGATGAACAGGCCTAACCCCCTGCTGTATCCTGCTGCCGGGACCGCAGGTGCTGCTGCCACCGATCCTGCTGCTCCCGTCGACGCCACCGCACCAGAGGGGACCCCCACCGGCACAGATCTCCTCTCTGATCGCCGTCACGATCATCGCCCAGCAGGGTCGCGATTGGTCGGTCGTTCTGGCAGATCAATCACGTGGCACCTGTGCCACTTCACTCCTGCTTGGTAAGGGTGAATGGGGCAGCCCCATTTACCTTTTTTTCCCGGTCACCAGAGACCCGATTGACCCAGAATAGCCGCAAATGGCCGTTCTGAATTGACCGGTGATTGCCAACATTTGGGGGGGGGGGGGGGGCTTCACGGGGTGCCTGCTGATAGATATCAGCAGTCACCCTGGTCCGGTCCCCACCCGGCAAGCGGCAGGGACCGGAATTCCCTCAGTCATTAAGGACTTTGACACGGGGGCGTATGGATACGCCCGGCGTCCTTAAGTGGTTAAAGGAAAGCAGTCACTGTTCAACACTAAACCCAATACACTGGGTTATAGTGTGGGTGAACAGGAGACCGATGAGGGGTCGCCAACTCCTATACCTCATTGTCGATGGTCAAGTGAGCGCTCAGTCGGCGAAGCCCTCATGTGACCAGCAACAATGAATATTGAGGCCAGTGACCTGAGTCAGTGACCCCTGATCGTCTCCTGTTCACCCACATTATATACCTGTGTATTGGGTTTAGTGTGGGTAACAGGATGATAGTTTTCCAATACTACACACTATACTCCAAGTGAGGTCTCAACAGTGCTCTGTAAAGCGGAATGAGCACTTCCCTCTTGATTTGTGGCTTCCTCCTCACCTTTCAAGACTCTTTTTTTCCCCCACTAACAAAGTTGTGTTCGCGTTTATTTTTGTGGGGCAAACTGTACTTTTCATTGGCGCAAACTTTTTTTTATATATATAATTCTCAGAGAGGTCACAAAGCAGGTTTATAAACTTTTCCCATGCAAAGAATAGGGTCTGGAGAAGTTTATCGTATCTATGTCCACGGGGATCGCTGTAAAGCAGATCACAAAATGCTGTCTAACAGCTCATGAAAGATGTCTGCCCCCATAATAATGTACTAAAAATATGAATAAAAGTAATTACAATAAAAAAACAAATTGATTACAAAAAATTTTAGAATCTAGATCTCCTCTGTAAAAAAAAAAAAATCTAGGAGACACATTTACATTAAGGACATCGCATATTTTTTCCCCCAATGTGTGATCTGAGACAACTAGGGGTCTCCATACCATCCAGAACAAAATTTTGCCTGGCTGCATCATCACCTTTGTCCCAGCTGAAGCACAGGCTGGGAAAAAGGTACAGTAAGTGAGGGCAAAACTATCACTCCTCAGTGTTCACTCCTGTCTATCAGACTTCTGTATACGCCTCCTCTCTGTTTTCAGACTGAGTAGCCTGCAGTGATTGGACACCAGACTCTGGGAGGAAGAGAATGCATGGTGAGTGACAGTAGGCCCAGTGCTTGCCTCAGACACACCCATCCTGGGCAGCGGCTGTCAGAATGAGTGATCAGAAGTACAGGGATATTTGTGGGATTTGTGAGACAAAGATACTAGGCACATAATGAGACATTTAAAGAATCTGACCTAGTGAGTAACATAAAAGCACCTATATGAGCAAGTAGTCGGTGCTCCGGGCTGTAATCACTCCTACTCCAATGTATTTCACAGCACGGCTCCTGAACTGCCAGCGTGGCATTTTACCTAATGGGAATAGTTTTTAAAAGAAGTCCCAGTATGGACCCTACATTTCTGCATTACATACTAAATGAGCTCATTTAAAAAGGTCACAGAAGCAATACTACCATCATGAAAAGTGATGCAGTTTGATCTCTAATTCTTCCCCTGGTCTTTTCTGGACCATTGTAACATAAAACCAGACTCAACATACAATACTACAGACAGTCCAGATCTGTGAAACGTGTCAATGGCTGATAGAACTGACCAATTAGAATGGGCAATCACTGGTAAAACTCCTGTATTACTTAAGTGTACGCACTGAATTCCTGTCTTGTAGTGCCCCCCTACAGTACAGGGAGGTACTACATGTTCTGTACTACTCTTAAAGGGTTACTCCGGTGGAAATGTTTTTTTTTTTTTTTTTTTTTTTCTTTTTTTCAACTGGTGCCAAAAAGTTAACCTCTTTAAGGACTTAGCCCTTTTTCACCTTAAAGGGGAATTCCAGGAATTTATTTTTGTTTGACTATGCTACAGGGGCTAAAAAGTTAGTGTAGTTCATAATAGTGTCTTAACCTGTGTGTGACGGTTTTTTCACAATTCTTATGTGATTTTCACCCCAATATTTATTTTTAACAGCATACAAAATGACTGCTGTCTCAGATTTTTCCCAGCTTGCAATGCAGTCGAGACCTGACTCACTAGTCAGCTGATGACAAGGAGCCTGTCTGCTTCAATGGGTGGAGAGAGCAATCTGCAAGTAATGCAACAGCTGGAGGCACCCTGATTGAAAACCATACGTCTGCAGCTCATTTATGTTTCAATGGGTGGGGTGGCTGATGTGCAGGAAGGAGGAAAATGGAATCATGGGATTTATAGGCAAACAAGAAAACTGAAAACAGGAAATACAAGTTCCCAAAAAGCTAGCCACAGTGTTATGGTAATCTCACAGCATAGCCATTTAGCCCAAGACGAGCGCAGATCCTTCCTAAGCATGTCCATTACTGTCTGCCAGGTACGTACTAAAATCACCGTATGCTGGATAACCCCTTTAACCCCTTAAGGACGCAGCCCTTTTTGCAATTCTGACGACCGTCAATTTACAAATTAATAACTCTAAAACGCTTTTACCAAATATTCTGATTCTGAGGTTGTTTTTTCGTGACATTCTACTTTATTTTGGTGGTAAATTTTCGTTACTTGCATCCTTTTTTGGTGAAAAATCCCAAAATGTAATGAAAAATTTGCATTTTTCTAACTTTGAAGCTCTCTGCTTGTAAGGAAAATGGATATTCCAAATAAATTTTATTTTTATTCACAAATACAATATGTCCACTTTATGTTGGCATTATAAAATGGACATCTTTTTACTTTTTGGCAAAAATTTGAGGGCTTCAAAGCAGAGCAGCAATTTTCAAAAAGGTAATGAAAATTGCAAAATCTGAAGGGACAGATGTTACAGAACTACAACTCCTAGCATGCCTGGGTAGTCTAGGCATGCTGAGAGTTGTAGTTTGGCAACATCTGGAGGGCCATCTGTGACCCTCCAGATGTTGCAAAACTACAACTCCCAGCATGCCCAGACAGTCTTTGGCTGTCTGGGCATGCTAGGAGTTGCAGTTTGGCACCCACTAGGAAGGGCAGCAGTAAATATCGCTTACTGCCCCCTTCCTACCCAAAACCACCACCCACCCCCACCGTTGTTTCCCTACCTGCGCCGTGATCTCCGCTGATGTCTCTGATGATCGCCGGGCCCCATCGCATATGCTCCTCAGTTAAAGGCCTTCATCTTCTCCTCCCGTTCTGCCCAACATCCAGGGGTGGGCAGAACGGCGGTTGCCATGGTCAGAATTCAGTCCACTGTCCTGCGCTGCCGTCGGTCAGAAATCAGTTCTGACCAATGGCAGGGGATAGGAGGAGATCGCAGCACTGCAACCTCGCTCCTATCCCTCAGGATGATCGGGGCTGTCACTGACCGCTCCGATCATCCCTATTTTCCGGGTGATCGGGTCACCAGAGACCCGATCAGCCCGGAATAGCAGAAAATCGCAGGTCTGAATTGACATGCGATTTTCTGTGATCGCCGACATTGGGGGCTCCCCTCGGCGATGTGCCGGGATGCCTGCTGAATGATTCTAGCAGGCATCCCGGTCCGGTCACCAACCGGCTAGCGGCGGGGACCGGAATACCCATGGGCATATACATACGCCCTACGTCCTTCACCCCTTAAGGACTCAGGTTTTTCAGTTTTTGCACTTTCGTTTTTTCCTCCTTACCTTTTAAAAATAATAACCCTTTCAATTTTCCACCTAAAAATCCATATTATGGCTTATTTTTTGCGTCGCCAATTCTACTTTGCAGGGACATTAGTCATTTTACCCAAAAATGCATGGCGAAACGAAAAAAAAATAATCACTGTGCGACAAAATCGAAGAAAAAACGACATTTTGTAACTTTTGGGGGCTTCCGTTTCTACGCAGTGCATATTTCGGTAAAAATTACACCTTATTTTCTGTAGGTCCATACGGTTAAAATGATACCCTACTTATATAGGTTGGATATTGTCGTACTTCTGGAAAAAATAACTACATGCAGGAAAATTTATACGTTTAAAAATGTCATCTTCTGACCCCTATAACTTTTATTTTTCCACGTACAGGGCGGTATGAGAACTCATTTTTTGCGCCGTGATCTGAAGTTTTTATTGGTATGATTTTTGTTTTGATCGGACTTTTTGATCACTTTTTATTCATTTTTTAATGGTATAAAAAGTGACCAAAATTTTTTTTGCGCGTACGCCATTGACCGTGCGGTTTAATTAATGATATATTTTTATAGTTCGGACATTTACGCACGCGGCGATATCACATATGTTTATTTTTTTTTACACTTTTATTTTTTTTATGGGAAAAGGGGGGTGATTCAAACTTACTAGGGAAGGTGTTAAATGACCTTTATCAACACTTTTTTTTTGCAGTGTTATAGGTCCCATAGGGACCTATAACACTGCACACACTGATCTTTTACACAGATCACAGGCATGTATTAACACGCCTGTGATCAGCGTTATCGGCACTTGACTGCTCCTGCCTGGATCTCAGGCACGGAGCAGTCATTCGCCGATCGGACACAGAGGAGGCAGGTAAGGGCCCTCCCGGTGTCCTGTAAGCTGTTCGGGACGCCACGATTTCACCGCGGCGGTCCCGAACAGCCCGACTGAGCAGCCGGGTCACTTTCACTTTCACTTTAGAAGCGGCTGTCAAAGCCGCTTCTAAAGGGTTAATATCGCACATCGCCGCGATCAGCGATGTGTGGTATTAGCCGCGGGTCCCGACCGTTGATGAGCGCCGGGACCAACGCGATATGATGCGGGATCGAGGCGCGATCCCGCTTCATATCGCGGGAGCCGGCGCAGGACGTAAATATACGTCCTTCGTCGTTAAGCGGTTAAAGGGGTACTTCGGTGAAAACCTTTTTTTTTTTTTTTCTTTTAAATCAACTGGTGGCAGAAAGTTAAACATATTTGTAAATTACTTCTATTAAAAATCTTAATCCTTCCTGTACTTATTAGCTGCTGAATACTACAGAGGAAATCCTTTTCTTTTTGGAATGCTCCCTGATGACATCACGACCACAGTTCTCTCTGCTGACGTTGTTATAATAATAATAACGCTTTATTTATTGTTGTCTTTAGTGGGATTTGAACCCAAGTCCCCAGCACTGCAAGGCAGCAGTGCTAACCACTGAGCCACCATGTTGCCCTTAGCATACATCTGCTATGCATGGTTGCTAAAATGGACAGAGATGTCAGCAGAGAGCACTGTGCTCGTGATGTCATCAGTGTTCCAAAAAGAAAGGAATTTCCTCTGTAGCATTCAGCAGCCAATAAGTACTGGAAGGATTAAGATTTTTTTAATAGAAGTAATTTACAAATATGTTTAACTTTCTGCCACCAGTTGATTTAAAAGAAAAAAGGTTTTCACCGGCGTACCCCTTTAAGGACTCGGGATGCAGGGCATATGCATACGCCCCACGTCCTGAAGAGGTTAAGGATTGAACCCGATTTTGCAAGTTTTTAATTCCAAGATTGTTTTTTCGTGACATATTCTACTTAAATAGTGTGGTAAATTTTAGTTGTTACTTTCGCAACGAAATCCCCAAATTTCATGAAAATTTTGCATCTTTCTAACTTTGAAGCTCTCTGCTTGTAAGGAAAATGGATATTCCACATAAATTATATATTGATTCACATATATAATATGTCTACTTTATGTTGGCATCATAAAGTTGACATGTTTTTACTTTTGGAAGACATAAGAGGGCTTCAAAATTCTGCAACAAATTTCTGAATTTTTCAGGGACCAGTTCAGTTTTGAGGTGGATTTGAGGGGCTTTCATGTTAGAAACACCCCATAAATTACCTAATTATAAAAAATGCACCCCTCAAAGTATTCAAAATGACATTCAGAAAGTTTGTTAACCCTTTAGGTGTTTCACAGGAATAGCAGCAAAGTGAAGGAGTAAATTCAAAGTCTTCATTTTTTACACTAGCATGTTCTTGCAGAGCCATTTTTTGAAAATTTTAAGGGGTAAAAGGAGAGAACCCCCTTATAAGGGGTAAAAGGAAAGTAACAAAACACTACCGGCAGCTAAGTCGGGCAGATTGGGACCATCGCAGTAAAATCATGATGTCCCGATCAGCTAGAATGCGAGTGGAGGGTGCCTTACCTGCCTCCTATGCGTCTGATCAGCAATTGATTGCTCAAAGCCTGAAATCCAGGCTTGAGCAATTGACCGCCGATAACACTGATCATCTCCATGTTAATATGTTAATGTATGGGGGTGATCTGTCTATAAGATCAGTATGTGCAGTGCTATAGCCACTAGAGGGGGCTATAACATTGCTAAAAAAATAAAAAAAATAAAAAAAGCTAAAGATCATTTTAACCCCTTCCTTAATAAAAGTAAGAATCCAAAATTGCTTATTTTTGCTCACTTTTTATATGCATGAAAAAAAAAAAAAAAAAGAATAAAAAGCGATCAAAAAAAGTCTTATCAATACAAAAATGATACCGATGGTTCATGTCACTGCGCAAAAAATTAGCCCTCATACCGGCCTGTACACTTAAAAATAAAAAAAGTTATAGGGAAATATGACCATTTTAAACTTATACATTTTCCTGCATGTAGTTATGATTTTTTTCAGAAGTAATACAAAATCAAACCTACATAAGCAGGGTACCATTGTTACCGTATGGACCTACAGAACAAAGATAAGGTGTCATTTTTACCGAAAAATGCACTGCGTAGAAACTGATTCCCCCAAAATTTACAAAATGGCATTTTTTTTCTTCAATTTTGTCACACAATGAATTTTTTCTGTTCCGCCGTAGATTTTTTGGTAAAATGACTAATGTCACTGCAAAAGTAGAATTGGTGTCACAAAAAATAAGCCATAATTTGTGATGTTAGGTGCAAAATTGAAAGCGTTATGATTTTTAGAAGTGATTAGGAAAAAATTAAAATTAGGGGGTTAAACAGATTTGTAAATTACTTCTTTTAAGAAAAATCTTAATCCTTCCAGTACTTATTAGCTGCTGTATACTACAGAGGAAATTCAGTTCCTGACATGGACAGAGGTGTCAGCAGAGAGCACTGTGGACAGACAGAAAAGAAATCCAAAAAGAAAATAAATTTCCTCTGCAGTATACAGCCGCTAACAAGTACTGGAAGGATTATTATTTTTTTTTTTATAATTTACAAATCTGTTTATCTTACTGGCACAAGATGATAAAAAAAAAAAAAAAGTTTTCCACCGGAATACCCCTTTAACCTATACCACAGTTAGCTGCTCCTTTGGAGACCAAGTTAAGGGTGGCTCCATTTTACTTTTTTTTTTTTTTTTTGGGGGACATTGCGTGTACTGTGCAGGACCCTGAAGAAGCTCCAGTCCTCTACTTAGGCAGTGATTTAAAGCTCCCAACAGCTCGCTCTTACTTTATATATAAAGGACTTTATCTACTTATTTTTGTAAAATCCTCACTTTTTGCTCGCTTTTGTTTAGTCTCCATTAAGGGAGCATTTCTCCAATGTTAGGTCTGTTTCACACAGGTGTATTCCAGACATGCATACATTATTCCGGCCTGTCAGTTTGGTTCATAGCCTTGTCTACAGTTAAGTTTATCATAGAGCACTTTCTACTGTAGAATAAAATTTATTAACTGCGTTTTTTTCGTTTGTTTTTTTTTACGCAAAAAAATGAGCAAGAGCACTTTTCTTGCACAAATATTCATCACCTCGGAGGACACCTACCAGAGTGTCAGAAAGCATCTGAGAAAGTGAAATTATTTTGGGACAGTTAGGACTACTACTCCCATCATGGACACACTGTCCATGATGGGAGTTCTAGTCCAGGGGATGGTGGTATATGCGGCTACACTGTGCTCCCCGCCGGCTCCTATATACAGCTCTCCTAATACATAATCCCCACCACCGGAGAAAGGAGCTCTGATTGGTGAATTGCTTTTCACCAATCAGAGCTCCAGTCTCCAGGGATTATGAATGATGTGTATCGTATTCCCCGCCGGGAGCGCAGTGTAGCCGCATGTTCCGCCAGCTTTTACAGTTAAATGCGGATCACAGTGGGTCTCTGGAGATTGACCCGCTGCGACCTGCCCCTCAGCCCCTGGACTATAACTCCCATCACGAACAGAGTCTGATCCATGATGGGAGTAGTTGTAGTACGGCAGCACTGAGGGATGGCACTTGCACATCCCCTGGCTGCGGGACTTTTAGGACTACTACTCCCATCATGGACAGACTCCATGATGGGAGTTATAGTCTAGGGGCTGAGGTGCAGATCGCAGCAGGTCATTCTCCAGAGACCCATTGCCATCCGCATTTATTAAGTTAACAAGCCGGCGGCACATGTGGCTACAATGCGCTCCCCACCGTCTCCAGGTTCCTGTATACGCTCTCATAATTCATAATCCCCACTGCCAGGAGCTCCGATTGGTGAACAGCTATTAACCAATCAGAGCTCCCGTCTCCTGGCGGCAGGGATTATGAATTAAGAGAGCGTATACAGGAGCCTGGAGCCGGCAGGGAGAGCAGTGTAGCCGCATGTGCTTCCGGCTTGTTAACAGTGGGTCTCTGGAGAAGGACCTGCTGCGATCTGCAGTTAAGCACCTAGACTTTAACTCCCATCATGGACGGAGTCTGCCCATGATGGGAGTAGTAGTCCTAAAAGTCCATCAGCCAGGTGATGTTCAAGTGCCATCCTTCAGTGCTGTGGTACTACAACTACTCCCATCATGGGACAGACTGTCCATGATGGGAGTTATAGTCCAGGGGCTGAGGGGCAGATTGCAGCAGGTCTCTGCTGGTGGCTCCACTGCGCTCCCCACCGGCTTCTATATAAAGCTCTCCTAATTCATAATCCCTGTCGGGAGACAGGAGCTCTGATTGGTGAATAGCTATTCACCAATCGGAGCTCCCATCTCTCGGCGGCAGGGATTATGAATTATGACAGCATATACAGGAGCCTGGCGCCGGCGGGGAGCGCAGTGTAGTAATGTGCCGCCAGCTTGTTAACTTAATAAATGCGGATTGCAGCAGGTCTCTGGAGAATGACTTGCTGCGATCTGCACCTCAGCCCCCAGACTATAACGTCCATCATGGAGTATGTCAATGATGGGAGTAGTAGTCCTACAAGTCCCGCAGCCGGGAGATGTGCAAGTTCCATCCCTCAGCGCTGCGGTACTACAACTACTCCCATCTTGGGACAGACACTGTCCCATGACGGACGTAGAAGTCCAAGGGCAGAGGGACGGATTGAAAGGGGTTCTAACTCATGAGACCCCCTGCGACCTTTACTGCTCTGCCCCCTGGTGATTACAGGGGTGGAGCTACACAGTGCAGGCCTGACTCTGTTCACATTATGTGTTTTGCATAATGGGAACAGAGCCTTTCTGGCAGTGTGTTCCCAAACAGGGAGACTCCAGCTGCCCCATGATGGGAGCTGTAGTTTAGCAACAATTGGAGGCTCCCTGTTTAGGAACATGCTGCATTATGTGCGCTCTCCCCAGGGTAGAGAGCAAAAAAAGAAGAAAAAAAAAACTACTAACCCATATTTCTTGTTTTTCTTCTCATTTCAGATACGTGAATGCGGAGTACTACGTCAAATTCGGTGGACTGCAACAATGACCAGCGTTTTTAAAATTTCAATAAAATGGTTAAAGGGGTTCTCCGGTGCTTAAACATCTTATCCCCTATCCAAAGGATAGGGGATAAGATGCCTGATCGAAGGAGTCCCGCCGCTGGGGACCCCCGTGATCTTGCACGCGGCACCCCGTTTGTAATCAGTCCCCGGGGCGTGTTTGCTCTGGGTCTGCTTAGCGGCGACCACAGGGCCGACGGCGTGTGACGTCACGCTTCCACCCCCGTGTGAAGTCACGCTCTGCCCCTCAATGCAAGCCTACGGGAGGGGGCGTGATAGCTGTCACACCCCCTCCCATAGACTTGCATTGAGGGGCGGAGCGTGAGGTCAAACGGGGGCGGAGGCGTGACGTCACACACCGCCGGCCCCGTGATCGACAGTAATCAGACCCGGAGCGAACATGCTCCGGGGACTGATTACAAACGGGGTGCCATGTGCAAGATCACGGGGGTCCCCAGCGGCGGGACTCCTGCAATCAGGCATCTTATCCCCATCCTTTGGATAGGGGATAAGATGTTTAAGCACCGGAGTACCCCTTTAATGAGGGCTGTAGGGAATTTTAAATGAAAAAAAATTTCAATGTGTCGTGTTTTTTATAATTGAATTTTCAGGCTTAGTAGTGGAAGCGTCTTATAGACGGAATCTTTTACTAAGCCGGGGGGTAAGCGTTAGCCCCAAAATCAGCTAGCGCTGACCTCCAATTATTACCCCGGAACCCACTGCCACAGGGGTGCCGGGAAGAGCCGGTACCAACAGGTTCGTAGAGTGCAAAATGCCGCTCTTGGGCCTAGGCGGTAACAGGCTGGCATTATTTAGGCTGGGGGAGGGCCAGTAACAATGGTCCTTGCCCACCCTGGTAACATCTGGCTGTTGCTGCTTGGTTGCTATCTGGCTAAAACGGAATTTAGTGGGTACCCGCTGCGTTTTTTCTTTAATTTTCTTTAATTTTTTTTTTTTTTTTTTGCTTTTTTAAAAATAAATAAAAATGTGTGGCTCCCCCATTTTTTCAGTATCAGCCAGATACCAACCAAGCAGCAACAGCCTGACGTTACCAGGGCGGGCGAGGACCATTGTTACTGACCCTCTCCAGCCTAAATAACGCCAGCCTGTTACCGCCTAGGCTCAGGAGCGCCATTTTTGATGTTCCGGGCCTGTTGGTACTGGCTCTTGAATCCCTGTGGTGGTGGATACCAGGGTAATAATTGGGGGTGAGCGCTAACTGATTTTGGGGCTAACACTAAACCCCGGCTTAGTAATGGACTCTACTAAGCCTGAAAATGTAATTATAAAAAACATAACACATTGAAAAAAATGTTTTATCTAAAAAAAAAACTTAACCACAGCCCTCGTTAACCCTTTAATTGACATTTAAAAAACGCTGTTCATCATCGACAGTCCTCCGTATTCACATATCTAAAATGAGAAAAGATCATGTAAAGCAGACAATATACGTGGACACACCCACTTTTAGGAAACTGACATGAACAGTGTAAACCACAGCACAAAGCTCTTTGAAAATGTGGTCGATACTTTTCGCGCCAAAATGTATTTATTTTTTGTGCAAAATTCTTTGAGAATCTCCCCCTGTGTACTTTATAAAGATTTATGATTTTTCTATTGTGCAGAGTTTTGTTCGGCACACACTGCTGCTCCGGCACTTTTAGCTATGTGAGCAGTGTACCGCGGGAAAATTCTACAAACTGAAGTGTGCGGTAGAGAAGGAGTGCATGGTAGAGCGAGGGGGTCTTTCTATATTCGCACAAAATGTATCAAAGGAGTGCACACCTTTTGTAAATCTTGAGCAAGAGTCTAAATTAGACAAGCAGTGTAAAGGGGTAGATCCGTGTCTACAATAGACACCTAAAGATAAATCTCCCCCTATGTGGATGGTTCTGATAGTCACAACATGGTGGAAGAAGTCTTGAGAAATTTTGTGAATTTTGTGGGCTTGATGAAACTTGGCTTAGAGACATTTAAGAAAATGTTAGGAGTTTGGTACCCTTCCTAAAAACATTATGGGGGAGATTTATCAAAACCTGTGCAGAGGAAAAGTTGACTAGTTGCCCATAGCAACCAATTAGCTTGTCTATTTTATTTCTGAAAAGGCCTCTGAAAAATGAAAGACAGGATCTGATTGGTTGCCATGGGCAACTTTTCCTCTTCACAGGTTTTGATAAATCTTCCTTATGTTCTGAAATGCAACAGCCTTCCCGCTAAGCATTGATTCCCACTGAAATGTGCTGAATTTAGAATGAATTACAGAACTAGTTGGTATAGAACATTTTTATATATTTTTTTAAAATAAAAACATACCTCTACGAATGCAAAAAGTACAGCATTTTCAGTCATCCTCATTTGTTGTTGGGCTTGATTAAGACGCAGAGAAAATGCTTCCCATTTTTCTTTTAACAAAAATTCTAACACGAGGATAAAACAAGCAGGTAAGAAAAATAAATGTTAATAAGGAAAGGGTGTTGAACGGTATCTTGAAAATTTAAAACAAAACCACACAAGCCAGTATGTGCTAACTCACCAGTGTCTCCAGCCTCAAGCTTAGCCATTGCATTTTTTAGAACATGTTGCATTAACTTAAGGAGATCCTGCCACCTATTCTTTTTATAGCAGGTGTTAATGTGGCCCAAAAATGCTGTGTTTTGTTTCCTTGAGAATGTTTGTGTAAAAAGTTCTTCAAAACCTTCACGCAAAGGTAACCATATGAGTTTGTTATCCACAGGCTTGTACCTAAAACAAATTAAAAAAATAAGTTTGCTTTTCTAATGTTACTTTTCAATACCTAGCCATTAAAAAAAGGTGAAAACAGTAATGGGGTTAAAGGGGGCTGTCTAGTGAAAGAAACCACAGTCATAGTGCACAGTAGGGCTGTACGACATGGGGAAAATGTGCGATTGCGATTATGGGCCTAAATATTGTGATTTCAATATGCGATGCAATATAACAACTAAATGGTGAAATCACCCATTTCATGTCCAATCGCCTGCATTTTACATCTTTTTACACCCGCCCCCCCCCACCAGTCACATTCTTTCCTCACCCCCTAGTTTTACAACTACCCCCCATTTCATGCCCCGTCAGGGAAACGGCATCTACAGGGACTGGAAGTAGGTGAGCAGAAGTGTTTTTTTTTTTTCTTCAATAGGCACCCTTTTACTTAGCTCAGTGTTTTTCTACCAGGGTGCCTTCTGCCTTTGCCGGTCCGAGCATTCTGGAATTTGTAGTTTTGCAACAACTGGAGGCACCCTGGTGGGGAAACCCTGACTTTGTATTTCAATTTGTTTTTACCTGCTCTGGCCGTCCCCCTGCCTGCAGCAGCACATGGGAGCCGGCCCGACTATCGCTATATCGGAAAAAGCAAAATTCGTAATTCAATTGCTTAAGCGATATTTCGTGCAGCCCTAGTGCACAGATATCTTCATATTAGCTGAGCTGTCTGGTTTCTAGCTGTGCCTTTCTGTCAGACACTCTGGAAGCACAGCTACCTTTGTATATATCTTGGGAATTGAGCAATGGATTTAGAAAAGGCAACCTATGCTATAATCAGCATCACCTGCACTATTGACCTGTATAAAGAAGGTAAGTGCAGATGATGCTATAATAAAAAATTAGCTGCTTTTACCAGGGGAGGTTACTATAAGGGGTTCATTTAGCCTTCAGCAGCCAAATGTAATATTTTCAAACAAATAAATAGCCTCAAAAGGATTACATAAACTCCATCAATGAAAGTGATGCTTTGAGTCAATAAGACATGAAAAAAAATTTCAAGAGGAAAAAAAAAAAAAAAAAAAAAAAGGGAAGGCCTTTGAATACAGACAAAGAACAAGAAACATGAGTAAGCACCTACGTTACATTATATACTACAATTTCTACCAGTATCGCCAGTAGGAACATCCGTTATAATTTTATGACCCCTTCACAGTCACACCATACTGTGTAATCCACTTACCCGCCTAAAAGATCAGCTGTATCACTCTGCTGGTTCATATTGACGATGCGAAGGCGCTGACCTGTTGATAGGTTAACATTTATTTAACTGCAGCCATCCAGTCAAAAACCTAAAGGCTATAGACACACATGAATGTGGATTCCCACTGAAACATTCCTATTTAAAAAAAGAATGCACCAGGATGCTGCTAATTTTTTGACTATTACAAAGTCTCCATGTCAGCAAGTAATGGCAATTTCTGCTAACTTTAGTCACTGACTTGACATGATTATTAGCAGAGAGAAGTGTGAGAAGGGAGAAAAGATATACAATTTGTTTAATTTCGTGCATGGGGGGCAAATTAATGATCTAACTTACAAGCAGGTATTGCTATGATTTGTTAGTTTAGTTAACCTGGCTTTTTTTTTTTTTTTTTTTTTTTTTTTTAAATCCACAGTAATCAGTTTTTTCTTTTTAATATATTTTGTTCTATTTAAAAACTCACAACCTGTAAATGAAGAAATCAAAAATATGCCTACTGTTATAAAGAGGTTATGAAAGAAAATTTTATATTCAAATATACTCTTTTTTGTCATTTTAAAAATAAAATATTGGCTTATTTATATATCAGTTGCTTTTTGTCTCCCACAAGGTTTAGGAAGAAAGACCAAGCAACAGCAGTCAGCTAGTAAGAAAGATAGAATGCAAATGCAATACAATACCTGCAATGTAAGCAAGATATTGAACAGTGGATGTTTTGCCTGTGCCAGTTTCACCAACAAGCAAAAGTGGCTCTCCTTTATTAACACACACTGCAATCTGTTCAAGTAAAATTGAAGATGGTCGTGTAGCAGCAAAGGTTAACTTTTCCCTGGAAAGAAGAAAAAATAAATAAATAAAGTGCATATTAGGAAAGTGAATGAAGGAAAAGTATTAAGTATGCACTGTAAATGAAAGATTTACATCTTAAAGGAAATGGATATAGAAAACAAAAGCAGTTCTTTTAAAGTTGAAGATTTAAAATTATCTGTATATATATTATATATATATATATATATATATATATATATATATATATATATATATATATAATGTATTTGGCCATCAAACCTATGAGTTTGTGGGCCTTACAATTCCAATACCTAAGCTGGCCTTGCCTCAATATTAATATTTAACAGCGGAGGTCCTTCATTCTCAGAGCCCCCAGACAATCAGCTGATTAAAGTGGCCACAGAGCTCCAATGGACACAGCAGCCTCTTCATTGCTTAAAAACCTTGCTTTTGGTTATTAACTAGCACACATCATACTTTTTCATAGCTATTGCAGTTATGTCCCATTCACTTTTAAAATTTGGATAACCTCTTTATCACCATTGAGAAACGTAAAAAAAATATGGTCAATATTATTCCTCCACCATATGTTACAATAGACACTCATCATTTTGGTCTGTGACAATCTGTGGACATCTGCCATAAACAAATTTGTCCATTATAAAGCCAGATAAAACACTTGTCATTATCCAGAAGAAAATATTTCCACAGGTCCAGAGACTCCAGTGGTGACATATTTACATAATTTCAGCCAACGTTTGAGAATGTGTTGTGATTTTAGACAATTGTGACCTTCCCTAGCAGTTCCTGGTCTCTCAGAGGGAGAAGGAGGAATGTAAAGAGGCCAGAGGGCGGGAACAGACCCATCTGGAACACCAGAGCAACCGCCAACAGAATTGGAGGATCCCAGATCCAGGAAGAAATGGAGGGATCCTTTAGTCCCATGCCAGGAGAGGCAGAGCAACCTCAAGCCGGCACGAAACGCCCTGGCTGACGTGCACCAAGGCCAGGGCAAAAAGCAATGAAGAGAGACTGCCCCCCACCAAGGAACAGTGGAGAGAAGCAGTACAGGAACCCCGCCAAGGCCAGAGACAACAACTCTTGGTATGGTGGAAGCATCAGAAAACCACCACCCTGGAGATCGAGGTATGTAATGGCCAATTGGATGGGAGCACAATGCAAGAAGTCATAAAAAAAGGCAGAATCTCAAAGAAGAGGGCTCGAACGGGTCGGGGGCCACCAGGGAAGGAGCAACAGACTGCAGGTGAGAACAGAGGCAGGGGAAAAGCAACACCACCACTGTGTTTACCGAGCTGAACACTTGAAGGCCCAAGATACAAAGGGAAAGACAAGGCCATGCAAGAAGAGAATCCCAACAGATCCAATGTCTCTGGGAGGAACATCCTCAGAGGGGAAAGCTGAGAAGTCAGTCCAGTCATGCCAAAGCAATAATGAAAATTAACAGTAGAGACGTACCAGGCGCAGGAGTTCGCCCACCAAGACTGTAGTCCAAGCATGGAACAGCTTACATGGGGGAAAATGCTACAACCAAGACTGTTGCAGAACCGTGGGAGGCCATTGGCAGCCTAACAGAAGGGCCATGGGGAGTTAAAACTTGAGACATTCCAAGCAGAACAACCACGGGAGAGAAAGAGCATAGATGAAACAGAGCACCCTCACCTGAAAAAGGAAATGAGTCAAGAGACTGGAAGAAGGCCAACACCGAAACCGCACAAGGACCGTCAGGGCGACGAGAAGGAAACAAGAATGTGGTCGCCGCTGCTGAAGAAGGTCCACTGCACTTGCAGGGACACAGGCGTTTGTCACTTCCCACTGGTAGTGGGGGACCGGAATGTCAGCCGTGGTGCAGCAAACCGTACGCTCCCATGAATGTTGTAGATAGAGATGAGAAAACTTTTGAAAAATTCGATTCAGCCAATTCGCCAAATTTTTCCCAAAAATGTTTTTGATCTGAATTTATTAGTGGCGAATCTATATTAAAAACGGCTATAGATGGCCTACAGAGAGCCTCAATAGGGGTGTAGAACACTTTGCTGTGTTCTAACACGCATATGGAGTGTGCTGGAGTAGTGAAATACTGTTATTCAGAATGACATGCAGATTACTTCTAACTTTTAGAATCACTGCAGCAGAGTGGCACAATGACAGAGCCTGGAGGTGGCATCAGTATGAGGAGACCATATAGCGGCTGAATGACACAGCGTGGAGGTGTTGGCAGCATGAGGAGACCATATAGTGGCTGAATGACACAGCATGGAGGTGTTGGCAGCATGACTATATAGTGGCTTAATGACACAGCTTGGATGAGGCTGAAGCATGAGGAGACCATATAGTGGCTGAATGACACAGCTTGGATGAGGCTGAAGCATGAGCAGACCATATAGTGGCTGAATGACACAGCGTGGATGTGTTGGATGAATGAGGACACCATGTAGTGGCTGAATGACACAGTGTAGAGGTGTTGGCAGCATGAGGAGACTATATAATGCTACCATAGACAAATTTTCTATTCCCAGACCCAGTCCCAGCAGCATCAGTAAACCATATATTGCCTGAAAGGCACAGCCTGGAGTTGGCAGCAGCATGAGTAGACACCAGAGCTTCACAACCCCTAAGAAAAAATGACAATGTTTGAAATTTAAACCAAAGATTTTAGGTAGCTAGTGCTACGATAACATTTTTATTCCCAGACCGAAGCCCAGCAGCATCAGTAAACCATATATTGCCTGAATGACACAGCCCGGAGTTGGCAAAAGCGCTAGGAGACCATTGAAATAGAAGAATTTTAAATAGAAATCTAAGATTTTTAAATTGAGGATTTTTAAATGGAACTTTTAACTCCCAATTTTGTGTGTCCCGGGCCCTGGCGTGTGGGTACAAAGGACCCAATCTAACAAGGACTGACATGTCACATAGCAGCCCAATGACAGAGCCTGGAGGTGGCATCAGTAGGAGGAGACCATATAGTGTCTGAATGGCACAGCCTAGAGTTGGCTGAAGCATGAGGAGATCCTAGGGCTTCACAATCCCTAAGAAAAAAAAGACTAATTTTGAAATTTAAACTGAAGATTTTGGGTAGCTAGTGCTACCATAACAAAAGTTTTTATTCCCAGGCCCAGCAGCATCAATAAACCATATTTTGGCTGAATGACACAGCCTGGAGTTGGCTGAAGCATTAGCAGACCATATAGTGTCTGAATGGCACAGCCTAGAGTTGACAGCAGCATCAGGAGACCATTGAAATTTATGAAGATGAAGATTTTCAAATTGAAATTAAGGATTTTAAAATTAAAATTTCGCTACTCTGCCTGACATACTTATTGCGTATATGAGGGGAGTACCATACGCTTCACTTTGCTTAAAACAGTATTTGTCTAGAACAGCAGCAGGTGTGCACTATTGGCTGTCCTTTCACAGTATATAGACCCTTGCCAGATTAACATGTACAAAATAGTACACAACTTAGATGTACGTATGCGGTATGCACTCATGAGGGAAGAAAAATGCACTACAATGCGCCTAAAAACTATTTTTGAAAAACACCAGCCGGTGATTACTTTTGTCTGTCTTTTCACAGTATGTAGGCCCTTGACAGATTACTACACTACTTAGATGTACGTATGAGGTATGCACTGATGAGGGCAGAAAAATGCTCTACAGTAACCTTAAAAATATATATATTTTTGTAAAACACCAGCAGAACACAACAGTACTGAAGCCCAAAAAGCTGTGTACTAAACACACTCTGTCACATACTATTAGGAATGGACTGCTGGGTATTATACCATCTACAGACTAGTATAAACAGTAGATTATTTTTTGTGGAACAAAGTCACTGAATTGCGCAGAAAAATTATTCCTGCCTTCTCCGCTAAGGATTATGAAGTTGATGCAGCTTGTTGAAATGTATGAGGCAGCACACAGCTATGTGCCCCTCTCTTTTATACTATGCTGAAGAAAGTCACTGGGAGGTTAATGCCTGCAGCTGCAGTAAAAATCCTTTTCAGTGAAAAAAAATTCTCTCCGTCCACGAGAACGCTGAAGTGACTAGGAGGATATTAAACGCTGCTGGACTGTGTTTTTCTCTGCTGTAACACACACACACAGGCTGTCCGTCCTATCTTTCTGCAGTGTAATGAATGAAGTGGCTGGCTGCAATATGGCTGATTATATAGGGCTGTGACATCACAGGTCTGACTGGCTGCTGATAGGCTGCATCCTGCATGTGATTCAGGGTCATATCGTCTACTTCCCTTCCTGCCTTGCCGTCCCGCCTTCCCAGCGTCCCTTGCCCCATGTGCTGACATGTGGATCCACCATTTTAGATGCCTTGGAGCCTGGAACGCTGTAAAATGGCGTTTAATGAAGTGATTTGTGCGATAGAATCGTGACGATATTCGCATTTGTTGCGAATCCAATATTTCCTGAAATTCGTAACAAATTCAGGTTCGTCAGCTTCGATTCGCTCATCTCTAGTGGTAGAGAGTCCTGTGTAATGCAGGGCCACACTCCCGGCAACTTCCTAGTGGAGTGAAAAAACCGAACTGCAGCCAAGGATAAGTCAAATATTGCGTCCTCCGTGGATGCTGCAGAGTCCGTTACACAACGTTCCACCTGACATATAGCAGGGTACCAGAACCAAGCCTCGTATGCAGCAGACGTCAATCTCTATGGATGTTGTAGAAGGTGCATTGCACATCAATCAATTTTCACTCACAGGGGAGTACCGGAACTGCAGCTGTGGCAGACTGCACGCCCTCCATGGGCACTGTAGAGAGTACACTAAGTTGAACCATAACATGAAAGCTGCAGGGAGTCTATTGCCCACACAGGGGCACCCCTCAGTAACCTTGTACAGATAGTGGGGCACTGGAACCACCGCCACAGACATGGCAGGCTCGGTATGGGAGAAGGAAACAAGCAGAGTACTGCCAGGCTTCTTGGTATTCCCAAGGGACGGGCAGCGTGGCAAGCGTTATTACTGTCTCCAACTTCTGGCAAAACCATATACCTCCGTGAAAGTGACCAACAGGTTGCTATGGAAAAATGACGCAAAACAGACTTTCAGGAAAAGGGGCAAGAAAGAACGTAGTGCAAACTCTAGGTCCGCAACTATGTATGCCAAACGGTACAGAGCGAAAGTTCCTGTGCCACAAAAACTTGGACCAAGGGCCAAGCATTTCAAGTAGTTGATGGGGCAGGAAGGAAATATCCCACTTCCTTCAGATAGAACCCACTACAGCAGGTCACTCCTACTCAAGCTAATAGAGTCTAGGCAAAAGCATGCCCTCAAGCCAGATGCAGGGGCACAAGATAAGTGTTGCATGGTAACACCATGGCAGATAGAAGACTAGGAGTGCACAATATCGTTCACACTGCCTTTGGTGCACTGTACACGAAAATACTGCAATTTTGGGATAATGCATAGGGAAACTGAAGAAAATTAGATTTTTTTGTACTCACTGTAAAATCTCTTTCTCGTAGCATTCATTGGGGGACACCTTACTGATGGATATACGCCACTAGGAGGCGCTGACACTAGGAAAAAAAAGTCTGCTCATCCCTAGCAGGATATACCCACCCACTGGAAGTGAGATAACCACTTTTGTCACAAAGCAGTAGGAGAAGCCAACCAAGAATATGTCCGAAGGACCATAGAAAAGAATCTTTGATTTAAAAAAAAAAAAAACAACCGGATAGGATTATCCGGACGAAGAAAGAAGAAATGGGTGGGTGCATTGTCCCCCAATGAAGGCTACGAGAAAAAGATTTTATGGTGAGTACAAAAAAAAAATCTCCTTTTCTCGGTCGCTTTTCATTGGGGGACACCTTACTGAAGGGTCCAAAGCAGTAGCTAGGGGGGAAAAACAACCACCAGAGGAAAGGAATCAGTCCCAAGACTAAACTCACGTGTCCACAAGGCCTGCGGATGAGCCCCCAGACCAGAGACAAACTAGACTCAGCAATTGGGCTCCCAGAAGATCCCCAGTCAACAGCCATATAGCGAGGCAAGAAAGGTCTGGTGCATGAGAATAAAGACCTGAACAGCTGCAGATCCAAGAACCCCTGTCCCAGGGGCCCACCATGAGTAGTAGCCAGGCTGGTGTAATCCGGATGACCTGAACGCGCTCTCACTCAGGAGGACATGAATCCCAAAAGAAGCTTATCGCCCTGAAAAGGGGGCATCCCGGGTACCTGAGAGACCGACATGGAAACTAGAGATGTCCGATGCACCCAGAAGACGAACCCATAAATCAAAAACGGCCAAGGAACAAGCAGAAGACCCCGAAAAGGAACATCTCAGAACACTGGAGCAGCCAACATGGGAATTGGAGATTCCTTAGTCACCTTGAAGACTCATACGTTAAGAGTAAGGAAATCAGATGTCTGCGAAAACTCTCCAGACGACAAACTTCACTGCGGAAAGGTGAAGAAGTGCAGTACAGAACGATCGCACCACCAAAAGGGATCGAGGAGGAGCCTGGGCCAGGTCACTACACATGCCCGAGACCTCAACCATCACCAAGGCCAGAGGACTGGAAGAGCATCCTAGGACAGGACTAACCGGTCTTGGATCCCAGTGGTTTGAGCGGACCAGAACGGGAACGGAGGGGGAAACAAGGGAGGACCCAGCCGGGAATCTCAGGTACTGGGCACAGGAAGGCAACTCCAGAAGACTATGGTGACAGTGCAGTACAACCGACGGACTAAAGGGAAGGAAGAACACACCCTTCCAAGGAGATCACGCAAAGAGTAATTGCAGAACCTGAACAACAGACTGTGGCTACACCAGCTGTCGCCAGCCATACAAGATAAACTCTCCCAACAGAGAAGAGTAAAGGCCGTGTGAGCAGCAGTAGATAACCAAAAAACAAAAAGAGAGACAGGCTGCAAGGTGGACAGGAAGCACCCAAGCCTAGACAGTAAAAAGCCCTGTTGATCGCTCCCAGCAAAATACAAGGGCCCAGCCAGATATCCCACTTACATAGTGGAACAGAGAGATGGCATCATCTTGGCGGTAGAAAAAGCTCAACAAAAATAGTCCCCAACAAGGGTGGCCGAGATGAAACTTAGGTACTGACCGTGTCAAGCACCCTGATCCCCGTACCCCCTGGAAAGGGGAGTGACAAGTGCGTCTGGCACAGAAGGAGCAAGGAAATGCTGCCCCACAGCCACGGACAAGAACTGGGAGGATGTAGCCCCCCAGACCCCAGCGACAACCCATCGCTGTATGGAGGAGCCACCTCGTGTTCCCAGGGGGATAGGAATCCTGCAAACTGGAGCTGGGCAAAAATACAAGACGTATGGAGAGCGAGTCCGGATGATGATTAAGGCAACAGAGTAGGGGCCGAAGCCACCCTGGACAGAAACCACAGAGATACCTGGAGGTATAGGGAGGGGCAGAACTGACTGCATGGCCCCAGCAGGAACCATGCCAGAACCAAAGTGCTCCACAGAACTGCAGAAACAAAATCCCAGGAAGCCCCAAGGCACATCCCACCGAACAGAAAAAAGGATGGCCTCTACATTGACAGAGCGGCCTTCTCATATGGGAGGAACACCGACATGGGTACCGCACGAAAGCAGTGGGGTACCAAGACTGCAGACACAAAAGAAACAGACGACATCCAAAAGGCCCTGCAGGAAGGAAGGTATGCCTCTAGCAGCCCAACATTGCAACCATAGGAAGGGGAACAGAGTGATGCTGCTGTGGCTGAGATGCAGATAGTGTCTGGTTATGTGGCATCGGGGAAATGGCCACGCCAGGTCCTGCAGACTGAAACACAGTGAAGTGAGATACCAGCCTTCAGACAGAGTAGCAGGCATGCAGAGAGGGACCTGGTAAAGTAGGAAACCCTGCAAACCAATATGTGGTGCATTGTAGAAGGCCCACGGAGCCACCCGAGGAGACTCACTCAGAACTACACCTGGCAATGGGTTTCCTGAACCACCGTCCACAGTGTGGAAAGAGTATGGTAGGTGACCCGACATAGCAGTAAGCAACGCAAAAGGGCCTACACATTGTATGTGGACGAATAAAAGAGCGAGGGTTAACCCCTCACCGCCCGACCCCAAAACCAGCCCCAGAAATAGGGACACAATTCGCCCTCACCCTCAGAAAAACTAAACTTTAGACTGAAACTACGAAAAAAACTAAAAGTGGAAAACAGTGCAGGAGTGTGGGGGATGGGGGGGGCTGCGGCAGTGTGGAGGATGGGGGGGCTGCGGCAGCGTGGAGGATTGGGGGAGCTGCGGCAGCGTGGAGGATTGGGGGAGCTGCGGCAGCGTGGAGGATCGGGGAGCTGCGGCAGCGTGGAGGATCGGGGGGCTGCGGCAGCGTGGAGGATCGGGGGGCTGCGGCAGCGTGGAGGATCGGGGGGCTGCGGCAGCGTGGAGGATCGGGGGGCTGCGGCAGCGTGGAGGATCGGGGGGCTGCGGCAGCGTGGAGGATCGGGGGGCTGCGGCAGCGTGGAGGATCGGGGGGCTGCGGCAGCGTGGAGGATCGGGGGGCTGCGGCAGCGTGGAGGATCGGGGGGCTGCGGCAGCGTGGAGGATCGGGGGGCTGCGGCAGCGTGGAGGATCGGGGGGCTGCGGCAGCGTGGAGGATCGGGGGGCTGCGGCAGCGTGGAGGATCGGGGGGGCTGCGGCAGCGTGGAGGATCGGGGGGGCTGCGGCAGCGTGGAGGATGGGGGGGCTGCGGCAGCGTGGAGGATGGGGGGGCTGCGGCAGCGTGGAGGATGGGGGGGCTGCGGCAGCGTGGAGGATGGGGGGGCTGCGGCAGCGTGGAGGATGGGGGGGCTGCGGCAGCGTGGAGGATGGGGGGGCTGCGGCAGCGTGGAGGATGGGGGGGCTGCGGCAGCGTGGAGGATGGGGGGCTGCGGCAGCGTGGAGGATGGGGGGGCTGCGGCAGCGTGGAGGATGGGGGGGCTGCGGCAGTGTGGAGGATGGGGGGGCTGCGGCAGTGTGGAGGATGGGGGGGCTGCGGCAGTGTGGAAGATGGGGGGCTGCGGCAGTGTGGAAGATGGGGGGCTGCGGCAGTGTGGAAGATGGAAGGGCTGCAGCAGTGTGGAAGATGGGGGGGCTGCAGCAGTGTGGAAGATGGGGGGGCTGCCGCAGTGTGGAAGATGGGGGGCTGCAGCAGTGTGGAGGATGGGGGGGCTGCAGCAGTGTGGAGGATGGGGGGGCTGCAGCAGTGTGGAGGATGGGGGGGCTGCAGCAGTGTGGAGGATGGGGGGGCTGCAGCAGTGTGGAGGATGGGGGGGCTGCAGCAGTGTGGAGGATGCCGCACACCCCCCATCTTCCACACTGCTACAGCCCTCCCATCCTCCCACAGCCCCCCCCCCATCCTCCAAACTCCTGCCACCCCCCTCCTCCACACTCCTGCCGGCCCTCCCCTCCTCCACACTCCTGCAGCCCCCCCGCACACACACACTCCTGCAGATGATGGGGGAGAATGATGAGACACAGGGGATCAAAGGGGAAAGGAGGAAAAATAATGAGGCACACAGGGAATCAGAAGAGGGGGTAAATGTGGCACAAGGGCTGATCAAGGGGGAAGAATGACGTGGCACTGGGAGGGACCAAACTGACGAGCTGTGGGAATCAAAGTTGGGGGATGATGAGTTAAGAGCTTCCAAGTAATTTATTTTACATTTTCTTTGTTAAAATGAGGGTGCGTGTTATACGTCGATAAATACGGTATAGATTTGGGGCAAGTTTAATACTCAAATACACTACTATACTCAACATTGAGAGAAACCATACAACAACTTACCTATGAACACGAATGCTCTCCATCTGTTTTCTAAGCATCTCAACTCTACCAATGGAAACATCCAATTCTCGCACTGCAATCTCTGGTTTATAAAGTTGACAATAAAATTCTGCCTGTAGCATTAAGAGGAGTTAAAATAGAATTAGGCTTATGTTTGCCCAGTTTTAACAACAATACAGTATTCCATTTAGGCGTATTATTTAGATTTATGAATGGTTTATAAAATATTTTCATTTTCAACAAGCAGTAAAGCCTTATAAGATGACCTAGTTTTGTTACTCTATTTCCTTTACAGGATTATAAGAGCAGACATCTTGCCTAAATTTCTACAAGAGCAGGTGAACAGTAACACTTTATAGCAGGCACCTGCAAATAAGAAAGCAAAAAAAAAAATTACCTAGCAACTTCTGTGGCAGAGCCTTGCAAGAATAATTTATTACACGTGCAGAAGTCACTTGGCAGGGGACAGAATTGTGCGTAATTTTAACTGACCCTAGCTGTATACCAGAGGTAATCCTAAAATGACTCCAGCAACTAAGGTGCACTACCCGTGGTCTTCACCACTAAAGAGAAAGATGGGGCCTCTATCAGTTGGAGCAAATGCACAAATGGAGAGAAGGAATCAAAATTTTACATATCATGTTACAGTGCCCCAATATTCATACCTGCATGTATGAACACACAAATACATATATTTTTATAATACACACACACACATTCATATTAAGTTTCACTGTAGTTCACCTTTTGCTTGGAAATGTTCAGCTTGCTACCAATTACTTCTGCCATTTTAAGTCTCACCACAGGTGATGAAAGCATTGCTGTAAAGCAGTCAAGTGCCTAGTGTGAAAACATCAAAAAAAAGTATTACTCTATTTTACTTCCACAAAAGATATTAACATTTCTTTAAAAAAAATTACCTCATGAAATATATTTAAAGCAGTGCTTGCTGAGGAACTATCAAAACTGTAAGCAATTCTGTTGCTCCACTTCAGTAAGTCTCTATAAAAGAAAAAAAAAGAAAAGGTTTGTTAAAAGGGATTATGCTAAGAATAAAAGTTCTACTATCTAGAATATAGGGGATAACTAGCCAACTGCTTGGGCCTTCATAGGTCACGACAAATGAGGTCAACTATCCCACGCCAGCACATATGCTTGACCAGCACTCTATGCCTTCTCTATGGCACTTAGGAATACTGCTGAGCACTGAATTAACCTACACTGCTCAAAAAATAAAGGGAACACTAAGATAACACATCCTAGATCTGAATGAACTGATCGTATGTAACACTTTCGTCTTTACATAGTGTGAACGTGATAACAAAATCACAAAAATTATCAATGGAAATCAAAATTTATCAACCCATGGAGGTCTGGATATGGACTCGCACTCAAAATCAAAATGGAAAACCACACTACAGGCTGATACAAATTTGATGTAAAGTCCTTAAATCAATTAAAATGAGGCTCAGTAGAGTGTGTGTGGCCTCCACATGCCCGTATGACCTCCCGCCAACTCCTGGACAGTCTGTGGTGCACTGATGTGCCATCCTGGATGAGCTGCACTACCTGAGCCCCTTGTGTGGGTTGTAGACTCCATCTCATGCTACCACTTGAGTGAAAAACACCGCCAGCCTTCATAAGTGACCAAATAATCAGCCAGAGAGCATAGGAACGGAGAAGTGGTCTGTGGTCACCACCTGTGGAACCACTACTTTATTGGGGGTGTCTTGCTAATTGCTTATAATTTCCACCTGTTGTCTGTTCCATTTCCACAACAGTATGTGAAATTGAATGTCAATCAGTGTTGCTTCCTGAGTGGACAGTGTGATTTCACAGAAGTGTGAATGACTTGGAGTTACATTTTGTTGTTTAAGTGTTCCCTTTATTTTTTTGAGCAGTGTATGTTTGGAAAGACCATAGTGAATGAATGGAGCAGTAGCCACAAGAACAGCATGCAAGCTTGGCTGATACTCCATAAACCAGAGCTGCAGCACCAGCATGCAAAGAAAGAAAAAGTTGATCTGGAAACAGGCAACTGTGCATTTGTGTAGTGGGCGTTATTGATTTCTGCAGCTCAGCTCCTATTCACTTCAAAGAACGTTGAGCTGAAATCATCAATCACAATCTACCGGGTGGGCCATTTATATGGATACACCTTAATAAAATGGGAATGGTTGGTGATTTTAACTTCCTGTTTGTGGCACATTAGTATATGTGAGGGGGGAAAACCATGGCGGCCATTTTGAATCCAACTTATGTTTTTTCAATAGGAAGAGGGTCATGTGACACATCCAACTTATTGGGAATTTCACAAGAAAAACACTGGTGTGCTTGGTTTTAACGTAACTTTATTCTTTCATGAGTTATTTACAAGTTTCTCTTTGTTTACAGCCATAACATGTCGTCGACGTTAACACGTGAGGAGCGGATAGAAATTGTGTTGATGTCTGGTGAACGCAGTAACCGGGTCATTGCAGCAGATATCAATGCAAGACACACTACGAGACCACCCATCTCCCATGCTACAGTTAGCAAACTGCTTGCTAAGTTTCGTGAAACTGGTTCAGTGTTGGATTTGCCAAAATGTGGAAGCATGAAATCTGTCATTAATGAAGAAACATCAGTGACTGTCCTAGCTTCATTCAGCAAGAGCCCACAGCGTAGCACTCGCCCCATGTCCCTGGAGAGTGGCATTAGTCGAACATCCCTTCGGCGGCTATTAGCTATTCACAAATGGCACCCTTACAAACTCCAGCTACTGCAGCATCTCAACGAGGATGACCCAGATCGGCGCACCGAATTTGCAGAATGGACAAAACAAAATTTGGAACAGGACCCTCAGTTTACGCAGAAGATTTTGTTCAGTGATGAGGCAAACTTTTGTGTGAATGGTGAAGTTAACAAACAAAACCACTGCTATTGGTCTGACACTAAGCCACATTGGATAGATCCCTCCAATACCGTTGGAACACAAAAATTGACGGTATGGTGTGGTATATGGGGTACAAAGATAGTGGGGCCATCTTCATCAATGGAAACCTCAAGGCCACTATATGTGAAATTGCTACATGATGATGTGTTTCCCTCTCTATGCACTGAAGCTGGCAAGTTCCCTGAGTTTTTCCAGCAAGATGGTGCACCACTACATTATGGGTGTCAGGTCCGAGCATTCCTAGATGAACAGTTTCCTGAAAAGTGGATTGGTCATCATGGGCCAGTTGAATGGCCCCCAAGGTCTCCCGATCTGACCCGCTTAGACGTTTATCTTTGGGGTCATCTGAAGGAAATTGTCAATGCTGTGAAGATACGAGATGTGCAGCACCTGAAACTACAGATACTGGAAGCCTGTGCTAGCATTTCTCCTGCGGTGTTACTATCAGTGTGTGAAGAGTGGGAGAAGAGGGTTGCATTGACAATCCAACACAATGGGCAGCACATTGAACACATTTTATAAGTGGTCAGAAACTTGTAAATAACTCATGAAAGAATAAAGTTACGTTGAAACCAAGCACATCATTGTTTTTCTTGTGAAATTCCAAATAAGTTTGATGTTTCACATGACCCTCTTCCTATTGAAAAAAAAAAAAAGTTGGATTCAAAATGGCCGACTTCAAAATGGCCGCCATGGTCACCACCCATCTTGAAAAGTTTCCCCCCCCCATATATGTGCCACAAACAGGAAGTTAATATAACCAACCATTCCCATTTTATTAAGGTGTATCTATATAAATGGCCCACCCTGTAGTTCTTGTAAAAGTCACTCAGATCCTTATAATTCTCTTCTAACTTATTAACTTAACATCTTAAAAGATTATTCCGGCCTTAGAGATCTTATTGGATAGGGGGTAAGAGGTCTGATCACGTGGGTCCCGCCGCTTTGATCAGCTGTGCAGTCACATTCGGCCGCAAGACACAGTTTTCTTCACATCACTGGCACAGAATGCCAGGAGCTGCACAGAGATCGCGGGGGTCAGAAATCTTATCCCCTATCCTATGGATAGGGGGATAAGGAGGGAGATTTATCAATACCTGTGTAGAGGAAAAGTTGGCAAGTTGGCCATGGTTACCGATCAGATCGCTTTTTTTTTCAGAGGCCTTTGCAGAAATGAAAGATGCAATCTGATTGGTTGCTATGGGCAACTTTTCCTCTGCACAGGTTTTGATGAATCTCCCCCATGTCGTCTAAGGCTGGAATACCCCTTTAAGGACACAAACCATTTTAGCCTTAAAGGGGCACTCCAACCCTAGACACCTTATCCCCTATCCAAAGGAACATGCATGTCGATAAAATGTATTGCAAAACCTAAAAATTCTGCATAGCTGCAGATGCAGTGATTAATACTGATCACAGCATCAGAGGGGTTTATAACAGGCATCAGTGCAATCGCCAGGACCTGCCGTACATGAAGCAAACATAGGTACTGTGTGTATAGGACATACGTGTGCTGGGGAGTTAGGGACCAAGACGTACATTTCTTATGAGGGAGGTTTATTAATACTCGCATTACTTCTCTGTGGTTTTAATGTTATGGCTAATCAGTGTATGGGAAAAAAAAATAATCATATAGAGCTCAATTTATATAACATTTGAAACATTACATTTTTGTATTTATATAAAAGTTATACAGTGGTCCCTCAACATACAATCCGTGCAATGTAAAGTATAGGACGTAATACTCACCTGTCCCCGCCGCTCCGGACCAGTCACCGCTCTTCACCACTGCCCTGGATGTCGCCCTCCATCGTTGTCGCCGCGTCCCCGGGGTGTCCCTGCTGCTCCGGACGTCTCTGCTTCCCGCCATCACGTCACTTCGCACACCGCACCTATTTGATGACGGGACGGCGTGCGCGGCAACGTGATGGCGACGGAGAGCGCCGGCGATGCAGGGGATCCTGAAGAGAACGGTCCGGAGCCCCGAGGACATGTAAGAGACCATCATCGCAGCACACAGGGCACCGTAAACGGCTATCCGGTGGCAGCTGAAGCAGTCTGCGCTGGTGGATAGCAGTTTAAGCGATGGCCCAAACATACAAAAGCATTGTATTGGTTGATGCTGCCTGCAACATGCGATGGCCTCTGAGTGGCCATCGCATGTTGAAATTATCGTATGTCGGGGCCATCGTAGGTCGGGGGGGGGGGTCACTATAATGTTTTGTGCTAAACATACGGCTCGGTTCAAATAAAGGTTATGCAAGTTTCATCACTTAGATAAAAAACAGCACTGCATGCAGCACTATTTTTCCCCATAAAAATTTAAAACTTCTTGGTGGAACATAACATACCTCATAAATTGGATCCAACACGCAATGTATGCAGCAGTGCATCAAGGTTTAATTGTGACAGAAACCTTGAGGCAGATTGTGAACACAGGTTAAGCATCAAAAAGGTTCATGCAAATAAATAGATTTCATTAAACCTCAAGATGTGTGTTCAAATATAATAAATCAAGTACCGTAATGATAAATGTCTGCCTTCAAGACTTTGTCTTTTTTCAATTGTTTTCAGGCCTTCAGTACCAGGCGTATTTAGCTGTTTATCAGTGGGCACAGAATGGTGCTTGTCTCCTGTAAGTTGGATGTAGATGTCAAGTAATCTGTCTATTGCAAGGTCCATATTAGGGTGCAGTTGTTGAAGAACCTGTTGGAGAGTGTTATTTAAAGCTATGAGAGCAGAAATATTCATATTGGAAGACATTTGAGGCAAAAATGAACCGTCCCCCCCCCCCCCCCCCCCCCCCAATAAAACTACTTAAAGCAGCAAATGCACTATATAAAAATATTTTTCTCGGTCGGCTCCATTGGGGGACACAAACTGTGAGACATACCAAAGCAGTCCATGGGGTGGGATAGAACACAAAACCAGAAGAACCAAGCTGAAGAATCTGAGCCACCGCCGCCTGCAGCAACTTGCGATCCAAACCAGCGTCAGACGCAACTGTGTGCACCTGGTAAAATTTTGTAATAGTGTGCAAGGACAACTACGTGGCCCCCTTACAAACTTGTAAGGCCAAAGCCCTATGACAGAGAGCCCAGTAAGCCCTATTGGAACGAGTGGAATGAACTGTGACCTGGAAGGACAGAGCCTTCCCTTTACAGCGGTAGGCTTCAGAGATGGCAGAGCAGATCCACCACAAGATGGCCGCCTTGGTAGCTGGAAGCCACTTGCAACGACCCTCCGGAAGAAGAAAGAAGGAATCACACTAACTGAAAGAGGTGATGACCAAAAGGTAAGTCCGAACAGCTTGAACCACATCCGAGACAATGGAGCAAGCGCTCCCTGGGGTGGGACGGAGCCGAGCATAAAGGAGGAAGAACGATTTCTATGTTTAGGTGGAAGGAGGAAACCACCTTAGGCAAGGAGGAAGGAACTGGACGGAAAACGACCTTATCCTGATACAGAACCATAGATGGAGAACGGCAGGAGAGAGCTGCCAACTCAGAGACTCTCCGAATGGAAGTGACCGCAATGAGGAAATCCAACTTCCAGAAAAGGATACGAAGAGGAAGGTCCCGGAGGGGTTCAAAAGGAGCCCCCTGTAAGGCACTAAGAACAAGGTTCAGCTCCCAAGGTGGTGTGGGGGACCTGCATGGAGGAGCCGCAGGAGCCACGCCCTGCAAAAAAGTGCGGACCTGAGCATTGGAAGCCAAGGGTCACTAAAAAAGGATGGAAAGAGCAAACACCTGTCCCCTAAGGGAACTGAGCGCCAAACACTGTTCCAGACCAGTTTGCAAAAAGTAAAAGCAGGCGCAGAAAAGAGAAAACTATTGGGAGAGAGGGACTACGACTCGAACCACCTGAAAATAGGCCCAAGTACAGTAATAAAATCTTACAGGAGGAAGGCATGCGAGCCCTAAGCACGGTGGGGATGACCAGGGTAGAAAAACCCCAAGCACTCAGAACAATGGTCTCAACAGCAATGCCGATAAATGCAGTGACAGAAAATTGGGGTGGCAGAGGGGACCCTGCAAGGGCAGCTCGGGGAGAGCGGGAAGACAAAGCGACACGGCGAACGACATCTGGGCCAGATTGGAGCCACAAGGATTGCAGAGATGTCTTCTGCCTTGAGTTTCCTCGCCAGCCTAGGAAGAGGAGGAAGCGGAGGAAAGAGATAGGGAAGGGCGAAGGGTGACCAAAAGGATTACCAGTGCGGGACGTTGCGACAAAGCAGAGGACCTGCCTGTTGTGACATGACTGAAAGAGATCCACGTCCCGGGTCCCCCAGCGGTTGAAGATCTCTGCAAACACTGCCAGGTGGAGGGACCATTCCCAGGGAAGGTTGATGAGCGGCTGAGAAAGTCTGCCTCCCAATTGTCCACCCTCGGGATGTGAATCGCTGAGATGGCTGGGATCCAGTTCTCGGCCCAGCGTAGGATCCTGGAGACTTCAGCCAAAGCCGAGGAGCTGCGTGTGCCGCCCTAGCGATTGATATACACCACAGCCATGGCGTTGTCCGACTGGACACGAACAGGATGGCCCTGAAGAAGCAGCTCCCAATGAAGGAGACAAAGGAAACAAACCGGCGTTCCAGGAGGTTGATGGAGAGTCTCCCGGGAGGACCAACGGCCCTGGACCGTCTGGTCCCAAAAAAAGACACCCCCCCAACCCAGAAGAGTCGCATCGGTCGTGACGACCTGCCAATGAACAGATTGAAAGACTGCCCCCATCGAAGAAGAGAGTGGAGCATCCACAGGAGAGACTGGCAAACGCTGAGTGGAAGAAGGGAAATCAAGCAATCAAGGGAAAGTGGTGGTTTTTCCCAACGGGACAAAGGTACCAGCTGAAGAGGCCAACACCAGAAATGGGCAAAGTAAATGGCCTCCATGGCCGTCACAATCCGAAACAGCAATTCCATGCAGGAGCAAATAGAGATCAGAGCCAGGCGGCGTAAGAAGCGGACGCCTGTTGAAAGGGTGCGGCGCTTGTCTGGCGGAAGTTTAACTCTGGCAGCCACCATATCGAAACAGAGACCCAAGAAAATCAGAGACTGGGTGGGAGACAGATTGGACTTCTCCCGATCGATCACTCAGCCGAAACTGGAAAAGGTCTGGAAGCCGCTGGCTTGGTCGAGCAACCCTGAGAGAAAGACAGAAAGGGCCCAAAGGAAGAGGTGTTTTGGCGGGGTCAGAGCGCTGCGATTTATTTTGCGGATGCAGGGAGCGCTTACCCACAGTTGTCTCCGAGATGATCTCATCTAGGTGTTTCTCGAAGAGGCAGGTACCAGAAAAAAGTAACTCCATAAGCAACTTCATAGACTCTGCATCGGCATTCCTAGCCTTCAGCCACATTGTGTGACTGATTGCTACCAGCTTACCCATGGAAAAAGCTGTGCTGCGAGCGGACTCCAACGAAGCAGTGCACAGGTACTCTCCAGCATTGGAGAGGTTGAGTGCCAGATCAGCTAAGTCCTCCGGCGGTGCACAGGACAAAATACCCTGACTAAGCTGAGAGGCGCAGACTGCCAATGCCTTGGAGGAAAGATTAACCCACTGCTTCAAAGGCAAACTTGGTGAGATTTTCAATGTTCTTGTCAGAAGGATCCTTAAAAGGAAGCTGCATCCGCCAAGGGCAGGGTAGTAGACAGTCAAGAAACTGGAGGGACTACCTTAGGAGGGGTCGACCACTTCAATATCAGGTCTTAAGAGAACTGAAACACCACCTGCAGCTTCTTGGTCCCTGGGAATCGTTTCTCAGGGTTTTCTCCAAGGACTGAATACCTTGGGTGAGCGTTTGGATTGGCGAAAGGAGACTTCAGGAGCTGGTTCCGAAGTTCCAGGTTTCTGCAAATTGAAGATGTCTCTAATGGCTTACACTAAACTGTCCAACATGTCAAACATTAGTCCTGTCCTCCAGACCTGATTGAGAGTCTGACACATCGTCCGCCAGCTATCCAGGAGACAGAGAGTGGGCATTGGTAGACTTGGACTGAGGTGTGGCGGACCTGAAGCGGGAAGCTGGAGACCTGGAACGGTCGACAGGAGATCGACCATGGGGATCAGGGACTTTGCCGTGAAGTCGGAGACACGGAGCGAGACAGGCAGAAAGGGGACAAATCCCGAGCCAATGACTCCGGTATGGAGTCAGATAACAGGACTTCAGAGCATTTGTGGAACGCTTTGAGGGGGAAGCAGGAGAAACCGAGCGGTTGTCCCGGAGATTAGGTCACAATGAGGATCACCTGTGCCAGGTCAGAAATAGACTGAGAAAGGGAGGGTACCCATTCTGGTGTGAAAGTAGAAACCGCACATTCTAAGGTGTTATCCTGGGCGGGGGGGGGGGGGGGGGGGGCACAGGAGGGCTGGGCCGCACAGAAGAACAGGAAGGACAGGTGGCTTCAGAGGAACAGCCAGGCCTTTGTCTGGTAGAGACATCGCGTCTGGGGTCGGACATAGAGCTAGTGAGAGAGGTCAGCAGAGAGAAAAAATAAAATAAATCAGAGCAATCTCAGGTTCCTGTGCCTGGAGAATGGAGCTGGAGAGTAAGAAATCCACAGAAGGGCAGCAGTAATTCATCCAGGGAAGAGAGAGACAGAGTGTGAGGGACCAACTGATGCTTAAGGAGGAGCCCGAGAGGACCAGCATGGCTCCCAAGAAATGTGATAGGATGAAGGAGGGGGAGTCATGACAATGACGCCACTAAGCATGCGCACTGCACTGATAGGCAAGGAGGTGACCCTAGTGTGCGTGCTAGCAAGCAAAAGGAGATCAGGGGAGGAGTAGAAGGGGCGGGATCGCTGCACAGAGAGCACTCTCCTATTGGAAAGTGGGCGGAGTTCGCGCCCGTCTGAGGAGGCCGAAACCACGGCCTCAATTTATATGCCCCAGTGTTCTGGCCGCTCTGCCAAAGGGACGTCCGAAAACAAAGTAAAAAGTAAAGAGGTGTAGATGAAAGCAGGGCAGAAGTGCCGCCCAACAGTAGAGAACTGCAGCAGCGGTACTGTGGAGCCGCAGGAGAGGAGGACCGCTACTCCCCTAGACTAAACATGATTGGGGGAGCTGCAGAAGGGATCCCCAGTGATAACACCAACACCACTGGCATAGAGGGAAAGGTAGGGAAACATAACCCCCAGAACAATAAAGTAGAGGGGGGTTGGGAGGGTACTCACCTGACCCGCCATAACTTGCCTACAAATGTCTTCAACCAGCTAGGTGTCACCGGCATCATGCCAGGCTGCGGCAGCAAGACAAGCAGGGTCTGCAGGAGGACCAGGACCCTAGGTACAACCCCTGGTGTTGGCGAGAAGGGGTTAAGCGCACATACTCTATGTACTGTGCCCCTTCATCGCATAAGGGGGAACAGGTAGCACCATGCTCCCGAACCCCGCCTGAAAACAGAAAACAAACAAAAAAGGGAAAAAAATCTAACTAAAAAGACCTAACTTAAAAAAAATAAGAAAAAGACCAAGTCTATAGAATTCCATACCTGTGTCTGCCTCCTATGACAATAAGCTAAAACTGATTAGCTCCAAGTCAGTAGGCGGGGTATATCCTGCCAGGAGGGGCTGACTTTCTTTTTTATGTTGCCTAGTGTCAACCTCCTAGTGGCAGCAAGATATACCCCATGGTTTCAGTGTCCCCCAATGGAGCCGACCGTGAAAGGTTTTTTTTGGAATGGGAGAGGGAATAAACCCCCCCCCCTTCCCCCCTCCAGAGCAAGAGGAAATGCATGTTACTCCCTAAGTCAGACAACGACTGCAGCATCCTGCACAAAGTATATGGTGAAGTTATTTGGGTTCTTTCGCTGAAGATTACAGAGGAGTGGTAGCATGGTACTCAACTCCACAGGAGGGATGTATAAGTTTTTTTTTACCCCTCCTATTCCCTTATGAACTATTTTCAATTTTAAAATCTATTTAATGTACAGAATTTTATAAAACATTTAATTAAACAAATAAAACAAAAATGCATTTTAAAGGGGTACTCCGCCCCTAGTCATCTTAGCCCCTAGCCAAAGGATAAGGGATAAGATGTCAGATCACCGGGGTCCCGCTGCTGAGGACCCCGGGGATCGCTGCTGCAGCACCCCGCTATCATTACTGCGCAGAGCGAGATCGCTCTGCACCTAATGACGGGCAATACAGGGGCCGGAGCCTAGTTACATCACGGCTCCGCCCCTCGTAACGTCACGGCCCGCCCCCGCCAATACAAGTCTATGGGAGGGTGCGTG